>NC_081846.1:92063638-92720013 GCF_963259705.1 Myotis daubentonii
GGCAAAGGTTAAAGACAAACAGAGAATCTTAAAAGCAACAAGAAAAAACCAGTTATCTGCAAGGGAGCCTCCATAGAACAATCAGCTGATTTCTCAACAGAAAAATTTCAAGCCAGAAGGGATCCTCACAAAATATTCAAAGTGATAAAACAAAACAAAACAAACAAACAAAAACCAACAAGGACCTTCAAATGAACCCATCAAGGCTATCATTTAAAATTGAAAGAAAATAAAGAGCTTCCAAGACAGAAAAAAATGAAAATGCTAAAGCAGTTCATTAACATAAAACCAGTATTACAAGAAATGTTAAAGGTGCTACAGGACAGTGAGAAGCTAGGAAAATTCCAGGGCAAGAGGAATAGGGAAACTGAGACAGGAAAGTTAAAACAAGGTCAAACACTGTGGGCCATTTGCAGGCAGCTTGTAACTCAAACTATTATCTACCCCAGCCAAGGACACTTGAGAGTAAATGGCTAGCCCCCCGCCTCCCCCAAAAAAGAGAGAATGCTTTCTGGAACAGATTGACATATCTCGATGTGGGGTTGGGTATGACAAGAGATAAACCAAAGAACTTATATACATATTAGAGGCCTGGTGCACCAAATTTGTGCATTCTGGGAGGAGTTACCTCAGCCTGGCCTGTACCCTCTTGCAGTCTGGGAGTCCTCGAGGGACATCCTTAGCACTGCTGCGGAGGTGGGAGAGGCTCATGACACTGCCGCTACACTTGCCAGCCATTAGCCTGGCTCAGGGCTTCTGGCTAAGCAGAGCTTCCCCTGTGGGAGTGCACTGACCACCAAGGGGGCAGTCCTGCATTGAATGTCTTCCCTTTGGTGGTCAGTGTGCATTATAGTGACTGGTCGTTTCACTATTCTGTCGATTTGCATATTATAATTTTATTATGTAGTACTAGAGGCCTGATACACAAAATTCATACAAGAGTAGGCCTTCCTTCCCCCAGCTGCTGGCACCAGCTTCCCTCCGGCACCCAGGACCCAGGCTTCCCTCCTCCGGCCGCCCTCAGGCACTCAGGACCCGGGCTAGCTTCCCTCCAGCCCTGGCTTCATCAGAAAGGATGTCCAGAATGATGTCCAGTCTAATTAGCATATTACCCTAAGACCTTGGGGGGTTGGGAGGAGGTGGGTAAAGGGGAGAAATTAGAGATATATGTAATATTATCAACAGCAATGTATATATTTAAAAATATATTTATATATATATATATATATATATATTAAAAAAAGAGAATGCAGAAAGGGAAGGGAAAAGGGGAAAGGTAAAAAGGGCAGTTTTACCCCCTAAGCAGAGAAGCCAGCAGTCTAAGGCGTGGCAGGATAAGTTTGCCAGATGCTTCTCATGAATTCTGGGGATGCAACACTAAAGTAAAAAGGGGCCTTGGGAATTCATCTGTACCAAAATATTCAGCAAAATAAGTTTGAAACCTATACACAGGAGGGTATATAACTCTCGGATCCCTAACCAACTCACTCTTCAGATTGGCTGAGAGCCCTGTCTGCTCTTCATAAGCCAGATGTCTAGGTTTTCTTGCTTTGCTTCTTTAATAAAAGTGCATGCCTTAGTGGCTTTAATAAATTGGCTTCCACAACACAATCAAGGTCTCTTGTATAAATTCATTTACATGAAAGACAAGGATTGTGGTTGGGTATGGCCCTCTCTCACGGACTCAGGGGGCCATTGGGGAACCCCTCTCTGGTGTCTGTGAGAGGTGCCTCTAACAAATGGATAAGAAGACAAGGTCCATGTGTGCACTGCCTGCAATGTCCTCTACTTGGATGAACCTTGATGAGATTAGCTTTAACTCCTGACCCTATTCTCTAGTCCCAGTATTGCCCAAATGTCAGTCAGTCTTACATTAGGAAAACGTGGCTTGCTGAGATTAAATATCACTTACAGAATTAGAAGTTCAATGAAACACCTAAGGAAAATGCATTTTCATCTCCTTAATCCAGGATTTTGTTGTTGTTAAGTAACTATCTTTCAATGTAGTGAAAGATGCCAAATAGGGAAATGAACACAACAAAAAATAATTTAAAAAATATTTTTATTGATTTTAGAGAGAGAGGAAGGGAAGAATGGAGAGAGAGGGGGAGAGAGAGAGGAAGAAAGAAACACTGATTGGAAGCCTCCTGATCGAGCTCTCAACATGGGCATGTGCCCTGACCTGAAATGCAGCAGGTGACCTCTTGGTTCATGAAATGACTGATGCTCAACCAACTGAGACACAGTGGCCAGGGCAACCAAAATAGTTTTTAAACATGTTAGCAGGTATAAGATCTTGTTGAGAGAATAGTATTTGCAACAATAAATTGGTGGCCTAAAATAAAATTGTCAGACAGTTGAGGACAGAATACAGAAGGAAAAAAAAATCCAAACTTCTAATTATTGAAATTAATACCAACAAAATGCATCATGACTTGAAGCAATTATGCTTAAAAATCATTGGTCTCACATTGACATCTGCTTCACCTTATTCCCCCCCCCCCCAAAATGGAAGTATACCAGGTATGGGTATGATGTGATATAACATGAACAAAATTTGGAGCCATCAATCATGATTTGCATCCTGTATTCAATTACTATATGATTTCGAAGCAATTATTTACTCCCAGAATCTGTAAAATAGATGCCAACACCAAATTCTCCTGGGTGTGAAAATTCAATAAATAAATGTAAATAAGACACCTGGTATAATTCCAATCACACAGAAAGTATCAACTTTCTTGGACCACTCTAATTTTGTAAAAGCTTTCAATGAAACTTCAAATGCTTTACTCTTCTGCCTCCATCTTTTAACTGAGGCACCTGGTGCAGGTTCACCTGTGGATGACACAGGGTCACCAGACAACCCTTCCTCACTGAAGTCTTCTATCATTACTGTCCACCCAATTCAAGGGGCAATCAATCACGGCTACCTTATGACATCTCTTTTCTTCACTGCTCTTTAGGGACTTGGTTTTCAAATTAGTTTTGTTGACTTTCTTTACCTGTTAATTTGTAAGCAACTTGAAAGCTGAGATTGTTAGTTTTTTCTTTAACTATTTGCCTTTCCGACAAAGTTTTAGCCAACATAGTAAGTTGAACAGCTTTTGGTGCTATACTTTTGAAAATATATGCTTGTACAAATCTGTAGAAAATAAGACACTCAGTGACTCCAAATTTATACATGCAATAGCCTTATTCAACTCTACTTTCATAACTGTGAAAATTTTGATTATTATATGTGCCTGCCTCCACCCAGCTTTATGATTTTTAAATTGTTCTCTATTATAACAAATCAACTTAACATCAGTAAATTCCTTTTATTACAACTTAAAGTTAATAAATTCTGTCTGATGACTGAAAAAGTCTGCCAACCACACAAGTTCATATGCTTTATGAAAATCATTTCTCTCAGTGGCACATGGGCCTTTTATTAGAGATCCCTGTTCTCGGTAGAATTTACATCACTGTTTTTCAAAATGTAATGCTTTGGTGACTTGTACTGAATCACATGAAAAGACTGTTAAACATCAGATTCTTTGGCCACACTGAAATATTCTGACTAATGGTAGAAGTGGTGATTATATCGTGTAACTGCCAACTAAGAACCACAGGCAACTCGAAGTTTGCGTTTTGAACTTTGCAGTGTTTTTGCTGTTGACCTACACTTCCCTGCTCACTCCTCCCACATTCTTCTTTTTCATTGCAATTTTTAGTGAGACCTGCCTTGCACAATGATAGCAAGTTGGTTGTGTTTTGATTAGTGAGGTTAAAGGGAAGTTCAAAAAAAGAAGAAGAGAACACCTTGATTACAACAAATCAGGTCCTGTACTTCTCGTTATGGAACACAATTTATTTACTTGTTTATTTTTATTTTAAAAAATTGTATTTATTGTATTTGTAGATTTATATTCACTGTTTAATTCATTCTGCATTTATTATTGATTTCCTAGTCAGGCCCAATGTTGTCAATAAAATTCTCTATAGTTCTTGTCAGTTCTTTCTGTCCTTAATATTTTATGGGTAAGCATACACGTATGTTTGTACACACAAACACTCACTACCTACACACACAGCTCACAGGCTTTGAAGGATTTACTGTATACAGATTTTAATCCAACAATTTTATTCTACTCAAGCCTCACAAAAATTTTTATTTCAGATAGGAATTCAATATGGAAACTAACACAAGTAAATTACCCAAGGTCACATAGCTAGAATACATCAGAACAAAATCTAAAGATTATCATTGCCCAAAGACATGTTGTGTGAAAGCTGCATCCATTTGTAGCTAGGGTTCAAGGCCTGGAGAAGGGGCTGTGCACAAATGAATATGCTAGACTAGAAATATAAACTTAGAAAGCCTCGAGGAGCCAGGTGGAGACCTTATTCTCTAGTGGAGAGGCTCTCTGACTGCCTGGACCCATTAGCTTTTATTTACTAGAATACACATTTGCCTTTTAGGAGTGCAAACGGGCATATCAAAGGTAAAGTTTGGTAAATAATAAAGGATTATCAGGTTAGAGGATTGCCTTCAGCCATTAAGCCAACAACAATATTATGCTGATTTTCAGCCCTTGCTGAATATCAAAGTCCATTAGCCTTCCAGCAGACTTCTTGCATAATTATGCTAACTACTTGTTGGTCTTAGCCTCCAGCAATGTTGTTAACATTTAACTCTTCAGGGAAACATTAAAGACTTATAAAAATTTTCCTCCACAGTTATTATAAGCAATTCCTAAATAATAATTGGTTATCCATGGCACTAGTTACTAAAAAATAAGTGTGTTAGCAAAGGACTCTAATGCTATCTGGCTTCTGACAGCTATATTCCTGTATGTTGGAAGGAATAGAAATGGAATTCTTAGAGAAAAAAAATCTAAGGCAGTTGATAAAAATTGTCTTACATATAAAAATAAGATGTAACATTAAATAATGTTTATATGTAATATAAACTCGTATAATTGCTCTTGTAATTTCTGGCCACCGCTCATGAAAATGTTATGTGCACTAATGATGGGGATATTAATCTAGCACCTCCACTCTGAATGGTGGCTCTGGTTTTGATTCTGTTCAAGCCACATATTCTTTTTTTTTTTTTTTTTTAGAGAAACATTTCTTGTGAACTTAGTGTTTAGGAAATACAGGTTAAGGAGACAACGCAAGTAAAAAACCTACTTAGAGGAATTCTGAGAGTGATATACTTTGACAGTAAAGTATCAGTGGATGAGGACTGCCAGATTTTACTAAGAATAGTGCACAAAATTGAATTTTTCAAATTGATGAATATAAGGACCCTAGCATGTTTGTAGACTTGAATATTAAAATATTTCTTGTATGCATCACATGTACTATGGTGGTCGATTATACACCACAACACCATCTCCCTTTTAAAATTTAAACTATTTCCAAACTAGTCTTAATCAAAATAAAAACTTGACTTAATAAAACTTGAAAGAAATGAGGACTTCTAGTTATTATTGTTAATTCTTATTAAGTTTTGTTTTTTCTTTAAGACAGCAATTTTGAAATTTTTGTTTATCCCCAAAGGTAGAGAGTTATCTTCTTCATATATTCATGAGAAAGATAGAAACAAATCAGTGAAGTCCAATCACACATCCGAAAGCATTCAGCCAGTGGGAGGGAGAGAGCTAGGATCAGTTTTGCAGAATTCCTCAAGTGGCAAAATGCCTGCTAATGCTGCATGTTGGAAGCCATGGATGCTGTTTGCTTTCTGTGGCTTGATAAAATATGGCTAAAAACTAAGCCAGGTTTTTCCCTATTGGCTTCGTTTTGTATTATTTGTGACAAGTCATTCTTTTGAATCATTATGAGGCCAGATGATCATTTTGTGGGAAATCAACTCTCCTAAGACATGGAGAAACGAAACTTTGGATTATTGTCCTCTAGGGGTAAATACAAGCTCTATTTCTCTGTATGTAGGTCTTTCTGTTTTTTAATGTTTTTCTGTATGTAATTGTGTGTGCATATTATTATTATCTTGTATTTTTAATTCCTGAAGAAGGAAAGTTCAGAGAATGCATGAAACATGAAATTTTGTGGCTTAATGGGCATTTGAGGTCATCTTTATTCCATTTTCCCTAATAATTTGGCTCCAATATTCCTCTCAGTGTAATATATAATATTCATAAATAGCTTATGAATTTAATATTATTCCATGCTGCATAAATTATTGGACATGTTTTTTAAAAATTTTTTATACTTTTCATCTGTAAGGGGGGATAAAATAGTACTTATCTCATAATATTAAGTAGATTAATTTATTAAATTTTAAAGCATTTAAAATATTGCCTGTCACATAGAGGTAAATTAAAGAAACAAATAAATAAATAGCATTTAAACTAAATATATTATTAACAAGTTTTCCAGAAAGTTCACTTAAATAAAATTCGTAATAATATTCTTAATGTAAAGGAAAATACATGTTCCCTTAAAAAGTAGCACATATTGTTTAATTACAAGTGCTACTTTAACTTATTTTTTTTTCTAAAAGCGTGTATTGTCAGTAAACAAAGGTAGGTATAAAATGTTATTTTGCTGTCACATCCAAACAAATGTTAACCTATAGATTGAACTTTAATCCAACTGACAAAATCTATTCGTTTTTTAGTTATTTTTTAACCTTTTGTGTTCTTTTTTTAAAGTCTAAAAAATAAATATTTTTTAAAATATATTTTATTGATCTTTTACAGAGAGGAAGGGAGAGAGACAGAGAGTTAGAAACATCTATGAGAAAAGCATCGATCAGCTGCCTCCTGCACACCTCCCACTGGGGATGTGCCCACAACCAAGGCACATGCCCCTGACCGGAATCGAACCTGGGACCCTTCAGTCCACAGGCCGACGCTCTATCCACTGAGTCAAACCGGCTCCAGCAAAATAAATATTTTTTGAGAAATCTAAGCTGTTACTTAAAATAACACATTATGGGTTTGGCGATTATATTATCACTTAAAATAAATAGAATTATCCTTATATGTTCACTATTTCATACAGGTTTCTGTTGAACTGGAGTAATCCAGAGGGAATATGACAATGACCAAATGCATGAATCCAGGGTATCTCCTCTCTTGTGGCAAGTTTGCACAGTTACTTAGAGGATTCTGAGAGTCACGTGGTTTGGCAGTAAATTATCAGAGAATGCAGACTTTATGGTCATCTTTAGTTTTTGCATTTGTATTTCTAATATTTCCCATCTATATCCACTAAACTCTAGTGAATTTTGAAGCAAAATGTAAAACTTGGGATAAAAATAATTTATAGAATAGTAAAAATGACCTTAATTGATAAACTGTACCACTACCTGAATGTAATACTATACTGGCATATTTAGTTAATGGTATAAAATGGCATTGCAGTGTGTTGAATAAACTTTGAGTGACTGCATGGTAGATGCATCCAGTTAACTGTCTCAATCCATGTATAACTGAACTGCAGGTCTTGTTCCTTCACCACAAATGCACACATGGGAGGCTCTGTTCCACCAACAGCTGTCTGCTGAGGGTGCACTGTTGTGCATGGAGTGGCCTCTGGGCAGGGCTCCAGAGAGAACGGCACTGTACAGTGATAGTCTTCCCTCCGTCCTTGGACCGCCCCACAACGCGTTTGAAGTCTCGAAGCCCTATGTGCAATGGCAGTGGGTGAAATCTGTTTGTAACATAAATTGAAGTTTTACCACATAGAGATTTACAACATAAATGTGTGACTTCAGTTAACTTTATTTAAACACGTTTCCCTGTTCCTTTTAATTGGTGACCCTCCCCCGCCCCCCAGTCCTTCTCTATTTCCTTACTCAGCACCAGCAATAGAAGTCAGATAAATGTTGGAGAAGGGGGATAAGGTTAGTTTGAAAAATCATTGAGATATTGGATTACACACAGGAGCTACATTCAAATGGCTTTCTACCTGACTAGAAACTAGATAAGTGAGAAAGTGAGGCATTCTCTCTGTATAGCCAGGAACCCTGTTAAGGACTGAACTGTGTTACCTCCAAATCCATATATTGAAGATGTAACACTCAAATTCACTATATGCAAAGATAGGGCCATTAGGGAGGTCATTAAGGCTAAATGAGGTTATCAGGGTAGGGCCCGGATCTGATGGGATTGGTATCCTTAAGAAGAGGAGGAGACACCAGAGCTATCTCTGTCTCCGCTAGGCCCCGAGGAGGCCAGCCTGTGCAGGGACTCAGCCAGAAGGGGGCCATCTACAGGCCAGGAAGGTATCACCAGAAAACAGCTCGGATAATGCCTTGATGATGAACTGCCAGCTTCCAGAAATGTGAAAAATAACTTTTCATTGTTTAAAATTCGGTATGGTATGCTGTCATGACAACCTGAGCTGGTAATGAAGTCAGTCCCTGAGAAGAGAAGACAGGCTAGTGGTTGTTTGCTGACAAAGTTTCAGTGTTAGCAGAAACCTAGTCAAGAATAAGATTAAAATTGGGAACTCAGTTTCTTTCTAGGGGACCTGCATGTTTATGTATAAACTAGAGGCCTGGCACACAAAATTCATGCACTCGGGGGGTCCCTCAGCCCAACCTGTGCCCTCTCACAGTCCAGGAGCCCTCGGGGCATGTCTGACTGACAGCTCAGGGAGCGGGCCTAAGCTATCAGTCAGACATCCTTAGCACTGCTGAGGAGGCGGGAGAGGCTCCCACCACTGCCACTGCACTCACCAGCTGTGAGCCCAGCTTCTGGCTGAATGGCGCTCCTACTGTGGGAATGCACTGACTACCAGGGGGAAGCTCCTGTGTTGAGCATCTGCCCCCTGGTGGTCAGTGCATGTCATAGCTACCAGTCGTTCTGCCATTCGATTTGCATATTAGCCTTTTATTATACAGGATATATATGTTCAGAGCACTCATTTCTGGAACTAAAAAATAAACTCCATTGTTGGTAGAAAGCTAACAGCTAACTTGATTCAGTCCTGTGTCCATGTCATCCCCCTTTTTTTTAAACCTATAGAATTTCTATGAATTTAGTTTTATGCTGATTCTTCAAAGTGACCAAGAAATAATGAGTCCTTCAGCATGAAATGCAGATGATGTAAAGTTGGAAGACTGGGCCTGAGTTTCCCAGGGAAGTTTTCACCACGCTGGTTACTGTGCATTCTAACATAATAAAAGCATGGTGCCGGGTAGAGATACAGGCAAGGAAAATACTTATCAACGTGGGTTATCTGAAAATCAATTTAAATTAAAGTAATATTCTAATATATAAACACCCTGGGTCATAACGACTGGTCACAAACAAGGCTCAACCAACTGGAAGTCAGTCCTGCAGTCAGCGCTGGGCACAGCAACCCAGTGCTAACTGCTTCCACTGCAGGTGAGGTGCCCCAGCACTGACTGCTGAGGGGGCTGCGGCTCAGGACCAGAGAGAGGGCTGCAGAGAGAGAGGCAGGGTCTTATCTGTAGCCTTTGTGGCAGCCATTGATCAGAACTTGCCTCTCTTTCTCTCCTGGCCTGGCCAACAGTCACGCCTCCATTTCTCTCCAGGCCTCCACCAGGGCTGTTGATAAGCCCCGCCTTTCTGATCAGGCCTTGTTGATAGGTCCAGAGATGCTGACTGGCATAGGAACTCACCAATCAGAACAGATTCTGGGTGCTATGAAGAGCAAATGGCTGCCTAGGAGGTGGAGTTTTAGATGTTGATTGACATAGAAACTGACCAATCAGAACCAAATGTGGGTGCAGTGAAGAACCAATGGCTGTCTAGGAGGCTGAGCTTTTGATATTGACTGGCATAGAAACCAACCAATCAGAACCAAATTGGTCAGCAGAAGAGGACAGTTGGGGGAGATATCAGGCCTGCAGGGGAGGGCAGTTGGGGGCAAGATCAGGCCGGCACAGGAGGGCCATTGGGGGTGAGATCAGGTCGGCAGGGGAGGGCAGTTAGGGATGATCAGGCAGGCAGAGGCAGTTGGGGGCAACTGGCCGGCAGAGGAGGACAGTTGGGGGTGAGATCATGCTGGCTGGGAGGACCACTGGGGGCAACCAGACTGGCAGGGGAGGACTGTTGGGGGTGAGATGATCAGGCTGGCAGGGGAGGGCTGTTGGGGACAAGATCAGGTCAGCACAGAGGGACATTGGGGACAAGATCAGGCTGGCAGGGGAGGGCAGTTGGGGGCAACAGCCTGCAGGGGAAGGCAGTTGGGGGCAAGATCAGGCTGGCAGGATAGGGCAGTTACGGGCAATCAGGCAGGCAGGCAGGCAGATGAGCAGTTATGAACCAGCGGCCCCAGATTGCGAGAGGGATGTCTGACTGCCGTTTTAGGCCTGATCCCGCAGAGATTGGGCCAAAAACGACAGTCAGACTGTGGGATCGGGCCTAAACTGACAGTTGGACATCCCCCAAGGGGTCCCTGATTGGAAAGGGTGCAAGCTGGGCTGAGGGAAACCCCCCTCCATGCACAAATTTCATGCACTGGGCCACTAGTATTTGTATAACAAAAATAACCAATCTAGTTACTGCTTTGATCTCACTATGTGAGGTATGACAAAAATTTGTCCAGAAACAAAAATGATTTAGTATAGCATGTCAGAAGGTGCAATTAAGACCATAGTCTTAAAGCCTTTCTCCTGACCAATTAGGGACTTATGAGGACCTAAAGCACTATCCTTCACCCTTATCTTACAGTGTAAAAATAAATATTTTCTCCAACTGTCATGAATCTAAGAGTGTTGTTTTTGAGAAGTTATAGTTGCACAAGTCTGACCCTACGGTTTCAATAAATGCATACAAACTTTAGCTGGAACTTGCTACATAATTATATTGTGGTAAGTGAAGGCAGTAGTCAATAGGAGTTACTCAAGAGACAGAGGTTGTGATGAAGAAGCATATATTGATTTATTCCATAGAACTTAGTATTTTGGCTCAATAACTGTGACAACCTAAAGGAGTAGGGCTTAAAGAAGTACAGGGGGAACTCTGGAAATGCCAGGACTTAGCTACAAGTAAACCAAATCCAATTAAGTAGATAATTGTCACCTGATAATTTTTCCAGTCTCACCTGTCACAAAGATGGCAGTGTCAATTGACGTGCTGCTGGAGAAATGAAGGGGAAACAATGAAAATGGGAAAAATCATCTTTTCTTCGATTAAATCAGGGGTAATAATTAGAGAAGACAAATCTTGGGAAGGTTGTCTTCCAGACCGATGGAAAAGATTATGATGCCAAACAATAAACTCAAACTATAAAATTATACTGAAAGCACCTGAATATCTGAAATAATAGTTGTTACGTCATAAGAATTGCAATCAAAATGAAAAATTATTATGTGTTCTCCTCACACCTCTCACCAGGAGGGTTAATGAATAATCTGTGTTCATGTTTATGTAAGAAACTCACTATCTTTTATGTCCTTTACACAATGCACACGTTCTCAGGATTGTGGTCAGAGGTGGACATCCATTTTGGTTTAAGTGACCCATCCTAAACAACCAATATGAACTCTATTTATGCCTTATTATTTAAATGTGACATGTCCTTTTTGTATTATCCTAGTAAAACAATATAGGTAATTCTTCCTGAAGTTTCTAGGGATACCATAAGCATTACATCCACATATTCTATAAGTATTTTATATAAACTAAACAAGTGATTTCCAATAAGACAAATATTTAGGAGCTCAGGAGCTCAAATATCCTGTGGTTTATGATACTTCATGTACATTGATATCATAGGAGTCTTTATATCACAACCTCACTCACAGTCCAAAGATCTACCACAGTCCTGAGCCATTTATAAAGTATTTTGTTGCTATCCACGCCTGCCAATGTCTTTTGTTGCCAAAATCTCACTGTCTTTGAAATAAGTTTCATGTTGTCAAAAATTTATTTTCTCACTATCAAGATGGCCATATGAGCAGTTTAGTAGACTCTCTCCCCAGTGAAGCAACCATTTAATTGGTAAAAATTCTATTAAAATTTAAAGTATCTGAAATTTTTCCTAGGAGCACATACAAAATGAAGAAAGATTTATTTAAAAATCTGCTAGATGTTGGTAAGAAAAGCAAAAATCTTGAGTGTGTGTGGGTATGTGTGTGTGGCATTTGAGCTATGATCTGCTCCTGTAGCCACTCTCATACCCAACTCTGTGCAGAAGACTCCAATCTTTCTGTCTGTGGCCAAGACCATAGGTATGCCCTTCTCCCAGCACCCAGTGTAAAACTATGGTTGTACTTTAGGAAGTATAGGCAGCCAAAATTTTTCATTATCCTCCTCAGCAACATGTTTCAGAAGTTATATTCCAGGCAGGTGCAGTCAAGAGGATCTGTATCTTCCCCCCTCTTACCCACATTCATAAGGCAGAAGTTGTACCCTGGACACAGCAGGTGAATAGTTCTGGGCATTAATTATAATGGTTCCATCATGAGGGAGCCAAACCAAAAAGAAGAATGTTACCATCACCATACAATGGCCACACAGAGAGTAGATTTGTTCATCTGGCCGAAGCAGGCCACTGTCTCTACCCCAGGTCCAGGGCAATGGCATAGATGTTCTGTCCAGGGTACAAGACAGATTGAAAGAACAGAGATTCCTGCATCTTTCACCAAGGTGACCACATTTATTTGAAACAAAGTGTGTGAAGCCTATGCCCAAGAAATATCTTGCTAGTAAGCAAATGAGTGGAGACTAGTAGTTTCATGATGGTAGTAACAGCAAATGAAACAGTAGATGGGCTTTAAGTTCACAAAGAGAATTAGTGAAAGAGATAGCTAAGAAGGCCCTCCTAGGACTGGGGCAAGGTTTGGAGATGGGCAACGCCCTGTTCATGCCTAGTGCTCTACTTTAATTGGATCACATTCTGGTGTGGAGGTATTTATGCCCCCAGGTGTTGTTAGACACAGTAGAACAATGAGCTTACAACTGGTAGAAGGAAACAGCAGACTGTGAAACTACGGAGGCAGACCAGATGAAAGCTTAAGTTTAGCAGGAAGTTCAGGAAGGCACAGTCAGAGATGTTAACTAAGACCTGATCATCAGAGAGACCCTGCACATGCCCTGGCAGTGCCCTCTGGTGAGTGGCATTAGAAGCTATACACTGTGGGGAAGTAGGCTACAATTAACCAGTCCAGCCAACTCACTAAGCAAACAACAACAGGATCATGGAGGTAAGAGTGGGGACTCGGATGTGGTATCCACTGTGGCTGCATATATAAAAGGTTCAGTTTTCAATAAAAAGTAAAGAAACATACAAAGAACAGGAAAGTGTGACCCATACACAGGAATGAGAATGCATGCAATAGAAAGTTCCTTTGAGGGTATACCCAAATGTAGAAAAGATGGCATCTTAGTAAAGATATGAAAAAAGCTCTTATCACTGTATTCAAAGAATTAAAGGAAACATTGTTGAGGAATTAAACTAAGGTGATAGTAATATCAGATAAAAAGGATAATAGCAACAAAGAGAAATATTACAAAAGAAACCATATGCAAAGTCTGGAGTTGAAATTACAATAGCATAAATGGGAAATTCACTTGGGGGCTCACTAGTAAAGTTGAGCTTGAAGAAGAGAGAATTTGAATTTTAAGGTAGACTGAGTTATGCAATCTACAGAACAGAGAGAAAAACAAATAAAGAAAAATGAATAGAGCTTCAGAGAAATGTGGAAAACCACTAAGTGTAACAACATATACATAATGGAGGTACAGAAAAGGAAGAGAGACCAAAGAAGTAAAAATATATTTGAGGAAATAATGGGAAAAATTTCTACAATTTTATAAATATAATTAATCTGTGAATTCATGAAGCTCAATGAATGCCAAAGAGATCTACAACTAGACACATCATCATTAAAATGCTGAAAAACAAAGAGAAAATCTTGAAATCAACAAGAAAAAAAGCAATCATCATTTACATTGGGAACCCTGATAAGACCAACAGATGACATCTCTCCTAGCAATATGCTTTCCCATATTACAATGTGAACAAGAAATTCCATTAATAATCTCTTTATTTAAAATTATAAGGCCATGCCACCTAAAGGTATAAAGTTACATGCTACTTAATGATGGGAATGACTTCTAAGAAATATGCTTACATTATCCTCTGTTATGCAAATAACATATAGTGCACTCACACACCCACCCCTCTAACCGGTATGGTGCAGCCTATTGCTCTTATGCTACTGCCTGCACAGAATCCTAATATATAAAAACCCTGGGTGCCTAACAACCAGTTATTACCCGAGGCAGACCAACCGGAAGTCCTGCAGTAAGTCTGGGTTGCCCTGGCATCCCAGCACTAAGGCTGCAGGCGAGGTGACCCAGCACTTACTGCTGAGGGGGCTGCGAATCAGGCCTGAAGAGATGCCTGAATTGAGAAGCAGGGTCTGATCTGGAGTCTCTGTGGCAGCTTTAGATCAGCACTTACCTCTCTTTTTCTCTCCCAGCCTGGCCAGCAGGCCTCCATTTCTCTCCAGGCCTCCACGGGGGCTGCTAATCAACCCCTCACCCCCTTTCTGATCAGGCCCCATTGATAGGCCTAGAGACACTGACTGGCATAGGAACCAACCAATCAGAACAGAATCTGGGTGCTATGAGGAGCAAATGGCTGCTTAGGAGGTGGAAATTTTGACATTGATTGACATGGGAACCGACCAATCAGAACAAAATGTGGGTGCTGTGAAGAACCAATGGCTATCTAGGAGGCAGAGCTTTTGACACTGACTGGCATAAGAACCAACCAATCAGAACCAAATGTGGGTGCTGTGAAGAACCAATGGCTGTCTAGGAAGTGGAGCTTTTGATGCTGACTGGCATAGGAACTGACCAATCAGAACCAAATTGGCCAGCAGAGGAGGGCAGTTTGGGGGGAGATCAGGCCTGCAGGGGAGGGAAGTTAGGGACAATCAGGCAGGCAGAGAGGTTAGGGGCGATCAGGCAGGCAGGCAGAGGTGTGAGGGACAGTCAGGCAGGTAGGCAGTGGCAGTTAGGGGAGATCAGGCAGGCAGGCAGGTGAGCAGTTAGGAGCCAGTGGTCTCAAATTGCAAGGGGGATGTCCCCAATTGGAGAGGGTGCAAGCTGGGCTGAGGGAACCCCCCTCTCCATGCACGAATTCGGTGCACCAGGCCACTAGTGTTACTATAAAAGCAACAGGAGATGAAATGAAGCACAAGAAAAAATGATGCTATCAGGAGAGGTGGTAAACAGCTGTATGAGGCTGTTGCTGACATAACATGCATGTTTTGCAGCAAACAAACTCTAATAATAAAAGCATAATATGCTAATTAGACCACATGTCCTCTAGGATGACCTTTTGGATGAAGCCGGGGCTGCGAGGGAAGCCCAGATTCCAGGTGCCAAAGAGAAGCTGGTGCCGGCAGCTGGAGGAAGGAAGGCCTACTTTTGCATGAATTTTGTGCATCGGGCCTTTATTTTAAGTAAAAAACAGTGTACTCTAATGATAAAAGTGTAGTATAGTAAATATATAAACTGGTCACATAATTGTTTACTATCATTATGAATTGTTTACTAGAATTCATAATTGTACATGTCATACTTGTACATGCTACAATTATACATGACTGGCAGTACAGCCAGTTTGTTTACACCAGCATAGCCAGGAACACATGAATACTATGTTGTACTGCAACATTACAATGACTATACAGTCACTAGGCAATACAAATTTGTGCACTGGGGGGGGGCGGGGGGGGAGGGGTACCTCAGCCCGGCCAGTACCCTCTCGCAGTCTGGGATGACCACTTGCTGGCTTAGGCCTGCTCCCCGGGGCATTGGGCCTAAGATGGCAATCAGACATCCCTATGGAAGCCCGGCATCCCTCGGGGAATGTCCACTTGCCAGCGGGAGCAGGCTTAAGCTGCAGTTGGACATCCTTAGCGCTGCTGAGGAGGCAGGAGAGGCTCCCACCACCACCACTGTACTGGCAGCCATCAGCCTGGCTTGTGGCTGAGCAGAGCTCCCCCATGTGAGAGTGCACTGACCACTAGAGGGCAGCTCCTTCATTGAGCGTCTGCCCCCTGGTGGTCAGTGTGTGTCATAGTGACCAGTCATTCCCAGTCTTTCTGCTGTTAGGGTCAGTTTGAATATTACCATTTTACTATATAGGATAGAAGAAGCCTGGTGCATGGGTAGGGGCCAGCTGGTTTGACATGAAGGGTGTCCCAGATCAGGGTGGGGGTCCCGCTTGGGTGCCTGGCCAGCCTGGGTGAGGGGGTGATGGCTGTTTGCAGCTGACCACACCCCCTTTAGGGTGGGGGTCCCCACTGGGGTGACTGGCCAGCCAGGATGAGGGTCTGAGGGCCGTTTTGAGGCTGGCGGGCCACTGAAGCTCCCAGCCTCTCCTTTTTTCCTTTTATTCTGAGATTTATTTACCTTCTATAATTGAAACATTGTTGCCGTCACTGGCGCTCCCATCTCTGAGGCCGCGGCCTGCTGAAAGCAGGTATCTGGGGTTTGTTTAGCTTCTATAATTGAAACATTGTTGCTTCCCGAGCTCAGAGCTGGGCCTCAGCAGGCAGGGAACCTTGGCTTCCTCCATAACTGGAGCAAGCAAGCCTCATGTTCACTTCAGCTGCGTGGCTGCCGGCTGTCATATTTGTTGCAGTTAATTTGCATATCACCCTGATTAGCTAATGGGAAGCGTAGCGGAGGTACTGTTAATTACCCTTTTTTTCTTCTTTTAGATAGGATGGAACCACTGCTGTTAAGTGGCCCATTGATAACCCAAATACCATTATGTGGTATGTGACTGTACTTGTAGATGAGAGTGCAAGGTTGCTTCAGAACAATCCTCAGAGTGTGGTTACCATTACAAAATTACACACATATCATCTCAACAAATAAGTCATAGGTCTTGATTCATCAGAGCTTTAACTCTTGAATTTTGTAGAAAATGGAAGATGGTACCAAATGTATTTATAACACAGGAGAGTATATGTTAAATGTTAGTTATCATGTGTATTGTTTTAGACAATATTACTTTATTTACATTGTGGTAGACTTTGCATACATGACTGAGTGTCATGGCTACCAAGATCTATTGAAGTAACAGAAAAATAATTAAAAAAAATAAATTCAAGTATGTGAAATTTACTGAAAAGGTAGGCCTTCATTACTTAGAAGATTTCAATAAAGTTTTGAAGTGAAATCCACAGCTTGAAACTGGGTTGAACTCTATAAAAAGAGGTAGTTTTTCCTCCTACCTAAATGGAAAAAGTACTGTGGGTTTTTGGGTCCCAGAATAAATATGTCCTCTTTCCCACAATTTAAGGAAGGGTTCTCCACTACATACTTACCCATCAGTGAAAAGTCAGTCCATAAGCTCTATTACATTTTGTTATATGCACGTTTTAAACATAGAACTCCCATTACCTCATTCTAAATATAAAGAGACATACTTGTTCAATCATGCATTTGAAGAAAATCATCCTATCTAATAAAAGAGAAACATGGTAATTGGCGTACGACCGCTACCCTTCCCATTGGCTAATCAGGGCAATACGCAAATTAACTGCCAGCCAAGATGGCGGCCAGCAGCCAGAAGCTTGAAACTATCATGAGGCTTGCTTGCTTCAGTGACGGAGGACTCCAACGTCCCTCGCCTGCCGCTGCAAGCCTCTGAGCTGCAACTCTAAGCAACTATGTAACAAATATAGAAGCTAAACAAAACCCCAGAAACATGCTTTAGTCCGCCGGGCTTCAGCCAGCAGGATCGCAACATTGTAAGCAAAGGCCAGAAACCTACTTTCAGCAGCGGAGGCCTAAGACCTGGAGCCAAGCCTCAAAGCTAATGCTGGCCCAGAATTAAAAAAAATAAAAGAAAAAAAGGAGCGGTTAGGAGTTTCAGTCACCCCCAGCCTGAAAACAGCCCTCAGCCGCTCACCCAGACTGGCCAGGCACCCCAGTGGGGACCGCCACCCTGAAGGGTGTGTGACCAGCTGCAAACAGCCATCATCCCCTCACCAAGGCTGGCCAGGCACCCCAGTGGGGACCCCCACCCTGAAGGATGTGTGACCAGCTGCAAACAGCCATCATCCCCTCACCCAGGCTGGCCAGGCACCCCAGTGGGGACCCCCACCCTGATCCAGGGCACCCTTCAGGGCAAACCAGCTGGCACCCACCCATGCACCAGGCCTCTACCCTATATAGTAAAAGGGTAATATGCCTTCCAGCACCGGGATCAGTGTGACAGGGGGCAGTGCCCAAACCCCCTGATCGCCCTGCAGCTCTGTGTGTGACAGGGGCAGGGCCACAACCTCCCTATCCACCCTGCTCTGTTCGTGACAGGGGAAGGCGCCCCAACCCCATGATCAGCCCTGCTCTGTGCCTGATAGGGGGGAGCTCCGCAACCCCCTGATCGCCCTGCGCCTCTGTGTGTGACAGGGTGCAGCACCCCAACCCCCTGATCAGCCCTACTCTGTGTGTGACAGGGTGTGGCGCCCCCACCCCCCCTCCCATGGGCCCTGTGCTGTGTGTTACGGGGTAGAGCCATAACCTCCCCATCGGCCCTGCCCTGAGTGTGAGAGTGGTGGCACCCCAACCCCTGATCGGCCCTGCTCTGTGAGTGACAGGGGACGCTGCCCCAACCCCCCAATCGGCCCTACCTTGAGCGTGGCTGAGGGTGGCATCACAACCTCCCGATCGCCCTGCTCTGTGCATAACAGGGGGCGGTGCCCCAACTCCCCAATTGGCCCTGCTCTGAGCCCGACCAGGGGCTGCACCTAGGGATTGGGCCTGCCCTCTGCCACCCCGGAGCAGACCTATGCCAGCAGGTCATTATCTCCCAAGGGGTCCCAGACTGTGAGAGGGCACAGGCCAGACTGAGGGTCCCCCCTCCCCCCTGAGTGCACAAATTTTTGTGCACCGGGCCTCTAGTCTATATAATAAAGAGCCAGAAGTCTCAACCAGATCGGAAGTCACTGCTGGGTGGCCGTAGTGACTCAGCACTGACCGGGGCCGCTCAGAGTGCCCAGACCAAGCACTGACTGCCTAGGGGGCTGCAGATCAGGTCTGGCGAGATTCCTGTGGAGAGAGAGGCAGGGTCTGATCTGTAGCCTCTGTGGCAGGCATTGATCAGAACTTGCCTATGTTTCTCTCCTAGCTTGGCCAACAGCCTGCCTCCATTTCTCTCCAGGGGCTGCAGATCAGCCCCGCCTTTCTGATCAGGCCCCGTTGATAGGCCTAGAGATGCTGACTGGCATAGAAACTGACCAATCAGAACCAAATTGACCAATAGAGGAGGGAAGTTGGGGGCAAGATCAGGCCATCCGGGGAAGGCCTTTGGGGGTGAGATCAGGCCTGCAGGGGAGGGCAGTTAGGGGCAGTCAGGCAGGCAGAGGCAGTTGGGGGTGAGATCAGGCCGGCAGGGGAGGGCAGTAAGGGGCATCAGGTAGGCAGGCAGAGAGGTTAGGGGTGATTAGGAAGCAGTCAGAGGGGTTAGGGGCAATCAGGCAGGCAGGCAGGTGAGTGTTAGATGACAACGGTGCTAGATTGTGAGAGGGATGTCCGTGCAGGCTGGGCTAAGGGAAACCCCCCTCTGTGCATGAATTTCGTGCACTGGGCCTCTAGTTAAAAATAAAGTTCTAGCCCAGCTGTTTGAGCACCGACCTATGAACCAGGAAGTCACAGTTAGATTTCTGGTCAGTGCACATGCCTATTTGCGGGCTCAATCCTTGGTAAGGGGTGTGCAGGAGGCAGCCGATCAATGATTCTCCCCATTGATGTTTCTCTCTCCCTTCCTTTCTAAAATCAACATATATATATATATATATATATATATATATATATATATATATATATTCTAATAAAAAACAAACATGCAAATTGACTGTACCTTTGCTATGCCTTAAGCCACGCCCAAAGCCAATCAGAGTGACTATATGCAAATTAACCCAACCAAGATGGCGGCCAGCAGCCACGGAGCTGAAGCGAGCAGGAGGCTTGGTTGCTCCAGTGATGGAGGAAGCCAAACTTCCCGGCTGGCTCTGAGCTCCACTGAAGGCAACAAAGTTTCAATTATAGAAGGTAAATAAATCCCAGATTAAAAAAAAGAAAAAAAGGAAAGGCTGGGAGCTTCTGTCACTGAGGGGCTTGGCCAGCCTGAAAACGGCCCTCAGCCCCTCACCCAGGCTGGCCAGGCACCACAGTGGGGACTCTTCACCCTAAAGGGGGTGTGGCCAGCCTGAAATCATCTATCAGCCCCTCACCCAGGCGGCCAAATCTCCATGCGGTGAGGGTCCCCACTGGGGGAGGGGGCTTGACCAGCCTGCAAACAGCCATCAGCCCCTCACCCAGGCTGGCCAGGCACCCCAGCGGGACCCACACCCAATCCGGGATACCCTTCAGGGTAAACCAACCATCCCCCACCCGTGAACCAGGCCTCCATCCTATATAATGAAAGGGTAATATGCAAACTGACCCTAACAGCAAGAAGACTGGGAATGACTGGTCACTATGACACACACTGACTGCTAGGGGGCAGATGCTCAATGCAGGAGCTGCCCCCTGGCAGTCAGTGTGCTCCCGTAGGGGGAGCTCTGCTCAGCCCCAAGCCAGGCTAATGGCTGCCAGTACAGCGGTGCTGGTAGGAGCCTCTCCCGCCTCCTCAGCAGCACTAAGGATGTCAGACTGCAGCTTAAGCCTGCTCCCCGCTGGCAAGTGGACATCCCCTGAGAGCTGCCGGGCTGCCAGAAGGATGTCTGACTGCCATCTTAGGCCCAATTCCCCTGGGAGCAGGCCTAAACCAGCAGGTGGTCATTCCCCAAGGGGTCCCAGACTGTGAGAGGGCACAGGCCAGTCTGAGCCCCCCTCCCCCCCCAAGTGCACAAGTTTTTGTGCACCAGGCTTCTAGTATAAATATATAAAATGAAACAAAGTGCTAAAAAAACAACAAAAAAAGTAATATGCCAAGATTAAAATACAGACATATACACAAAACTTGTATTGGAGGCTATAGAGAAATTTGAGGGACTATGCACATTTAAAATATATGATTATGCAAGGGACTTTTGGGGGAGTGCTGTAATTGTGAACATCTGACATTATGCATTTGTCAGTACTCATTGAAATGTATACCACAGGGGTGGGAGCTAAGTCAAAACAAGCTAAAAAGGAGTAAAAGGCACAGAGATTTAAGGTTACACACTGCAAGTGGTGTTTACAACAAATAGAGAAAAAAGAAATGGTATCGGATATGAGAGAGGAGGAAAGAGAATCAAGGATCAGGAATTATTCCAGCATGTGAATTTAATAGGGAAGAAAATACACAGAATAAATTAATATTTAGGAAAAATAATCTCTGTGTTTAAAATAACTCATATGCAGTATAATAATAATTTATATGTGGCTATAAGTAAGTCTTTCTCAATTGGAAAAAGCTATGTTCCTTCAGATTGAAAGGGCTGAATATCAATGAGGGTAAATTATTTTTTAATTATCCTTACTTATACATTAATATGAAATTTAACACAAAATAATGTTTTAAAGCTTCTATGATGAAAGAGATATGCAAATTATTTTATTATAGGGTGTCTTATCAGCAACATTGGAAGCTAAATTTTATAAGAAAACCCATAAGTAATTGCTAAAGTTCATGACTATAAAAACAATATTTAGAGTTAATTAAAAGTTTCTGTTTCGCCGAAACCGGTTTGGCTCAGTGGATAGAGCGTCGGCTTGCGGACTGAGGGGTCCCAGGTTCGATTCCGGTCAGGGGCATGTACCTGGGTTGCGGGCACATCCCCAGTAGGAGATGTGCAGGAGGCAGCTGATCGATGTTTCTCTCTCATCGATGTTTCTAACTCTCTGTCTCTCTCCCTTCCTCTCTGTAAAAAATCAATAAAATATATTTAAAAAAAAAAAAAAGAAAGAAAAGTTTCTGTTTCAACTGACAGCAGACAAAAGCCTACAGAATACTGAGGGAAAAGAATGTTGAGTCTGTATTTCAGATCAAGCATTTCTAAATGTATTCAAAATGTTGCCATTATAAAGACTCAATACATTTCTGTTTCATACACACTTTTCGAGGAGAATACTTAAGGAAAAGTAATTCAGCTAACCAAAAGTAGGTATCCGAAAAGTGGAACATGTGTGTTAAAATTACAGAGGTTAGTGGAAAAATTTCAAAATGTGCTTTGTCAAGAATCCTGGCAAGTATTTTATTGGTTCTTCATTAGAATATAAACTCAGAGGCCTCCATAAAACATGTTTTTCAGGATAAAAATGGAATTACTTCCATAAAATAATAATCAATGTAAAATATCCATAATATACGCCCTAACCGGTTTGGCTCAATGGATAGAGTGTCAACCTGTGGACTCAAGGGTCCCAGGTTCGATTCTGGTCAAGGGCATGTACCTTGGTTGCGTGCAAGAGGCAGCTGATCGATGTTTCTCTCTCATCGATGTTTCTGACTCTCTATCCCTCTCCCCTCTTCTTTGTAAAAAATCAATAAAATATATTTAAAAAAAATATCCATAATATGGTCAATAAAGGGAAAATAATAAAATAGAAAGAAAGTTAAATACTCAGGGTGAAACAAACAAATACCAAAAACAAAAGAAAGGCACAAGAAAGTTGTTGCTCAAATAACTTAAACCAATCTCTCATTTTTTAAGTCTTCAGCAGAAGATTAGTTTTTATTGATTTTTAGAGAAAGAAGAAGAGAGAGAGAAACATCCATGTAAGAGAAACATTGATTGATTAACTCTCACATGCAACCCAACTGGAGATTAAACCTGCAACCTGGATATGTGCCTGACAAGGAATCAAACCTGCAACCTTTTGGTGTATGGGAAGATGCTCCAACCAACTGAGCCACCAAACCAGGGCTAAAACAACCTCTTATTGATGGAGTAAAAGGTCAGTCCAAAATACTTGTTATTGTTTCTACTGATTGTTACAGGGTAGTCACTGGAATTATACAAAACAAAAAGCAATCCTAGGAATCTAACTGGCTTTATTGTGAACACTAGAGGCCCAGTGCATGAAATTTATGCACTGGGGTGGGGTCCCTTAGCCTGGCCTGTCCCTTCTCACAGTCCGGGAGCCCTCAGGGGATGTCTTACTGATGGCTTAGACCCGCTCCCCTTGTGAGCGGGCCTAAGCTGCAGTCTGGCCTCCCTCTGCGGGAGGCAACCGGCCAATCAGGGGAAGGCACCACCCCCATCACCCTCTCACTGCTGCTGCCTCTGGCCGCCCTCTGTGAGAGGAGACCTTATGATCAGGGTAAGGTGACACCCCCATCACGCCTCTGCTGCTGCCACTGCCGGCCACAAGGCTGCCTGAGCCTAGGCCATCACAGCGGCAGCGGCCATTGGCAGCTTGCCGGAGCACCAGGCCTGCCCTGGGCAAGTGCCAGTGGCCATCAGAAGTACTCACAGCCACTGCCGCCTTGTGAGGAATACAGGCTGCCCTCCGCCGGGCCCTTCCTCCCCCATCCCCATCCCCATCCCTGACGCTGCATGTCCCCGCCCACGCCTGCTGTGCACACAGCCTGCTGATTGGTTGTTACATGACAGCATCCTGACCAATTTGCATATTACTTTATTATTAGATAGACTAAAGGCCTGGTGCACAAAAATTTGTGCACCCGGGGGTTGGGAAGGTCCCCTCAGCCCGGCCTGTGCCCAGTCACAGTCCAAGACCCCTTTGGGGATGTCCACCTGTTGACTTAGGCCCACTACCCGGGGGATCAGGCCTAACCTTGCAGTCAGACATCCTTCTGGCAGCCAGGGAGCCCTTGGGGGATGTCCAACTAAAGGCTTAGGCCCCCAACAGATCAAGTCTAAACCATTAGTTGGACATTCTTAGTGCTGCCATGGAGGTGGGAGAGGCTCCTGCCACCACCTCTGCACTGGCCAGCCATGAGCCAGCTTCTGGCTGAGTGGCACTCCCCATATGGGTCTTCTGGGTCCCGCCCTGCCTTGCCTTTTTTTTTCTTTCTAAGACATTTCACTTTATTTAAAAGAAGCCAATATACAGGATATAAAGGTTATGATATTTACAACAGTACAGTAAACAGGTTGGTTTCCCGGTAGGATCAGTAGTCTTTCAGTAAGTATAAAACCCCCTTCCCTTTGATGCTTGACCCAGCTGGCAGACAAACAGCAACAGTGGGGTGGGATGGGACTGCAGGATAGAAAGTCTCCCTGAAGGGATTAAAAATCACGTAGATGCTAAAATGTTCACGAAGGGGTCTTGGGGGTGAGGGGTGCCTCTGCCTCATTCCTTTGAGGGCTTGGCAGCAGGAATGCTGAGGGATTTGCCCCAAACTAACACATGGCCCACCCTGAGCCTGTAAATCTTCCACCCATGGAATATTCCCTTCCCGAGAGAATCAGCCCTAATCCTTCAGCCAGGGCCTGGAGGAGCCGCCCAGGCCGTGGGCACAGCCAGGACTGTGGACATTTCATGGCCTTTCCACTCCCACTCCAGCTGCCTAACAACTCTGCACTGCTCCCCTCGCCCACCTCCCCGTCACCCCATCAGGACACCATGCACAGGAGGGGACACTGGTTTTCCCATGCCCATTGGGAACTGGCTGTTTCTGTTTTCTGGGATGAAAAGGCTCCTGTGGGTCGGGTAAGGTCTCTGCTTGGCAGGAAGTTCTGAAACAGAGCCCCTGACCACACCCACCTCCTCTGGGCATGGAGCAGGTTGGGCCCTTGGAGCTCATCTCTCCGGCAGAACTGAAGGGAAGACCGTGTGTACCCTTCTGTCCCGCACCCTTCACATGCCCAGAACCATCAGTGTCACACTTCCTAATTCCTACCACTGTATTTCATTAGTTCCATACTGTTTTACTAATCCTGAATCTAAACAGATTGGCTCAAAAAGAGATCCTTCTATTTTTAAGGTATTTAGTGATGTATGTGTGAGCTTTGCATGGACGAACTAAGCACATGACCCTTTCTTGTACATCAGAACCTGCACACGCATCTAAAAAGAGGACCTGTTTTTGACAGATGTGAAACCACCGTTTATTTGTAATAAATAATTACACAATCTAAAAAAAAAAAAAAGACCTGGCTTCTGCGTGTTCTGGGTACCTCCCTGCCTCAAGGGGTCACCGATCACCACCGGGGTGGGGGGCAAGAAAGAGGCAGACACTGGCGACCTCTTCTCTGTCCCATCCGGCTTCTCTGATCACCAGCTGGGGGGCGGGCCTTTACCTGGGTTCTTGGATACAGGGCGGGGGGCAGGGCAAAGTGCCTTTACCCTGCCCCCCGGCTCTTGCCTGCTGGCTGGGTTTCTGATGACCATTCTTCCATCCTTCCCCTTTTGCCTCCCATCATTGAGCCTACATATGCAAATTAGCCGCCATCTTTGTTGGTGGTTAACTGCCATATTTGTTGGCAGTTAATTTGCATATCACCCTGATTAGCCAATGGGAAGGGTAGCGAAGTTATGGTTAATTACCATGTTTGTCTATTATTAGATAGGATTATTAATGTAAAACTAACAATAAATCACTACTTAGTGATTTTCAGGTTACAAACAAATTATAGAAAATGCGTGGAAAATTTTATTATAATTTCAGGGCATAATATAAATAAGGTCATCCATAAAATGTAAAACTGCAATTGACAAAAGTCAATAAGTAGATGCAGAGAACACAGGTCAATTAATATGTAAATTGATAAAGGAAGAAGTTAAGAGACATTATACAATTTATGGAATAGGAAGTATAAGCTCAAATATGTATATACAATCTGTGAGTGTGTGTATGTTATGTGATGAAGGTGCCCAAAGGACTAAGAAAAGATGGAGATATAGTGATGAATTTTAAATGGAAGAAAAGGAGATTAAAACATTTTAGTGAGTTTATTTTCACTTTCATAAGAAAATATATAGGCATTTGCTAAAATGTATGAATAATAAGTAAAAGCATAACTATGTAATTTGCAGTTAATAAAAGTGTCTGCCTCCATTACCCATGAGCCCCTTGAAGAGGAAGCCAGGCTTTGCTGGGAGAGTTTTCTGAGACCCAGTTGAAACTTCATTTGAATACATCTTTCCTTTAATGACCAGGGTCTGTTACAAGCAAACATGTCCCCTAAAGGGAGGGGGACCTCAACCCCCTTAGAGGTGGTGGAGATGAAATCCTTGGCACTGATAGCAACAGGAAATGTGTGAAACTGCCTTTCTTATTTTTGTGTCTAGTCAGAAAAGATGGCGATACAGTGATGAATATAGTGAGAGTGCGGATTACCTGGCTTTGATGAGAAAGTGGAGAACCAGGGTTGAGAATCTTGCATAACAACTTAACAGTGATTTCATGTTTGCAGAGAGTAATGATTGAGTGCTTGCAATTATGTCTTTAATGTCATTTTTCTAGTGATGTGTTGTATGAGCCATAGACGGGGGAAGATACTGTCCTTCACCTTGGGCAGCTTGAAAAGCTCTCCTCTATCTTTGGTTTACTTCGCGTTCAAACACCAGCGCTTAGCACAGTGGTGCCACAGAATCATTTCTCAGCTAATATTTTGAATGAAAGAATGCCTGAAACATAATAAATTAATCAATATGTATTGAGTGTTTAAAAATAAAACACTGGCCGCCTCTGAGCAGCAGGCCTGGGAGAGCAGACAGGTGAAAAGGGGCCTGCCTTTGTTACTGTCTTTTCAATTGTTGAATGCTTACCACCAAAAGGTGAGCAAAAAATAAGTATTTTAAATGGAGAAGAGAACTTTAGCTGTGAATATGAAAAGGAGTTTGATCTGGGACTGCAAGAGTAAGGAGACATGGATGAAAGGTGAATTAATGTTTCTTGACTGTGATGTTCTAATTTATGAAATTATAGTGAATGTGTATGAAAGAATGGTGATTGCAATGCACTTTAGAAATTACCATAAAAATAAACTGAAGATTGTAATTGTATTTTACACATGTTTTGTTCTCTTTCTAGCCAATAGAAAGTAGCACTCAGTAAAATGCCAGAGATGTGTGTATGCATGTGTGTACTTTTTGTCCTAAGTTTTATTTAATAATAATATAACTATGGGATAACCAAGATAATTCCATAATATCTAAGTGTATCTCAAGGGCAGCTGCCACGCCACACCTTTTTTATTTCATTACTAGAGGCCAGGTGCGAAAAAATTTGTGCACTCAGGAGGGTCCCTCAGACCGGCCTGTGCCCTCTTGCAGTCTTGGACCCCTCGGGGAATGACCATCTGCTGGCTTCGGCCCATTCCCTAGGGGATTGGGCCTAAGCTGGCAGTCAGACATCCCTCTGGCAGCCGGGAGCCCTCGGGGGATGTCCACTCGCCAGTGGGGAGCAGGCTTAGCTGCAGTCAGACATCCTTAGCTCTGCTGAGGATGTGGGAGAGGCTCCCACCACCACCACTGTACTGGCAGCCATTAGCCTGGCTTGTGGCTGAGCAGAGCTCTCCCTGTGGGAGCACACTGACCACCAGGGAGTAGCTCCCTGCATTGAGCGTCTGCCCCCTGGTGGTCAGTGTGTGTCATAGTGACCAGTGATTGCCAGTCGCTCTGTTGTTAGGGTCAATTTGCATATTATCCTTTTATTATATAGGCTAGAGGCCTGGTGCATGGGTAGGGGCCGGCTGGTTTGCCCTGAAGGGTGTCCTGGATCAGGGTGGGGGTCCCGCTGGGTTGCCTGGCCAGCCTGGGTGAGGGGCTGAGGGCCTTTTCAGACTGGCCACACCCCCTTCAGGGTGGGAGTCCCAGCTGGGGTGCCTGGCCAGCCTGGGTGAGGGGCTGATGGCTGTTTGCAGGCTGGCCACAGCCCCCAGCCATCCAAGCTCCCAGTGGAGGCTGGCTGGAAACAGGTATCTGAGATTTATTTAGCGTCTATAATTGAAACTTTGTTGCCTTTTGCAGAGGCCACAGCAGGCCAGAGCAGGCAGGAAGCTTGGCTTCCTACATCACCCAGGCAACCAAGCCTCCTGCTTGCTCCAGCTCCGTGGCTGCTGGCCGCCATCTTGCTTGGGTTAATTTGCATATAGTCACTCTGATTGGCTGGTGAGCGTAGCTTGGGCATAGCGAAGGTAGGATCAGTTAGCATGTTTGCCTTTTATTAGTGTAGACTAGAGGCCCAGTGCATGAAATTTGTGCATGGGGAGAGTCCCCTCAGCCCAGCATGCACCCTCTCCAATCTGGGACCCCTTGGGGGATGTCCGACTGCTGGTTAAGGCCCAATCCCAGGTCGCCCCTTAATTCCCACCCTTGCCAGCCTGATTGCCCCTAACTGCCCCTCCCTCACAGGCCTGGTCACCCCCAACTGCCCCCCCTGCAGGCTTGGTCACCCCCAATTGCCCCTCCTGCTATCCTGGTCGCCCCTCACAGCCCCCGCCAGCCTGGATACCCCATGCAGCCTGCTGCTCGGTCATTTGGTCATCCCTCACTAACCCCCATGCTGGCTTTGTCACCCCACTCAACCTTTTTGGTCATCCATTCGGTTGTTTTGGATGTGACGGCCCCTGGCTGATAGATAGATAGATAGATAGATAGATAGATAGATAGATAGATAGATAGATAGATATTGCATGGCAACTAGCATTTCAGAAATGAGAACTTGCAAGCAATGGGTCAGTTGCAAACAATGTGGAGAAGAAGAAAGCAGCAGACTCCTCCCCTGTGGGAATGTGAGGCCCTCCAGCATCAGTGAGATGGTGTTGTATTTTTAAAGAACAGAAGGATTTCTCCTTACAGAAACAATAGATAGGCAGGATTTTAAATAACAACTTTTTCCCTTAATTCCTTCGCCTTTTTCACACAGTCCCTCAACCCTTTCTCCTATGACTCATGAGCACAGAGTCTATTTCTATTTTGTTTGTTAGTTTGTATTCATTAGATTCCACATGCAAGTAAGATCATATGGTATGTCTTTCTTTAACTGGCTTATTTCACTTAGCATAATAGTCTTCAGATCCATCCAGGCTGTCCCAAAAGGCAAGATTTCCTTCTTTTTTACCATCAGATAGTACTTCAATGTGTAAATGTTGCATAGCTTTATTATCCATGCATCTACTAATGGACACTTGGTCTGCTTCCAAGTCTTGCCTATTGTAAATAATATTGCAATGAACATAGGAATAAGAGTGCATATATGCTTTTGAATTAATGTTTCAGGTTTCTTTGGATATATTCCCAGAAGTTGAATGGCTGGCTCATAAGGCAGTTCCATTTTTGATTTTTTGAGTTATTTCCATGCTGTTTTCCACAGTGGTTGCACCAGTCTGAATTCCCACAAGCATTACACAAGGGTTTCCTTTGCCCCACATCCTCACCAACACTTGCTGTTTGTTGTTTTATTGAAGACTAGAGGCCTGGTGCACAAATTAGGGCACTTTGAAAGGAAATTAATTAGAAGAAATATTTTAATATCACTATTCACCCTCTCTCTATAATAGAAGTGTCAATCAAATTCATGATCAACAATGACCTGTGTGATTGGTGCCAGTGAGCACTTTATAAATGTATAGATAAACTTGCTTAATTAGACCTGCTTTCTGATTTAGCTAAATTTTTTCCAGCCCAGTGAAATACCCCAACTTCTCTTTCAGATAATTGTCAGCAACACAGCAGTAAATATCAACATGAAGCAGATCATTATTGTAGATCACACAGGGAGAACAAGCGGTGAAATATTTAACTGCAGAAGTGTTTAACTATATTCTGCGCAGTGAGAAAACCTAAAGTCATTTTCAAGGTCCACCATTTATTACTTCTTTTTAGCCGAGTCAAGTTTCTAAGCTTTCTAAATCTCTGTTTTCCGGCTAATGAACATAGGATTATAGAAAATAGGATTCCACTGAGTCTCCTATCTACCTACTCCAGGACTTCTGTCAGGATCAAATGAGATGAGGTAGGTGAAAATGCTTCACAGACATTTGGTTAAAGAGTAAAATGTTTACACCTGGCTATAAAGCAAGTTGTGTTTCTGGGCTGAAGAAACTGCAAGGAGGCTAGTTGCTAGGGAGAGGAAGTTAGGTTTTGCTGTGCGATGTTTCCAGGTTGGTCTGGGCTGTAGACCACAGTTTGTGCCATGGGGTATTGGCAGCATTGGCTGCGATTTGGTGGGCTGTAGTTCCGGGGTGGTGGCAGGGCCTGTGTCCCACTTGGCGGGGGAAAGCTGAGTGTTGCTTTGTTGGCACCAGGTCTATGGTACCATTTCTTTGTAAATGGCCAGTGTAAATCACAGAAGCTCCTGCATTGAGCATTTGCCCCCTGGTGGTCAATGCGCATCATAGTGACCAGTTGGAAGGCCCGAGGGATAATTAGCATATTAGCCTTTTATATATATATGTGTGTGTGTGTGTGTATGTGTGTGTGTGTGTATATATATATATATATATATATATATATATATATATATATATACCATTCTGACAGGTGTGAGGTGCTATCTCATTAATTTGCATCTCTCTGATGATCAGTGACTTTGAACATCTTTTCATATGTCTGTTGGCCATCTGTATGTCCTCTTTGGAGAAGTGTCAATTCACTCTGCCCATTTCTTAATTGGATTATTTCTGTGGTTTTCAGGGTGTTGAATTATATAACTTTCTTATAGACTTTGGATGTTAACCCCTTATCAGATGTATTATTGGTGAATATGTTCTCCCATTCCATGGATTGTTTTTTTTCATTTTGTTGATGGTTTCCTTTGCTGTGCAAAAACTTTAGTTGAAGCAGTCAAATATACTTATCTTTCTTCTATTTCCTTTGCCTGGGGAGATACATCAGAAAATAATATCGCTATGAGAAATGTCCGACTATGTTTTCTTCTAGGATTTTTATGTTTTTAAGTCTAACATCTAAGAAAAAAGCTCATAGACAGACAACAGTATGATTACCAGAGGGAAAGGGGAATGCGAAAGTAGAAGAAGGTAAAGGGAAGACAAATAAGTGGTGACAGAAGAAGATTTGACTTGGTTTGGTGAACACACAATACAATATACAGACTATGTATTATAGAATTGTAGATCTGAAACTTATGTAATTTTATTAACCAACTAGAGGCACAGTGCACGAATTTATGCAAGGATGGGATCCCTCAGCCTGGCTGGCAATCGGGGCTGATCTGGGAAGGCCAGCCGGGGGCAGGGACAGTGGGAGGTTGGCTGGCCGTGGGGGCCGGGGGGGGGGGGGGGTGGCGGCAGTGGGAGGTTGGCCAGCCACAGGATGTTGGCTGTGGGAGCACACTGACCACCAGCAGGAAGCTCCTGCATTGAATGTCTGCCTCCTGGTAGTCAGTGCGCATCATAGCAGCCAGTCGACTGGTCATTCGGTCTACTGGTTGTAACAGTCGCTTAGGCTTTTATATATATATGTCACTCCAATAAATTCAAATAAATAAATAAATAAATAAATAAATAAATAAATAAATAAATAAAACTTTTTCTATCCCAGCATGAACTCCCTTCTGCAATGCTGACTTCGGTTCCTCCATTGAAAGGTGGAGTCTTTCTCTCCACCACTGGAAGCAGGGAATGTGACTTGTCTTGAACAAGGAGACATTAGCAAACACAATTCAAGCAAAGACTTAGCAGTATGTGTCCACTGGGACAGAAAGCGAACTGATGGTTGCCAGAGGAGGGAGAAGTGGGTGAGGGTCCTGGGTGAAAGAGGTGATGGTATTAAAAAGTACAAATTGGCAATTACAAAATAGGCATGTGGATGTAAAGTGCAGACTAGGGAATATACTCAATATTATTGCAAATGCTGTGCATGGTGCCAGGCTGAACTGGAAATAGTGGAGATCACTTTATAAAGCATATAACTGTCTAACCTCTAAGCTTTACACCTGGAACTAATACAAAATAATATTGAAAGTAAAAAGTAAAATAATAAAAAAATAAAAATAAAGGACAGCTTATTTGATCAGAATTTTTCACAGAAAGATTGAATGAATGGTACAGAGCATTCTTTTTTTTTTCTGCTTATATTGCTAGCTTTGTGTTTTGGCCAATATGTATCAAATGCCTATTATGTATAGGACACCATGGCACTCACTCAAGTAAAGACAATAAAAAGCAAACAATGGAAGCACCTGTTTTTAGCCTATTTTCAACCATGACTAACAAGACGAGAATCAGTAGAAGCAATAACCACCATACCAGTAAAAGAAAAAGCCAATTATATTACAGTGAGGGATTACAAAACATTGCAGAAAGACCTTTGAAAATGTAAATTAGATGTTGAACCTGGAAATTTTCAGGCTTATTCCAATGGATACATTAGTAATTTTATCCTATTCTCTTTTTGTATGGCAACCAGAAAAAAAAAATCACTTCAATTTTAAGTATTATTGTAGTATACATATATTCAACATGAAAAATGTTAATTTCTCAGGGAGATTTTCCCTTAGGCCTTCAATTTGATTTTAAAATGGATGGAGTGAATGACAGTACTTTATTATCAAAACCCCACTAGGAAGGTATTTTGGCTTGTCTAGTAAATTATTAATGTCATGTTGATATTCTTTTTATTAATCCACTGAAAGATAGTATTGACTCCTTGTGAAACTTGGCAGTGGAAAGAATAAACTACAGAATGTTTGCCCCTAATCTTCTTTCTTCACAGTGGTAAGAAGAAAGAAAAAACTAAATATTTTCACATGATGGTTGTAGTTGTGTTCACTTACCCTGATTTCCAACATTCACAATACTTATATACGTGGAAATCCTATATAATAAAAGCCTAATATGCTAAGTGTTCGACTGTTCGACCAGTTGCTATGATGCTCACTGACCACCAGGGGGCAGGTGCTCCAAGCGGTGGTTAGCTTGTTGTTAGGGTCTGGCCAGATATGCCCTGGGTCCCTCCTGTGGTCCCTCCCTGGCCCAGATCATGCACTGGTGGTGTCCCTCAGCCTGGCCTGTGCCCTCTTGTAATCCAGGACCCATCAGGGAATGTTGGAGAGCCAGTTTTGGCCCAATCCTCGCAGGCCAGGCTGAGGGACCCCCACCGGTGCACAAATCCATGTACCAGGCCTCTAGTAATAAAATAAAATTATAATAATTTCAACTGAAATGTATAAACTATTTTTTCATTTGATCAATAAAGAGTAAAACTATTGTACTTGTAACCTGCCTTCTGTCCCCAAACCTTCAAAATATAAGATACATCCATGAAAGCCTTTCTATAAATCATTCATAGAAATATTATGTGTTCATACTGCAGAATTAGTTTGCTGTAGTTGCTTTCTCTTGTGAGTGAGTTTTCACATTTATGTGTTGGCAGTGTTTTGGTCATTTTTAAAGGATTATGTGTCAACCTCACCCCTGTTCTGAAAGAACATAATCTTTCCAGCCCAAGGTAGCTTCAGATACCTCTCCCCACCCCAATGTCTCCAGCTGGGATCCAAGTCAATGTCTCATAACACGTTTACAGATTCATTCCAATCTCAGTTCCTTCCACCGTACTTCACTGAAACAGGGAGTTATGAAAAATTTCAGCCCTATCTTGAAGATGGGTAAGACTAAATACTTTTCATTTTGAATTTCATGTCAAAGCACCTTGGTATCTTAGGAGCTCAAACATGGTCAGGAGTGTCAATCTTTTCCTCTAAGATCGTTGTCAGTAGTTCTCAGAGGGTAGTAACCAGACCAGCATCATCAGCTAGACTAGAGAGTTGGTTGAAATACAACTTCTTGGATCTGCTTCCAAATTTTAGAAACTCTAGATGTGGAGTCTGGCGATCCGTGTCTCGGGTTGCTGCCAAACAGGGGACCTGGTCCTGAGCGGTTCTGCCAGCGTGTGGGTTCTTGACTTTGTGCAGGATAAATTTCACTACATGAGCTCAGGTGACTAAGGGGAAGCATTTATTGAAGCTGGGGTCAGTAAAACAAGAAAGATATTAGCATAGAAGAAGCAACAGGAGAACCCAGGCTGGGCTGCCTTAGCTCTCTGGGATCTCAGAGAAAAGGAACAGGTTCACAGGTTAGCCTGGGATGAGCTGCTGCTGCCCATTGCTCCCATGGTTGCAAATCTCATGGGGTCCCTTAGAGGTTAGGAGATGCACACCTGTGGGAGGAGGCGGGGACATAGAGGGAAGGAAATGGTGGGTGCTATCCCCAAGGGGAGAGCGCTGGGTCCTTTGTCTTGAGGCTTTTATCTCTCTCTTGCAGGCAGGAATCTTAGGGGAGGTCCCAGGGGAGGGTCTTAATAGAACACTCATCAGCTTCCAGGTGGGCTCCCCCAGAGTGTGATCTCCACCAATGGGTCAGTGTGAGGGCAGGGGCTCATTTCTCATCGCAGCTGGTCCTGGTGTCACTCACCTGGTTTTGCTGTTTTTCTGCATCTGGAACTGAATTACACTGAGGCCTAGATGTTACCTCTAGGGAGGGGCCTTCTGCATCTGCTGTGCATTGTTCTGCCGGTTTGTTCAGCTCTCTGCCTCAGTTTCCCTGGCACACTCACTGGCCTGTCTCATAATAAAGTTTGAAAATGAACTTTCTCTTTTATTGCATTTTGGTTCAATCTGTTGGACTGGGTTTAATTCTTATCCCTACTCATAGTTTCCTCTTGAGCAAATAAGCAACCTATGAAAAAAACAAAAACCAAGAGTTTAAATTCAGATTAACATAGTTTTAAAAGCTCTTTAATAATACTCAGTTGTCTCTGCTTTCTCAGTATTCTGAAGGGAAGATTCAAAACATAGAGAGAAATATATACACTGATGATCAACTCCCCAAATAAGCATTAGATATGCAGGCATTTTATTAATGATGGCCAGTTTATAATTCTATTCTGAAAGATAGTCACCTAAAAAAATAAAAGGCACAAAGGTGTCATTTGTGTTCCAACAAGCCCGAGTAGAGAGACCTCATTTTTTTAGAATATTAGCATATTGACTCAAACAATAAATAAAAAGATAAAACATGATTAAGTGAGATTTATTTCAGGATATTTATGATTAGTTGGACATTCAAAAGTCAACAGATCATCTCAAGAGATGAGAAAAAGCATGGGATGGAAAACCCATTCATAATTAAAATCATCCTCAAACTAGAAATAAGTATACATGTCCTCAGTCTGAAAGAAAGCTCAATTGCTGACATACTTCAAGGTAAAAGATTGAGTAGTTTTCACCCAATTGAGAACAAAGCAAAAATGTTTTCTGTCACTATTTTATGAAATTCACCCCATTGAGATAGAGAAGAAAAACCTGAAAGACATAGATTAGAAAGCAAGAGGTAAATATTTATTCAGATATGATCAAGTAAAATAGAAACTCTTACAGCATCTACAAAAATATATTAAAAATAATATAGTGACTTTAGGAATGCCGCAGTATAAAAGATCAAAATTCATTTCAATTCTACTTACTAGCAATGAACATCAGAAAGTAAAATTTAAGTTAATAGGATTTACAAAATCCTCAGGTTCAGAAAGGAAAACTTAGAGCTGTACTTAACAAATGTGTGAGATTTTCTACAGGAAGAATTACAAACCGTTGATTGCTAAAAGAAATTAAAGAATGCCTGAATAAGCTGAGAGTGATATCATTGTGAGAAGCACTGTTTAGATTGTTATGTTCTCTCTATTATTAAGATGCCAACTATCCTCTACAAAATTCCAATCAAAACCCCAGCAGAAACATTTGTATAAAATTACAAAATAATTTTTAAATTTTTATGGAAACCCGAAGGACCTTGTTTTCCCAAACTAAATTTCAGGAAAAACAGGGAAGATATTCAGTCAGTGTAGCTCAGTGAGCTTTAACCTGTGAACCAGGTTCGATTCCCAGTCATGGCAAATGTCCATGTTGCAGGTTCAACCCACAGTATAGACATGAAGGAAGCAGCTGATCAGTGATTCTCTCTCATTGTTGACCTATTGTTTTCTCCCTCTCACTTCCTCTCTGAAATAAATAAAAATACATATTAAAAAATGGGGAGAATTATACAACCTAATTTCTAAATTGATGATAAAGCTACTGTAGTGAACATAGTCTGACATTGCTTTAAAGACAAATAAGTCGACCATTGAAACACAAATGAAGGATCTAGAAATGATCCCATGCTTACATGGTCAATTGTTTTCCATCAAGTTGTGTGATGATTACATTTTAAAGAAATGGCTTTCAGCTCCTGGAGAAAGACACTCTTGATTTGGGAGAGATACATTTATGTCTCAACAGGATAGCTTTATATCCTTTGGAGACATAATAAAGGTATCCTTTTGAGAAAGGATTTACAAGTGTAATTATTGAAAATCCTGCAAACAGGGAGGTCAAGAGGCTGTCGGCAGGTGTTGGATAGAACACACAGAACATTCTGGCAGCTCCCAACTTTCTCAGGCTGGAACCTCAGTCAGGGACTGGGGTCATTTTAAAGGGCACTGCCTTATGCTGCTAGAAGCCTGGGAGAGCTTGGTCATCTCTGGGGCAGAGGTTTGGAAAGATTTGTTATTGTGACAAGAGTTCTGCAACCCTCAGCTGTAAACGAGAAACAGCCTACATATCCAGCAACAGGGGGATGGGCATATAAACTCTTCAGCAGTAAAAATGAATCAACTTTTAATACACACGACTAAACCTCAAAACCATAGTGCTCTGCAAAAGAAGCTAGACACCAGAGCACGCTCTGCATGCGGCTGTTCACACGAAGAGATGACGCTGTGACTAGCCTGTGTGAAACAGAAAGGAAGGAAGTTTCTCTGGGGAGGAGGGGGGGGTTCTTCTCGGCGGGGTCCCTCCTGACCTCCCATTGAGGACACCCCTCATGGCTCCGTGATTGTGAACCGCGTTCCCCCTGAGCTCCTTGTGTCCTGCTTGTTTCCAAGCTCCAGGGATTTTCTCAGGCTCCAGCGCAGGGTTGATGACAAATTAATATTTATGGGACCAACTGAAACCCAGGTCTTACTGAGTTGGACAGCAACATTCCCAGGGAAGAATTCTAGTTTATCGATCGCTTTTCCTGTAGGAAAGAGGGCTTGAGTGCTCATTGCACTTGTGTGACAGCTACCCCCGGTAGCTGCTGGGGGAGTTCTTGGGGTGCCGCTAGAATACACATTTCCGGGGAACCCCATGGGAGCTGAGATGGCAGAAAACTTTATTTCTATGGAATTACATTCCTGGGTTTCAAAAGTCCCGTTTCTCTTAGTCCAGTAATAGAAGGATAGCTGGGATTCAGTGGGGCTAACATCAGAGCCAGAGTCCAGTTTCCGTCCCACGTGTGCGTAGCCCAAGGTAGCGCCGGGCTAGCCGTAGGCCATTAGTTCAATGAGTGGGCTCCATGGCTGCGGGCCATCGGGGTGAATACCATAAAGCCCAGAGCGAGTCCGAGCACGTGAGTCCCAAGAGAGAGGACGCCTTTGTTCAGGGGATTATGTATCCCCTAATGTCCCTGCACGTGCAGTGGCCACGCCCGCACTGGCCGCTGACCTCTGCTCCCAGGTGTGACTGACAGTAGCACTGCCCTAGCCCCCAGCTTTGCTGGTCAGGCATCTGTCTCGCGGCGTGGTTCCCTGGGGAGTGCGACGCTTCCCATTCATGCTGCTCAAATGACTTGCCTGTAAGGTCTGCCTGCCCCCTTCCTCCTTCCCTGTTATCAATGACTGGCTGAATACAATAGTATCACTTGGAACGTATTTTTGTTTTTTTTCATTAAGGTTTGCTGTCTATTTGTAATCATCTTGGAGGGCATATACAAACACAAAATATCCCTCATTTAATTTACTGGGGGAAAAATAAACAAAAAACAAAAGACAACATAAAATCCATAAGAATAAAATTCGGAAAGACTTAATGATCCTTTAGCAATTCTCTTGCCTAATCAAGTAGCTTTGAAGAAAAAGATTTGAATTTTTAGAATAAGAGATATGCTTGTTTACAAGATTATAAATCATAGGAAGGGATGACAGTCAATTTTAGTCATGCACTGATGTATATAGCAATGTGTTTGATAGCCATAGTTTTAATTACAAACGGAAAAATACTGCTTTAAAAATGACTGAAAATGTTCCGCAGGCTGTTACCTGTTAAGTGCTACCACGATGAGGAAATAAAATAATTTTTAAAAGATAATGCCTTACATTCTTAGTTACAAATTTATTTAGAGAGAAATGCTGATTTGTCACATTTTTTCCAGTGATGCAAAATATGAATACTCATTAGGAAGGAAGATGATGCAAAATGATTAAAGAATTAAATGCTACACTTAAAAATATAAAAATCAAGAAAACATAGGCAGTAAATATTAAACCTTTCTTGTAGCAATATTTTGCTAATATATCTTCTTGGGCAAGAAAAACAAAAGAAAAATAAACAAATGGGACTACAGAAAAATAAAACATTTTTGCACAGCAAAGTAAACCATCAACAAAATTAAAAGACAATCCACAAAATGAGAGAACATGTTTGCCAATGATACCTCTAAAAAGAGATTAATATCAAAAGTTTATAAAGAACTTGCACAACTCAACACCAAAGAAAACAAACAATCCAATTAAGAAATGGGCAAAGGACCTGAATAAATACTTCTCTGAAGAGGACATACAGATGACCAATAGACATAAGAAAAGATGCTCAACATCACTAATCATCAGAGAGATGCAAATTAAAACCACAATGAGAAATCATTTCGGACCTGTAAGAATGGCTATCATCTAAATTAATACACAATAAGTATAGGTGAGTATGTGGAGAAAAGGGGACCCTCGTACACTGTTGGTGGGGATGCAGACTGGTGCAGCCACTGTGAAAACTGCTATGGAGTTTCTTCAAAAAATTAAAATGGGACTTTCTTATGACCCATCCATTCCGCTTCTGGGAATTTATCTAAAGGAACCCAAAATACTAATTCAAAAATTATATGTACCCTTATGTTCATTGCAGTGGTATTTACAATGGTCAAGATTTGGAAGCAGTCCAAATGCCCATTAAGAAGAGTGGATAAAACAGCTGTGGTACATTTACACAATGGAATATTACATGCCTATTTAAAAAAAGGACATTTTGCCTTTCACAACAGCAGGGATGGACCTGGAGAGCATTAGGCTAGGTGCAATAAGGCAGCCAGAGAAAGACAAGTACCTTATGATTTCAATTATATGGAATCTATTTAAAAAATGAACTACCAAACAGCATAGAGGCACACCCATAGACAGAGAGCAGGCTGACTGCTGTCAGGTGGTGTGTGTGTGTGTGGGGGGGGGGCAGTGTTGGGGGAAGCTGAGGGATTGAGCAAAATAGAAAATAAACCAGAAGGAACAGTGTGTGATTGCTGGGGTAAGGTATGGGGGTGGTGGAAGAGGGCATAGGGCAGGGGTAGGCAAACTTTTTGACTCAAGGGCCACAATGTAAACATCATTACATAAAAGGGTACGGTCTATTTTTTTTTTTAGTTTTATTCATTTCAAGCGGGCTGGATCTGGCCCGTGGGCCGTAGTTTGCCCACTGCTGGCATAGGGGGATAAATGGTGATGGGGAAAAAACAAATCATGAGATAATTAAAGAAAAAAAAAGAAGAACATGTGCAAAGTCCAGATACAATTATTTTTAAAAATATATGATGAAAAAATGTGACAGGATACTTTACTTATGAATGGAAATATAAAATATACCACTTGTTTTATAATTTTAACATTCCCTCGAGAACGAAGGTGTCCAGGCCATTGGTTAGCCAAATGTTATCATTTTCTGCTTTTTACCTGTCAACCTTTTCTGCTTTTACCTGTCGAAAGGTGCAAAACTGGGTCATGCAACTTTTAATATCAGGATGCAGCTAAAAGTGATATAAAATATAGTGTGACATATAAAATGTCCTATGCGTACACTTGTTTGCAAATCTATATCAAAACACATTTATTTTACCATCACCCTTTGCAACTATTTTTTTCAGTTGTCTTATTTTCTTTCTCTGTGGATGTTATTGCTAAAAATATAAGCGAATAAATACCATGATGCACAGTACTCCATTGATCTAATCTGTGCCTTTTCTTCTAATCACAATGAGAATGGACACTTTGAGCTCATCCTCTTTTCCAGATGGTATCATATGAGTAAATGGAATCATTTGCTTCCTGAACTCTGAACTCAAAATCATTAGAAATATCAATGCTGGGATTTCCAGCATTTCCAGCAGGTCTCGGGGATGGGTCAGACCAGGGCTTCTGACGAATGACTGGCTGACATAGAAAACAGTGCAGGAAACCTCCTCTCTTGGACTCGCTTCTGTGTGAGCTTTGGGCTGGATCTTCTGACATGAATGGGAAAGCTCTTGACCGCATATTTGTTCTCTGTTTTGCCTTAGTTGGAATGCAAGAGGCCTACAAGCTTCTTAGAGGAGAAAATATGTGTGCCTGGAGTGCTTCAAAACATCAGGTCAAAAGGCTTAAATCAAGGAAAATAATACCACCAACAAAAATGTGTTACTTTGGTTTGGAGGGAAAAATCCAGCTAAAAGGCATGCTCCCCCAGATAGCCCACTAACTCCTTACACAGTAGGAAACAAATAAGTAGGAAACCCCAACTGCTATTAAAATAAAATAATGAGACTTTGAGAGGGATATCAGAATCCAATTATGAATGAGGCAGTTTTCTATCTGTGCTTTCTTGCTGACATATAAATATACCAGGTATTTAAAGTGATTCAATGTAACAAAATATAATGTGACTTTTGTAGTCAACAGTATTTTAGTATTATAATATTCTAATGTATTATAAATTTTTATTAGTTTAAACCATTAGCACTTGTCACTAATGAAAGAACTTGGCTTCTATTTAATAAGCAAAGTCATGAAATAATATAGATTATATCCATGAAAACATTTGTGCAAAATGGATATTCCCAGGACCATGAGAGGATGTATCTCTACATCTAATAATAAGAGCTGCTGAGTGGGTGCGAAGAGATCAAAGAACTTGTATGCATATATGCATAACCCATGGCCACAGGCAATAGTGTGATGAAGGCCTGGAACTAGGGGCAGGGGGTAGGCTACATGGGGTCAATAGGGGAAAAAAGGGGACATATGTAATACTTTTAACAATAAAGATTAAAAAAAGAGCTACTGAGTATACCTAAAATGGTTAAACAGTGACTCTAATTCTAAGCAGAGGGGTGCTACATCCATCAGTGAACCATCCCTCATGACCCCTGTTCTGTACTATACTTCTACCTAGTTTCTGTGGCTGCTTTTACAGGTTGTCTGTACTTAACATAGCACTGATGTGCATGAATTTCAGTTCCCACAGTTTAGTTAATCTACCACCAGTTACCAGGGTAGATTAATAGTAAGTAATTTCATATAGTACAAACTATCCTGCTATTTCACAAAATGTTGTGTAAATAACACACATCACAATCTATGACCAATCCTGGCAAGTCTTTCTTTCTTTCTTTCTTTCTTTTTTTAAATATTTATTGTTGAAAGTGTTACATATGTCTCCTTTTTCTCCCATTGACATCTCCCACCTTCCCTCCACCCCACCCCAGGCCTTTACCACCCTATTGTCTGTGTCCTTGGGTTATGCATATATGTATATGATTGATTTATTTCATTGATTGATTTATTTTCTTCTCCTCCTTCCCCTGCCTTCCCTCTGAGGTTTGACAGTCTATTCAATGTTTCTTTGTCTCTGAGTCTATTTTTGTTCATCAGTTCATGTTGTTTGTTAGATTCCACATATGAGTGAGATCATGTGATATTTGCCTTTCTCTGCCTGGCTTATTTCGCTTAGCACAATGCTCCCCAGGGCCATCCATGCTGTTGCAAATGGTAAGTGTTCTCTTTTTTACAACTATGTAGTATTCCATTGCATAATCCACTCATCTATTGATGGGCACTTAGGCTGTTTACACATCTTATCGATTGTAAAACACGTTGCTATGAACATAGGAGTGCATATGTTATTTCTGATGAGTGTTTCCAATTTCTTGGGATATATTCCTAGAAGTGGGATCACTGGGTCAAATGGGAGTTTCGCTTTTATTTTTTTGAGGAAACTCCATTCTGTTTTCCATAATGTAGGCACCAGGCTGAATTACCCCCAGCAGTGTACATGGGTTCCTTTTTCTCCACATCCTCGCCAATGCTTGTTGCTTGTTGATTTGTTGATGATAGCCATTCTGACAGGTGTGAGGTGGTACATCATTGTCATTTTGATTTGCATCTCTCAGATGATTAGTGATGTTGAGCATTTTTTCGTATACCCTTTTGCCTTCTGTATGTCCACTTTGGAGAAGTTTCTATTTAAGTCCTTTGCTTAATTTTCAATCAGATTGTTTACTGTAGCTTCCTTTTGTTAAGTTGTATGAGTTCCCATAAATTTTGGAGGTTAACCGCTTATTGGATGTATCATTGGCAAATATGTTCTCCCATACAGTGGGCTCTCTTGTTCTTTTGTTGATGGTTTCCTTTGCTGTGCAGAAGCTTTTTGTTTTGATGCAGTCCCATTTATTTATTTTCTCCTTAGTTTACATTGTTTCTATGAGATGTATCCATGAATATATTGCTATGAGAGATGTCTGAGATTTTGCTTCCAATTGTTTCTTCTAGAATTTTTATGGTTTCATATCTTACATTTAAGACTTTTATCTATTTTGAGTTTATTTTTGTGTAATTTGGTGGTCTACTTTCATATTTTTTGAATGTTCTGTCCAATTTTCCCAACGCTATTTATTGAAGAGACTGTCTTGACTCCATTGTATGCTCTTCCCTCCTTTGTCAAATATTAATTGAGCATAATGGCTTGGGTAGATTTTTGGGTTCTCTGTTCTGTTCCATTGGTATATATGCCTGTTCTTGTTTCAGTACCAGGCTGTGTTGAGTACAGTGGCTTTGTAGTATAACTTGATATCTGGTATTGTGATTTCTCCAACTTTGTTCTTTCTCAAGATTGCTGCAGCTATTAGGAGTTTTCTTTTTTTATTATTATTCCATATATTTTTTGGAATATTTTTATAGATCTGTGAAATATGCCATTGGTATTTTAATAGGGATTGCATTGAATCTATAGATTGCTTTGGATAGTATGAACATTTTAATGATGTTGATTCTACCAATTCATTAACACAGTATATTCTTCTACTTGCATATATCTTCCTCTATCTCTTTTTTCAACATCCTGTAGTTTTATGAGAATAGGTTTTTTTTGTTTCAATAGTGAATTGGATTGTGTGTTTAGTTTACCTTTCTAAGAGTACGTTATTGGTGTATAAAAATGTCATATTACTATAAAGCCTAACCACAGCAATCAGACAAGAAGCAAAAAATAAAAGCATCTAAATTGGAAAGGAGGGAGTAAAACTCTTATTATTCAAAGATGGCATGATATCATACATAGAAAAACCTAAAGACTCCACCAAAACTGTACAAGATTTAATAAATAAATTTGGCAATGTAGCAGGATACAAAATCAACATCCAAAAATTGATGATTTTTTTTACACCAATAATTAATTCACAGAAAGAGAACCTACACAAACAATTCCATTTACAATAGCAACAAAAAAAGTAAGATTCTTAGGAATAAACTTAACTAAGGAGGCAAAAGACCTGTACTCAGAAAACTACAGGACATTGAAAAGACATAGAGGAAGATATAAACAAGTGGAAGAATATACCATGTTCATGGATTGGTAGAATCAGCATCCTTAAAATGTCCATACTACCCCAGGCAATCTACAGATTCAATGCACTCCTGTTGAGGACTACTCACTCCTTGAATCCTGCTCTACTATACCAACTGTTGGTTCCAATTCAGCCTGACCCCCACAGGCTGCCGAAACCGGCAGTGCGACATCCCCTCAGGGGTCCCGGATTGCGAGAGGGTGCAGGCCAGACTGAGGGACCCCACTGGTGCACAAATCTGTGCACTGGGCTTCTAGTGGGTATGTATATAAGATAGCCTTTATTGCAGACCAAGTAGCCATTGCTACTAAGGAGCTATTAGACAAAGTAGTCTAATAAAGCAGTCCTTGCTAATACAGTAGCAAACGCAGGAGCCATCCTAGTGAAAACAGTGAGCACCAGCTAGTCAGTAATGTATCTTCCCCATAACACAGCCTCCAACATAGGAGCTATACTGGAGTCATTACAAACATAGTAGCCTGACTAAGTAGGCTCACATAACAGCAGACCCTTACTGGCTAGTCAGTAACATACTTTTATATGAGCATAAACAAGCTCAAACAAAAGAAACTTTATGCCAAATAGCAATCTCAGTCTTTTGGATTATAAAAGGGTATGCTTGCACAGTGTCTGCATCCTTACACCTGCTTATGGCAACTTGGCCTAGATTTACAGTGATGGCGAACTTGAGCTTGGTGTGTCAGCATTTTGAAGAACCCTAACTTAACTCTGGTGCCATGCCACATATAGAAATTTTTTGATATTTGCAGCCATAGTAAAACAAATATTTATATTTTTGATATTTGTTTTATATATTTAAATGCCATTTAACAAAGAAAAATCAACCAAAAAATGAGTTCGCATTTCACGCGTGTCTAAAAGATCCTGATTAGAATTCTCACTCTCAGAGCGGCCTTGAACATACAGTGTATACTGGCTGATTAGGGTTCCTGCAAATCCATTTTAAAATACCAACAGCATATTTCAAAGATCTAGAACAAACACTTCAAAAATTTATATGGAAGCAAAAAACGACCCTGAATATTTGTAGCAATCTTGAGAAAAAAAACAAAGTTGGGGGAATCACAATAACTGACTGATATCAAGTTATAGTACAAAACCACCATAATCAAAACAGCCTGGTACTGGCACAAGCACAGGCATATAGATCAATGGAACAGAACAGAGAACCCAGAAATTGATCTAAGCCATTACTCTCAATTAATATTTGACAAAGGAGGCAAAAGCATACAATGAAATCAAGACAGTCTCTTTAATAAATGGTGTTGGGAACATTGGACAGAACATGCAACAAAATTAAACTAGACCACCAACTTACACCATACACAAAAATAAACTAAAAATAGATAAAGGACTTAAATGTAAGTCGTGAAACCATAAAAATCCTAGAAGAAACCAGAGGCAGTAATGTATAAAACATATCTCATAGCAATATGTTTATGGATACATCATCTCCTAGGGCAAAGGAAACTAAGGAGAAAATAAACAAATGGGACTACATCAAATAAAAAGCTTCTGCATAGCAAAAGAAACCATCAATAAAACAAGAAAGCTGACTGCATGGGAGAATATATTTGCCAATATTATATCCAACAAGGATTTAACCTCCAAAATTTATAGAGAACTCATACATCTTAACAAAAGGAAGACAAACAATCCAATTTAAAAAATGGGCAAAGGACCTAAATAGACATTTCTCCAAAGTGAACATACAGATGGCCAAGAGACATATGAAAAGTATGATCAAAGTCACTGATCATAAGAGATATGCAAATTAAACCAATGAGGGATCACCTCACACCTGTCAGAATGGCTACCAGCAGCGGTTCTCAACCTGTGGGTCGCGACCCCTTTGGGGGTTGAATGACCCTTTCACAGGGGTCGCCTGAGACCATCAGAAAACACATATATAATTACATATTGTTTTTTTTATTAACCACTATGCTTTAATTATGTTCAATTTGTAACAATGAAATTGGGGGTCACCACAACATGAGGAACTGTATTAAAGGGTCACAGCATTAAGAAGGTTGAGAACCACTGGCTACCAGCAACAAATCAACAAATGATAAATGGTGTATAAATGCTGGCTAGGATGTGAAGAAAAGGGAACCCTAGTACACTGGTTCCCTTTTCTCCACATCCCCTAGTCTGGGAATGCAGACTGGTGCAGCCACTGTGGAAAACAGTATGGAATTTCCTCAAATAATTAAATATGAAACTGCCACTTGACCCAGTAAACCCACTTCTAGGAATATACCTTAAGAATCCCTAAACACCAATCAGAAAGAATGTATGCACCCCTATGTATATACCAGCACAATTTACAAGAGCTAGGATCTAGAAACAGTCCAAGTGCCCATTAGTGGATAAAAAAGCTGAGGTATATCTGTATCATAGAATACTATGCAGCAGTAAAAACAGAATCTCTTACCCTTTGGGGCTGCATGGAAGGACCTGGAGAGGATCATGCTAAGTGAAATAGGTCAGTCATAGAAAGACAAGTAACATATGATCTCACTCATATGTGGAATCTAAGTAACAGAGTAAACTGAATGGACTGGATCTATTGGCCTGTAAGCATAGAACAGAGTGTGGAATCTCAGAAGGAAGGCGGGGGAGGGTGGGTGGGAAATAATCAACCAATAATCCTGTATACATATGTCCATGGCTATAGACAATTGGGTGGTGAGAGTCTTGGCAGGGGTAGGGGCAGGCTGGAGAGGGTCAATGGTAAAAAAAAAGAGGACATGTGTAATACTTTCAACGATAAAGAATTATTTTTAAAAATATTAAATAAATAAATATATTAATAAAAACAGACACCATACTTTTAAAAAAATCAAACATTTCAGCCCTAGTAGGTTTTACTCAGTGGTTAGAGTATTGGCCAGTGGACTAAAGGGTCCCAGGCTAAATTCTGGTGAAGGGCTCATACCTCTGTTGCAGACTAGATCACCAGCCCTAGTCGGGATGCATGCAGGAGGGAACTGATTGATGTGTCTCTCTCACACAGATGCATCTGTCTCTGTCTCTCCTCCTCCCTTCCACTATCTCTAAAAATCATTGAAAAAATATACTCCAATGAAGATTAACAACAAAAAAATAAACAGTTTAATTCACAATGTTTCTAATGTTTTCTTTTCATTTTATTTCATTTAATTATTTATTTTTATTTTTTTTAAATATTGTTGAGAGCATTACAGATGTCCCTGCTTTATTTCCCCCATTGCCACCATCCACCTTGTTCCCACCTTGCTTCAGGCATTAACCTCCCTTTTGTTTCTAACATTTTAAATTAATGCATCGAATAAATAATAAATTTACTCTTTTGTTTAATTCCCCTGCACAATTATAACCAACAGTAAAAGAGTTTATAAGGTTTTTTATTTGTTTGTGTGGTTTCTTTGCATTTTTATTTTTTATTTAGTGGATTAAAATCTATATATATACAAGCCTAAGGGACGATTACAACTGAACAACCAGAATGACCTGAACGACTGGTCGACCAGTCGCTATGACATACATTGACACCAGGGAGCAGACACTCAATGCAGAAGCTGCCTCCTGGTGGTCAGTGCTCTCCCATAGCCAACCTTCCATGGCCCTCACCCCCCATAGGCCAAGATTTCTGGCCAGGCCAACGGACCCCACCTGTGCACAAATTCATGCACCGGGCTTCTAGTATTATTATATTTTCATAGAAGCATTGCATGTATCTTAAAAGAACATTAGAAAATACAAACAAATGAATGAAAATGAAAAAAATGAATGAAAAATATTACAATATCACCACCTATAGATTATTGCTATAAATATCTTAGTGTATATTCTTATCTATATTTTTTCTATGCACATGCAAACACATGCATTTTTTTTATTGTTGACTCTATCAAATATGTTCCCCATCCCCCTCTTTGCCTCCCTCCACCTTGCTCCCACCCCTCCAAGGCCTTCACCACATTATTGTCTGTCCATGGAATAGGCACATATGCATATATATTCCTTGTTAATACCTTCCCATCTTCCCTACCCTCCTCCACTCTGATCTGTCAGTCTCTTACATTTATTCATGCTTCTGGTCCTATTTTGTTCATCAGTTTGTTTGTTTTTCTTTAGATTCCACATGTAAGTGAGATCATGTGATACTTGTCTTTCTCTGACTGGTTTATTTCACTTAGTACAATACTCTCCAGGTCCATCTATTTGACAAAGTATTTTTAAAGGTCACAGAGCAATCATAAATTTCCCAATTAAGAATTATAATCACTGTGCATGGTGTCAGCCTGCAAGGTAGCTTGTATGGCCCCACAGTACCATCCAGCAAAGGCTCCTGCCCTTAGCATTAGCCAGTGCACGTGAGCGTCCATCCCTTCTCGCCCACCTGGCAGATGGTCTCTCTTCCTCAAGACACATCCCCAAATTATTTTGAAAGAATCTTCCTCTAAATTGCAAACATGCTACATTTTACCTGAATTATGATCTTTTGACATATTTTCAGATCTCTATTACAGTATATGATTTCATATTGTTAGAGGTGTTTAATCTCAAGGCTTTGAATTCCAGTGTATCATCTACATATATCAACTTTAGCAGTGGGTTCTCATGTACTTTTTAAAAAGATAAAATAAATTACCATTTCTTTTTTATTGTGCAGCACCAGAGAGGACAGATCAGATGTGTGCAATTTGTGTATTCATAATGCACCTTAGTTGTCCACCATGCATTCTTAAATCATTTTCTTAAGGCCATAAGTTGTATTAAAAAATAGCAAATTTGTAACATATAAATAAGACTACCCCTTAACTGTTTCTGAAGAACATTACATTAAGAACTGCTTTTTAGGCAAGGAGAAGGTCTTTGAACCTCAGGGAGAAAAATTTCTTCCAGGGTTGTGGAGTTGAAAGACTGTTTGGGTGTATGAGAGAAAAGTAAGGACATTTCTCATTTAGATATTGTAGATATAACAGGTTTATCTATAATCACAGTTTCTCAGAACATCACTAATAGCAGTAATGGGATTTTTAAATAAAATAACCACACAAAAATAAGTGGAGAAGGAAAATAGCGCTGTCAACATGTGGTTACAGACTTAACAGGTAAATAGGAAATAGAAACTTCATCCTTGAGGATAGCAGCGCGATGATGTGATTAAAGTGTGTGCTCTGTTGACAAGGCAGCATTAACAGTCTGTTCCCCTTATTGCTAGAAATAGGATAAAGAGGTAGTATAAGGGGGGGGGGGTTAGTTGCAAGTTTTCTTAATAACGCACATCCATCCGTACAAATGCTCCGTCCTCTAGGGGGATTTCCAGACATTTAAGTCCATGTATGGTTGAGGTAGTGGTGCCATATTGAAGGAAGGAGAGTGCAGTGCACATATATGTAAAATCTGCTGAAGCTTGCAGGAACCTTCTTCAGGTAGCTTCAGGATTCTAAGGAGCACGTTTTCATTTTCCAGCAGGAAGGTCACTAATTACTGAAAGCATTTCCCACCAATAAGCAAACATTGGAGAAAATAGCTGTTTTTTCAAATGCCCAATTTTCAACAAAAATCACAAAGCATACATAGACACAAGAACAAATGGTCTATTTAAAAGGACAAAATCAATCTTCAGCCACTTTCCCCGAAGAAACACAAATATCAGATTTGTTAAACAAAGACTTTGGAGCAACTGTTTCAAAGAGCTAAAGGAAAACACAAAAATAATGAAAGGAAATCAGGAAAACAATATGTGAAAAAAATGAGAATGTTAACAAAAGAATAGCAGGAGAAACAAAGAACCTAGAAATAAAGAGTGAATGAGAATGGGACATAGGGGAACTATTAAACAGATTCATGTGTGCATCGTGAGAGTTCTAGAAGGAGGAGAGAGAAAGAGTAGATAGATTGTTTCTAAAGAGTAATGGTTGAAAAATTAAAATTTGAAGAAAGACATGGATATAAAAATACAAAGAGCTCAATAAACTCACAGTAGAATAACCCTAAAGAGAACAATGTTAAGATATGTTAAAATAAAACTGTTAAAAGATGAAGACAAAGAGAAAATCTTAAAAGTAGCAAGGGAAAAATTAGTTCTTACATGCAAGAGATCCCCAGTAAGAGTGCCAATGGATTTCTAGCAGAAACCGTGCAGGCTAGAAAGCAATAGGATGATATAAAAGTGCCGAAAGAATAAAATAAATGCTGTCTATGAATTATACATCAGGAAAATCTGTCCCTAAGTAGAATAAGATATTAAGATATTTCCTGACAAACAAAAGTATTAATACCAGGTTTGCCTTATAAGAAATCCTCCAAGACAAAATAAAGGGTTACAAACAGTAAACTAAAGCTTGAGAATACACATTGTCCCCCCAAATATTTTACACACTTTAACAGCTGATAACTCAATTTTGAAAATGAAATGTATTTAAATAAACACTGCCTTATATTTATTCAAATGTGTGTATACATTTTTTTGGGGGGAAGCTCTATATATATAGTTTCCTGGTAAAGGCAAACACATGAACAGATATTTTAAAGAGTATCATTGCAAATTTGATTAGGAACTCCACTTTTTATTTACACAAGAGTTAAAAGACAATTACAGAGCCCTGGCTAACTTTGCTCAGTTGTTAAGAGTGTAGGCCCAGGAACCTAAGGGTGGAGAGCTTGATTTCCAGTTGAGGGGACATTTCTGGGTTGCAGGTTAGATCCCCAGCCTGGTAAAGGCACGTGTGGGAGCAAACAATTGATGTGCCTCTCTCACATCTCTCTCTCTCTCTCTCTCTCTCTCTCTCTCTCTCTCTCTCTCTCTCCTTCCTTCCCTCCCTTCCATTCTCTCTAAAAGTCTATGGGAAAAAATATCTTCAGGTAAAGAATAACAAAAAAATACAATTGCAGAAAAGTAATTATAAACCTCTGTTAATGGATATACAATGTATAAAGATGCAATCTGTTACATTAATAGCCTAAGGGAGGAGATCTAAAGGAGCAAAGTTTTTGTGTATGATTCAAGTCAAGTTGGTATCAATTTAAGATAGACTGTTGTAACTTTAGTATGTTAAATGTAATCTCCACAGTAACCACAAAGAAAATGAAAACACATGCAAACAAAATGAATGAGGAGTGGAATCAAAATTTGTCACTACAAAAATTCAAGTAAACACAAAAGTAGGCAATGATTTAGGGACTGAGGGAGAAAATATTATAAGACACATAGAAAAAAATAGCAATGGCAAAAGCATGTTCTCCTTTATCAGTAATTACTTTTAATGTAAACAGATTAATTCCCCCCCAAAACAACAACAAAACAACAAACTTGACTGGCAAAATGGATTTAAAAACATAAAAAAACAAAAAAATGAAAACAAGATCCAAATATACACTGTCTTAGATCTAAACACATTCACAGGTTTAAAGTAAAATAATGAAAAGAGAAATGTCATGCTAATAGTAAATATAGAGAACATTAATAAAAAATAATTAATACATTAAATTATACTAATATAAGACAAAATAGGCTTTAGATGAAACATTCTCACATGAGATAACAAGGACATTATATCATCATAAAATATCTATTGATCAACAAGATAAAACAATAATAAATGTATGTGCTACAAACATTAGAACTCCAAAATACATGAAAGAAACATTGAAAAAATAATTGTAGGATACATTATTGTAGGAGACACTTTTAATAACATAAAGAAAACCAGAGAGAAGATCAAGAAGAAAATGGAGGACTGGAAAAACTTTATAGACTCATTAACTGACAGACATCAACAGAACACTCTATCAAATAACAGAATCATGCACATTTTTCTATGAGCACAGGGTAATTCTCCAGGAAAGTTCACACATCAGGCCACAAAACAAGTCATAATACATTTCAAAAATTGGATTCATAAAGCATATTTTCTAATAATGATACAGAATTTTTGGACTTGAACCCGGATTTTTTGTCTAAGAATGAATCCACAGACAGAAGGTGGTATAGCAAAGGTGGAAATTTATTAAAGAAAAGTACAGACTCCCACATGAGGAGGGGAAAAGAGTCCCACCAACTTCCTGTTTCCATGGTTTATAAAGACTGCAGTTCCTGTGTCCTGATATCCCCTCTGATGGGTCAATATTCCCTTTTGAATTGGTTACTATAGTAACTCCTGAGGCCCTCCTCCCTCATTGTCCTCCTATTCCCTCTGGGCTTTTTTCCTCCTCTTTATTTTGTAAATATAGACCTTTTTTTGGCTACTTCCAGTTCCCTTGTCTTATGAATATGTATCTGTTGCTGATCCCTTGTCTTATGAAGAAGTAACTGTGCCTGGCTCCCTTGTCTTATGGAAATATATCTTCTCCCAGTCTATAGCCCTGTTTTTTCCCATGGACCGCAATTCTAAAAGTTCCCTAAGCCTGCCTATATTCCCCTAAAATTTCTGTTTCAATAACAATGAAATAATACTGGAAATCAACATTAGAAGGAAAACTGTAAAATTCCCAAACATATAGAAATTAAACAATATCTTCTTAAATAATCAATGAGTCAAGAACAAATCACAAGAGAAATTATTAAACATCCTGGACAAATGCAGATGAAAATAGAACATGCCAAAATTTATTCAATCAGCAGGAGTGCTGGGAAATGTAGCGCTTTAAAACTTACAGCATAAAAGAAGAAAGGTCCTAAATCAACAACTAAACCTTACAGGTTAGGGGACTCAGAAATAAAACAAATTAAACCCAAATTTAGCAAAAGACAGGAAATAAAAATTAGAGCAGAGATAAATAAAATAGTCTTGTAAATCAATAGTGGAAATCAACAAATTAAGAGTAATTTCTTTGAAAAAATTAAGAAAATTGAAAATCCATTAGCTAGATTGACTAAGAAAAAACCCTAAAGATTCAAATAACTTAAATCAGAAATGAAATAGGGGACACTTATTTTATAAAAATTAAAAGGATTACAAAAGATTAGTATAAACACTTCTACGCCAATGAATTGCATAACCTAGATGGATGGACAAATTTCTAAAACACATAACTTGCCAAAACTGAATCATGAGAAATAGAAAATCTGATTAGAATTACTGCTTGTAAGAAGATAAAACTAGTAATAAAAAATATCCCTCAAAATGCCTAGAACTGGATAGTTTGACTGGTATATTCTATTAAACATTTAAAGAAGAACTAATACAAACTCTTATCAACTCTTCTCCCCATAAAGAAAGTTGGAACATTTTAAAGTCCATTATATGAGGCCCAAAGTGCCCTGATACTGTAGTCAGATAAAGACATTACAAAGAAAGAAAACTACAAACCAATAACCCTTTTGCATTTGATGAAAAGTTCCCCAACACAATACTATCAAACCAAATTCAACAACATTAAAAGTATGGCATACTTTGACTAAGTGGATTTTGTTCCTGGAGTGAAAAGTTACATTATCACACAAAAGTCAATCAATATGGTATGCCAGATAGTCAGTAAAAAGGGAAACACCGTAGAATCATCTCAATTGATGAAGAAAATTCATTTGACAAATCCCACACATATTCATGATAAAAACACTCAACAAAATAAGAACAGATGCAAATTACCTCAACATAATAAAAGCCATGTATAAATATCCACATTAACATCCTACTCAATGATAAAGACTAAAGGTGTTTCCTTTAAAATCAGGAACAGAGCAAGGATGCCTGCCCTTGCCACTTCTCTCCAACACAGTAGTGGAAGTCCTAGCGCAAATAACTAGCAACAAGAAGTGATGCATCTAATTGGGGAAGATAGAAGTTAAGATAATAATTTAAAAAATTACCTTTGTTCTCAGATGTAATAATCATATATGTAGATAACCATAAAGATTACACATGCATGCGCACACAGATAACACACACTGTTAAAATTCTTAGAACTCATAAATATAATAAAATAGCAGGATGCAAAATTCAGTTGTGTTTCTACACACTAACAATGACCAAGCTAAAAAAGTAAATTAAAAAAATTCCATTAACAATAGCATACAAATAAAATATTTAAAAATATACTTAACTGAGGCAAATACTTGTATACGAAAAATTATAGAACACTGCTCAAAGACATTTAAAAAATAAATAATTGAAAAGGAACTGGAAGACTTAAAGAATATTATGATGTTGATACTGTGTAAAGGAATCTATAGATTCAATGAAATCTCTATTAAAACTCAGTTGTTTTTTTTTAGAAATGGAAAAATCTATTATTATTTTTATATGTGATCTCAAGAGACCTTAAATAGCCAAAAGTAAAATCTAGAAAAAGGACAGACCTGCATGTCTTACATTTTCTAATTTTAAATTTGATTAAAAAGTTATAGAAAACAAAAAAAGTGTGGGTGCTGTCAGCAGTGGGCAAGAGAGTCCCTGGCCAGAGATAACGCTGGTCAGAGAGAGTAATCTGCACTCCAGTTCTTGTCTTGCTTGTAGGAATAAATTCAAACAAGACACAACAAATAATAGCAAAATTGTGTGAGAATTTATTTGTAGGAAAGCAATACATTCAGTTGGCCAAAACCAAACCCTGAGCGAGCAGCTTAGCTGGCTGAGACCTAACCAAGTGCTCAGATATTTGGGAGTTTAGAGGATTTAAGGCCCTAAACTGGAATGCCCCTAGGCAAGGAGCAAGTCACCCCCTCCATAAGGCTCCTTCATTGTGAAGGCTGGGGAACCTTTTCTTCTGCCAAGGGCCATTGGATATTTATTACATCATTCCGTGGCCATACAAAATAATCAACATAAAAATTAGCCTGCTATATTGGGTCAACCTTTAATTAACTCATCCCTAAGGCCTCGGCAGGATAAGACCAAATGATTTTGAAGGCCTTATGTGGCCTGCAGACCACACATTCCCCAGCCCTTTTCTAGGTGCTGTGCCACCGGTTAGACCACATCCTGGAGGCTCGGAATCTTTCCTGCTCACACAGGGGCCTGTCACCTCCATTGTCTATTTTCACCTTGTTATGTCTTGCACTTGTGTCTTCCTAGTCCCAGTTGCCTCTCCCAGCTCATATTTTTCTATCTGGCTATTGTAACATTTCTAGCATAAAGACAGATAAATAGAACAATGAAATATAAATATAATAGAGAGCCAAGAAATGAACCCTCACATATATGGCCAAATAATTTTTGACAATTCTGCCAAGTCCCTCTACTAGGAAAAATACAGTATTTTCAATGAATGATGCTGGAAAAATTGTGTACTAACATGAAATAAAAAAGTTGGACTTTTATTTTAATTTATAAAAGTTAATACAAAATGGATCACACTCTACATATAAATGGTAAAACTATAAAACTCTAAATATAGAATTACTATTACAACTCCACTACTGGATATATACCCAGAAGATCTGATCAAAGGGACTTGGTAAGTATCTGTATATCTATGTTCATAACAGAATTATTTACAATCACCAAAAGGTAAAAGCAATCTAAGTGTAAATGAATAGATGAAATTATAAACAAAATTCTACAACATGGTGAACTTTGACATTCTGCTAAGTGAGATGTACAGTCAGAAAAGTACAAATATTTCATGATTTGTAGTAGGTACCTAGCTAGTTTAGTGAAATTCATAAAGACAGAGTATAGAGAGGTAATTGCCAGGGCCTGGGGAAAAGGGAGGAATGGGAGTTGGTATTTAATGCGCACAAAAGTAACCAAGTATGAGGTTTTGAAGTCAGAAAACAACCCACAGGTTCAGCTAACCATGGAAGTTAAACTCGTGAGACAGGTTCTGGCTTAGAAGGAAATGGGTTTATTCAGGAGTCAACAACCTGAGGATACATACAGCTGGCTAAGCCTTTGAAGCCCTCTCGGAATCTCAGGTGTCCTGGCTGGGTTTTAGGGGAACCATTAGAAGAAGGAAACAGGAATTTCCGTTTCTCTGCTCTTCTCTAGGTGGTTTCAATGTTATCTCCTATGTGCTTAGTTTCACTGTTCCATCTGCAGTTTTACTGCTGATGTCCAGGAACAGGGCATGTAGGTAGCATTCCTGTTGTTTCTGATGTGAATTGCTGACACTTGCCCAATTCTGTGATAAGGGTCATTCCTTGATCAGATAGGAGCTGCAACTGCTGATGTCTACAAAATACTCATAAGGAAACATTTAGTACATGAATTTTCTATGAGTTTGTAGTACAACTTATTCTAGTATATTATGGTTTAGCAATCACTATTATGGTTTCAATAAACATAAGTTTAACATGGAAGACCTAAAACAGCAACACTACCTACATTGCATTCCTTTCTAGAACATAATTAATGAATTACTATTCAAAGACTTTTTAAAATAGTAAACTAATATAATGGAAGACATTAGTTGTTGGAAGCTAGAAATCCAACACAGGAAGCAAGAAGAAATGTGTAGGATGGCAGTGAGGCACATTCCAGCAACATTGCTATGGACAAGGAGCAAAGGGAACCCTGTATATGTGTGAAAGGTCAGGAGTTATGGGACATTGTTCTTCAGGAAGATAACATGAATGGAAAAATATCTAAAGCCTTTAGAAGTCTTTTGATAAGATTCTAATATTTGGAAAAGAAATCATGCTAAATATATAAAAACCCAAACCCCAAAACAACACACAAGTGAAGTAAAGCCAAATGTAACCATAATTTACTATGGAGCTAAGTGGTAAATATTATATAATATTTACCTGGAATATTAAAAGTGGAGCAATTTTCTACCTCAAACTGCTATGTGACTTTTAAAGATTATGGGGACAAATATGAACTATATATATAATGAGGCAGAAGGAAAAATAGATATTTTCATATTAGGAAGAAAAATGATCAATAAAACTTACAAATTAAGAATACAATATCACTGTGTCATTTAGAGATTCAAAGATAAATATGATAATAACTAGAGAGGAGACAGAGAATACTGGCCCAGAGCATGCAAATAGATGGATATGGTGGTGAGAGCTTGTGGATTTCTCCTGTTAGGCTTCTGTTCTTTAACAATAGCAACTTATGCTTCAACTGAGAAGAAGAATTGAGAAAAAAGTTGGAGAGAATTGAAATCATCATCTAGGATACTGAGAGAGGGATGGACTTCTGTAGCAATAATAAAATGTTAGGCCCTGCCAGTATGGCTCAGTGGTTGAACGTTGACCTGTGAACCAGGAGGTCAGGGTTTGATTCCCAGTCAGGGCACATTCCTGATTTTTGGGCTCAATCCCCAGTAGGAGGTGTGCAGGAGGCAGCCAACCAATGATTCTCTCTCATCACTGATGTTTCTACAGCTCTCTCCCTCTCCGTTCCTCTGAAATCAGTAAAAAAAATCTTAAAAAATAATAAGATATTTGTATGCTTACTTTTTTTAATTCTTTTTTAATGGTGTGTCTAGGTGTGTCAGTTGACTGTAATAAAGTAAAATGAATTACTTTAATCTCTGTAGTATAATGTCAAATTATCAAATACGTCTGTACTATTTCCTGCTCCTATTATTTGGCTGAAATTCAATATTTTATAGAAAATAGTTTTTCAAAAGAAACTACACAAATGGTTGTGTAACTGCATTTCACATTAAAACATGTAAATTAGAAGTTAATGGTTCCTGAGTCCACGCAGCCAACACGTTCCCAAGCACCGACCAACCGAAACTCCTCCACACCATCCCTGGCTGCCTTGCTTCTTAGACTGGAGGGTACGTCCAAATGGGATGCTGATCTCCAGACTCTTTTATCTCATGTGAATCACTTCTGCCTTTAGCCTATGGAATTCAAGACTCTTTCACAATTTAACATGCAAATATGTATCATCTATGTTTGTCCCCTTACTCTTTTATTTTTTTTTTTATTTTTATTATTTTTTTTTTTGTGGTATTTACATATTTATTCATTCTCACATCAGTACACATGAAGATTCTTTGTTGTGTCCAGCCATCATCTTTTCTTGTTCAGGTTTAGCTACCATCTATTAATGTTATTTATTGTCAAATACTCCATTCCTGGATGATATCACTTTGCCCCTCACTCCCTTCATAAGAAAGAGATACACCCACAAAGCCATGGCTCTTTGGAACCTGTTTATATTGAAGCATCATAGATCTTGCTCTACAGTCGCTAGAACCCTTTCTGTAATGCTGGCTTTGTCACATCCCATGACACAGCATCAGCCACCATGCTGCCATGAATTCTGGCTTCCCGTGATTATCTCAGAGGTTGTTTACCTGCCGGGGTCCAGCCCCAGCGGGTCCAGGGGTTCCCAAAGGTGTAGACGGAGTCGGCGAAGAAGGAATGACACGGAGACAGCGTTCAGTTGATCAGCAGCCTAGCCAGGATCTCCAGCCAGGATCTCCAGCCAAGTTCTGGTCTGGATCTCCAGAGAGGTTCTGCTTAGGATCTCCAGCCAGGTTCTGTACAGGTTCTCCAGCCAGGTTCAGTCACCAGGTTCTAGTCAGGTTCTCTTGCCAATTTCTGTAGTCAGGTTCAGTCCAGGATCTTTTGCCATGTTCTCTCCAGCGAAGTCCTTCTGTCTCTAGAGAACGTTCTGTGCCTAAGTTCGGTCTCTCTTGGTCCTGTCTTCTAAGTCCTGTCTCCTAAGTTCTCCCCTTACTCTTTTATAATTAACTAGTGTCCTGGTGCACGGATTCATGCACATTAAAGGAAATTAATTAGAAGAAATATTTTAATATCACTATTCGCCCTTTCTCTATAATAGAAGTGTCAACCAAATTCACGATCGACAATGGCAGGTCAAAATACACATGTGCAACTGGTGCCAGTGAGAGCTTTATATGTATCGCACATGCATAAGTCAACTTAGCCATATATATATATATGGCCAAGTGCATGAAATTTGTGCACAGGGAGGGTACCCTCAGCCCAGCTTGCATCCTCTTGGGGACCTCTTGGGGATTGTCTGACTGCCAGTTTAAGTCTGATTGGGAGTCGGACATCCCTCTCACAATCTGGGACCACTGGCTTCTCACCCCTCACTTGCCTGCCTGCCTGATTACCCCTAACCCCTCTTCCTGCATGCCTGATCGCCCCTAACCTCTCTGCCTGCCTGATTGCCCTTAACTATCTCTGCCTGCCTGCCTGATCACCCCTAAGTGCCCTCCCCTGCTGGCATGATTGTCCCTAACTGCCTCTGCCTGCCTGTTCGCCCTAACTGCCCTCCCCTGCCAGCCTGATCTAGCCCCCAACATCCCTCCTCTGCTGGCCTGATCTCACCCTCAGTGGCCTTCTCATGCGGGCCTGATCTTGCCCCCAACTGCCCTCCCCTGTAGGCCTTATCGCTCCTAATTGCCTCTGCCTTGGCCCCCACCACCATGGTTTTGTCTGGAAGAAAGTTGGATATCCAGAAGATGGCCAGTTAACCTGCTCTAATTAGCATATTAACCTTTTATTAGTATAGATAGATTATATAGGATAGGATTGCTTAAATGGGGGGAGCGGGTTTGAGCAGGAGAAGATGCTCTTGGCAGACAAAACTACATAATCCCTATATCTGACTGATAGCCAGACATATGCACTATCCTGCCAAACCGGTCATTAAAAAATTGAACAACTTTCTTACACCTTACACCAAACAGCTGTTGCCTTAAAAACCCCTCCTCAGTACCCACCTTGGGTTTTTCCTTCACAGTCCACCGAGATTAAGTTCTGATTGGTTGGTTTCTATGCCAGTCAGCGTCTCCAGGCTTATCTCCAGGCCTGATCAGAGAGGTGGGGCTGATCAGCAGCCATCCCAGGCTTCTGGTGAGCAGCCTGAACTACTGACCTCTCAGAGAGAGAGAGAGAGGCAAGGGCTGATCATCAGCTGCCACAGAGGCTGCAGAACAGACTCTGCTTCTTTCTCTGGGCCTTCCTGCAGCCATGGCAGCTGCTGATCAGCCCCACCTCTCTCTCTCTCTGAGAAGTCAACAGTTCAGCCCGCTGCCAGTCCCCACTCACCTGAGCCTGCTGCACACAGCCTGCCATTTGGCCTTCCCTTTGGTCATTTTGGACATGACGGACTCTGGCTCACATATATATTTGCTTAATTAGACCTGCTTTCTGGTTTAGCTAAACTTTTTCCAGCCCAGTGAAACACCCCAACTTCTCTTTCAGATAATTGTCAGCAACACAGCAGTCAATATCAACACAAAGCAGTTTATTATTATAGATCATTCAGGGAGAGCAAAAGGTAAAATATTTAACTGCAGTAGTATTTAACTATATTCTGCACAGTGTGAATACCTAAAGTCATTTTCAAGGTCTACCATCTCTTACTTCTTTTCAGGTGAGTCAAGTTACTAAACTTTCTAAATCTTCATTTTCTGGCTAATGAAAAGAAAGTAGGATTCCATCGAGTTGCCTATCTACCTACCCCCCAGGACTTCAGTGATGATCAGATGAGATGAGGTATGGGAAAACACTTCACAGACATTTGGTTACAGCGTGAAATGTTTCCACCTTGTTATAAAGCATGTTGTGTTCCTGGGCTGAAGAAACTGCAAGGAGGCTAGTAGCTTGGGAGAGGAAGCCGGTGTTGCTATGTAACATCATTACCCAGTGGCCACAGAGACTGTTTCAGGGCTGGACTGGGCTGGTCACTGCATTTTGCGCCATAGGGTCTTGGGAGCATTGCCTGAGATTTGGTTGGGTGTCATTCCAGGGTGGTGGTGGGGCCCCACTTGGGGGAAGCTGAGTGTTGGTTTGTGAGTGCCATGTCCACGGTGCTGTTTATTTTTAAATGGCCAATGTGTGTCATGGCAGCTCCTGCCCCCTGGTGATCAGTTTGCATCATAGCTACCAGTAGGACGGACAGTTAGCCTTTTATATATATATAGATTAGAGGCCCTGTGCATGGATTTGTGCATGGGTGGGGTCAAGCCGGCCCAGCCCCAATCAGGGCAGATCAGGGCCGGGCCTGTTGGGAGGAAGAGATGGTGGGAGGTTTGCTGGCTTGCCTGCCCTTGATCGGGGCGATCAGGGACAGGCTGGCTGGGGGCAGGGGCCAAGGGTGATTTTCTGGCAGGCCCACCCCCATATAGGGTGGGGGGGCAGATCAGGGGCCAGCAGCCAAGGGAGGGGCTGTGGGAGGTTGGCCAGCTGGCTCTGTCCCTGATCGGAGTGGGGGGTCGATCTGGGTTGGGGCCAGACAGAAGAAGGGGCTGCAGGAGGTTGGCTGGCCAGCCTTGCCCCCTATTGTGGTGGGGGGAATTTGGGGCAGGGCCAGCTGGGGGGAGGGGCTGTGGGCAGATCAGAGAGGTGGGGGCCCATTGGGGGTGGGGCCAGCCAGGGATAGGGGCTGCAGAAGGTTGGCTAGCCAGTCCTGCCCCCTATTGGGGTGGGGGGCAATCAGGGGCCGGGTGGGCCAGGGAGAGAGTCTGTGAGCCAACCAGTGTGAGCAGGCTGATTGTGGGTGGGGCTGGCCAGGGGGAGGGGCTGTGGGAGGTTGGCTGCAGGCTCTGCCCCCCAAACAGGTTGGGAGAGGCTGATCAGGGGCAGGGCCAGCTGGTGGGAGGGGACGCGGGAAGTTGACCAGCCAGCCCTACTCCCAGATTGGGCCTGTTCGCTGGTTGAAGTAGACATCATAGCTACTGGTTGTTTAGTCATTATGGCGTTCAGGTCGCTGGTTTTTTATGTATATAGATTTGTGAAATTTATGAAGGAAATGGTAAGGCCTTATAACACATTTTTCTTTTAGTTTCCAAATTACTGTGCACACATTTCTCCAACAAAACTAGAACTAACTAATAAAGAGGGTCACCATGTCTTCTCCTGTTCTTAAAAAAAGTATTTGTTTATAAACTGTTGTTGCTAGGGGCAGAAATATATCCCAAACTTAGTTACAGGGGTGAAATATTATTTTAAAATCATGAACCACAAAACTTCTATTTAGCTATTCACAGCAGGAAACTCAGTAAGAATTACTTAAAGCACATTAATTCAAATCAGCATAGCCTACCTCTATGAGAAAGTTGTTGCATAAAGGGAACCATTCCTCTAATTAAATCTAAAAACTACAGCTGTGAAACTATAAATTTTTATCTCTGCTAGCAGTGGCTGTAAAAGTGATTCTAAATTAAAGTATTAATTTCCCCCTATACACAATAAGAGACTTAAAACTTTATAAAATGAATCTTGGTTTTCTTGGCATTTCTAGGTGGATGTCCTGATTTTGGCAGATGCTTTCTATCTCAGACAGAATAAAGCCTTTGCTATTTGTCATAATACCTCATGCTTATGTTTTCATTTTTGGCAACTCTTTTCTGAGCAGGACTCTACCACAAAGGTACACACATTCTTTACTTCTTTATTTCTTTTTTCCAATCAGTTGTTTTTGATCTGCCAGTTGCACCAGACAACATCATCTGCTCTGTTGCCAGGTGAAGGGTTAAATCTCCTCTCTCCAGGAGAGGAAAAGCTGTTCTTATCTTAAAATATGGACTTCACACATGTTCACACAGTGGCTGCTAAACCTCTACTAAAAAGAGAGAAAATACTCCTCAAATGAATTAGTTTCCAGAAAGTGATCAACAAGAATGTTGTTTGTTTTCCTGAACTTGTGCAAATATTTCTATAAGAAAAAGTCCCAGAAGTGGAATCGAGTGGTCCTCAGGTTAAACAAATGCTGTAAAACGCAGGAAGTGTGTAAAAGTACTTCTTTTGCCACATTCCTGAGTCTACTTAATTGATAAATCTTTGCCAATCTGGTAAACTGTAATCCTATACTAGAGGCACGGTGCACAAAAATTTGGGCACTCGGGGGGGGGGGTCCCTCAGCGCGGCCTATGCCTTCTCACAGTCTGGGTCCCCTCAGGAGATAACGACCAGCTGGCTTAGGCCTGCTCCCAGGTGGCAGAGGGCAGGCCCAATCCCTAGGTGCAGCCCCTGGTCAGGCTCAGAGCAGGGCCGATTGGGGAGTTGGGGCACCGTCCCCTGTCATGCACCGAGCAGGGTGGTTCAGGAGGTTGCGATGCCACCCTCAGTCACACTCAGGGTAGGGCCAATGGAGAGGTTATGGCTCTACCCTGTCACACACTGAGCAGGGCCCGTGGGGGGCGGTTGGGGTGCTGCCCTCTATCACCCACAGAGCAGAGCCTATCAGGGGGTTGGGGCGCCGCCACTCTCACACTCAGGGCAGGGCCGATGGGGAGGTTATGGCTCTACCCCGTCACACACAGTGCAGTGCCCGTGGGGGGGGGGGGGGTTGGGGCGCCGTACCCTGTCACACACAGAGCCACAGGGCGATCAGGGGGTTGGGGAGCTCCCCCATCAGGCACAGAGCAGGGCTGATCAGGGGGTTGGGGAGGCTTCCCCTGTCACGAACAGAGCAGGGCGGATAGGGAGGTTGTGCCCTGCCCCCTGTCACACACAGAGCTGCAGGGCGATCAGGGGGTTTGGGCGCTGCTCCCTGTCACTCTGATCCAGGTGCCAGGAGGCCTCACGGCTCCGCTGATCTTGGTGCCAGGAGGCATATTACCCTTTTACTATATAGGATAGAGGCCTGGTGCACGGGTGGGGCTGGCTGGTTTGCCCTGAAGGGTGTCCTGGATCAGGGTGGGGGTCCCCACTGGGGTCCCTGGCCAGTCTGGGTGAGGGGCTGAGGGCTGTTTTCAGGCTGGCGGGTGACTGAAGCTCCCACCCACTCCCTTTTTTTCTATTTTTGTTTTTATTCTGGGCCAGCTTTAGCTCTGAGGCTTGGCTCCAGCTCTTAGGCCTCGGCTGCTAAAAGCAGGTATCTGGTTTGTTTGGGTTCTATAATCGAAACACTGTTTCAACTCCAGCTCTGAGATCTTGGCTGGCTGAAAGCAGGTTTCTGGGGTTTTGTTTAGCTTCTATATTTGTAACAATGTTTAAAACTGCAAGCTAAGAGGCCAGCAACAGCAGGCGGGGATCGTTGGAGTCCTCCGTCACTGAAGCAAGCAAGCCTCATGTTTGCTTCAAGCTGCTTGGCTGCTGGCCACCATCTTGGCTGGCAGTTAATTTGCATATTGCCCTGATTAGCCAATGGGAAGGGTAGTGGAGGTACGACTAATTACCATATATCTCTTTTATTAGATAGGATAATAAAAGCCTAATATGCAAATTCTTTGACCGGAAGTTCAAGCCAGGAGTTGAACTGCTTGCTATGACGTGTGCTCACCACCAAGGGGCGGCGACGAACATAGCAGGCGTCAACCATGGGCGCAGACAGTAGAGCCACTGTTGGCCCCAGTGGGCCCTGATGAGAGTGGGACCATGGTGGGATGGTGCAACAGGTGAGCAGGTGGTGCCCGGCCAACAGAGATGCAAGCAGGGGCCCTATTGCCCCGCTGATCGCCCACCGATCACCCCACAGATGGCAACCAGCTGGGGTAGGGCCACTGCTCAGTTCCCAGATGTAGGGCATGGCTATAGGATTAAGCCTCGGACTGACCTATTGACAAAGCCACAAACAGGACCCAACTTAAAGGGCACAGTCCTCTTAGCATAATTAGGCCTGACCTTATGCCACTCCTTAGATCGTATCTGGGAAGCTTAATTGGCTGAGGGAGATGTAGCAAGTGCTGCCAAAACAAGTGAAACTCACAAGAACAGTGTAACTATGGTGACCACTACCTTGTTTACCTCTGACTATAAAATAAAGGCTCAGCTTGCCTCTGGATCTCTCTGTGGCCTCAGCCAGGCACCGGAGATCCACCTAGACCCAGCTTATTTTCTTTGTCATTTCTTCATCCTTCACCACCCTCACTCAGGCTTGCGGAACCTTGACTGAGCTGGCTCGGCACACCCAGGTGCTGAGTGAGCCGAGCGGTGGCCCAGCCCCGATCAATCTCCCTGCAAGTGGGATGGTGGAACAGGTGAGGGGGCGGCTCCAGGCCACGGTGGGGTGCCAGGCGGGGCTGCAGTGCTGAAAGGCTGGGGGTGCAAGCTGGGGCTGCAAGCCTCGGGGTGCAAGCTGGGACCCAATCCCCACAGGCAACCCCAAGGGATCCTGCCCATGCACGAATTTGTGCACCTGGCCTCTAGTTTTATTATAATCTAAATCTTTTTAATTCTCTGTGAGTTTGAGCTTCTTTGCATATATTAAGCAAACAGAACATCATTGGGGGAGTGTTGGCGAAGGCTGTGTTATTGGCAGAGGACCATTGGGGAGGGAGAGTCTTGTTAGACAGACAAAGGTCTCAATGTCTGGCAGTCCTAAGTATTATTTCTTGCTAAATGTTAAAATATGGGACAGTAATTTGCACATGTAGTTGTAAATAGGATGACAAGAACTCAACAAACAGGTTAAATGTAGCCCACTGCAAAGAAGAAAATATATAATGGATCAAATACTGTACATAAACAATCGTTAAGCCTTTGGATATGAATCTCCTGTCTTCTTCTCTTGCTTCAGTTAAGTAAAACTACCTTGTGGCAACAACACAACAATGAAAAGAGAGAATGATGAATTTTATTTTTGAACACTTGAAAACTAGCAGATAATTAGAAGTTACCATTTGGTAAGCTGATTTTGTTCTTAGAAATTTCATTTTGCTTAAAATGTTTTCTTCTTCTTCCTCTTTTTTTTTTTATTTTCTTTGTTTTTTCTTTTTCTCGAAAAACTTTTTTCCTATACCCACAAATCAGGATATATTTGGAAAGTACCTAAAGTGCCTGAAGATCCTTGCAGGCTTTTTGTGTGCTTTGTCAAAATGACTGCACCTGTGTAACATCTAGCATTTTTTTTTTTTTTTACTTTAGCTGATTCTAGAGCTTCTACCATCTGCCTACAAATTGGAAATTTAGTATCACACCTTTGTCAAGTTCTGGTCATAAGCCTGCAGCGGTTCTCAACCTGTGGGTCATGACTCTTGAAAATACGTCCTACATATCATTTATATACATTACTATTCATAACAGTAGCAAAATTACAGTTATGAAGTAGCAACAAAAATAATTTTATGTTTGGGGTCACCACAACATGAGAAATTGTATTAAAGAATCACAGCATGAAGAAGGTTGAGAACCACTGTAAGGTAACTTCTCTCTAGTGTGACATCCCTAATCAAGATCATCTCTAAGAAGTCATTGCTCCTTTCCTCCCCTATATCAGAGCCATACAAAACATGTTTTACTCTAATTATTGCATCTTTTTTTAACTAATTTTTATATGTCACTGATGTTTCTATAATGTGAAATTTCATATTCTATGATGTGTTTTCACATCTATATGTATTTAAATCTGTGATGCCTCTATGTCATTTCTTTCTGCATGGATCTTTATTGCTTCCTTCTATCTACTTACTCAGCACTTACTGTTCTCTTTTGAATTATTTAAGTAGTAGGGTTAACTAGCGCAACAATATTTTTTTTTATATTTTTTGAGGTATGCCTGTAGTCTTATGAATTTCCCTCTCAGCACCGCCTTTGTTGTGACCCGTAGATTTTGGGTTGTTGTGTGTTCATTTTCATTCGTTTTCAGGAAGTTTGGATTTCTTTCTTGATCTCTTTTGTAACCCATTCGTTTTTTAATAACATACTATTTAGCCTCCCAGTGTTTTAATGTTTTTACTGTAGTTGACTTCTAATTTCATTCCATTGTGATCTGAGAAGATGCTTGATATGTTTTCAGTCTTCTTGAACTTGTAGAGACTTGTTTTGTGTCCTAACACGTGGTCTATCCTTGAGAATGACATATATGCACTTGTAAAGAATGTATATCCTGCAACTTTGAGGTGAAATGTTATATAAATGTCAATTAAATCCATCTGATTCAGTGTGTTATTTAGATTCACTGTTTCCTTTTTAATTTTTGGTCTGGAAGATCTATCCAGTGAAGTGAGAGAGGCAATAAAGTCCCCTACTCTGACTGTATTACTGTCAATTTCTTCCTTAAAGTCCTCTAAGTATATATATATTTAGGTATTCCTATAGTGGGTGTTTATATGTTTACCAGGGTTTTATTCTCTTGTTGGATTAATCCCTTTAGTATTATGTAGTGACCTTTATTGTCTTCTGATGTCCTTCATTTTGAAATTCATTTTGTCAGATATGAATACCCCAGCTTTTTTTCTGTTTTCATTTGCATGAATTTATTTTTTTCATCCCTTCACTTTCATCCTTTGTGAGTCTTTTGTTCTGAGGTGGGTCTCTTATAGACAGCATAAAATTGATTTTGTATCCATTTAGCTACCCTATGCTTTTGATTGAAGCATTTAATCCATATACATTTAAGGTTATTACTGATAGGTACTTATATATTTCCAATATAATTCTGTATGCCTATGCTTCTCTCTCTAGTTCTTCTCATTACAGAAGTCCCTTTAACATTTCTTGTACTGCTGGTTTGGTGGTGATAAACTCCTTTGTTTTTTTTTAGTCTGGGAAGCTCTTTATTTCACCAGCAATTTTGAAAGATAGCTTTTCTGGATATATAATCTTGGTTTCAGATCCTTGTTTTTTATTACCTTGAGTAATTTATGCCATTCCCTTCTGCCTGAGCTTATGAAGAGAAATCAGCTCCTTTGTAGGTAACAGTTTGCTTTTCTCTTGCTGCTTTTAAGATACTCTGTCTTGCCAAAACCGGTTTGGCTCGGTGGATAGAGCGTCAGCCTGCGGACTGAAAGGTCCCAGGTTTGATTCCGGTCAAGGGCATGTACCTGGGTTGTGGGCACATCCCCAGTGGGGGATGTGCAGGAGGCAGCTGATCGATGTTTCTCTCTCATCGATGTTTCTAACTCTCTATCTCTCTCCCTTCCTCTCTGTAAAAAATCAATAAAATATATATATTAAAAAAATATACTCTGTCTTTAATTTTTGACATTTTAATTATGATGTTTCTGAGCATGGGCTTGTTCGGGTTCTTTTTGCTTGGGACTCTCTCTGCCTCCTGAACTTGTGTGACTTTTTTCTTGACCAGGTTAGGGAAGTTTTCTGCCATTATTTCTTTAAACACATTCTCTGTCCCTTGCTCACTTTCTTCCCTTTCTTTTCTCCTATGATACGAAGTTAACAATATTGTTAACACAGTGTGGACAGATGACAAGAATTCTTGTGTTTTCTGTTCTAAGGCTTGTGACCAATCATAAGAATTCTTTTAAAAATATTAGCTTGTAAGAACATGTAATAAATAACTTCAAAATCCAATGGGTATTTAATTTTAAAGCATGCCTTTACCGTTTATGTAAAAATGTTTTTTGTACTCATTCAAGTGAAACTTATCTGGCCAGTGGGTAAAGATAGTAATAAAACTACTGGTCTGCAATGTGTTAAGTTTCATGTTGTCCTACAGCTCCCTTAAGCTGTCCTCCTGTTCTTAAATTATCTCTCCTTTTTTTTTTCTCTGATTGAGTAATTTTTTCTACCCTGTCTCCTAATTCACTGAATGGATCCTTGGATTCCCCTAATGTGCTGTGTTTTCTTTCTAATATGTTTTTTATTAGTGCTAAGTTATCCTTCATAGTTAATATATATATATCTTTTCTCATGCTCCTGAGCACCTTTGCCATCATTATTCTGAACTCTATGTCTGATAAGTTTTCTATCTCCATTTTGTTTAGCTCTTCTTCTGGAGAATTCTCTTGTTCTTTCATTTAGGAGTTTTTTGTTTTGTTTTGTTTTTTTGTCTCTCCATTTTGGCTGCTGTGTGGGTTTGTGTATGTGCTACAATTTCAAGTCTCTAGTGCAGCACAATGTCAGATGCTGTTTGTGACTGGACATGAGTACTCTGTTTGGAGCTATTATCAAACCAGAGCTTGTGGCTCCCTTGGCTGTGGCTGGGTTCCTTTGGAAAGGACTAAGATGTCCACCAAGGTCTGCTTTTTCTGTCCTCATCCCAGAATTAGATCGGGGAAAGACTCACAGCCTCCAGAGACACACCTCTGCCTGCAGTCTCATTGAAATTCAATTTTAATTAGCCTCAGGCTATCGACCACAAAGTAGGGAGAGAGTTCTCCAACAGAGTGGGGCAACTGCCTTCCCCCCAGGCAAAAACTACCTGGATAGCAAATGTTTGCCAGAGATAGATGTCTTCTGCATTGTGAGGGAATGACTCAGCACAGGAAACCAGTGGGCTGCCCTGCAAGCTCCAATCTCAGAGCCCCAAAATCTGGCTTCTGCTCACACAGATCTAGTCTACTCTGCCCTCCCTCTGCTGGAGCCCAAGGTGAATGACTGTGTGTTGTCCCTTTATGATAGTGACAGCATTTCCAGCAGTTTTGTGCCAGCAGACAGAAACCCTGCTGCTTTTTACAGCCAAACGTTATGTTGGCATCTTTCTCAGTTATGGTGCTCTGGGCCAGGCAGCCCAGCTTGGGTTTTGAACTCCGGAATTTTCAGTGAGACCCCCAGAGCTGAGATACCTCTTCAGAACTTTAGCTTCTGTCTCTGGGTGCCCCACCAGCCCTTCTTTGCCTCCACACTTCCTGCCAGTCTGTATGCAGTCTCCACTTTCCATCCTTGGTTATCAGATTTCTTTCCAGCTAGTCTTTAGTTGATTTTTCAGGGTGGTTTTTCTGTATTTCAGTTGTATTTCCAGTTTTCTCCTGGGAAAATGTCTGTGTAGCTTCCACTTAATCCAACTCCACTTTTTTTGTCTTTTGTCTTTTTTGTTCTTTAGTAATTAAGGTATTACATATATGTCCTTATCCCCCTATGGCCCCCCACCCCCCACACTCCACTTATGTCCTCACCCACCTTTTGTCTGTGTCCATTGGTTAGGCTTATATGCATGCATACAATTCCTTTGGTTGATCTCTCCCCGTTACCCCCACCCTCCCCTACCTTCCCTCTGAGGTTTGACAGTCTGATTGATGCTTCTCTGTCTCTGGATCTGTTTTTTGTTCATCAGTTTATGTTGTTCAGTATATTCCACAAATGAGTGAGATCATGTGATATTTATCTTTCTCTTACTGGCTTATTTCACTTAGCATAATTCTCTCCAGTTCCATCCATGTTGTTGCAAATGGTAAGAATTCCTTCTTTTTTAGAACAGTGTAGTATTCCATTGTGTAGATGTACCATGGTTTTGGGCTTTTATCAAGGGATAAAGGCTATACACTGATTGTTCTTTTGAGACAATGGTGGCCAAAGGCAATTGCCCTACCTGATAATCTTTTACTGAATACCAAACCTTATGTTTGATATGTATGTTTGCTTTGCTAAAGGGCAAAATGTGTAAATAAAAAACCATGGATGCAGAGATTCAGTGAGACCATTCCTCTAGAGAAGGGTTTCCATCTGGCTCCCTCAATGCCTTCTAAATTTATATTTCTTGTCTAGTCTCTTCATTTATGTCACAGCTCCTTCTCCAGATCCTTGAACTCTTGCTGCAAAAAGGCTGCAGCACCTACATCCTAGCCACCCTAGACATTGTACTAGGATGCCTTATTTCATGGTCTGTGTGCCTCGCTACATGGGGGGCTTCTCTACTCCTCTTATGATGTTGCCACCACAATTTTTGTACTTCCCTGAAGCAACCTCTGCAGGGTGCACTCCTGCCTGTTGGGCTTCCTGTGTTTCCTGATTGTATGCTCCCTGGGCTTGCCAGAGCCCACCATCATATAAAAAATTGGAGGATCGCTATTCCAGCTAATTGACTTAAGAATGGGGTTGACCCCTCTTCCTACAAGGTTTTATAATGAGAGAGAAAGATGTTAACCCAGTAGGTGTGGGCCTTGCAGGAAAGATAGATTTTCCACTTAGCCTGAATTATTCCCCCTGTACTTCCATCTCCAGGGCTCCTTGTCTCATGCATGTGAAATGCCAAAAGAAATAAGGCAGGCCACATTTACTCAAAAGAAGTTTGGGGAGCCTGGGCCAGGAGTGACTCCAAAGTTTTCCCTATAGTTGCAAATTAGGCACCTCTTACTGTCTCTATCTGCCTTTTCTAAATACCTGGAAAAGCTCTTAAGAGTGTGAAAGTCAGGAATTATTAACCTGACCAGGGTGGAGTAAAAAGATCTGAGTCTCATGCATGCCAGAGATTACCCAGAGCATGTGAAAGAAGGGGCTCCACTGGCAGGCCGAAAGAGGCTGGACAAAGAGATGGAGTATAATACCCTCAACATGTGGTGTCTACCCCTATATCTTCGACATATGCAGCGATCTCCCAAAGTACAATTTCTACAAATTGGAAGGTGAGAATGTAGATTAAGTCCAGTTGGGCAGGCAGGACACATTAAATCATAGCAAGTCATGTGTGACAATATAATGGGCTGGGAGTGTGGGCAGGAGGAAGTCATGAATGCAAGTGGAATTCCTAGGGGATCAATGTGGTGGGTGAAAGTAAGTGTGCTGGTTGTGGAGGGGGTTTCCAGAGGCTGGTCATCCCACTCCTCTTACATGCCTTGGTTTCTCTCACAGGCCGTCTAAAACTCCCGTAAGGACCCGGAGTTCTGGGTGTTCAGCCCTTATATGCACTCCCCGGAGGGGTCACATTTAATCACAAGTGCATTCTGGAATCCCTATGCGGCCCATGCATTCTGTGAGGAGGACTCTCCAAAAGCTCGACAAAGACTAGTCACCTGAGTGTGTCTGCTTGTGCAAACTGAGGGAAGCTGTGCCTCTTATCTTTGTGCCAGTTCATCATCAGGTACTTTAGTCACTTTTTTTCCCCCCACTCACAGTCATTTCTCCCCAGTTAACCACAATTACTGCCTTTCCCTCCCGATCCTGGACATAAAGCAAAGCAAAATATTCTCTTCTCTGACCTTGAGATCAGAAGACTCACAGCTTTGAAATTTGAAATCTGAAATCCCAGTCATGGCACCAAGATGTTAGTGGTGGTCAAAGGGGTCTCTAGTTAGAGATAACTTTTAACCAGACACAGTATTCTGTGCCTCCAATTCTTGTCTTACTTGTAGGAATGATTCAAACAAGAGGCAACAAATAACAGAAAAAATAGGCAAGGATTTATTTGTAGGAAAGAAATGCACTCAGATAACACCTAAGTGAGCAGCTGAGTTAGCAGAGACCAAATCAAGTGCCCTGATATTTGGGAGTTTAGAGGATTTATACCCTTAGGCTGCAATAGCCCTAGGCAAGGAGCAAGCCACCCCCTCCCTCATGTCTGAAAAATGTATCTGTTAGTTATAACGTTCCTTCATCCAGGTGCTATGCCACTGGTTAGACCACACTCTAAAGGGCTCTGAATCTTTCCTGCTCACACAGGGGCCTGCTACCTCCATTGTCTGTTTTCAGTTTGTCACGTCTCACACTTACTTCTTCGGGGCGCCAGCTGCCTCTCCCCGTTCATACCTTTCTATCTGCATGCTACTACACCAGTACTACAATACATGCCAGAGGAAGCTTACCTCACACGTGTTTTCTCCATCAGGCACAGCACAACCTTCTTATGCTCAGCAGCACCAGACGGCACTTCAGCATTAGGTTTGTAGGCCATTTGAACTGTTAAAGTCACCAAGTGGGTAAGAAATTTTATATTCCCATCAGCAGCTAGGAGAATTCCAGTTGCTTTACATTCTTGCCAACAGGAGGTATAATCATCTTATTTCTTTAATTTTGCCAATCTAATGTGTGTGCAGTGAAACCTCATTATAATTTTATTTGCATTTTCTAAGTATTAACAATATTATGAATCTTTGTGTGTGCTTATTGGCTATTTGTATATTTGTTGTGAATCATCTAAAATATTTTGTTATTAAAAAATAGGTTGTTTATTTCTTATTATTTCTAAGTTAGTTATATCTACTGGCTACAAATACCTACCCTGACATGTGTTGTCAATGTCTTATTCCAATATATGGCTTGAATTATTGTTTTTTAAATGGTATATTTAAAAACACACAATTTCTAATTTTTATCAAGTACAATTTATCACATAAAAAAATGTAAAAATTTTCAGTATTATTCAATCAATTTCAAAATTGTATTGGTCTAACACAGCAAAATTCTACTCATTACATAATCAGTTTGGGTTTGTTGGAGAATATTTGCTCACTGCAGTTACTCAGAGACCTAGAGTGGAGGAGCCTTACTGTGACACATTCAGCCCTTTCCCCTTTAGCGGGGTAAGGGAGGATGGCACACACTGGCTCCTTAAACTTCCTCTCTCAGGTAACTCAGGTTGTTTCTAAATGTGATTCATTGTTCAAAGCAAGTCACATGGCCATCACTGATCTCCATTTACAGATTTATATGTTGTACATTAAACCTTCCAAAAATATGAACTTGACCTCTGGGCTACAGCTATTTGGATCACTGTCCTTCACTCTGGAGAAAAGAGCTCTTCCATACAGACACACACATAAATGTTTAATATACATTATATAAGTCAATAAGAAAAGACAAAGAGAACAACAGAACAAGTGGGCAAAGGAAACAATGGCATTTAACAAAAGAAGAAACGTAAAAGGTCTACAAAACAAATAAGAACTCACTCATCCCTCATGCTTTTCAGTAATGCATATCAAAGCTGAAAAGTGATGGAGGTATAACAGAGGGACAACATTGTAAACCAGAGTTATACCAAAGTTTCCAAGGATACAGAGCCATGGGAACGATGGTACCATAAAGTGGCGCTACCATGTTGAATGGGCACATAATCTCTGTCACAGCCACTCTATTCCCAGAACATCAGAAAACCTCTTGCACACATGAACCAGGAGACATACAAAGGAGTGTTTATAGCCACAATGTTCATAACAGCACAATTTGAAACTACTCAAAACTATACCCACAGAGTGATAGCTAAATAAACTATGGTACTTTCATACATTTGACTGAAATAGTGCATTGTAAAAGAAAGACTCTAGCAACTAATATCAACATGATTAAATTTCTAAAATACAATAGTGAGTAGAAAATGTAATCTGGAACAAGATATAGATACAGTATGATTCCATTCATACAAAGTTTAAAATTAAAAACAAAACTTATATATCATTTATGGATATGTAATAAAAACATTTTTTAAATGAAGAAAATACATAAAATTCAGGATAGTGGGTACATATGAAGTGGCTATTATAATAGAGGCATTTGGAAGCTGGAGACTTACCTACACTGGTAACATACTATTCCCTAACTTGGGTAGTTGTTTACATGGATTTGTTTTATTATATTTTTACTAGAGGCCTGGTGCACAAAAATTTGTGCACTTGGGGGGGTTCTTTAGCCCCGCCTGTGACCTCTTGCAGTCTGGGATCCCTTGAGGGATGTCCACCTACTGGCTTAGGCCCACCCCCTGGGGAATCGGGCCTATGCTGGCAGTCAGACATCCCTCTAGCAGCCTGGGAGCCCTTGGGGGATGTCCAGCAGGGAGCAGGCCTAAGCTGCAGTCAGACATTCTTAGTGCTGCTGAGGAGGCAGGAGAGGCTCCCAACACCACTGCTGTACTGGCAGCCATCAGCCTGGCTTGTGGCTGAGCAGAGCTCCCCCTGTGGGAGCGCACTGACCACCAGGGGGCCAGCTCCTGCATTGAGCGTCTACCGGGTAGCGCTCTACCCCCTGGTCAGTGTGTGTCATAGTGATCAGTGATTCCCAGTCGCTCTGCTGTTAGGGTCAATTTGCATATTACCCTTTTATTATATAGGATAGAGGCCTGGTGCATGATTGAGGGCTGGCTGGTTTGCCCTGAAGTGTGTCCCAGATATGGGTGGGGGTCCCTGCTGGGGTGCCTGGCCAGCCTGGGTGAGGGGCTAAGGGCTGTTTTCAGGTTGGTCAAGCCCCCCCCCCGCCCCAGTGGAGACCCTCACCTCATGGGGATGTGGCCAGCCTGGGTGAGGGGCTGAGAGCTATTTTTAGGCTGGCCACATCCCCTTCAGGGTGGAGATCTGCTCTGGGTACCTGGCCAGCCTAGGTGAGGGACTGATGGCTGTTTTCAGGCCAGCCGCACCTCCTTCAGGGTGGAGATATGATCTGGGGTGCTTGGCCAGCCTGGGCGAGGCTTAATGGCCATTTTCAGGCTGGCCACGGCTGCAGGCTGGAAGCAGGTATCTGGGATTTATTTATCTTCTATAATTGAAACGTTGTAGCCTTGGTCCGGCTCGAAGCCTCAGTTGCCCCTGGCCATCCAGGCTCCAGTCCCTCCTTGAGCAGAGGCCACGGTGGCTGGAATCAGGTATCTGGGATTTACTTATCTTCTATAATTGAAACTTTGTAGCCTTGAGTGGAGCTTGGGGCCAGCAGGGCTGGTGGGAAGCTTGGCTCCCTCCATCACCGGAAGCAACCCAAGCCTCCTGCTTGCTCCAGCTCCATGGCCACTGCCATCTTAGTTGGGTTAACTTGCATATTCACTCAAGATTGGCTGGTGGGTTTGGCTTGTGGGCATGGCTTGTGGGTATAGCAGAGATACGGTCAATTTGCATGTTTCTCTTTTAGTAGATTAGACTATGGACCCCTGTTCTTGAAAATTTGTGCACTTAGTGGGTAGAGTGGGCAGTCCCTAATACAACTTGCTCCCTCTCGCAGTCCGGGACCCCTCATGGGACCCCTGCTCCCTCAGGGAACAGGCCTAAGCTGGCAGTAAGATATCCCTCTGGCAGCCTGGGAGACCTTGGGAGATGTCCCAGGGGGAGCAGGCCTAAGCCGTTAGTCTGACATCCTTAGTGCTACTGCAGAGGCAGGAGAGGCTGCCGCCACCACCACTGCACTGGCCAGACATGAGCAGGTTTCTGGCTGAGCGACACTCCCCTTGTGTAAACACACTTACCACCAGGGGGCAGCTCCTGCATTGAGCGTCTGCCCTCTGGTGGTCAGTGCACATCATAGTGACCGGTTATTCCTGGTCATTCCACCTTTAGGGTCAATTTTCATATTATCCTTTTATTATATAGAATTTTTATATTCAGACTAGAGGCCCAGTGCATGAAATTCAAGCACCATGGGGAGGGGTCCCTCAGCCTAGCCTGCACCCTCTCCTATCCAGGAGTCCAACTGCCTCTCGCAATCCGGGACTGCTAGCTTCTAACTGCTCACCTGACAGCCTGCCTGATCCCCCTAATCACTTCTGCCTGCCTGCCTGCCTGATTACCCCTAACTGCTCCCCTACCAGCCTGATCACCCCTAACTGCTCCCCTACTGGCTTGATTGCCCCTAACTGCCTCTGTTTCACCCCACACCTGGGACCCAGGATTCCTTCCTCTGGCTGGTTGCAGGCACCTAGGACCCGGGCTTCCCTCCCTCTGGCAGGTCACAGCCGCAGGGGACCATGGGCAGGTGGCTTATCCCTCTCCCAGGTCACAGCCTGTCTGGTTGTCCCCATTATTCTCTCCCCAGTGTTGAGTGTCTGAGCCATTACCACGTGATGGCATGAGAACATGACAACTGTTTGCATATTAGCTCTTTATTATATAGTATTATATTTAATCATTTTTGAAACATTTAATAACAATTTAAAATCTATAAAATATACAAACTTGTGACTTAAATCTTTCAATAATAGAGACTTGATTTCTGGGTTGTATTTACTGGGAACACTGTCCTTCACTCAGAACTAACTGCTGGCCTGACACACTGGACTGACACCACATGGGAGCCAGGAGACCTGAGTTCTCCAGTGGTCAGAGCCTCAGAAGCAAACTTATTCTCCTACCTCAAGCAAATGATGCAGCACCTGTAATTTTTTTTTTAATTTGAAAAATTAAGCCAAACCAAGTGATTTTGAAGGATATTGCTACTACAATAGTACATGACTGACATGCTTTCCTGAAAAAAATGAAGGTGAGTGTTTTAAGAGTTAGAGAAAAGGCATAGTCTTCCCCTTTCCCATTTGCTACAGCTTGCACAGCTTGTAGTCACGCTATTACTTCACATATGAAATAACATTCATGAGGAAGGTATTATCCATCCCCTTCTTGAGCTAGACATTGATTTAAACATGATTACAGACTCAGTAAGTGCCAAGCTGGGCTTCCAACTCAGAGTATTCAGCTGCTGCTCTCTTAAATTGTTTTTTTTTTTTTTTCCCCTACACATAAGTGTCCTAGTTATTTATGAACCTCAAAAACAAGCACTAGAGTTTCAAAAGGGAAATTACCAAAATATAGAAAGAATGATTTAAAATATGGAAGAGAAAGAGATTATGACTTATTAGGTTATTGTGAAAGAAGGGATGCCAGAAAAAATAGATTAATCAAAAGCCTGTTATTTTCTTTTTATTTTTTTCTGATTTAAAAAAAACTCTTTATTGTTGAAAGTATTACATATGTCCTCTTCTTGCCCCATTGACTCCTTCTAGCCCACCCCCACCTCCTTCTCTCTGAGATTTCACAGTTTTTCCATGTTTCCATGTCTCTGGATCTGTTTTGTTCATCAGTTTATTTTGTTCATTAAATTCCACATGAGTGAGATCATGTGAGACTTGTCTCTCTCTGACTGGCTTACTTTGCTTAGCATAATACTCTCCAGGTCCATCCATGCTGTTGCAAATGGTAAGAGTTCTTTCTTTTTTATAGCTGCATAACATTCCATTGTGTAAATATACTATGGCGTTTTTATCCACTCATCTACCGATGGGTACTTGGGCTGTTTCCAAATCTTAGCTGTTATAAATTGCACTGCTATGAACATAGGGGTGCATATATTCTTTCTGATTGATGTTTCTGATTTCTTGGGATATATTCCTAGAAGTGGGATTACTGGGTCAAATGCGAGTTCCATTTTTAATTTTTTGAGGCAACTCCATACTGTCTTCCACAGTGGCTGCACCAGTCTGCATTCCCACCAGCAGTGTACTAGGGTTCCATTGTCTTCATGTCCTGGTAAAAAATTGTCATTTGTTGATTTGTTGATGGTAGCCATTCTGACAGGTGTGAGATGGTACCTCATTGTCATTTTAATTTGCATCTCTCAGATGATTAGTGACTTTGAGCATTTTTTCATTTGTCTCTTGACCTTCTGTATGTTCACTTTGGAGAAATGTCTATTTAGGTCCTTTGCCAATTTTTTAATTGGGATTTTTGTCTTCCTTTTGTTAAGTTGTATGAGTTCCATATATATTTTGGAAATCAACCTTTTATCAGATGTATCATTGGCAAATATGTTCTCCCATGCTCTTTTCATTTTGTTGATAGTTTCTTTTACTGTGCAGAAGCTTTTTGTTTTTATGTAGTCCCATTTGTCTATTTTCTCCTTAGTTTCCCTTGCTCTAGGAGATGTATCCATAAACATGTTGCTATGAGAAATGCCTGAGATTTTGCTTCTTCAGTTTTCTCTAAGACTTTTATGTTTTCACAACTTACATTTAAGTCTTTTATTCGTTTTGAATTTATTCTTATGTGTGGTGTAATTTGGTTGTCTAGTTTCATGTTTTTTCATGTACCTGTCCAATTTTCCCAACACCATTTATTGAAGAGCCCTTCGTCAAATATTAATTGAGCCTAATGGCTTGGGTGGATTTATGTAGTCTCTATTCTGTTCCATTGATCTACTAGTATATGCCTGTTCTTATTCCCATATCAGGCTGTTCTGATTACAGTGGCTTTGTAGTATAATTTGATATCTGGTATTGTGATTCCTCCAACTTTGTTCTTCTTTCTCAAGATTGATAAGCCTATTTTTTTTCTGGGCATTTTGATAGGCATTGTCTAATGTTATCTTATGTAATCTACTTAAGAATTTTAAAGGTAGTTATTTTTATTATTTAAATTCTATAGATGAAGAAATTGAGAATTTGAGAGGTGGTTTCCCTTGAATTTGAGAATGACAGTTTGCATAAGAAAAAAAAAAACTTTTAGCCTAATTTGGACTTCACACTCACTCAATTTTACACAAAATCCCTGAAACTGAATTTATTAAAAACTTCCAAAAAATTAGTTGAATAGTTGATAATTCATTGATATGATTAAGTACAATATGACTATTTGAGTTTGTAACTCTAGGGAATTAATCTATCTTCAATAATAAGCTTCAGAGTCTCAGTGTCTGCTCTGTTTAACCAGCAACAGTGGTCTTGAGTTTAGATACCGACAAAGTCATGGGACACAGCAGCCTTCACCCAGCCCCACCGATGCATGGGCAGCATGGCAGAGTGAGTGTTCCTCACAAGAAACTCCTGGGACACAGCAGACCCCACCCAGCCCACTGATGCATGGACAGTGTAGCAGAGTGAGTACTTCTCATCTGACAGCAACATGCTGTAAAAAACGAGGCTGAGTCTATGCAAATCACCTCAGCTGGAGACTTCATCAGCTGTGGGGTCTGGGTTCATATGTTGGTCACATCCCACCATTCTTTGGTAAAACCTCATCTGATGAACTACCAGCTCCTCATCATTACACTGTAAATTGCTTAAATAATCTAAAAAATGAGGAACACAACCTCAGTGGTTACATAGTGTTCACCTTAGTGTATAGTACTGCTAAACCGATTCCTTGATTTATTAATTTTTAGCAGGATTATACTCTTAAATTTTCACTCTTACCCTGAGGCTGAGGGAAAGCCACATGCCAGCATTAATCCTCTTTTGTTTCTACAACATGCTAAATAGGGGAAGGATTGTTCAGCTTCAGAAACACTTTTATTTTTCATTTTATATTAGCTGACTCAGATCATAGAAAATTTATCTAGTTCATATTTGTCTTCTGAAATCAGTCTTACCTTCTTTTCAAGGTTTTTGCTTCTTCCTCAAACCTGATTGTCCTTCTAAATATGTCTTCTTGCTTATGTCTTTACTCATAATCTTAATTTTGCTGAACATATGTTGAGCATCTCCTATTATGATTTAGAGATAAGTCATTATCCATGACCTCAGGGCTCACAGAAATCAGGAGAGATGCAATTATGATAGGAGAGCTACACACTTCTGGAATTGCAGATAAGGGATAGTCAAGGAGAAATGGTATTTTTTCTACAATCTTTGCTTAATAAAGATACTGAAATACTCGCTCTCTGTGTCTGAGAGCTAAAATATCTCTGCTTTCTATTCAGCATTGGATCCTTATTAGGGACAAATATCAGAGTTCAGTTTGTTTTGTTTTAATTGTGGGGTGGGGGGAACTGTACATATCAGAATATGTAAAAAGTATTCAATTCAGAAGATGAATAGTAAACTTAAGATTTTAATCTAAATTATATTAGCAAAATAAATAAGAATTAATTTGTGCTGAATCAAAAATCGCTGAGTAAATACTTATCACCATACTATTTACTTCACAGTTCAGCATACCTCACGTATAGCAGGGAGGGAGTGAAGAAGTGGAGAAGCAGCAAAGTCACTAGTTATTCAAGAAAACCTGATAAGCTTTAAAGACCCACAGAATCTTGAGTTATGTAAAACATTTTTTCAATAGAAACTAAGGAAAATTTCTGTGGCTTCAGAAAATAATGTGATAAATATAAATCACAGCTCTGGCCAACGTGCTTATATGGTTAGCATGGGCCTGCACACTGAAGGGTGGAGGGTTTGTTTCCTGGTCAAGAGCATGTACCTGGGGGCCTTGGTGTGTGGTGCCTGCAGTGGAAAACCAGTCAATGTATCTCACATTGATCTCTTTCTCTTTCCCTTCCTTCCTCCCCTTCCTTCTTCCCTCCCTCCCCATTTCGTCTCTCTAAAAATCAATGCAAAAATATCTTCCAATGAGGATTAAAAAAAATACCTTTGAACTTTTCATACCCCTTTTGAACTTTTAATGCAAGAAAATAATATATATATATATATATATATATATATATATATATATGTATATATATTACAGTCTCAAATTAATTGCTATCCAAGTGTAAAGAACTTCAGTAAATACAAGAGGAACTAATCAATTGTCACTAAGTAAGGTAGGCATTTTGTACTTGTGAGATATGATTCGGGTAATAATCTGAAGAAATTCAGGTTGTCAAGTTGAATATACTTGAAAGAAAGAATTAATATTTTTCCAATTAGAAAAGCAAATTATAGGTAAGAATCATTCTTCGAAGGGGATCAAGGGGCCTCACTCAATACCTCCCCCAGAGTATGGCAATAGGAGAGGCTGAAGAAATATCCAATATCCATGCATATTTTCTGACTTTCCCTACATTGCTAATTTTGACTCATATTTTTTTTTCTTCACACTGTGGGAATATCAACTTTCCCTAATGTTTTATTTTTGTGGCACTACTGAACATATCAATTCAATTTGCAGAATTCTAGCCTATCTGTTTCATGGAGCAGAAGTGAGAGTTATAAACTATGTGAAGATAGAACACTTGGGTGTGCCTGAGTAGGAAGGATATATATCTACATGTTACTGAACATTTTATTAACGACAAAAGTCCTTATAGAACACCCAGGGCCAGAGGCTCTACATTCTCATCAACATTTGTTATCTTAATTTAAAGAATTAGTCAGTCTAATGGGTTTGACGTAATATCACATTGTTGTTTTTATTTTCATTTTCCTAATAGTAAGTGGTATTTAGAGTCTTTTAATAAGCTTATTGTTTATTTGTCTATTGACTTTGGAGAAACATTTACTCAAATTTTGTCCCCACTTGTCAATTTGTTTTCTTATTTTTATTGTGTCTGAGTCATAGGTGTTATTTGTATATTCTCGAATTAGTCCCTTATTAGATATATGATTTCCAATTTATTTTATTTATTTATTTATTTATTTATTTATTTATTTATATATTTATTTATTTACTTTTTGGATTGCTGTTATACTGTTTGACAGTATACCTCTACGCACACATGTCTTTAATTTTGATGAAGTTCAACTCATTTGTTTTTCGTTTGTTTGTTTATGTATTTAGGTACTCCTATGTGCTTTTACTTTCAAACCAAGAAATCATTGCTAAATTTAATTTTATGATTTGTTTTCTCTTAAAAGAGTTATAGCTTTAGCTATTGTATTTAGATCTTACTTTTTCTTGTCTACTTTTCTGGCTAGAACTTCTAATACTAATTTGATTAGATATAATGGCAACAAGAATTCTTGTCTTATTTCTGAACTTAGATTATCACTCTGAAGAGATGTCCTTCTATCATGAGCTTATTGAGTGCTTTTAAAAATGAGTTGAATTTTGTTTTGTCTACTTAAATGAGATAATTTGTGTGTGTGCTATTGTCTTCATTCTATTGATGTGATAAATTACATTATTTCATTGATCAATTTCATATAATGGAGCATTCTTGCATTTTAAGAAGAAATTCCTCTTAGTCATGTTATATACTCTTTTAATAATACTAGTACATTAGATTTATTTTTTGAGAATTTTTATCTGCATATGGTATATAAGATATTTATCCTATATAATAAAAGGTTAATATGCAAATAGCCCGAACGGCAGAACAACTGAACAACCAGTCACTATGATGTTCACTGGCCACTAGGGGGCACACACGGAACATGGCAGGTGGCGATCATGGCAGAATGGTGGAGCAGGCTAGTGGGGGTGCCAGACCAAGGCGGGTGCTGGTCGCTGTCATCGGGGCGAGCCTCTGGTGGTTACTGAAAATTCTTTGGTCCTGCATGCCGCAGTCCCACCTGGCACTCGCACCTGCTGCCAGCACCAACCCACTCGCACAAGCTTCTGGTGCCCAGCGCTGGTCCTGATTGCTTGGCACCATCAGTGGGTGGGAGTGGAGGCTGCCAGGCCTGATCGCCCCTGAGGGCTTCTCCACCTTCCCATGCTCCTGAGTGGCGATTGGGGCAGCAGCCACTGCTCACACCTGCTGACAGTGCAGGCCCTGCTTTCTCCCGCTGCTGGCTCCAGCCCCAGTTGCTCCACGCCATCATCAGGTATGAGCATTACCATCAGTGCATGGGAGCGGTGGCTGTGGGAGAGGAGCTGCTGGCAGAGAGAGGACTGGGGGCCATGGTGGGAGGGGCCAGGCGGGGGCATGGAGAATGGGCCAAGAAACCGCCCCTGTGCCTACGGCAGCCTCATGGCCCACAGTTCCTTTCAAGGGCCCCTAGTCTATAATAATAAAAGGTTAATATGCTAATTAGACCAGATGTCCTTCCCGACGTCATTCTGGACATCCTTCCTGACAAAGCCGGGGCTAGAGGGAAGCCAGCCTGGGTCCCAGATGCCACAGGGAAGCCGGTACCAGCAGCTGGGGGAAGGAAGGCCTACTCTTGCATGAATTTTTGTGCATTGGGTCTCTAGTATAAGTATAAAAGGAATATTTCATATGTAGCTTTACTGTAACTTTCTTTCCTTGAAGTGGTTTTTTTGTTATTGCAGTTGTTTTTGGTTTACTATTAGTAAAGCTGACCTAATGATATGAATAGTGCATTCCTTTTCAATGATTTTTCTGAAAATATCAATATGCTTTTCGATTATGATAGCCTTGTAGTTTACTTTGATATCAGGTAGTGTGAGACCTCTGACTTTGTTCCTTCTCAAGATTGCTGTAATTATTCAGAGTCTTTTGTGTTTCCATATAAATTTTAGGATTATTTGTTCTAGTTCTGTGAAAAAGTGGCATTGGTGTTCTAATAGAGATTGTGTGAAAATTATAGATTGCATTGGGTAGTATGGATATTTTAATGATCTTTTTATCCATGACCATGGAATATGTTTCCACTTATTCATATCTTCTTTAAATTATTTCTTCAAATCTCATCATTTTATAAGTATATGTATTTTACCTCTCTGGTAAATTTACTCCTCTAAGTATTTTTTTATGCAATTATAAATGAGATTGTTTTCTTAATTTCTCTTTCCTATAATTATTTATTGGTGTATGAAAATGCAACCAATTTCTGAATATTAAATTTTATTCTGTGTTATTACATTTTTATTCTGCTTTATTATATTTATCAGGTACAGTAGTTTTTTGGTAGAATCCTAGGTTTCTCTACATATAGTATTATGTCATCTGCAAATAGTGATAGTTTTACTCCTTCATTTCCAATTTGGATGCATTTAATTTCTTTTTCTTGTCAAATTGCTGGAGCTAAGACTGTTGAATAACAGTGGGGAAAGTTGAGAACCTCGTATTGTTTCTGACCTTAAGGAATACACTTTTAGCATTTCTCTGTTGAAGATGATATTAGCTATGGGCTTGTTATATATAACCTTCATTTATGTTGAGGTATGTTCCTTGTGTTCTCAATTCGCTAAGAGCTTTTATCAGAAATGGGTACTGGATTTTGTCCACTGTTTTTTCTGCATCTAATGATGATCATATAATTTTTATTCTTCATTTTGTTTACATAGTGTGTCACATTGTTTTGCAGATATTGAGCCAACCTTGCATTCTAGAAAGAAATCCCACTTGATCATGGTATATGATATTTTTAATGTATTATTAAATTCAGTTTGCTAATATGTTGTTGAAGATTTTATAGCTATGTTTATCAGGTAATTTCCTTTTTTTTTGTAATGTCTGTCTGGTTTTGGAATCAGGGTATTGATAGCCTCAAAAAAAGAGCTTGGAAGCATTGCCTACCTTTACATTTTTAGGAGCACTTTGAGAAATACAGATGTTATTTTTATTTGAATGTTTGGTAAAATTAACCCGTGGAACCATCCAAGACTTTTGTTTGTTGGGATTATTTTTATTATAGGTTTGATGTTGTTGGTAGTAATTGGTCTGTTCAGCTTTTCTGATTTTTTTTGATTCAGCCTTAGAGGACTATATTTTTTTTATCTATTCATCCATTTCTTCCATATGGATCTATTTGTTGGTGTATGATTGTTCTTAGTATTTTTCTATAATTATTCTTATTTATTTTGTCAAGCAACCAGCTCTTAGTAACTATTTATCTGTTATATTTTTTTTACTCAATTTTGTTTCTTTTCATTGTGATCTTTATTATTTCCCTCCTATTACTCACTTTGGACTTCGTTGTTCTTTCTCCTGTTTCTTTATGTAAGGTTAGATTGTTTATTTGATATATTTCTTGTTTTATGAAGTGGGCCTGTATTTTTATTAATTTCCCTCTTGTGATTGCTTACATTGTGTCCCATTGATTTGTATTTGTGGTTGTTGTTTTATCATTTGTCTCAAGGTGTTTTATTATTTCTTCCTTTATCTCATTGTTAAACCATTCATTGTTTAGTAACATGTTATTTAGCCTCTAGGTGATTGTGTGTTTTTCTGTGGTTTTGTTTGTTTGTTTGTTTGTTTTGTGTGTGTTTTTTGTTTTTGGTTTTTTGGGGGGTTTTTTGTAGTTGATATTTAGTTTTATACCATTGTGGTTGGAGAAGATACTTAATATAATTTCATCCTTCCTAAATTTATTGAAACTTGACTTTTGACCTAACATGTAATCTATTCTTGAGAATGTTGCATGTGCTCTTTAAAAAAAAGTATATTCTGCTGCTTTGGCATGAAGTGCTCTAAAAATGGATTAAACTTCTTCTGGTTTAATGTATCATTTAAGGACACGGTTTTCTTGTTAATTTTTCTGTCTGGGAGATGTACCCATTGATATCAATGGGGTGTTAAAGTCCCCTACTATGACTGTATTACTGTTGATCTCTCCCTTTATGTCAATTAATATGTGCTTTATGTATTTAAGTATTCCTATGTTGGGTGTATAAATGTTTAAGGGTTATATCCTCTTGTTGAATTGATACCTTTATCATTATGTAATATCCTTCTTTGTTTCTTATTATAACTTTGTTTTAAACCTTGTTTTGTCTGATATAATTATTGCTACCACAGCTTTATGTTTTTATTTCCATTTGCAATACTAGTATTCTTATCTATCCCTTCAGTTTCAGTCTTTATGTGTATTTCAATCTGAAGTGGGCCTCTTGTAGACAGCTTACCCATGGGTCTTGGCTTCTTATCTATTCAGCTACCTTATGTCTGTTTTAAAAACTGCTTTTATTGTTGTTAGAGAGAGAGGAAGGCAGAGAAAGAGAGTGATAGAAATGTCAACATTGATCGGCTGCCTCCTGCATGCCTTAAAGTGGAACTAAACCTGCACCTTGACCAGGAATCAAACCAGTGACCTCCTGGCACACAGGTCAATGCTCAACCACTGACTCACACCAACTGGGCCCTATGTCTTTTGATAGAAGCACTTAATCTATTCACATTTAAAGTTATTAGTGATAGGTTCATAGCTATTGGCATTTTATTATTTATCTTCTTTTTTTTTTCTTCTTATAGAATTTCCTTTAACATTAGTTGTAGTACTGGTTTGGTAGTGATGAATTCCTTTAGCTTTCCCTTGTCTGGAATGCTTTTTACTTCTCTTAAATTTTAAATCATAACCTTCCTGGTAGAGAAATCTTGGTTTTAGGTCCTTGCTTTTCATTATTTTGAATATTTTGCCTCAAAAGTTTCTGTGAAGTCTTTTGGAACCTCCCTTGTAGGCAATGAACTGCCTTTCCTTAATTGCTTTTATGACTCTCTCTTTGGTTCTAACCTTTGCCATCTTAATTATTATGTGTCTTAGTGTGGCCCTTTTTGAGGTCATCTTGTTTGGGACTCTGCAAATGCTGGACTTGTATGTCCATTTCCTTCAGCAGGTTAGGAAAATTTTCAGTTACTTATTTTATTTTCAAATAGGTCCCAATCCTTTGTTCTCTCTCTTAATCATCTGGTAACCCTATGATGAAGATGTTTTTACTCTTGATGTTGTTCCAGAGACTACTTAATCTATCCTCATTTATATATAATTTTCTTTTTGCTCTTTTGATTAGTGTTTTCTCCTACCTTGTCTTTCAAATTTCCAATCAGAGCCTTTGCTTTATCTATTTTGCTGTTAATTCCTTCTAATGTATTCTGTATTCATTTTCTACTGTCTCTTTTTTGTGTTTTTATGTCTTTTTTATGCTTACTATCTCTAATTTCCTTTAGCATCCTTATAACCAGTGTTTTGAAATCTGTGTCTGATAGATTGCTTGCCTCCATTTCATTCAGTTTTGTGTTTTTGTTGTTGTTTTCTCCAGGAGATTTCTCCTGTTTTTTTATTTGGGACAAATTTTGACTATCTCTCTGTGTTCATTTCTACATATTTGGTAGACTGGCTATATCTTCCAGTCTTGGAAGGCTGGTCTTATATAGTGGTGTCCTCTGGGGCCAAGTATCACAGTTTCCCTGATCACCTGAGCCACATGTTTTAGGAGTATTCCTTGTGTGGCTGTATGTGCCCTCTTCTTGTAGTTGGGCCTTGGTTGCTGTTGGTATGACAGTGATTAGAATTGACCCACAGGTTGAATGACCGAGAGGAATGATTACAACCAGAGTCCACAAACTGTTGTGCTAGAGCTAAACCCATGAAACAAAATTTACAGCAGCAACACCTAGTCCCTTCAGATGTGATATTTGTGGATCTAATTGGGCAGTGCTCTGTTGTGGTCTGAAGCCAGCCACTAGATGTGTTGGTTCTAGAGTCTCTTAGAAGGGGCTCTGGTGCAAGGCAGTGTCAGATGCTGTGTGACTGGCTTGTAGCTACCTGTTAGGAGCTACAAAGTGATCTGCAGTTGATAGCTGTCCATGGTGGACCTGGATATGTGTGAAGAAGCCTCACTGTGAGCTGAGGTAGGATGCTACCAGTACCAGACTTGGGACAGGTTAGTAAATGGCACAAGGCAACTCTAGACCTGCTGCCACTGCCAGCTTCCCATTAGGCTTAGCTGCTATAAAATATTCAGGTGTGCATGAGTTGGCTGAGATGGGTTGTCAGGGAGTCACAAGAATGGGGTAAGTGGTGTTTACCAGGTTGATGCAGATTCAGATTTGCTGCCACTGCTGAACCTGTGACCACTCAGTAAATGTTTTAGGATACACTAATGCCAGCTGCCACCTGTCTGGGACCTGTAGTCTCTTAGGGCTGTGTCTCAGGGAGTCATCAGGTTGGAGCTAGTGGAGTTCACCATGGTAATTTAAAACCAGATTTGGTCTTATGAGGGGAGGGCTTAACACAAGGACAATGATGATGTCCCTTCATCCTTTGCCCTGAAACCATACAACTCACTTTCTTCCTCTATGTCTTTGGCTCTTTCTGAGTTTAACTGGAACTCCTCTGGAGTTTTTTAATGAGTGAGTACTGCTTCTAATGGCTGATTGCAGTTAAGAGAGCCTCAGGTGGTACATGAGTTGGGTGGAGCAGGGCCTCAGAGAGTTGTATGGGTGGAGCAAGTGGAGTTCACTTGGCTAATGTATCAGATTTGGCCATGTGGGGGAAGACCTCAAAAAGGGACAATGGGGGCCATCCCTGTAGCCCTCTCTCTGGAGCCACACAACTCAGGTTCTCTTGTTGTGTCTCTGGCGAACCCTGACCTTGATTAGAATTCCTTGAGGGATTTTTAAGAAAGACTGCTAGTACAGATTTCATTATGACTTTTAATGTTTGAAAGATTTCACTGTTTGCTCTTGATATTTTGGTAGGCGTTTGGACACACATGAGCAGAGCAAAGATGATGGGCCAGGTATACAAGGTCACCAGGGTGGAAAACCCTGGGTGCCTAGCAACGGACAATTGTAGGGAGGGACCTCATCCCCAAGATGACCCTTCTTCCCGCATCACATCAGTCACTGGACATGTGGTTTGGACCACTGACCTTTCCTCCCTAGAGATAACATTTAGGCTTCAGTTGTATCTCAGCTCCAGGCCCAGAAAAGCAGAAAAACCAGACAAGCTATGCCATCTCTGTCCTCAGGATCAGCTGAATTGGATAATGACGCCCTGCCCTGATGTTGGGCAATCAATCAGTGCAGATCACAACCCTGAAAGGATATAACTGGAAAGCTGCTGAATATTCTATTGAGGTCTTCCCCTGGGACCGTCCCTAAAGTCTCCACTCTTAGAACCTTTAGCACAGAGGACACAGTGCGCTCTCCTCCCAGGAGCAGGCCCACTCTTTCCTTCCCTCTCCCCCTCTCCCTCCCCTCAGACACATCATCTTACTTAACTTTCCTCACTTCCAAGCTCCAAGAGCCCTTCTTTCCTCTATCACTTGTTTCCTAAGCCCATTTCTTCTATGAATTACTTCTACCTCTGTGATTTTCTAAACAAATGTTCCCTTATAGTGTGAGTCTTGGCTGGAACTCAAGTACCGAATTTACTGAACACAGGTCCGCTGCAACCCCACTAGTCTAACACCTGGTGCCATTCCCGCTTCCCCCCGGCATTATGGTGCTATGCCTCAGACTGCGTGGCAGGATTCCGGAAACCTCACCCAGGACAGCCTTGCAGCCAGTCTCTTACCTTAAAATGAAAGGGTCTGGAATTCCAAGAAATGTACCCAAGTCCACCCAAGGCACAGTGAGGAGCCAGTGTGGCACCAGGGGTCCTGCTGGCCCCTAGCGCTGGTCAGGGTCTCCAGGTGGTCTTGGGCTTCTCTGGAATTCTGCTGGTTTTCACAGTCAGATGTTTTGTGGGCTCCTCTCTCTGGCACTGGTGTTCTGGGCTGGGGAGACCAGCCTGGGACTGAGACCCTGCTCCTCAAGGGAAGCTCTGCAGGTGAGATACCTGTAGAGTATCAACCACTACATGTGAGTGTGGAGTCAGCTCATTTCACATCAATGCTCCTCTTACCAGTCTCTCAGCACGGCTTCTTCTCTATTTCTTAGACTATAGGAGTTCTGTTCAGCTAGTCTTCGGTGGTTCTCCAGGTTGATTATTCTATAATTTAGCTGTAATTTTCATGCGGTCATGGGAGTGAGCACTGCGTCCACCTACGCTCCCTTCTTGACTGGAACTCTCAAGAGCTGCTCTCTTATTGCTATTTTCTAATCAGTAATTTGGATTTTCCTGGGCCTTGTTTTGTTTTGTTTTTTTAATTTTTATTGTTGACACTATTGCAGCTGTTCCCCATTTCCTTCCCCCTTTGCCCACCTCCACACAAACCCTAAACCTCCCCCTTATCCCTCCCCACAGGATTGTCAGTGTCCATGGGCTATAGTTTCTATTTCATGTTTTAAAGAAATTACTTTTTAGCATGGGTCATATTTTCTGTTTATTTTATCATTCTTTAATTTTAAATGGCATACTATAGATGTTTTAGAGATTATATATTCTGCTCTCTTGCTCTAACAAGCAAGTTTCTTTTGATTGTTGTTTCACAATGTAACCAATTTGACATAATTCAAAGTTCAAACTCTGTTTTTAGCTGTGGTGGCCTTGAGCGCCACTGTTTCCCTAGTGCTTTCATGTTCCAAATAAAACATGACGGGCTCTGTTGGGTCATCCCAATGCATGCGTAGTTTGGCAGCCAGCAAATGTTTGGCGTGGACTTTATAAGTAAAATCTGGGGGCTTAACCCTTTTATAGCTCATTTCCTTGAAGGATTTCCCCCAACTTTCTCACTGCTCTGAATGCCTTAAAATACATCCTCTGACACCTCAAACCAATACGTCAGTGGCTTCTCATATCCCGCATCCTCAAGCAAAAATCACAGTGTTGTAAATCTTACCTGCCTGATTTATTATGTCAGAGGTATATTTATCTCCATTTGCTGCCTCTCTGTGGCTACTCTTCAGTTTCATCAAATGGGTCTTTAATTCTTTTGACCAGATTTTTAATAATGTGTGAGAAGATAATTTAAACCGTTCAGCACTTACAACTCAAGTTTTAATTTTAATTATGCTTTTAGTTAATTTTCTAGTAGTTATGCTGGTTATTTCTTCAATCATCTTCTCAATTTTTATAGTTCCTGTTGCAAATATTTTCAAGTTCAGTGTTTTCATTTTCATATTTAACAGATCCATATCTGAAGCCCTTGTGGCTCTATTTTGGTTTCACTTTTTGTGCTCCTTCCATCCCCCCATTGTGTCAGTAGTTACTTTTTTACTAAATGTGATTTCTTATCTTTTCTTTTTTTATTGTTTAAAGTATTACATGTGTCTCCTTTTTCCTCCTGATTGACCCCCCACCGACTCCCACCCCTGAGTGCAAGCCCCAACCGCCCCAGCATCTGTGTCCATTGGTTATGCTAATATGCATGCATACAAGTCCTTTGGTTGATCTCTAGCCCCCCCTCCCCTGCCTTCCTCCTGAGGTTGGACAATCTGTTCCACGCCACCTTGTCTTTGGATCTATTTTTGTTCATCAGTTTATATTGATCATTTTATCCCACATATGAGTGAGATCATGTGATATTTATCTTTCTCCAACAGGCTTATTTCGCTTAGCACAATGCTCTCCAGGTCCATCCATGCTGTTGCAAATGGTAAAAGGATTCCTTCACTTTTATAGCAGCATAGTATTGCATTATGTAAATGTACCACAGTTTTTTAATCTACTCATCTGCTGATGGGCACTTAGGCTGATTCTAAATCTTAGCTATGGTAAATTATGATGCTATGAACATAGCGGTGCATATATACTTTCTGATTGGTGTTTCTGTTTTCTTGGGATATATTCCTAGAAGTGGGATTACTGGGTCAAATGGGAGTTCCATTTTTAAATTTCTGAGGCAACTCCAAACTGTTCACAGTGGCTGCACCAGTCTGCATTCCCACCAGCAGTGAAGGAGGGTTCCTTTTCCTCCACATCCTCACCAGCACTTGTCATTTGTTGATTTGTTGAGGATAGCCATTCTGACAGGTATGAGATGGTAACTCATTGTTGTTTTGATTTGAATCTCTCAGATGATTAGTGACTTTGAGCATGCTTTCATATGTCTCTTGGCCTTCTGTATGTCCTCTTTCAAAAAGTGTCTAAATAGGTCTTTTGCCCATTTTTTTTATTGGATTATTTATCTTCCTTTTGTTGTATGAGTTCCATATAAATTTTAGAGATTAAAGCCTTATCTGAAATAGCATTAGAAAATATGTTCTCCCATGCAGTGGGCTTTCTTGTTGTTTTGTTGATGGTTTCTTTTGCTGTGCAGAAGCTTTTTATTTTAATGTAATCCCATTTGTTTTTCTCCTTAGTTTCAATTGCCCTAGGAGCTGTATCGGTAAAAATATTGCTAGGTCACATGTCTGATATTTTGCTGCCTATGGAGTCTTCTAAGATTTTTATGGTTTCCCATCTTACATTTAAGTTCTTTAACCATTTTGAGTTTGTTTTTGTGTATGGTGTAAGTTGGTGATCTAGTTTCATTTTTTGCATGTATTTGACCAAATTTCCCAGCACCATTTATTAAAGAAACTGTCTTGACTCCATTGAATGCTCTTGCTTCCTTTGTCAAATATTAATTGAGCATAATGGCTTGGGTCTATTTCTGGGTTCTCTGTTCTGTTCCACTGGTCTATATGTCTGTTCTTGTGCTAGTATGAGGCAGTTTTGAGAACTGTGACTTGGTAATATAGCTTGATATCTGGTATTGTGATCTCTCCAACTTTGTTCTTTTTTCTCAGGATTGCTGTGGCTATTTGGGGTCTTTTTTATTATTCCAGATGAATTTTTGGAGTTTGTTCTAGGTCTGTGTAATATGCTGCTGGTATTTTAATGGAGATTGCATTGAATCTATAAATTGCTTTGGGTAGTATGGACATTATAATGATGTTGATTCTACCAATCCATGAACACAATATGTTCTTCCATTTGTTTATTTCTTCAATGTCCTGTAGTTTTCTGAGTACAGGTTTTTTACCTCCTTAGTTAAGTTTATTCCTAGATTTCTTAATATTTTTTTTGGTACAATGGTAAATGACTTTTTTAAAAAAATTTTCTTTCTGTGAGTTCATTACTGTTGTATATATAAGCCATAGATTTCTAGGTGTTAATTTTGTATCCTGCCACATTACTGAATTTACTTATTAAGTCTAATAATTGGCTTTTTTAAAAAATATATTTTTATTGATTTCAGAGAAGAAAGGATAGGGAGAGAGAGTTAGAAACATCAATGATGAGAGAGAATCATTGATCATCTGCCTCCTGCATACCCCGCACTGGGGATCAAGCTTGCAACCCTGTCCTGTGCTTTTGACTGGAATTGAACCCGGGAACCTGGAATCCACAGGCTGACACTCTATCCACTGAGCCAAACTAGGTAGGGAAATATAGTAGTTCTTTGATGGAGTCTTTGGAGTTTTCTATGTATAGTATCATGCCATCTGTGAATAAGGACAGTTTTACTTCTTCTTTTCTAATTTGGATGCCTTTTATTTCTTCTTGTCTAATTGCAATGGCTAATACTTCCAGTACTATATCGAGCAGGAGTGGTGAAAATGGGCATCCCTGTCTTGTTCCTGTTCTTAGGGGAAATGATTCCAGTTTTTCCCCAGTGAGTATGATGTTGGCTGTAGGTTTGTCATATAAGGCTTTTATTATGTTGAGGTATGATCCCTCTATTCCCACTTTGCTGAGAGTTTTTATCAAGAAAGGGTGTTGGATTTTGTCAAATGCTTTTTCTGCATTGATTGATATGCTTATGTGATTTTTGTCTCTCAATTTGTTTATGTGATGTATCACATTTATTGATTTGCAGATATTGTATCATCCTTGCATTCCTGGAATAAATCCCACTTGGTCATGATGTATGATCTTTCTAATGTAATGTTGGATCTGATTTGCTAGAATTTTGTTGAGAATTTTAGCATCTGTGTTCATCAAAGATATTGGTCTGTATTTCTCCTTTTTTTGTGGTGTCTTTAGTTTTGGAATTAGGGTAATGCTGGCTTCATAGAAAGAGCTGGGAAGTATGCTTTCCTCTTGAATTTTTTGGAATAGTCTGAGGAGGATAGATTTTAGTTGTTCTTTGAATGCTTGGTAGAACTCCCCTGTAAAGTTTTCTGGATCAAGGCATTTGTTTGCTGGATGGTTTTTGGTTTTTTTGTTTTGTGTTTTTTTTTTGTTTTGTTTTGTTTATTTTTTTATTACTGCTTCAATTTCTTTGGTAATTATCAGCCTATTCAGTTTTTTTTTTTAAATTCTTCCTGATTGAGATTTGAGAGCTTGTATTTTTCTAAGAATATGTCCATTTCATCTAAGTTGTCCAGCTTGTTGGAATATAGTTGTTTATAATATTTTTTTATAATCCTTTGTATTTCTGTGGGGATAGTTGTTACATCACCTCTTTTATTTCTGAATTTGTTTATTTGGGTCCACTCTCTTTGCTTCTTGGTGAGTCTGGCTAGAGGTTCATCAATCTTGTTTATCATTTCAAAGAAGCAGCTCTTGGTTTTATTAATCTTTTGTACTGTTTTTGTTTGTTTGTTTGTTCTTGGTATATCTCATTTATTTTCACTCTGATCTTTATTTTTTCCTTCCTTCTGCTTACTTTGGACCTTTCTTGTTGCTCTCTTTCTAATTCTTTCAATTGTAGGGTTAGATAATTTATTACCATTTTCTTCTCATTTTTTGATGTAGGTCTGTAGAGTTATGAACCTCCCTCTCAAGACTGCTTTTACTATGTCCCATAGATTTTGGATTATTGTGTTTTCATTGTTGTTCATTACCAAGATGTTTTTATTTCTTCTGTGATCTCTTTGGCAAACCAATCATTGTTTAATAGCATGCTATTTAGCCTCCAAGTGCTTGATTTTTTTTCATTGTTTTTATTGAAGTTGATTTTTATTTTTATGCCTTTGTGATCTGAAAAAAATACTTGCTATGATTTCTATCCTCTTGAATTTGAAGAGACTTAGCCTGTGTTCTAATATATGGTCTATCTTTGAAAATGTCCCATATGAACTTCGGAAGAATATATATTCTGTAGCTTTGGGATAAAATGTTCTGAAGATGTCAATTAATTCCATCTGATCTTGTGAGTCATTTAGGACTGATGTTTCTTTGCTGATTTTTTGTTTAGAGGATTTATCCACTGGTGTCAATGGGGTATTAAAGTCCCCTACTATGACCGTATTGCTGTCAATCTCTCCCTTGATATCTTCCAGAAGTTTTTGTTTGTTTGTTTTTTGTTGTTGTTGTGTGTTTAATGTATTTGGGTGCTTCTTTATTGGGTGCATATATGTTTACTGGAGTTATATCCTCTTGTTGAATTGCTCCCTTTAGTATTATGAAATGGACTTCCTTATCTCTTGTTATGGCCTTCACTTTGAGGTCTAATTTGTCAGATATAAGTATTGCTACCCCAGCTTCTTTTTTCATTTCCATTTGTCTGAATAATTTTTTTCATCCATTCACTATCAGTCTGTGTGAGTCTTTTATTCTGAGGTGGGTCTTTTGTAGACAGAAGATAGATGGGTCATGTTTTCTTATCCATTCAGCTACCCTATCTTTTGATTGGAGCTTTTAATCCATTTACATTTAATGTTATTATTTTTTTCACATTTTTTTTTATTGCTTAAAGTATTACAAAGGGTTTTACATATGTGTCCATTTTCACCCCCCGCCCTAGACAGTCCACTAGCCTCCCCTATTCCCCATTAATGTTATTATTGATAGATGTTTTTTTGTTGCCATTTTTATTCTTTATGCCTGTGTTCCTTCTTCCCTTCCTATTTCTTCTTTTTTTACAGCAGTTCCTTTAGCATTTATTTCATTGCTGGTTTGTTGGTAATAAACTCCCTTAGTCCTTTTTTATCTGTGAAGCTCCTGATTTCACCTTCAATTTTGAATGATAGCCTTGTTGTGTATAGTATTCTTGTTTTCGGTCCCTTGCTTTGCATGACTTTGTATATTTCATTCCATTCCCTTCTGGCCTGATGTGCTTCTGTTGAGAAATCAGTTGATAGTCTAATGGGAGATCCCTTGTAGGTAACTTTCTGTCTCTCTCTGGCAGCCTTTAAGATTCTTACTTTGTCATTGGTGTTTACCAATTTAATTTTGATGTGTCTTGGTGTCAGTTTTTTGGGGCTCATCTTATTTGGGACTCTGTGAGCTTCTTGGACTTGTGTGAGTCTTTTCTCCCCAATATCAGGGAAGTTTTCTGTCATTATTTCTTTGAGCAGGTTTTCTTTCCTTTGCTATGTTTCCTGTCCTTCTGGCACCCCTATTATGTGGATGTCGTTTTGTTTCACGGTGTCCCAAAGCTCCCTTAGGCTCTCCTCCTGCTTTTTAGTTTTTGTTGTTGTTGCTTGCTTGTTTGTTTGTTTGTTCCAGTTGCTGCTCTGCTTGGCTGTTTTTTCCTACCTTGTCTTCTAGCTCACTGATGTGGTCCTCAGCTTCTTCTTGTCTACTGTTGATGCTTTCTATTGTGTTCTTTATTGCGGCTGTGCCATTCTTCATTTCTTCTTGGTTCTTCATATCCTCTTGATTCTTACACATGTTGTTGAATTTGTCTTTCATCCTTTTCAGCATCTTTATGACCTTTGCTATGAATTCTTTCTCTGACAAATTGCTTGCTTCCATTTCATTTACTTCCTTTTCCTTGATCCCCCCTTTTCTTTCTTATGGAGGCTGTTTCTTTACATATTTTCACTCCTCTCAGAGTGTCTTATTATGTTGCTCACTCTCTACCACGTTGACCAAAAGGCACAAAACACAACTCAACAAGACACATCAAAGAGAGAACAAAACACTAATGTGTTCATGACTCCAATAATCCCAAATAAAGGAGACCACTGGAGAAAAGAGGATTAGGGGAGGGAAAAGAGTGCAAAAATCATATTGAGAAAAGGATAAAAAGGAAGAGCGGAAAAAAAAGAAAAAAAAATAAGGGAAAAAATATACGTATATGGGGAGAACACTCCACAAAACAAACAACTAATCCAAAAAATGCAAACAACAATCACCCAGAAAACAAGGAGGGGAGCTGAATCTGAAGAGGCAGAGCTTATTTCCAGAAGAAAAGGGAAAGGTGAATGGGGGAATGGCCATGATTTAGTATAGAGGAGTTAGAAAGAGAATGAGTGTATGAGAGGAAAAGTAAAAAACAAAATACTCAATAAAAACTAAAATAAGTTAAAATAAATAAAAATAAAATAATAAAAATAATATTTAATAATAATAATAAAATATATTTTAAAACATATAAAAGAAAATTTATAGATATAAAAATAAAAAATAGTTCCCTTTCTTTAATCTATCTATATATTCATCTGTTTTTGGAAAAGGAGACTGGAGAGCAGATAGGCCTGAGTTTGGTGAGTGAAACTAATTAAGCTATTAGTAGAAGAAGAGAACAATTGTAGAGATGAAAAAAAAAAGAATAAAAAAAACAACAAACAAACCAACTACCAAACAACAACAACAAGAAAAAAAAATTGGCTAGGGATGAAAGGGAAAAGAGAGGATGCATGGGCTTGGAGTAGGGGAGAGGAAATTAGTTATATAAGGAAGCCAACAGAAACTACTATAATAGTAATGCATCAATAGAGCAGATAAAGAAGATCAATTGTTAACAAAGAGTCAAAAAGAAAGGAGAGGAAAAAAACTAAAGCAGTAACAGGAGAAAAGAAACAGGATGGAAAAGGGAGAAATGAGGAAAAAATAGTTGGCATAACGGAAAAAAATGAGATAGAGTATAATAATGTTTAAAAAATAAATATAGAATGTAGAACATTAATCCAAAAATAAATAAATAAATAAATAGTTAAAATAATAATAATAACAATAAAAAGTATAAAGAATAATAAAATAAAGAAAAGAGAAAAATTAGTTTCTTAAGTAAAGGATAACAAAAAGTAGAAGTAGTGAAGTTCGTTCACTTCAGCTGAGTTTTAATGTCCTATGGGGACTGGTTTTAGACCCCTTTCTACTGTTCTGTCTGCCATGTCTCAGTTTCCTGTTAGGTAGTCAGCACTGTGTTGAAGTCCCCAGCGATCCACCGATCCTCTTTGTCAGATGCTACAGCCTTAGTGTCAGCCAGGCAGGACCAATCTGCCAGCTTTATCTGCCTGCCTGCTTTCAGTCTTATTTAGACAAGCGTCTATTTCTGACATGGCCTCTAGGTGGTGGCCTTTCTGTATTAGTTTCTGGGTCCAAATGATCCCTCAACCCAGTCCCCAGGGGCTCCCTGGGGGTATTTAGAATCTTTGTTTCCCTGCCGAGCTCAAGGCTGGGTGCAGCTGCACTGCTAGGAGGGGTCTGGTCTTCAGGAGAAAAATGGCTGTTCAGGAGTGGAGGAACAGACTATCCCAGAGCTGGCTTCCTGATCATCTCTCCCTATTTGCTCCCTAGCTTCCACAAAACCACCTTCCCCTGCATTGCAGCCTCAGTGCGTATTTGTAATTGAAAGTCCCTGTGCACTGGATTTAGTGAGGAAAAGCAAGGAAAATATAAAGACAGTGACCACATCGCTGCATGTCTCTCTACCCCGGCACTGTGTGGCCCGTGCAGAACTTCAGGCTGCCTTTCTGGGCGCAGCCTCCCATGGCTGTTGGCTTAGATCTAGAGTCCCCGGCTGCCAGAAGCCCTGTGGGACCCCTGTCCACAGTCGAGCACTACAGTGGAATGTGGATTTGGTGCAGTGAAGTCTCCCTCTGAGACTCTAGTCCTGGCTGCATGTGTTTCTCCCTCCAGCCCAGATCCCTGAGCCCACCTCTCTCCAGGCAACCTCTGATCTTTCCATCCACTGATTGTCTCACCAGCTGTGTTTAATTCTCCAGTTCCAGGTGGATGTTATTCGATTCAGCTGTTTCTTCTATCGGCTCCATGAGAAGGCGCAGGACCCATCCACCTATTCAGCAGCCACCTTGTCTCCCCCTGGACAACCTTTTCAGGAGCCTGTGGCCGGGGAGACTGGAGTTGCGGTGTTTGTGGGTTCGCAGCCGAGGCAGCTGGTCCCTGGCCTGTGTGGCTGTAGTGTCCTGGGTGGTGTTTGAGGTCTCCCTGGTTGTAGGTGAGGCTGGGCTCCCGGTCACAGACACTCTTCCCTTCAAGATGGCGCGGTCTCTATGGCAGAGCTGGCCGCTCCAGGAGAGATATCAGCGGTAGAGGCTGCCTGGCCAGGGGAGCCTGGTCCATCAGCCCTCAATAGTCCTGACTGTCCCTCACTCACACACATGCCCCACACATCCACGCACTCCCCTTTCACTCCCTCCCTCACTCACCCTCTCTCCTCACTGCCGTCCTTTCCACTGCCGTCTTGGATCTCTCCTCCTTATTTTCTGTTATATATCTTTGTGAGATAGTTGGATGCACAGAATTTCTCTATTTGCTTTTTGTAGTGTCTAGAGGGCACTACTAATTTAGCACTAATTTATTACTAAACTGAATTCTCAACTTGGAAGGTTTTGAAACTTCCAGGTTGTAAATACAACCTGATGACTGATTTATTTCAAATTCTGAGTCACATTCTATTCCCCATTCTTTATCAAAATATTACACTTTTCAAGTTGCTTGCTTTCATCTGGGGATATATTTTCTTCATTATTTCAATGAGACAGAACTCTTTGGTACCCCCATTTTATTTTAAAGGAATTATTATTTGACTCTCCACCTTGTATAAGGCCTAGAATTGCCATTTACTCCCTGTTTCTCTATGAGTCTGAAGATCAAAGTTCAGGTCTGCCTGGCAAATGTATGCCTGACATGAAACCCAACTCCTGACTTCAGTTTGCTATGCTAGGTTTCTGGCCTCGCTTGGTCCTTGTTCTAAAATTTCTTTGCCTTCTCCTCCCATTTACTGTGCATTTCAGAGATTTTAAAATAGCCATATCCAGTCTTTTCAAGTCATATTTAGAAGGTGGATGTTAACTTTCTGAGGAAATATTGTTAGGCATTAAAAACACAGTTTTCCTTACTCCTCACAAGAATCTTCTGTTATTGGACAATGACATTAGTTATTAAAATTCCAATTTTCAAAGCTAGAAAACTTAAGCACATAGAATTAAGTAATACCCCTGTAAGCTGCTTAGTAAGTGGTAACATTATAACTCAAGTCCTTCTAGTATACATGCCTATATTCTTTAAAACACTAACCTAGATTTGAATATTGGATCAATAAGTAACATGCTGTGTAACTTGTGAATTTTCTCACCTGTAAAATTGGGGAAGTAACACCTATCATATAAGGTTGTTTAATACTTAAATCAGATAATTTATGCTGGAGTGCATGTGATAATATATGTAAATCATTTAGCAGACAACCTAACACTAAACACTAAATAATTACTATATAAGTAATAGCAATAAATGTGTGTGTAATATATGTAATATTTAAATATGTATAAATTTGCAATTTAACTCATAATTGTGCTATTAGTTGCTATGTAAGTGTTTGTTGAATTAATGGATATAAATGAGGAATAAATTAACCTACGGAATTATTTACAATAATAGCCCTCTTAGTTAAATATGGCATGCTGCCTTAACTGTTTCCATGCTTCTTAGGCATTGGAAAATCTATGACCTAGAATTCAGTTCAGAATATTTATGTTCTTAAGAGCAGTTAGAACCTTTTTTTTCTTTTTCAAAAAATTGTGTTACATTTAGAAAGAATGTGGTCAAGTGGTCTCAGTAATTGAAAGTTGATTTGGAAGCCTGATCTCAACATTGGGTATCAGTGCTTCTGTAAGCAAGTCACTTAACCTTGCTGTTCAAGTGTTTTTGTCTGTAAAATATGGAAAAACACTTACTTATCCCTCAGGAAATGTGAATATTTCTAAAAATAATTGTGTTAGAAAGTGCTTTGTAAGTGGTGACATTATATGACACCTGAAATAACAAAAATGAATTATTATTATTTTCTTTCTAATCCCACTGGCATTAATGAAGGTTGTGGAAAATCTGTGGTGTTCAAAAGCCAAAAAGCAGGCTTCTCAGGAAAATTTTACTATTAATGACGTAAAACTAGTTGGTTCCTCATGAAGTTCTCTGCCAATTAAACAAAAAGTTAAGACACTTTTGTGGATAAAGGAAACTACCCCTTTTATGCAGGGTTTCCTGGGAAGAGCCTACCAGGGTGACTCTAATAATAATTACACCAGAATGTTCAGAATTTTTCCCTAGAAATATATTTGACTTGAGAAAATACCAGGACATTTAAAAAGTTTGAAAAACTACCATTACAATAAATCTGCTGAAGCTAAAATTTATTTCTGGAGTCTTCCATAAGAAAAATAAAATGAAATAAAGGCATGGAGTTCCTATAGATCAGTTTGCATAGGGCCATTTGTATTTGTTATCACAAGACTGGGACACAGCTTCCACCTGCACATTTACATGCTTGCACTAACCACTCTGTCCTGTCTGACCACAGTCCAGTGGAAAGCCAGAGACCTCTGAGTGAGGAAGCAATTAGAATCTATTAGAAAGAGGCGGGAACAAGCACACAGTTATCATACCAGGACCTGGAAATCATGACTGGGGGAGAACAGAGGCGATCCAGCTCGGGGAGACAGCTACATACATTGGGATGGAAAGGAGAAAGGGCGCAGGTGTGTACACTCCAGAACTTGCGTTGTTCCCGTATGTGCAGGTTGTGCTGGGATATCTCCATGCCCAAGAGTCAGAACCTTCTTGCATTTTCCTTACACAACCATTGCAAACAATCCAGGAAACATCAGAGAGGGGGGTGGGTGGGGAGGGCGTTAGACCTTCATGAGTACTCCATCTTCATTGTCCAGACTCCTTGTTGATAATATAACTGAAGGAAAGAGCTCATTAAAACACCCAGGCCAGTAGCTCCTCCTGAAACAGCCTTTAAATGTAATCAGTGAGCACAATGCAATCAAGACAGAGCAATTCTGATACCTTGGCTCCAGTTCGCATCTCTTGAGGACTTTATACTAGGCGGCAGCCATTTTTCTGAGACTGACTCTGACTGAGATCCTGAAGCTCTCTGAGTCTTCCACATTTACACCTAACAGTGATTATAATACCAGCAGAAGTCCAAGAAACAAAAACCCTTTACTCAAGTCATGATTTCTCCTGCCATTTACTATATGTTCTTTGCTTTTTATTATTTAAGGAAACATAGTCTTTAACCGGAAAACATTAGCAGGTGTTGCAAAATATTTCAGGAATGGTGAAAATACCCACATGGCTGGCTATAGACTAGCAGGGAGCTCCTTCCTCTTGCTGCAGACCAGACTTGAAGCTAAACTGCAGAGTATTCGGCTTGAAGAAACAGTCGAAAAATAGCTGATCCAAAATATTGTGAATGGGGAGCAGGGAGAGTGCCGGGATCCAACCCCAGCAGGTCCAGGGGTTCCCAAAGGCGTAGACGGAGTAGGCGAAGAAGGAAGGACACGGAGACAGTGTTCAGTTGATCAGCAGCCTTGCCAGGATCTCTAGCCACAATCTCCAGCCAAGTTCTGTGTCCATGTTCTCTTGCTAGGTTCTCCAGCCAGGTTCCCCAGGCTCTCCAGCCAGGTTCTGTAGCCATGTTTCCTCGCTAGGTTCTCCAGCCAGGTTCTGTCTGAGATCTCCAGCCAGTTTCGGTCACCAGGTTCTAGTCAGGTTCTCTTGCCATATTTCTGTAGTCAGGTTCAGTCCAGGATCTTTTGCCATGTTCTCTCCAGCGAAGTTCTTCTGTCTATAGGTTCTGTGTAGGTTCTGTCTTCTGAGTTCTGACTTCTAAGTTCTGTGTTCTAAGTTCTGTCTCTTTCTGTCTTGTTACATCTGTATTTATACCAGTTGATTCAATCCTATCAATCTCTATTACAAAGGTTAGGGCGTTTCTTATCTCCATTCCAGGGAGTAAAGATTACGTAGCTTAAGCATGATTGTTCGTAGTTAAAGTGATTAATTACCCGCCTGGCACTTAGTTGAGGGGTTTTATTACCTCCCTAACTTCAGGGGAAAATCCTTACCTGGGGATTCAACCTTTCTCGGAGAGGTGACCTTGGTTAAAACACAGCACCAAGAAGGTGAGCAAACATATTAAGAACCGTATGCCATATATGCCAGGTCCCTTGAAACAGCACGGATGGACCGGCTTCCGGCAGGAGAGGGGACAGAATAAGCTGTGGAGAGAGTGAGTCAACTTGTGCAGCTACTGTGCAGTTGCCTGGCTAGGAAGCTGGTGGGATGGTGTGGCAGCACAGCCCTGCCCCTGGGACCGTGAAGTCTGAGTCCCATGCAGCTATTCCAATCCAGAACACTAGAGAAGGGAAGGGGAGCCCACATAGCATCGGGCAGTGGGAATCAGTGGTGATTTGTTCCACCTGGGAGACTCAGACCACACTATTCCAAGGAAAGAGTGATTGTTTTGTTACAATAACAGCCTTGGAATTGTACCCTGATCTTAGTCTGAGGGAAGGGCCGCAGGCATAACTTAGGCCAGTGGAAGGGTCTGACCTATGCACTCAGCTGTGAATCAGAGCACACCTGTATTCTCTGAAAGAGCTTTTGGCAGAGAGCAGGGCAGGGGATGGACAGTGTGCCCAGGAAAGAGGATCAGCCCTCCCCACTCAAGCGTGGGAAAGGTACCCTTTCTGCCAGCCACAGAACAGCTGGTCTGGCACCACCTGGCTGCAACCTGAGGCAAGGAGGGACAGCTTTGGGCTGGAAAGTTGTGCCAGTGCAGCTGGGTCTGGGGTTGTGGTGGACTCAGACATTTGGCCTGGTTGGAGCCTAAGCAGTGGCCCTGCCCACTGGGGACAGGTTGAGCTGAAATATTGGAGTACCAAGTAGGGCTGTGTTAAAAAAAAATTGTATCCCCTCCTGCTTGGGGTGACAATGAGGGGGTGCCAGTGAGCCAGGCAGAGCTGAGGCATTGGAAGAAGAGGAAGTGCCCAGGCTCCCCTCCTGCAAGCTATGGGCACACCCCAATATGAATCTGACTAAACCACCTTGTCCAGGACCCAGTACCCCCACAGAGCCCAGTTCCATGGGGGAAGGGAGAGCATCTCAGAACAGGGACATAAAAGTGTGAGACCCAAAGCAGATACGGCCTCTGGGCTATGGAGGCTCTGCCTGCTGGACTACTTAGGCCTCCTCCCTGCCATGCTTCTAGAACATTGCCCTAGGTCAGGCAGGGATGATGACACACATGGGATTTCACCGGAGAACCTATCAGAAGGCCCAGGACAGACACACAAAGGGGTCAGATTTAACATCGGAGCAAAATCCAGCAAGCTCCACAGATAGATACAAAGGATTTCTTTTTTCTTTTCTTCTTTCATATTATTTTATTTCTCTCTTTCGTTTTATTCTATTCTTTTTTTCTTTTTTAATATATTTTTCTTTTATCTTTTCTTTTCCTATTCTATGTTTTATTTTATTTATTATAGAAAATCTGTGGGCTGGGCCCATCCATGAATGGGACAACAGCAATGAAGACCCAAATACAAGAGGAGGGCTCACATAACCCAAAAAGGGACATTCCTAGATTATCCAGCTTAGATGAACAAGGATACTACACCACTGGGTTCCATGAGAAAGCCACCCTACCAAGCCTGGGAGGGTGGGGGCATAGCAGTCTTATACAATACACAGAAACAAATATAGATAAACAGAAAAAATGGGGAAACAAGAAACTGGCCCCAAATGAAGGAAGAGGCAGAATCTCTAGAAAAAGAGCTAAGTGGAATGAAGGCAAGCAATTTATCAGAAACAGAGTATAAAGCAATGAGTTTTAGAATGCTCAACGGCATGAAAAAGAACATAGAAACTATGAAAAACAACTAGCCAGAAATGAAGAAGGATATGGCTAAAATAAAAATACCCTAGAAGTAATTAGAAGCAGAGGATTGAATCAGAAAATTAGAAGACAAGGTAGAAAAAAATTATTCAGTTAGAGCAGCAAAAAATAATAACACTTAAAAAGCATGAAGATAGTTTAAGGGAACTTTGCAGGAGCATGGAATGGAACAATATCCACATCATAGGAGTACCAAAGTAAGAAAAAAGTGAGCAAGTGCGAGAGAACCGATTTGAAGAAAAACTTACTGAAAACTTCCCTAACCTGGTCAAGGAAAAAGTCACCCAAGTTCAGGAAGTACAGAGAATCACAATTTAAGAAAAACCCAAGAGACCCACACCAAGACATGCCTTAATTAAAATGGCAAATGTTAAAGACAAAGAGAGAAACTTAAGGGCAGCAAGAGAAAGATGGTCATTACCTAAATGGGAACTCCCATAAGGCCATCAGCTGATTTCTCAGCAGAAATACTACAGGCCAGAAGGGAATAGTATGAAATACTCAAAATAATGAAATGCAAGAATCTAAAACTAAGACTATCTTATCCAGAAACGATGAAATTAAAGATGAAATAAAGAGCTTCCCAAGACAAAAAAAAAAAAAAAAAAAAAGAGGAGGGGGCAGGGGGAAAGGCTGAAGAAGTTTATTACTACCCAACTAGCATTACAAGAAATGCTAAAGGGACTATTGTAAGAAGAAGGAATATATAGAGAGAAACATAGGCATAAAGAATAATGGCAATATAAGTACCTATCAATAATAACTTTAAATGTAAATGGAATAAATGATCCAATAAAAAGACAAAAGGTAGCTGAATGGTTGAGAAAATATGGATCCATATATACATTGTTTACAAGAGATCCACCTTAGAATAAAAGACTCACACAGACTGAAAGTGAAGAGATAGAAAAAAAAATTTCCATGCAAATGAAAATTTTAAAAAGGTGAAAGTAGCAATACTTATATCTGACAAAATAGACTTCAAAACAAATGCCATAAGAGAGACAAAGAAGGTCACTACATAATACTAAAGGGACCTATCCAACAAGAGGATATGCATCCAGTATAGGAGCACCTAAATATATATAAAAAACTCATGAAGGCCTTTAAGGGAGATATTGATGGCAATACAGTCATAGTATGGGATTTTAACACCCAACTAACATCACTGGATAGATCTTCCAGGCAAAAATGGAAACAGTGATCTTAAATGACACACTAGATCAGATTGACATTTACAGAACATTTCATACAAAGTAGCAGGATATACATTATTCTCAAATGCACATGGAACATAATTGTTTACAAGTTCAAGACAATTAAAATTTTATTAAGCAGCTTATTAGATTAAAATGGCATGAAACTAGAAATCAAAAATAATAAAAATACTCAAAAATATTGAAACACATGGAGGCCAAATGGCTTGCTATTAAGCAACGAATGAGTCACCAATGAGATCAAGGAAGAAATAAAAAATCTACCTGTAAATAAATGAAATGAAACTATCCTGTCAGTGGGATACGTGAAAGCAGTCCTGACAGGGATGTTCATAGCACTACAGGCCTACCTAAAGAAACAAAGAAAATCTATAATAATAAAAGCATAATATGCAAATCGACCGAACAATTGAACAGCAGAATGACCATCTGAATGACCTCCTGGATGACCACGCTATGACACGAACTGTCACCACGCCAGCCAAGGTGGGTGCAAAACACTTATTTCCCATGGTTGGGGGGCCCACCATCACTCCACGATCACCTCAAAGAGGGAGGCCCAGGCTATCCTGTGGCGGCGCTGTGGCAGGTTGGTGGGGCCTCCCTCTGTGGGGGCGATCCATCATGGAGCCTCGGCTGGATCACGGAGCCCCATAATCAATCACACCATGGAGGGAGGCCCAGGCTACATGGCCAGCAGCCCTATGGTGAGTGGGGGGCCTCCCCATGTGGAGAAATTGATCATGGGTCTCCCAGACTTTGAGAGGGTGCAGGCTGGGCTGAGGAACCCCCATCTCGAGTTCAGAATTTCGTGCACCAGGCCTCTAGTCTCTAATAAATGATTTAACCCAACAACCAAAAGAATCATAAGGAGAACAAGAAAAGCCCAGAATACATAGAAGGAAGGACATGATAAAGATCAGTGGAAATGTAGACAAGGCCTTTCCTCAAGTATCTAATATGGTATTGAAAAAAATGCATAAATATATGCTAATCATATAAGCCAGAAAGAAAGAAATAATATCACATTCATCATGATATAGGAATGTGTAAGAAAGAACTACTCCTTTCCTGAGAGAAGAGATGAGAAATTGCATCAGACCATGTCATTTTCTACAGGAAATGGGAATTTAAGGCTGAGAACCTTCATGAATTACAAAAGAAAGCTCCTCTTCTGATGTTAATGGAGCAAGACTCCTGTGTGTGCAGTGCTCAGGCTATTTATCCCACGATGTTCAAGTTCCCTTGTTGCCAAGACCCATGGTCACCTCATTTCCTACAGGAAAGTCAATTTGAACCCAGTTTGGGGTTTAACTCTGCACTGGTTGTTTTACATCCATTTTCTCTATTTATAGTCTTACTGGGGGGGGGGGGGGGCTCCCTCAGCCCAGCCTGCATCCTCTTCAATCTGGGACCCCAGGGATTGGGACTAAAACGGCAGCCAGACATCCATCTCACAATCCGGGATTGCTGACTCCCAGCCACTTGCCTTCCTGCCTGCCTGATTGCCCCTAACCACTTCTGCCTGCCAGCCTGATTACCCCCTAACCACTCCCCTGACAGCCTGATTACCCCCTAACCACTCCCCTGCCAGTCTGATTACCCCCTAACCACTCCCTTGCCAGCCTGATTACCCCCTAACCACTCCCCTGCCAGCCTGATTACCCCCTAACCACTTCCCTGCCAGTCTGATTATCCCCTAACCACTCCCTTGCCAGCCTGATTACCCCCTAACCACTCCCCTGCCAGTCTGATTATCCCCTAACCACTCCCTTGCCAGCCTGATTACCCCCTAACCACTCCCTTGCCAGCCTGATTACCCCCTAACCACTCCCCTGCCAGCCTGATTACCCCCTAACCACTCCCCTGCCAGCCTGATTACCCCCTAACCACTCCCCTGCCAGCCTGATTGATGCCTAACTGTTCCCCTGCTGGCCCAATTGCCCCTAACTGCCCTCCCCTGCCAGCCTGGTCACCCCCAACTGCCCTCCTCTGCAGGCCATCTTGTGGCAGCCATCTTGTGACCACATGGGGGTGGCCATCTTGTGTGAGGGTGTTATGGTCAATTTGCATATTACCTCTTAGTTATATAGGCTAATAATCCTATGAGGTCTCTGTTATAACAATTTTCAAGTTGAGGATCCTGAGGTCAGAGGGTGAAAGGACTTAGTCCAGGGTTTCACAGTTTATAAATGGAAACCAGGATTTCAACCAAGGTCAGTTTTTTTCTAAGTCACATGCCCTTTTCATCATGCACTCTTGCTTTGAATTGCAAGGCACCATCTGGCTTATCAGCAAGAGTAAAGTTGGCACAATTACAACTGGAGTTTAAACATTATTTATTTGCCATAGAAAGCTATGCTGATGACTTAGACCTTGCTGATGATAAAAGGCATTGTAGTGACCACAATAAAGGGAATTGACATAAAAAAATGAAGAAACACTTACTTCCCATATGTTCCTACACATTAATTCATCATTTGAATATTACTTGTAAAACTATTTTATGTGTCTGCTTATAAGGAAATTAACAACTAGAGTGTTCCATGTTCCACTTTATTACAAAAAGGTCTGCCAAGAAATTTTATTCTAATTTCAAGGCAAATTCCAATTGTGCACTGAAACTTATTTTAAAATTATTCATATAATTTATTTTCCATTGATTACTAATTTGTAATAGTCAATGTTTCTACTGCAATAAAATAATGTAATTGTGTTGTTAAAATATCTTTAATTGTTATAACATTTTTTTACATTTTACTATATAAAGTGTATATTTTAGATATATGTCTTTCATATATGTTTAATGGGAAAAATCTTACCTTAATTTAGTAGGCTAATAACTGTCATTTTGAAAATGGATATTTTCATGGAAACTTACAGTTAAAATGTGTTTGGGAGCTAGACTACCCCAGTCAATCTGAAGAGCTAAGGTATTCAGTGTGGCTTAGAACCCGACTCCCTGATTCTTGGGAGTGACCTGAGTATTTCACAGCAGCACAGGAGTTCAGTGTGCTATTGCAGGTAGCTCCAGTCACAAACAAAAGCAGATTCAACCAAAATGCTGGCTGGGCTCTTTTGCAGTGCCTAATTTTGCCCTCACTCCAGCCTTAAAATAGGACCAGCCTTTTGTTGTATTTTCAGAAATGACAAATGCTATTTGTCATATACAACAATAATGATTATACAACAAATAAAGAACGCAGAAGGGACATTAAATTTAGAAGTAAGACAAGATATTAATAAGCACTGAATCAATCAGTCTTCTAAGGATGGCGGTAATGCATTATGATTGCTATTTGGGGGTTTCTTATTTCATACAGGTTTTCAGCTGTGCCTTTGACTCTTCGGCACACAAATAAGATCAGTTTCAAAATTGACCTTCCTTGAATCTTCTGTGATCACCAATAGTTATCCCAATATTGTGAGCAGGACCTGCGAAGCCCTGTCATCCACCACAGCTCTGAGTTGACTTTTCCTGGTGACCTTCACCCAAGCAGTGAATGGATTATATTTGTATCAGCAGCCACTTTTAAACGGACAGAAAAATGTGGACATTGGAAACCCAATGCCAGGTTTCCAGTTACTCTCAGCTCCTATTCTGTCATTCGGGGAAGGTGACAGGCATACTGTTCTATTTTGATCATTGATTAAGGGTAGCACACCTCTTCTCCCTCAGAGTTCTACATATTTCTGCATTAGTAGGAAGTCCACTATATGTCTCCTGCATTACAGGTTCAGCAAAAGAAAGGAGGCAGTGGTTGTGTCCATGTAATAAACTGATGTAAGCTATATGATTGAATTATGTAAGATAAAAACTTTTATTTTTTGTGTTTCATTAAAAAAAATTATCTGTGTTATATTCAGCCAATATGTAAAGGGGATTGGCCTATTTTTTCCCACTCTGATGCTTGGGGCAAAGAGAAGGTGGAAGTAGTAGAAAGTGTTTAGAAATAGAGGGTGGTAAATAACTGAATAATCAAATGTTTCAAGAGCTTTGAATAAGTTATCATATGTAATATTCAGAATCATTCCCTGAAATTATTATTTTGATTTTTACAGTAGAGGAAACAGGCTCAGAAAGAAGAGTTAATTTGCTCAACTCCACCAAAATATTGATAGACCCAGTATTTATAATCCAGCTTGTTGATGCCAAAGACCATATCTTTTGCATTTTATGGAGTGCTCTGCTCAAGTAAGAGTAAAACCATGGCCGAAACCGGTTTGGCTCAGTGAATAGAGCGTCGGCCTGCGGACTGAAGGGTCCCAGGTTCTATTCCGGTCAAGGGCATGTACCTGGGTTGCGGGCATATCCCCAGTGGGAGATGTGCAGGAGGCAGCTGATTGATGTTTCTCTCTCATCGATGTTTCTAACTCTCTATCTCTCTCCCTTCCTCTCTGTAAAAAATCAATAAAATATATTAAAAAAAAAAGTAAAACCATGTAGAATGACCATTTACCTTTCACATTAAGAAATCCTTCTGATTAAACTGATTAATGTTGAGCATTCATCAAGTGGGAGTTAAGCTGCATTTGTTTCCCTGGCCTATATTACAAAGAGCTGCCACATTTTACTTCTGAAACTATTAGGAGACCAAGACAATTATTGAGCCGCACACCAGAAGGCGCAGTGGCCCACTCTTGGAGCTTAATGGAACTGGGCATAAAACATGAAGGGGAGAAAATATTCTATTTCACGTTGCATTATTTCTAGACCATTTAATGGAAGTTAGTGTATTTATTCTATTTTTCACTACTGACATAATTATAAATTAGTAACAAGTAAAATGTCAAAGCAGTCATATGTTTTAATAAATTTTGTAGACAGCAATTGTATAAATTCTGGTAAGAATTTTGGGCTAATGGAGAATACCCATTAAGTATTATAAAATTGTTATTATTGCAAAACTTCTAATACTTTTTTTTTTCTGAGTAATTGCAAAGGGACCATCTTATTCAGTGATAGCGAGTCTGACAGTGTGGGGATAAGGCTTTTTTAAAATTTAAATTCTTTATTGTTTAAAAAATTACACTACACAAGTCTCCTTTTTCCCCCATTGACCTCACCCTGGCTGCCCCTACTCCCCAGCACATGCCCTCACCTCCCCCCGTGCCATTCTGTGTCCATTGATTATGCTCATATGCATGCATACAAGGAATAAGGCTTTGGAACCAGATGAGGGGAAGGGTCAAATTCCAGATCTATAACCTATTAACCTTGTGGCATTGAGTTAGTTAAAACTCTCTTTGGCAATTTCTCAAAAAAACCCTGAGATTAATAGTATTTGTATATAAGAGTATAGATAAATCATAAATAAAACAAGATATTTACAATCATCTAGTGCAGTGCATGGCCTGCTGTAAAATTCCCACACACACGAATTTTCTTCTCTATATAGTTAAGACAGATCTATGTCATTGAGAAATATCCTCCACATGTGTATTGAGCCAATCTCCCTACAGTAAATTTGATACACAAACCAATGCAGCAAAGAAATTTTCTGTTTTCATTACAAATGTTACTCTTCATAGTAAACATGCCTAACTTTTCTAACAAGTTTGTTTTCTACCATAAATTTATTCAACTATTTTCATCTCTCCCCATAATAAGTATTCTAGCACCCTTCAGAAAATCTCCTGTAATCCTAAAGCACCAGCTAAAAGACCAGACCTCTCCCCAGAGACACATGCATGTACTAAAAGAATGAGGAAGATTTAAATTACATCTATCCTACAGAGAGCAGTTGCCAGAGGGGAGGGTTTTGGGGCACTGGGTGAAAAAGGTGAAGGGATTCAGAAGTATAGACTAATTGTTACAAACTAGAGGCCTGGTGCACGAATTCGTGCACAACTGGGGTCCCACGGCCTGGCCTGTGGGATTGGGCTGAAACCAGCTCTCTGACATCCCCCAAGGGGGTCCCGGATTGCGAGAGGGCACAGGCCAACCCAAGGGACCCCCACTGGTGCACGATTGGGGCCAGGGAAGGATGCTGGAGGTTAGCCAGCCAGGGCGGGACTGCAGGAGGGCTCCAGGGCATGACCGGCCCGTCTTGCTCAGGCCCAATTGGCTGGACCCCAGCAGCAAGCTAACCTACCAGTCAGAGCATCTGCCCCTGGTGGTCAGTGCATGTCATAACAACTGGTCAACTGGTCAACTGTCTGCCCCCTGGTGGTCAGTGCAAATTATAGCAAGCAGTTGAGTGGCCTTAACATATCATTAGCATATTACGCTTTGATTTGTTGAATGGCCGACTGGATGACTGGACAATTAGCATATTAGGCGTTTATTATATAGGATAGTCATGGAGATGTAAAGTACAGTGTAGGAAATACAGCCAATAACATCATGATAACTATGTATGGTGCCAAGTGGGTACTGAAAACTTATTTTATTTTTGACATTGGACAAGTTTTTAAAAATCTACCAAAGTATTTCTGATCTTTATCTGGATAACAATTGGATTCAATCCATTTTTATTAATCTGAACTTGAGAGCAAAATTCCTGTATCCTGAGACAACCCACAAAACCAGTTGCTTGTAAGAAAATATAAAAATAAAACAAGGATTAGCTCATTGTAATAGCAGGATAGGATACAACCAGATAAATGTTATTTTTTGGTCAAAATTTCAGGGGGTAGGAATTTATTGACAATAAAGAAGAGTTCATGAAAAGCAAATGTTGATTCCATCACTGATCCTTTTTCTTTCTTGGAGAATAGTCAAAGTGACTTAGAAATGAGGTGTCCATAGCTGAAATGCTGGAATAAACCAGGCATTTCAGAACACAAGACACTCTGGAGAGAATTTTCCTCTAGTTACATATTAGAATAAATGTGTCTGACAAATCGTACCATTTACACAGAGAACATCCATCTTATCAGCGAGGTTGATTCTGAGAGACTGTAGCGGAGAGTTTACCTACAGACTCCTAGGGTTTCCGTGCCCTTTCACAATCTTTCCTCCTCTGGTGTCTTTCCTGATCTACTCAATGAAAAAAGAGCTGCTCTCAAAGCAGTGGATCTGATACTATTGCACTTTTACTTTAATGAGGTCTTCATTTGTTTTATGATATATGTTTGCATGTATTCATATTTTTGTAATCAAATAATAGTTAAGGTAGTTTTACTATTCTATATAATAAAGAGGTAATATGCAAATTGACTGTCACACCCTCACATCGGATGCTGCTCCATGTGGTCAAAGATGGCCACCTCCTTGTGGTCACAAGATGGCCACCATAAGGTGGCCAGCAGGGGAGGGCCATTAGGGATAACCAGGCCTGCAGGGGAGGGCAGTTTGTGGGGACCAGGCCTGCAGGGTAGAGCAGTTGGGGGGGACCAGGCCTTCAGGAGAGGGCAGTTTGGGGCAATCAGCCCAGCAGGGGAGCAGTTAGGGATTGATCAGGTTGGCGGGAGTGGTTAGAGATGATCAGGCTGGCAGGCAGAAGCAGTTAGGGACAATCAGGCAGGCAGGCAGGCAAGCGGTTGGAAGCCAGCAATCCTGGATTGTGAGAGGGATTGTCTGACTGCTGGTTTAGGCCCAATCCCACAGGGATCCCACAGGTACCAGGCCTAAATCAGCAGTCGGACATCCCCCGAGGGATCCAAGAATGGAGAGGGCGCAGGCTGGGCTGAGGGACACGAATTTTGTGCACCAGTCCTCTATTGTATAATAAATAAGTTATATATTATGCATACATTTAAATATATAATTATTTAACTCTATAAATATTTATATAATTATACATCTTATATAAATATATTACTCACATATACACACCATAAAACGGAGTTAAAATCAATGAAGAAAGATGTAAACACAAAAAACAAAATTAGAATATCAGAATCAAATCAGGGGAGATTCATACTATTCATGTTTGCAGAGTCAAAAAGTTGGCCTTGAACTTTACCATAGCCAAAGCTAAGGGTAAAATATTTGTCACAGTATCTAGTAAGAAAAGTACTTGAAGTCTTGATACTTGAAATCTGACTCTGATATTTAAGAGAAGTTCTTCAGTAGTCTCACAGCCACTAAAATAAATACAATATTCAGTTTCCTTTAGCTGTTTCTGTGGGGGTTATTTAATTCAAACAGAGAGAATGAAGTAAAAAATAAATATTTAAAAGTGCAATCTAAAGTTGTTATGATGAGAAAATATGCTTCACATAAATTCAGTTTCCTAGGTTTCTTCCAAATGTATGGATTTTTGTCTGAAATACTATTTTTATTTTATTTTATACAATCTAATTGCAATTATGGGTCTTCCTTTGCCTGTGTAAATTCTGTGGGACTAAATTGTATTTGCATTCAAATCACAACATATTCTAAATTTGACTCTTCTATTTACTACCTGGTTGGCCTGGGGTCCTTTATGTAAACTCACATCCTATCTAATAATAGACAAACATGGTAATTGACCGTACCTTCGCTATGCCTCCCATTGGCTAATCAGCGTGATTTGCAAATTAACTGCCTACAAATATGGCAACTAATATGAATACTGCAGTTAGGGCAGGACAGTGAGAGTGTGAGCTGCCACCCAGGTCCCTGTGTGCGACCCCAGAAGCTGCCTGCCTGCCGCCCATGATTGGATCCAATCCCAGACCATAGGTGGGCCCCAGAAGCCCCAGAAGCCGCCTGCCTGCCACCTGTGATGGATCTTATCCCGGGCCGCTGGCCGGCCCCAGAAGCCACATGATATGCCAGTAACTCTATCAGTAATAACTCTGAAAGTCAGTGGCATAAATGCACCAATTAAAAGACAGATTATGAGAGTGAATAAAAAACAAAAATCACTTTAAATATAAAGACACATATAGATTAAAAGTAAATGAATTAAGCTGCAGCCTGTTTTGCTCAGTGGATAGACCATTAGCCTGTGGACTGAAGGGTCCCAGGTTTGATTCCAGTCAAGGGCATGTACTTCAGTTGCTGGCTTGATCCCCAGTCCCTGTCAGAGCATGTGCAGGAGGCAATCAATCAATGTGTCTCTCCCTTTCACTTCACTCTCTCTAAAATTCAATGGAAAAATATCCTTGGGTGAAGATTAACAAAAACAAAGTAAATGGATTAAGTAACATTAAAGAGATTATAAGAAAAATATATTCCAAATTTTGTTAGTTGTATAATGGTTATGTTTAAATTATTAACACCTCAGAAATTGGGTGAAGGGTACATATAATATCCTATAGTATTTTATAGATTTTTTTACATGTATGAGATTATTTCAAATTAAAATATTAAAAAATTAAAAAATAATAAAATATTAATTGAAATGTATCTGCATTACATGAAAAATCTCCTAATTTCTTCCAGCATAATTTATTAAATTGTGCTAAAATTTGCAAGGGTTCAATTAAAAGATATCTTAATTCTAAATGATATAATAGAAAATATATAATAGTGCAGTTATAAGCACTTATCTGAAAATACAAATTTAAAGAAGGGATTAGCCAAAGAAAATATATGCACAACCCATGGACACAGACAACAATATGGTGATGGCCAGAGAGAAGTGGGGGTCAAGAGCTGGGTAGAGGGGGGAAATAGGGACATCCTATAGAATCTAATAAAAGAGAAACATGCAAATTGACCATCCCTCTGCTATGCCCACCAGCCAATCAGAGCGAGCATGCAAATTAAACCAACAAAGATGACATTTAATTTGCATACACAGGCGCTGAGCAAAGACTGAAGATAATGTAGAAGGAAGCCAAGTGCTGCAGAAGGGAGTGAAGCAGCAGAGAAGGGAGGGAGCTGAGGTAGCGGACATGGGAGGGAGCGAAGCAGTGGAGAAGGGCCGCAGGAAGCTCTATTCTTGCAGGAGTCTTCCTGCAACAAGCCTCTAGTAATAATAATAAAAGGCTAATATGCAAATTGACTGAATGGCAGAATGATTGGTTGCTATGATGCACACTGGCCACCACGGGGCAGACGCTCAATGCAGGAGCTGCCCCCTGGTGGTCAGTGCACTTCCACATGGGGAGTGTCACTCAGCCAGAAGCTGGCTCATGGCTGGCCAGCACAGAGGTGTTGGCAGGAGCCTCTCCCACCTCCGTGGGAGCACTAAGAATGTTCAACTAAAGGTTTAGATCTGATCCCTTGGGGGCCTAAGCCTTTATTCGGACATCCCCTGAGGGCTCCCTGGCTGCCAGAAGGATGTCTGACTGAAAGTTTAAGCATGATCCCCCAGGGAGTGGGCCTAAGTTGACAGGTGGACATCCCCCAAGGGGTCCTGGACTGCACATGGGTGCAGGCCGGGCTGAAAGACGCCCCCCCCCCCAAACCAAGTGCACAAATTTTTGTGTACTGGGCCTCTAGTTTATTTATAAATATAGATATTGACATATAGCTTCTAAGGTTACTGAGATGTTTAAATGACATGCAGAAGATGCCACTCAGACACATAGTGAATACTTTGTAAATATTAGCTGTTATTTTTATCTCTATTTGTTTATAGAAAGTTTGTTTTCCTTTGAAGGACATCTGGCCTTTCATTTACACCATGTAAGTAGACAGGCAATAGAGGCAGAAATAACACTACCTGGACTAGTGGCGTTTGTCATTATTTAAAATACCAGCGGCCAGGTGCACAAAATTTGTGCACTTGGGAGGAGTACCTCGGCCCAGCCTGTACCCTCTCACGGTCTGGGAGCCCTCAGGGTATGTCCGACTGCCAGCTTAGGCCCACTCCCCACCCACCAGGGGGCAGCTCCGGTGTTGAGCATGTGCCCCCTAGTGGTCAGTGTGCATCATAGCAACTGGTTGTTCTGCCATTTGTTTGATTTTCATATTAGCCTTTTATTATATAGGATTCTGTCATTGTCATTCACAATTTTCAGATAATCTTCACAAGTATTTGGTGCAAAGCACATCATTTTTGCTCATGTCTGTTTAAATCAGGTCCTTAAACAGGACCTGAAAGAAAAGTCTAATCGTCTGTGTTTTAATCTATTTACTTTTTTATTTATAATAGTGTATGAGTTTTAAGTCCTCTGCCAGGGGTTTACACAGAAGATATCATTCAGATAATATACAATCAATAACAGAGATATTATTTTCATTATCCTTTTTTATGTGAAGAAGCTAAAGTTCAGAGAGTTTGAGAGATTCACCCAAAGTCACAGACATGGTGGTGACTGAGCTGTAACTGATCAATTTGTTTGTCTGATCAATTCGTTTTTCTGAGCTGTAACTGATCAATCCATGTTCTTTCCATGAAGGCATGCACTTTTAACCATGCTTGTATTGTAACATGAATTCCTCTCTGCACAGAAATTCTACTCCATGGTGTTCTGTGGGCTTGCCAACCCATCCCTAAAATGTCAGCATTTCTAAAATCCCCCCTCCCCTGCCACCAACTTCATGGAGGTATCATTGAAAAATTATATATATAATATATAATTATAATTATATATAATTATATATATATATGAGAGATATAGATCTATATAGATCTATATATCTATATATATCTATATATTTATCTATATCTATATCATCTATACATATATATAGAGAGATAACTCTATAGATATATATAGGTCTATATATATCTATATCTATATAGATCTATATATATCTATATATCTATCTATATCCATATCTATCTATCTATCATCTATCTATCTATCTATCTATCTATCTATCTATCTATCTATCTATATACAGCATGATGATTTGATATACCTGTATATTATGAAATGGTCATCACAATCAAGGAGTTTAACATATTATCTGAGATAATTCTTTTTTTGTGTGAAAACACAAGATTCATTAGCACTTTCAAGTATATAATACAGTATTACTGCATACCACATTTACCATGCTTTATGTTAGATCCCCAGAACTCACTCATCTTATAGCTGAAAGTTTGTGCCCTTTGACCAACATCTCCTGGTTTTCCCCACTCCCAGCTTGTGGCAGCAACACTTCTACTCTGCTTTTGTGGGCTTGGCTTTTCTGGATTCCAATACAAGTGACATCATACATTATTTGTGTTTCTCAGTCTGACTTAGTTCACATACGGTAAGGCAGTATGGGTCTATCCATGCTGTCACAAATGCCAGGAAGGACTGAATAAGTTCACTCAGTAGCAGGCACTTTGTTTCCATGTCTTGGCTATTGTCAATAATGCTGCAATGAACATGGGAGTGCAGATAACCCTTCAAGATGGTGTTCCAATTCCTTTGGGTATATATCCAGGATGGATCATATGATGGTTCTATTGTTAATTTGTTAAGAAAACTTCCTACTAGTTTCCATATTTGACCCACAGTGTTTAAGGGTTCCCTTTTCTCCATACTCTCACCAATAATTGTTATGTGTTGACTTTTTGACAATAGACATCCTAACAGGTATGAGATTATATTTCATTGTATTTTTTAAAAATTTATTGTATTATTGACAGTACTAGAGGCCCAGTGCACAAAAATTTGTGCACTCGGGGGTAAGGGGGGGGGGTCCCTCAGCCTGCCCTGTGCCCTCTCTCAGTCTGGGACCCCTCACGGGATGACCACCTGCTGGCTTAGGCACGCTCCCTGGGGGATTGGGCCTAAGGTGGCAATCAGACATCCCTCTGGCAGCCCGGCAGCCCTCGGGGGATGTCCACTTGCCAGCGGGGAGCAGGCCTAAACTGCAGTCGGACATCCTTAGCGCTGCTGAGGAGGCAGGAGAGGCTCCCACCACCACCACTGTACTGGCAGCCACCAGCCTGGCTTGTGAGAGCGCACTGACTACCAGAGGGCAGCTCCTGCATTGAGCGTCTGCCCCTGGTGGTCAGTGTGTGTCATAGTGACCAGTCATTCCCAGTCCTTCTGCTGTTAAGGTCAGTTTGCATATTGCCCTTTTATTATATAGGATAGAGGCCTGGTGCATGGGTGGGGGCCAGCTGGTTTGCCCTGAAGGGTGTCCCAGATCAGGGTGGGGGTCCCACTTGGGTGACTGGCCAGCCTGGATGAGGGGATGATGGCTGTTTGCAGCTGGTCACACCCCCTTCAGGGTGAGGGTCTCTACTGGGGTGCCTGGCCAGTCTGGGTGAGGGGCTGAGGGCCATTTTCAGGATGGCTGATGACTGAAGCTCCCAACCTCTCCTTTTTTTCTTTTTTCTTTTTTATTCTGGGATTTATTTACCTTCTATGGCTGTCACTGGAACTGAGAGCCGGCTTTAGCTCTGAGGCTCAGCTCCAGCTCTGAGACCATGGCTGCTGAAAGCAGGTATCTGCTTTTGTTTGGCTTCTATAATTGAAACACTGTTGCAACTCCAGCTCTGAGGCCCGACTGGCTGAAAGCAGGTTTATGGGGTTTGTTTAGCTTCTATAATTGCAACATTGTTTCTTAGAGTGCAGCTCAGAGGCCAGCAGCGGCAGGCGGGGAACGTTGGCTTCCTCCTTCACTGGAGCAAGCAAGCCTCCTGTTCGCTTCAGCTACCTGGCTGCGGGCTGCCATCTTGTTTGGCAGTTAAGCTGCATATCGCCCTGATTACCCAATGGGAAGCGTGTTGGAGGTACAGTTAATTACCATGTTTGTCTATTATTAGATAGGATTACAGATGTCTCTCATTTTCTCCCTTTTTTCCCCCCTCCACCCAGTCCCTGCCCCACCCCAGGCCTTCCCTATGCTATTGTCTGTGTTCATGGGCCATGCTTATATGCATACATGTCCTTTTGTTAATCTCTTCCTTTCCCCTCCCCTCTATCCACCCCCACTGTGATCTGTTATTCAGTTCCTTGCATCCATCCCTCGGTACCTATTTTGCTTGTCATTTTATTTTGTTCTTTATATCCCACATATAAGGAGGATCATATGATAGTTGTCTTTCTCTAACTAGCCTATTTTGCTTAGCATAATACTCTCCAGGTCCATCCATGCTGTCTCAAAGTTAAAAACAAAGAAAGAAAAAGAAGGGGCTCATTGTGGGGTTTTTTGAGGGTTTTTGGGTGTTTTTTTTTTTTTTTTTTTTTAAATTTAAGACCTTTATTAACAGGTGCTTGCAGTTTGTTGACTTTTTGAAAAAATCAAGCTGTAAACTTTTATTACAAATTAAAACTGAGGTTCTTAAAAATCTCAACTTGACCAGATATGAAACAATTTAAAAACCTTTAAAGGTGTATTGAGAAAAACCAGGCTTTTTTTTTTTCTTAAAAAACACATTTATCGTTACCAAAAAGAGACATCTTTAGATAAAAATAATAAAAACCCCATGCTGCATAGATAATGCAGATGGTTTTAGTTATCTGGTCAATGGGCAAAAAGCAAGCACTTAAGGTTTTCAGCTCCAATCTTTTGTTCATTTCTTATTGCTGGAATTTCATATTTCTTCTTGTTGGATGACTAAACCGGATGATGGTAAAGATGGTAAGCCCGCATTTTTTACTCAGCCCCGCCCTGATCAGCCTCGGGAGCGGATGAATTCTCAGCTGGTGGATCAGCTGCTTTTGTCCCCTTGCCATGTTGTGGTTTAGGGTTTTCTGGGTGTCTGCGTTGGTAGTTGAAGTTGTGGCGGTACCGACGTTGAGGTGGCTGCTGACCTTGAGTCTCATCTCCTTGATTTTCCTTATCTTCTTCATTGCCGCCCTCTCTGGGCTGTCTTTGGCGAGGAGGGCCCCTGCGGAATCGTGGTCTGTAGCCCCGATACATATTCTGCCTCACTGGTCTGCCTTTTCTCCTGCACCCTGGTTGCCAGCACCTCCATCACTTCAACTCTGTGCAGGAGTGTTGGAACACTGTGGTCGACGCCCATGGGGTCTCCGCATGTAGTAAGGGGGGAACCGTCGCCTGCTATAGGGCTGGCGCTGTTGGGCCTGGCCTTCGGGAGCACTCTGATCCCTCATTCTTCTCCCCACTCTCACTATTCTGGTAATTCTGCTGGTAATTGCGTGGAGGACCCTGCGATGTGGATAGCGGCTATAATGGTGACGGTCTGCTGCATACTTACTGCCTTGTACTGGAACTCGACCAGGCCCGTAACATTTGCTGCCTCCTTCAGCTACATCAACCTCCACAGTCTCTCCACCTCCTACACGGCGAAGGGACTTCCTGGGGTTATTCTTCTTCATGGCAGCCTGGTGTACAAATACATCTTCCGTGGTGTCATTCCTGTTGATGAAACCATATCCGTTCCTTACATTGAACCACTTTACTGTTCCCCAAACCTGCGTTGCCATGACCTTGGTGTTGCAGCGCTGAGGGTGGGGGCGGCGCGGGGGCAGGGCGGCGGGCAGCTGCTGGGTGTCGGCCTCGCTGCTCATGGTGGTGGTGATGGTGACTGGGGCCGGCTGTGGCAGCTGTGGCTCCTCCCGGGTGTGATGGTCACTAGGCTGGCGGCGGCGGTGGGGCTGCTCAGGGTTCTCTGGGGTCCCTCTTTGTGGTTTTAATTTGTATTTCCCTGATGGTTAGTGCTATTGAACACCTTATCCCTGTTGGCCATTGGTATGTCTTATTTTAAAATATGTTTGTTTTTATGGTCTTTAACTAGGTTTTGTTTTGCTACAGATTTGTATGCTTTCCTTATGTATGTTGGATATTAACCCCTTATTAGATACAGGGCTTGCAAATCCTTTTTCTTATTCCGTGTTTTCTTTTCTTTTCTTTTTTTTTTTATTGTTTCCATTGCTGTGCAGAAGGTTTTAGTTTGATGTAGACCAACTTGTTCATTTTTGCTTTTGTACCTGTGTTCAGGGTGTCATGTCCAAAAGCATCATTCCCAACAATTTTCTGTGTTTTCTTGTAGGAGTCGTGAGAGCTTAGGACTTAGACTTAACTCATTAACCTAATTTAAATTGTGTGTGTAATGTCTTTTCTTTAAAAATGTGTTGATATGTTCTTTTTGAAAAATGGAAGGGGGTAGAGAGAGTTTTTTTGTGAAATTTTTGGAAAACACTTGTTGAGACAAGTTAACCTTATGCAATTTTAAATTAATATTATAAAACTTTTAATAATTCTCTTTGCCACAAGCCATTGGCTTACCAGTCTATAAGAGGTAGCTATTGTTTTCTCTCTGCCTGAAATATTGATACCGTCCATCACTGTCTACTCATCTATCAGAGACATCTGATCGAATCTCAGCATTGCCACCCTCAGAGGCTCCGCGTTGGCCCTGACTTGCACGAAGAGTCCTCAAGCCGTTGTGTGGCTGACCTCCTGCACCTTCTGGCACATTCCCCACTTAATGGAAAGTTTATATACATAAACCGTGTATCCTCACCTCAAGATACTTCATATATTGCATAAAACGTATGTCCTGTTATTTCCAGGATTTGATAAGACCTCTTTTTATCCCAGAGTGTGGTATATGACTTATAGAATGCATACTATGAAGATTTATTAAACGGAGTTCCACACTGTCACAGTCTCTGTGTGTTTGTGTGTTCTGTTACTCTCTCTCTGTCACACACACACACACACACACACACACACACACACACACACACACCTCTTTCTCATTCTGTCATTGTGAACACAGGCATAAAATCATGTAAACAAGATCACTGCTGTCTCCAACTACACCGGAAAGTACTGACATGGACAGCATTTTCCTCTACATCCTATATTTTCCTAGCAATCTTTATACTTTACCCCCAAGAGAAGTATATAGTCCCAATCTGCTCTCAATGGACCCCTAAGACATCAATCTTGTCAAATCTAATTGAATCAAAGCACAAGCATTCATCAATGGAGTGCAGTTGGACAAATAAAAAGACAAAGGAGACATGCATCCAACTGGAATTTTCACTGTAAGATATTCCTAAGATCGTGCTCTGTGGTTTCCTAAAAATGGCCTCCCATTTTTTTCAGGCTCTTTACTAGAGATAATTTTGTTCTTTACTTAGAAACATTTATACATCTTCAACATCAGTTCTGATTCAGTGGAAGTATAATGGCTCCCAGGGCACACACTGAGCATGCTGCTCTGTGATATAACATCGTCCACGTTCCCCAGGAGGCCGGCCTGGGTGGCAGCTTGGGATTGATGACAGTGCTGATGGAGGTCAGTGAACACACTGTGGGTGTAATTCAACTTGTGCCCCACAGTCAGATTCTATTTGACTTGGACTTGTTGCACTTGTAAAATCTCAAGATATTGCTCCTGAAAATCACCTGTGTCTGTGCTCTCTGACTTGCTTCAATTCAGAAAGTAATCTCACTGCAACTCTTCCTCTCAGGGTAGTGGGCACCCATGCAGAGCTGGGCCGGGTGGCAGCACCACGGGCTCCCATGACACTGGTAATGTAGTTTTTCTTTATCTCAATGTCGGTTATGGTGGTGGCCATGGTTTTATTTTGTAGAAGCTCAGAAAATTCTGCTTTTTTTCTGTATGCAGAGTATACTTCAATAAAAGTTACTTAAAAGATGCTATGTTAAAGAACCAGGCTCGCTTCAACACCATTAAGGCATTTTCTCTAGGGCTGGTAATATTATAGCCTATACCATAGCATAAGAAAACTTGGAGTCCTTAGACTCCAATGAGAATTCTATGTCTGCTCTTTATTCTCTGTGTTTTCCCTTCTTATTCTATTTCCCTGCCTGATAGATGGAAATTATATTGCCTTTTTAATAGAGTAATTGAGATAATTGAATTACACATATGATAGAAAAATGCAGTGCAGAGAAGCCAGTGTTGGGTGGCTACTATTAATAGCAACAGTACAGCAGCTGCGTTAGAAGACGAAGATGGGCTGAGGTGTGGTCACAACAGCAATACCAGGCTTTGTTAGGAGGATGGGAGGCAGGAAGCACAAGTGAAATCTATACAGAAAGAAGCACTGCATACAAATCCGCCAGTATGGAGTCCCACCAAGGCTGGCCTCACTGTTTGCCTCCTTGTAGTGTGTGTCCATGAGGGGAGCCTACCTGGCCCCAGCGTGTGCATTCTCTTAACATGTTCATTTTCTACTTGAGTTTATATTAATTCTTGTGCTAATTATAGTAGAAAATTAAAGGAAAGAAAACTATTGAAAAAGTATACTTATACCCCTTTAATAAATAAAGCAGATCAAAATTAAAACTCCAAACAATTAATAAGATGACATGTATGCATTTCTCTTTGTTGAAACCATCATTTCTTTTTTCCCTCAGGGTTAATCCAGAGCAGTCAGGGAGATATGGTGCAACAATTCACAGAAGAGTTTAAAGGTGTTTCAGTCACCAAATATATTTTTGCATTTTTGGAAAGAACATTTAAAGTATTTGGACTAGAGGAAGTAGTTTGTTATACAATTGACACATTCTCACTCAAGCCAACTGATCAGTACATTGTCCCACCACAGCCTGGGCAGTCTGTCTCACGGTACCAGCCACTGCTCTGTCTTTGATCTGTTCTGTCCTCTGTGTTAACTAAGACATCGTCTTCCTACTTCACCTCTTCTGCACTGACTCCTTTGAAGACTAAATCTTCAACTACTCCTGTCCAAAGTGCTCTGCCTTTCCATCTTTATTCCTCTTTGTAACTTTACTGTAATCACTTTTTGTTTCACCTCTGCATATATTTTATATTCAAACAAAGAAATAGGATGTACCACACTAGGTGCTTTTATTTATGTATGCATATATGTATGCTTGTGTTTTTACTTTCACTGTGAAATATACAACACATAAGGAAATAGTACCAAACAGAAGTGCATGACTTGTTATTAAATGAATAGCATTGCATCTGGCTTTCCAGTTTTCCCAGTACCATTTATTAAAGGGGCTTTCTTTTTTCCATTGTGTGTTTTGATTTGTGTGTCTGTTTTACTGCCAATGCCATGCTGTTTTGATGATCGTAGCTCTGTAATATAATTTGAAGTCAGTAACATGATACATTCAACCTCATTCTTATTTTCCCAGGATTTCTTTGGCTATTCTGGGTCTTTTGTGATTCCATACAAATGTGATGATTTTTTTTTCTATTTTTCTAAAAAATGACATTAGGGTTTTGATGGGGATTACAGAAAATCTGTATATTGTGTTGGGTGATATGGCCATTTTAACTATGTTGATTCTTCCAATCCATAAACACGGAATATCTTCCCATTTCCTTGTGTCTTTTTCAATCTATTTTAATAATCCTATCTAATAATAGACAAACATGGTATTTAACCATACCTCCGACACGCTTCCCATTGGCTAATCAGGGTGATATGCAAATTAACTGCCAACCAAGATGGCGGCCGGCATCCAGGCAGCTGAAGCGAACAGGAGGCTTGCTTGCTCCAGTGATGGAGGAAGCCGAGGTTCCCCGCCTGCCACTGCGGCCTCTGAGCTGCAACTCTAAGAAACAATGTTGCAAATATAGAAGGTAAACAGGCTCCAGAAACCTGCTTTCAGCCAGCCAGGCTTCAGCCAGCAGGATCGCAACAGTGTTACAATTATAGAACAAATGCAGATACCTGCTTTCAGCAGCCGAGGTCTCAGAGCTGGAGCCGGCTCTCAGCTCCAGTGACAGCCATAGAAGGTAAATAAATCCCAGAATTAAAAAAAGAAAAAGAAAAAAGGAGAGGTTGGGAGCTTCAGTCATCTGCCAGCCTGAAAACGGCCCTCAGCCCCTCACCCAGACTGGCCAGGCACCCCAGTGGGGACCCCCAACCTGAAGGGGGTGTGACCAGCTGCAAACAGCCATCATCCGCTCATCCAGGCTGGACAGGAACCCCAGTGGGGACCCCCATCCTGAAGCAACAAGATGGCGGCTAATTTGCATACTGAAAGCAGGCGGCAGTGGGCAAGGCAGTCCGTGGTCTGGGACCAGATCTGTGACCCTGCTGGGCGGGGGGCAGTGCTTGAGGTTGTCCACGGGACCAAGACATGGATCTGTGATCCTGCCGGGTGGGGGGCAGCGCTTGAGGCTGTCCGCAGTCCGGGGACCCGGATCTGTGACCCTTCCCGGCAGGGCGGCAGCTCACACAGGGGCGGATCGGCCGGGGTTGGGCAGGGCAGGACGCCTGGCTTCCGCCCAGCCCCAGTCACTCTGGGCAGGTGAGCAGTGCAGAGAGCCTCTGGACAGGGGAGGCAGGCTGGCAGAGGGCGGCCTGTACTCCCCACATGGCGGTGGTGACAGCTGTGAGCGCGCCAAGCGGAGCCTGCAGGCTGAGCTGAAGTAGCGCCTGCAGGCCATCAGCGCCCAGGAGTGGCTGCGCAAGATCCTCCTCCTGGCCCAGAAGGTGCAGGATCGCAGGGACAGCCACCGTGGCGGGTCAGACTGACGTCCTCCTGGCTGCACCATGGGGGTTTGCAGATCTGCAAAGCCAGAGGCCTCCAGTGTGCACATCCCCCCCTGGCATGCGAACATCCCCCAGCACACTGTCACCCTCCCACGCCTGCAACAGTTGCAAACCAAGGCGTGCACAAGTTCCCCCCACCTCTCCACCGCACTTCCATCAACCCAGCATGCCGAACACTCCCACAGGATGTGCACACATCCCCTCTGATGAGCTCACATCCTTTGGAGAGTGTCTGGGTGTTCTGGGTGCTGAGGGTGGGCGCCTGTGAGATGACAGTGAGAGGGCGGAATGGTGATACTCTGTTCCCACAGAGGCCAGTGCAGCTACGAGAACACCTCTGGGGGGTTAATGCAGGTGCTGAGGCAGGAGCAGGTGCAGACAGACACACCTGGTGGGCGTGGGCGGCCCTCTCTGAGGTGCCTTCGGTCAGCATTCAAGATCAAGAACCCAGAAGCGGAGAGGAATTCCATCCTCTCAATGAAATAGTGGGATAGTCGGGGTGACTGTAGAGGAGGAATGTGCACTTTGGGTGCCAGCACCCATGAGCGAAGGCTGCCCTGACTGAGCCTCGCTTGCTTGGGTCCTAGCGCACTCCTGCCAGGCAGCGGGTGACAGGATGTGCTTTTCCGAATTAATGAGAGAAAACGTTGATTCTCCTGCTGCCCACGAAGGTGGAAAGTGAAGTGGGGAGACATGTGGGGAGTGAGCGAGGTTCCCTGTCTGGGGGTTCCAAATCTGCTGTTGGTTTCTTTCACCGCTGACTAGAGATATACAGGGTGTCCCCGAAAAATGTATACACACTTTGAATACCTACTAATTCCAATGGTTTTAAGCATGAGAAAGAAACAACAATGGAGCTGTTATCTGTTAAAAGTGTGGGCACAAACAGGTAGTTGGACATTCCCTGAGGGGTCTCAGATTGGAGAGGGTGAAGGCCAGACTGAGGGGCCCCTTACCCCCCCCCCCACCCCAGTGCACAAATTTTGTGCACCGGGCTACTAGCGTATCATAATTTTCAGTATATAGGTCTTTCACATCCATTACTAGGTTTATTCCTAGCTATTTTATTCTTTTGGTTTCAATTACAAAAGGAGTTGCCTTCTGTTACGATATGTCTGAGATTTTGCTGCCCATTCTTTCTTTTGGGATTTTTATGGTTTTGTGACTTACATTTAAGCATTTTGCCCATTTTGATTTATTCTTGTATATGATATAATTTGATGGCCTAGTTTCATTATCACCTAAGGCAAAAGAAAGAAATGGAAAAATAAACAAATTAAACTATCCTATATAATGCAGAGCTAATATGCAAATGGTTGTCACACCCTCATGCCATCATGCAGTTAACGGCTCAGACACTCAACACTGGGAGAGAGGAATGGGGACTAGCCAGGCTGTGCCTTGGGAGAGGGACAAGCCACCTGCCCTGCGGTCCCAGACGCCAGTGGCTGTGGCCCAGGCAAAGCTGCCTGCCCATGGTCCCCTGCAGCTGTGACCGGCTCGGGCAAAGCTGGCCCAGTCCTGGGTGCCTGCATCTGGCCAGAGGAAGGGAACCCTGGGTCCTGGGTGCCTGTGACTGGCCTGAGGAGGAAATCCTGGGTTCTAGGTGTGGGGAAAGGCAGAGGCAGTTAGGGGTGATCAGGCCAGCAGAGGAACAGTTAGGGGCAATCAGGAAGGTAGGCAGAGGTGGTTAGGGGCAATCAAGCAGGCAGGCAGGCAAGCAGTTAGGAGCCAGCAGTCCCTGATAGGGAGAGGCAGTCGGACATCCCCTGAGGGGTCCCGGATTGGAGAGGGTAAAGGCTGGGCTGAGGGACCCACCCCCCTGCCAAGTGCACAGATTTCATGCACTGGGCCTCTAGTATCAAAATAAAAATCTTCTGCACAGCAAAAGAAATCATCAAAAAATTGAAAAAGTAACCCACTGTATGGGGGAACATATTTGCCAATGATATATCTGATAAGGGTTTAATTTCTAAAATATGTGGAAAGGGTCAAAAGGGGACATTTTAAAAAATAATTCTTTATTTAAAAACATATGTATTGTTAAAAGTATTACATATGCCTCCGATTGACCTTTTCTAGCGCACCCCAGCCTCCCACCCAGGCCTTCACCACCCTATTGCCTGTGCCCATGGGTTATGCATATATGCATATGAATTCTTTGGTTGATCACTTCCCACCCACCCACTCACTCACCCCTGCCTTCCCTCTGAGATTCCACAGTCTGTTCTATGCTTCCATGTCTCTGGATCTATTTTGTTCATTAGTTTATTTTGTTCATTGGATTCCACATATGAGTAAGATCATGTGATACGTGTCTTTCTCTGACTGGCTTATTCTGCTTAGCATAATACTCTCCAGGTCCATCCATGCTGTCTCAAAGAGTAAGAGATCTTTCTTTTTTACTGCTGCATAGTATTCCATGGTGTAAACGTTCCACAGAATTTTTATCCACTCATCTGCTGATGGGCAGTAGGGCTATTTCCTGATCTTAGCTATTGTTAATTGCACTGCTATTATACTTCGAACAATATAGATGATTTTAAAAAGAAATGCATAAATCAATAAATAGCAATAAAAAAGGATTTTTTCCATTTCTTCTTTTGAAATTTACTTCTTACTATATAGTAAGGTAGTGAATTTTTGCACATTGACTTTGTATTCTGAAACTTTACTATATTTGTTTATTGTTTCTAATAGTTTTTAAAATATACTTATATTGCTTTCAGAGAAGAATGGAGAGGGAGAGAGGACAGAAACATCAATGATGAGAGAGAATCATTGATCTACTGCCTCCTGTATGCTCCCTACTGGGGATCGAGCCCACAATGGGGCATGTGTCCTGAAGGGAAATAAACTGTAAGCTCCTGGTTCATAGATCAATGCTCAACCACTGAGCCACACCTGCTGGGCACCAACAGTTTTTTTATGGATTGTTTAGGGTTTTCTCTATACAGAATCATGTCATCTGCAAAACGTGACACTTTTACTTATTTCTCCACAGTTTGGATGCCTTTTATTTATTTCTTTTTTTAAAAATATATTTTATTGATTTTTTACAGAGAGGAAGGGAGAGAGATAGAGAGTTAGAAACATCGATGAGAGAGAAACATCGATCAGCTGCCTCCTGCACACTCCCCACTGGGGATGTGCCCGCAACCCAGGTACATGCCCTTGACCGGAATCGAACCTGGGACCTCTCAGTCCGCAGGCCGACGCTCTATCCACTGAGCCAAACCGGTTTCGGAGCCTTTTATTTATTTCTTTTGCTGGATTGCTCTGAATAGGATTTCCAGAAGTAAGTTGCATCCGAATTGTCTTGCTCCTGATTTTTGAGGCAAAGCTTTCAGTTTTTCTCCATTGAGTATATTACTTGAGAGGTTGATATATATGGCCTTTTTTTGTTGAGCTTTTTCCCATCTTTACCTGTTTTATTGAATGTTTTAATCATGAGTGGATGTTTTATCTTATCAAATGCTTTTTCTGCATGTATTGATGAGATCATATGGTTTTTATCCTTTATTTAGTTAATGTGGTGTATTACATTGATCAATTTGTATATGTTGAACCATCCTTTTGCCCCTGGAATGAACCCCCCTTAATCATTATGTATCATTATTTTTGAAATATTATTGTTTTTAATTTGCTAGTATTTTGTTTAGAATTTTTGTATCTATATTCATCAGAAATATTGGTCTGCAGTTCCATTATTTTGGGTTATCTTTGACAGGTTTTAGTATCAGATTATGTTGGCCTCATAAAATGTATTGGGAAGTGTAGTCATTTCTTCCATTTTATGGAAGAATTTGAGAAGGAAAGATTTCAAATCTTCTTTGAAAGTAGATTACAGTTTCCCCCATGTGGACAAATTAATTCAAAATAGATGAAAGACCTAAATATAAGACCTGAAACAATAATTTGCATAGAAGAAAACATAGGTATTAAACTTATGAACCTTGAATGTAGAGGGCATTTTATAATTTTGACCCCAAAGGCATGGAAAGAAAAGGTAAAAATAAATTAACAGGACTATATCAAACTAAAAAGCTCTACACAGCAAAAGAAACCTACAACAAAACAAAAAGGCAATTGACATTTTTGTACAAAGGGTTAATATCCAAAATAAAACAAAGAACTCATAAACTGAACACAAAACAAATTATCCAATTTAAAAAAATATGGGCAGAAGACCTGAAAGTCACCTCTCTGAGGAACACATACAAATGGCAAACAGATACAAGAAAAGATGTTCCAGTTCGCTAGCTATTAGAGAAATACAAACCAAAACTACAATGAGATACCACCTCACAACTGAGAGTGGCCATTATCAACAAGACAAGCAATAACAAGTGTGGGAGAGGTTGTGGAGAAAAGGGGACCCTCATCCACTGCTGGCTGAGAATGTAGACTGGTACAGTCAGTCTGCAGTTCCTCAAAAAAATTAAGAATTGAGTTACCATCTGACTCACCAATCCGTTTCCTGGTATATTCCCTCAAAACACAAAAACATGCATTCACAAAGATATATGCACTTCTGTGTTCATTGCAGCATTATTCACGGTAGAAAAGACATGGAAACATCCAAAGTACCCTATGATATAGGACTGGATAAAGAAGATGTGGTACATATATACAACAGAATGCTCCTCAGCCGTAAGAAAGGATGAGACAGTGTCATTTGGATAGATCTCTAGAATATTATGCTAAGTGACATAAGTCAGTCATGGAAAGCTAAGAAACATTTGATTTCACTCATATAACATTGTGGACACAGATAGAAGTGTGGTGGTTGCCAGAAGGGAAGATATACGGGGAGGGGGAAGGTAGGAAGTGGAGGGTGCCTAATATATGGTGACAGAAGATGGTTTGAATTTGGGTTGGTGGGCATATAGTGCAACATACAGATCTTGTATCATAGGAATCTACACTTGAAGTCTATATGATCCTATTAACCAATGTCACCCTAATATGTTTAAATAAAGCAATGAATAGCCTTGTAGTCACTACCACTTTTTGCCACATGGAGGAATCACACCAGAGGCCATCCTCACATCCCTCCTTATTTGTATCCTTCACTCTTCTTAGAAAGTTACTCTACTCTGACTCTTATGGAAAGATCCTCTTGTTTCTTCTCCGTAATTTTGCTAACTAAACATGCATCCATGTGCCTATGTTTTTGTTCTCTCTGTCATTGTCGTAATATTCATCATAGTGTAAAAGGAATGGCGCATTATATATTTATTTGTGTCTGCTCCCTTGATTCAGCATTATGTTTCTGAGATCTATCTGGGTTACTATGCATACTATAATGGGTTTGAATTAATGTTTGTATATTATTTTTTTGGTATCATAATACCAAAAATTAACCATTCTATTCTGGCCAGGCATTTGGATTGCTCTTTTATTGGGATATTGTTAAAATGCAACGATGTATGTATTAGTACAGGTATTTTGAGATGCATGTGCATGTATAATCCTCTAGGGTAACCTAGGAGTGAAATGGCTCTGACATAGAGCACATTTTCAATGTCAGTAGATAATATGGAAAATCTTCATTAATTAATTCTGCTTTACACTCCCACCTAGAAAAATGAACATTCTGAAATTTTCCAATCATTTGATATTATCAGTTTTTGTTGTTTTATTTATTTGATACTCTGGTGATTATATGTTTGTAAATTATTGTGATTTTAAAATGTACTTTCAAGGCAAATACTATATGATTTCATTCATATGTGGCATCTAGCGAACAAAATAACCTAACAAAATAGAAACAGACTCATCGATAGAGAACAGACTGAAACCTACATAATATTATTAACCAATGTCACCTCAATAAAGTCAATAAATAATTATTTTTAAAAGTGAATGAAATAGAATGCACTTTTCTGATTCCTAAGAAGCATTAACATTGCCCATACTGGAGTCACCCGTTTGGGTGCCTCATTTCTTCTGTTTTATTTTTATCCCTTTTATTTCAGTCAGCTCCGTAGTCATGCCTCCCCTTTCATTCCTGTAATTTGAATTCTTTTCCTTCTTAATGTAGATAACAGTTTGTCAAATTTATAGATCTTTCCAAAGGACCAACTTTTGGCTTTATTGAATTTCTTTGTGTTTCTATTCTCTGTTTCATTATTTTTGCTGTAATTATTACTATTATTACCTTTCTTCTGCTAGCTTTGGGTTGAGTTTGCTATTCTTTTACTAGTTTCTTAAGGTAAATAGTTTGATTATTGCTTTTAGATTGCTCATCTACTTGACAATAGGACTTTGTAGCTAGTACTTTCACTCCAAGCACTGCTTCTGCTCCACTCCATGTTTTAGTATTCTGTGTCTTCATTTTTATTCATCTTAAAGGATTTCTTCTTGTACACGTTGGTTACTTGAGAGTGTGTTATTTTATTTCAAATATCTGTGTGCATCTTTTGTTGTTGGTGTTATTGAGTTCTCATTTAATTTCACTGTGGGCAGAGAACATACTGTGTATTGTTTCTGTCCTTTTAAATGTATTGAGGTTTGTTTTATGGCCTAGCATTTGATCTATTCTGGAAAATGTTTCATGTATACTTGATAAGTGGCCTATAGGTGTCTATTTTGCATAATTAGTTTATAGCATTCTTCATTTCTTGTGTTCATGTTGAGCTCCTTCCTCATTTTTCTACCTATTATCCAAAGTGTAATATGGAAGTCTCCAGCTGCTAGTGTTGAATTACCTGTTTTCCTTCATTTCTGTAAGTTTTTGCTTAATGCACGTTAATGCTCTGTTATTACAAGCATATATAATATATAACATATCACATGCATGTGTAATTATTATATCTTCCTTGTGTATGGACACATGGATCTTGATAAAATGCCTCTGATTATCTCTAGTATGATTTTTGTTTTAAATTCTACTTTCCGTGATATATTGGAAACCTCCAGGTTTCTTGTGGTTGCTGTTTGTATAACTTTTCCCATCCTTTTTCTTTTAAACTATTTGAATCTAAAGTGCGTTCCACATGGACGTCACATGGTTGGGTCATGATACCTAATCTAGTCTGGCAATCTCTGCCCTTTTATTGGGTTCTTTAATCTCCTCACTGTTATCAGTGTTATTGACGCAGTTGAATTGATATTTGTCATTTTACTTTTTGTTTTCAATATGTATCATGTTATTATTATTATTATCACTTCCTTACTGGTTGCTGTAGGGCTTAATATATATATTATCCAAACTTACCAGAATTAACATTATATTCATACTAATTTAATTATAGAGAGATATAGAAGTGTTGCTAAATAGCTGTATTTCCTTCTCAATCTCTTTGTGGTAATTATCATTTTATATACAGTTATATATTTTAGGAGAGCTGACATAAAAATGGAAGTAAGTATGCAATTATACTTTCCATAATATTAATCTTATTATTTATCATTTCTGATTCACTTAATTGGTTTTTTGTAGTTTGCATTACCATATAAAGTCATTCTGTTAGCCCAATATAGTCTACTCCTATTCACCTCCTATATATTATTATTAGAAAGTTTGTACATCTATAAATTATATGCCCTATGATATATTACATACATACTATTTTATACTACAGGCCCAGTGCATTAAATTCGTGCACTGGTAGGGTCCCTAGCTGCTGCTGGCTGCCAGGCAGGTACTCCATCCCTTTCCCAGCCACCTGCCACTGCTGCCTCTGGACAGGGCCTCTCTCCCTTCCCCTGGCTGACGCCTTCCCCCCTGGTTGAACTCCAGGAAGAACTCAGGTCGAGGGGACAATTTGCATACTAACTTTTATTATATAGGATAATTTCTCTTTAAATCAGTTAAGAGAATAAAGGAGAACATATGTACTTATACTGTCATTTATAATTTCATAATAATTGTAAGCAGTGCTCTCTCATTTTTGTGGGTTTGAATTACTCTCTTGGGTTACTTGCTATCAGTCTAAAGACCCTCCTTCAATACTAGAGGCCCAGTGCAAGACATTCGTGCACTAGGGGGAGGGTCCCCTCAGCTTGATCTGCACCCTTTTTCAGTCCGGGAGCCCTCAGGGGATTTTCTGATCACCCATGGCAACTTTTAATTCAAAGTATGTTCTATTAAATTTATTGATGAATCTAATCAAAATTACTAGCATTTAATATTTCTCAGACTTATTTAACTAAGAGATACATTATTAATTTTAATCTTAATATTTACTTGATTGTCAAGGAGCATCTTATTTCCACTTACTTTTATTCTGAGGGGCTCAAAGTTAGTGGATTTTAAATGAGAGGTAATACTATTTAAAACTTTCAAACATTTTCAAGTATACTATCTAATCAGTTCAATCATGTAAATTGTGTATAATAAAAAGATTTACTTAACTCTCTTAGGGTACTAATTATAAACATGAAGGCTTAAAAAATTTCCCAACTGCTTGGAAGATATGAATAAATACTTCCCAGATAACTTGGAAAAATTACAAATTACAATGAATATATTAGCTTAGAGAACATGATCATAGTCAAACTTATACTAAAAACAACTTCATTGCCTGGTACATCATTGGTCATGTGAAGCATCCTTAGCGTTTTTATGTCTGACATTAAATTATAACTTTTATATAAGGGTCACTGCTGAATTCTTATGTATTAAATAAACTAAACTTGACATAAAATCTAAATAAGATGCAGGGGATATAATGGGAAATTGCTACCATGATACACTTCCATATCAGTTTTAAGTTCTAATAGAATTATTGTTCATCCAAGCTACAGCTCTCTACACAGAATAGTATCTTTCAATTTTACAGACATTTATCTTTAAAATTTCCATATTGCTTAAGATCCAAACTATGTTTCAATGTGGAGATGTACAGAATTTTCCCCAGAATATACTGTTAATCAAATAAATTATAAAATTCATTTTGAAAGTGCAATGCAATTAAGCTTGTTGCAACACTACATAGATATTGTAGTCAAAAGCATATTAATCAATTTTAAAGTACTTGACATCCCATTTGAAAGAGAATCCATTCCATGCAGTGTATAAGGCCCTTCATAATATGCCCCTCACCCCTCTCTAATGTTTTCTGCACATGCCTCTCACCTGTGGACTTTATGGAACTACTGTTGCTTAACCATTTTTATTATGCCTTTTTCAGCTTTCCCTCTTGCTATGAAATAACCTTTAGCTTAGACCATGCTTTTTTAGGATTCATTATTTCAATTTGATTCAACAGTCAGCTAATTTAATCAAAATGCCTGAAAACCAATTTCTGGCAACCATCCTGAGATTTGACTTCTTCAGTGGTCTCACTGCCCCCATACTCTGTGCAGAATTTTTCCTAGCGTGTACCACATTGCATTGTAACTTTTTGCATTTTTCCTCTTATGAAACTGTAGTCTGAATTTAGATAATATGCTATCTCTGTATCTCAAGCACAATTAGTACAATGTCTACACTCAATAGAGTTGATTATATTTTAAAAAGGAAGGAGAAATATATAGATATCTATATATTTGATAAGAAGACAAAAGAGAGAAAGAAAGATGAAAGGAGTAGAGTGATGAGATTGAAACATCTAATCTCTATCAAAACCCTCCAGGGGCCCCGCCCCCATCTCACTAAGAGTAATAATAATTGATTCCATTGGTTTGGAAGACCCATAACACAGCCGATTTAGTTTCTCTCACTTTACTTCTTAAGACTCCCTCTTCCTCTTGACACAATTTCTGCCTCATTTGCTTGCAGATCATCAAACTCCATGCAGCTGCTGAGTGGTCTTGCACCTGCCTGCCTCACATGCTTTCCCCCCAGTTATTCACACGGTCTGCTAGCTCACGTCATTCAAGGTTCTGCTTAAATCTTATCTTTAAATCCCACACCCCAACAGAGGCCATCTCCCTCATGTGCTCTGCTTTTATCACTATAAAATATACCATATTATTATTTTATTTTTTTAAAGATATTTTATTGATTTTAGAAAGAGAGAGACAGAGAGAGAGACAGAGAGAGAGAGAGAGAGAGAGAGAGAGAGAGAGAGAGAGACAGAGAGAGAGACAGAGAGAGAGAGAATGGTGATGATGATGATGATGATGATGATGATGATGATGATGAAAGAGTAACTTCAATGATCAACTGCCTCCTGCATGCCCCACACTGGGGATGGAGCCTGCAACCGGACATGTGCCCTGACCAGGAATCAAACCATGACATCCTGGTTCATAGGTCAATGCTCAACTGCTGAGCCATGGTGGCTGGGTTATACTATATATTTTATGCATTCTACCACTGGAGTGTAAACTCCATAGCGGTTGGGGTCTCTCTCTGACTTTTTCCCTACAGTGTTTCCCCAGTGCCCAGAATGATATAATTAGTAGCAAAAGGATTGTGCCAAGTGGCTCACGTGCAGCACTGGAAGAAATGTTAACTATTTCTAAGAGAGAAGTATGACTCAGGCTAGAGCTTGGCAACTACTGCCTGCCACCTGTTTTTGTAAATAATTGAAACAGAGCCACACCTTTTTAAAAAATATATATTTTATTGGTTTTTTTACAGAGAGGAAGGGAGAGGGACAGAGAGATAGAAACATTGATGAGAGAGAAACATCGATCAACTGCCTCCTGCACACTCCCCACTGGGGATGTGCCCGCAACTGAGGTACATGCCCTTGACCAGAATAGAACCTGGGAGGGACCCTTCAGTCTGCAGGCATCATCTCTATCTACTGAGCCAAACCGGTTAGGGCAGCCACACCCTTTTATTTCTGCATTACTTATGGATGTTTCTGTGCTAGAATGGAAGACTTGATTAGTTGGACAAGAAACTGTTTGACCTAGAAAACCTAAAATATTTGACCTTTTATAGAAAAGTTTTGTCAATGCCTGGTTTACGATGCCCATTAACTTTGCCTGATGTAAAAGACTTTTTTGGTTGCACCCCAATGGTGTGAAATGAGATCCCATTCCAATGGCAGCTGAATGCAACTTTTGACGCATATGGGGCCATCAACCTCTATTGGATTGATTTTTAAGTCTTATCACAGTTGGAATTCAGATATCGACTAATGTGTTTGATATATTTGGAGTTACTCACTGAAACTGTGAATGTGGAAATGGTTATGGAAGTCACCAATAGGGAAGTCAAGGTCTAAATACTGGAAGAAAACAAGGTAAAGAAATATATACCCTGTGACCTACATTCTAAGGGAGAGTTTGTATCAAAACTGGATGGATAGATAGATTTACAATGTAAGGCAAAGTAGGTTTATAGTTGTGAGTATGCAAAACAGAGTTATTTTGTATTATTTATTATATTCTTTTCCATAAGGAAAATGATAGATATAAATGTGGATATAGATATTGATGATACAGGTATAAGTACAGGTAGGAATTCACAAGATCCTGCTATGACATTGTTAAAATATAGATAAGAAATGTGAAGATAAATCTATATTTCTGCCACCAAAAGAAAATTGTGATGCCAGGAGACAAGGTTGGCAAATAACTCCTACAACTAGCAGGGAGAAGAGCTGTGCCACGGGTCTCAGGGCACAAGGACCAGAGAAGGACCCAGTGGCTCAGCAGCAAGTGGGCTCTGAACACCAGCTGGAGAGAGAGGGGCCTGGGCCAGGGGCACTAGAGGTCAGCAGCCTGAGGAGCAGGAGGGCAGTAACACCAGTGTTGGTGCAGGGATGTCGAGAAATGCTTCCCCTGGGAACCTCCCGAGAGACACTAGAAAGGGGAGGGCAGAGCTCTGCACTGCACAGGTGGAGCCTGTGCATGTAGGGAATTGTTCTAGCTGACTTGGGGCCAAACTGGCACTCAACCTGCTTTATTTTTCTTCATATGTATACTGTGCTTTTTAAAAAAATATCTTTTTATTGATTTTAGAATAAGAGGAAGAGGTGAGAGAAAGAGTGAGAAACATTGATAGGTTGTCTCCAGTATGTACCCCAGTCAGGGACTGAACCCACAACCTGGGCATGTGCCCTGACTGGGAATCCAACTAGAGACCTTTATGGTGCATATTATGATACTCAATTAACTCAGCCACACCATCCAGGACTATACTTTTGTTTTAATAAATAAATTTGTAGTTTTTCAAAAACAAACATAACCTTTAAAATACTTTAAATAGATAAGTTCCTAGTAAGCAAAACTCTCATTCAATATAGGCAGAATTCATAGAAGTTGTTAGAGTGAGATACAGTGATGAAAAAGAGACTGTCTGTCAACAAAGAAGGGATGGGAGGACCGAGATATTTATGAAGTAAACATCCATGGCCTATAGCTATGTAAGATTCACTAAATATTAGGAATATACTCAATAAACATAGGTAATTAATTTTAATGAGGTTTGAATTCAGCCACACATCAGTGATACCCATTCCGGCCTCATATTTCCTCTGCTCAGAAAATACAAGTAAATTCCATGGTTATTCATAGAGCTAATTGTCAAGCTACCACTGTGCTGAGCTAATTGCCCTGTGTGTCTCCAGTGAAGCAGGTGTGTTATTGGCTCAGGGCACTTTCTATCTGCGGGTCCCATTGCTTGAACTTAAACTCCCCTTGTATCTACACCATCAGCATGAAAGCCAGTGTGGCAGATAAATGTGAGAATATATGAACAGTGCATGCCCAGGACTCAGGTAGTAAGACCTCCCATTTCACTTGCACTCTATTTTAAGTTTCCTGACTTTTGCTATCTCTTTCTCCTTGCTTCTCATTCTGTGCTTTGAATTGATAAACAGTGATTTAAATGAGCTGTGTGATGTGAACATTTTATTTTGGTCTGGGAGACTTTCTGCATAGTGTTCACTGGGGTGGCTCACCTGGTACTGAGCTTGGAGGCCACCAGTGCATCTAAACAATGTCCCACACAGTTGTATAACTAATCACCTTCCACGTTATATGTTTATTTGTTTAGGTCCAAGGTCTATGAAAGTTCATGGAGGGTATGCCATAAGTATTTGAAAATGAGGAATGAAACTTTTCAAGTGCCCTAACCTAGGACCCACTCCTGCTGTGATGCTGGGACTGCTGGTGCAGTATGCAGTCAACCTTTAGCAGAAACTTCAGGCACCTAAAAGTGAGAGACTCTTGCATTCATCTCTGTATTCTAAGTCAAGGAATAATTTGCAGATCATGGAATTCAACTTAGTTTTGATAGTAAAAGAACAGGTTATATAGCACCAACTACAGAAGGTGGAGTTCTAAGTACTTTACATATAATGGGTTCTTTAACCAAGATAGCAGCCCTGTAACAGAGGTACCATAATTTTCTCCTTTTTATATGGAATAGGAAACTAGAGCCCAGATAGGTTATATAACTTTTCCAAGGTCCTGGGAGACAGAATTTAAATCTTAAAACCCTGCTTGTCATTTTTAAGGGAGGACTAGAAAGATTAAAGAATTCACCTGAAGTCATTTGGTTTGGAAAAGGAATTGATGCTGGAAGATGAACATCCTGACATGCATTCAAACTTTCACCCAAATGTCACTGTACCAAGCATTTCCTTATAAGCTTATGGACACAAAAATTATAAAATAATACAATATTAGTGATATCTATACTAATAAAATGGTAACATGCTAATTAGACCAGGTCAACCAGACATCTTCTGGTCATCCAGTCCTCCTTCCAGACAAAGCCATGGTGGTGGGGGCCAAGGCAGAGGCAGTTAAGGGTGATCAGGCAGGCAGGTGAGCTGTTAGGAGCCAGCATTCCTGGATTGAAGAAGGTGCAGGCTGAGCTGAGGGACACACACCCCCGTGCACAAATTTTTGCACCAGGCCTCTAGTATTATAATAAAGTATTATAATTTTATATAACAAAATAAATATTGTAAAATAAAACAATAAAGTATTTTTAATAAATAACTATGTAACTATTATAAAATAAATATTAATGACATTTTAGAAATATTTTCTTTAACTGGGATAATCTTTTATTTTGTAAGGGATCATATATTTTTAATTTTGGTATCCACATGCTATTACTATGATGAATATAGAAATACATCCTTTGATAACATTTGCATGATGTGACTTTTTACATCTTTTACTTACTTTCAACCAATCTACATTGTTATATTTAAAATGAGTTTCTCTTCAGCAACCTATATTATGGTTAATGTTTTGTAATCCATTTTTCTAATCTTAATTTATACTTTGTGTATTTAGATTATTTGTATTTAATGCAATTATTATTATGCCAGGGTGTAAGTTTTCCATTTTATTTGTTGCTCCTGTTTGCTCTGTTTGTTGTTGGTTTTCTGTTTCCTATCTTCTTTCCCAGGGGTGACCAAAACAGTTTTATAATTATATTTTAATTTATTAATAGAAGTTTTTGGTCATTTTTTTTGGACAGAATACTTAGTGGTACATTTAGCACATATAATATATACATGATTCACCACAATCTACTTCTGTCCGCATTTAAAAGTTTGAAAGAATTTCAGAGTTCTTTCCTCTTATCCAATCATTTGCTCCCCTTCCTCATTTATAGTGCAATTGTGTTAAATATTTCCCCTACAGTAATTTAGAACCACATCAGAAGTTGTAATACTCCTGTAGTATCCTGGAAAAACTCAAGAGTAGGAAAATTGATGATCTTTACTTACATATTTTTCCTTACTGTGTTCTTTTTTCTTCTCCGATGTTCCAAAGTTTCATGTTTATCATTTACTTTCTGGTTAGAGAGTGTCTTTAGCCATTTTTTAATAGTTCTGAGAGAAAGAACTTTCCTTATTTGCTTAGTCTTTATTCACCTGGTCCTCCTCCTCCCATCTTGTGGAATATTTTCACTGGATCTTGGAATCTGGATGAGCCTTCTTATTGGCATGTAGGGAGAGAAGTACAGATTCCGTACTCAGCCTCATTGGCACAGAGCTAGGGAGCTCTTTGCCATTGCTGGGCAAGGATGGGAGCTCCAGCTCCTCATCAGGTCTTCACTGCCACCTCTCTGGATGGGTGGCATAGAATTGCCTCGTTGATAATCTCCAGATAATCCCCACCGACACCGAGGAGTAGGGGAGGCTACTTGTTACTTGCTGGTGGGAGTTATAATCCTGGCTTCCTACTTTGCCACTTTATTTGATCAGGTTGCTCACCTTATTAGCCTGGCAAGGGTGGAAATGTAAGCTCTCTGGTCAACATGCCTGACCGGGGCAGGGGTAGAACTTGGGTGTGCTCTGTGATGTTTGGTTGAGGTAGAGTTGCTGTCTAAATATCCGCATGTCTTGCAAGACTGCAACTCTCCTGGTCTTCTCTAGAGACAGCAGGATTCTGGTGGAATTTTATTGTCTGCACCCACTGAAGTTTTTGGGTTATCAGATTCTTTAGCTATAAATCTGGGATACATGGAGCAAAAAGGAAATCCAAGAATCTCACCACTGTTTCATTTCCTGATTTCCTGCATGGTAGGTCATACATTCTGCATCTTTAGGAGTCTTATGTTGTTATTTGTTGTTTATGTTTTTTTTTATTTAATATAATATCCTGGGGTTTTAATTGCTCTTAACAGGAAATACGGAGAAATTATGTCTATGCATTTTCCCGGGAGAAGAAATTCCTGGCTACTTATTTAAATGTCTCTTCACATAACTATATGTTTTCAATACTTTCTATAGAAACAACATAAAGCTAGTTTGTATTTTTTCTCTAACACAATTGATTTTATTTTTTTAAATGATCCAATAGTTTATTAATGTTTCCTGAAGCTCCACCACCAATTTTTGGCCATAGCACATTTGATTTAGCTCCACAGTTTCTCGTTCATACACACCTCTTGCTGAGAGACATGTCCTCAGTGAAACCCAGGGCTTTGATTAAACTTGGTTGGCACCAGAGGACCTCTGCCACAGCAGTGGGTCAGCAGAGTCAGCTAAGTCCCATTTTTCCCCAGTCACACCCGACCCTTACCAATGGGTTGTCATAGTACTCCATGGGGTTCTCCTTTTTGTTCCATTCATCTATGTGTCTGATTTTGTACCAGTACCAGACTGTTTTGTGAATAGTGGTTTTGTAATATAGCTTCATATCTGATATTGTGGTCCCTCCAAATTTGTTCTTCTTTCTCAGGATTGCTACTGCTATTCAGGCTGTTTTTTTTTGTTTGTTTGTTTTTATTTATTTATTTACTTTTTATTCCCTACAAGTTTTTGAAGCGTTTGTTCTAGGTCAGTGAAATATGCCATTGGTATTTTAGTGGGGATTGCATTGAATCTATAGATTGCTTTGGGAAATGTGGACATTTTTATCTTGTTGATTCTACCAATCCATGAATATGATATATTCTTCCACTTGTTTATATCTTCCTCTATCCCTTTTTTCAACATCCTGTAGTTTTCCAAGTACAGGTCTTTTACCTGCTTAGTTAGGTTTATTCCTAGGTGTCTTAATTTTTTGTTGCAGTGGTAAGTGGGATTGCTTTTTTAGTTACTCTTTCTGTGAGTTCATCATTTCTGGGCTTTAATTTTGTATCCTGCTACGTTGCCAAACTCATTTATTAAATCTAATAGTTTTTTGATGGAGTCTTTACGGTTTTCTATATAAAATATCATGTTATCTGCAAACAATGAGAATTTTACTTCCTCTTTTCCAATGTGGATGCCTTTTATTTATTCTTTTTGTCTGATCGTTATGACTAGTATTTCCAGTACTATGTCGAACAGGAGTGGTGAAACTGGGCATCCCTGTCTTGTTCCTATTCTTGGGAAGTGGTTTTAGTTTTTACTCATTGAGAAAGATGTTGGCTGTAGGTTTGTCATATAAGGTCTTTATTAGGTTGAGATATGATCCCTCTATTCCAACTTCGCTGAGAGTTTTTATCAAGAAAGTGTGTCGGATTTTGTCAAATGCTCATTCTGCATCAATTGATATGATCATGTAATTTTTGACTTTCCATTTGTTTATGTGATGTGCCACATTTATTGATTTGTGGATATTGTACCAGCCTTGCATCCCTGAAATAAATATCCCTTGATCATGGTATATAATCTCTTTGATGTACTGCTGGATTCGACTTGCTAGAATTTTGTTGAGGATTTTGGCATCTATATTCATCAGGGATATTGGCCTGTAATTCTCTATTTATAGTGTCTTTATCTGGTTTGGGGATTAGGGTAATGCTGGCTTCATAGAAAGAATTTATTAAATCTACTATTTTTTTTTTCTTGGTCACTAGAGGTTTATCACTTTTGTTTATCCTTTTAAAGAACCAGCTCTTGGTTTTATTAATATTTTTTATTGTCTTACTTGGTCTTTATGTAATTTATTTCTGCTCTGATCTTTATTATTTTCTTCCTTCTACTTACTCTGGGGTTCTCTTGTTGCTCTCTTTCTAATTATTTAAGTGGTAGGGTTAGATAAAATATTACCAGTTTTTTCTTGTTTTTTGGGGCTAGGCCTGTAGTGTTATGAACTTCTCTCAGGATTGCTTTCACTGTGTCCCATATATTTTGGATTGTTGTGTTGTCATTGTCATTTGTTTCCAGGATTTTTTTTCCTTCTGTGATCTCTTTGGTAACCCATTCATTATTAAGTAGCATGCTATTTAGCCTTCATGTGTTTGATTGTTTTCATTGTATTTAACTTCTACTTTTATGCCATTGTGATCTGAGAAGATGCTTGATATGATTTCAATCTTCTTGAATTTGTAGAGACTTAGCATGTGTCAAAATATGAGGTCTATCTTTGAAAATGTTCTGCATGAACTTGACAAGAATGTATACTCCATAGCTTTGGGGTGAATGTTCTGAAGATGTCAATTGGTTTGATGTCATCTAGTGAATCATTTAAGACTGCTGTTTCCTTGTTGATTTTTTTGTCTAGTATATTTATACAGTGATGTCAATGGGGTGTTAAAGTCCCCTACTATGATTATATTGCTGTCAGTCTCTCCCTTGTTATTTCTGAGAAGATTTTTAATGTATGTGGGTGCTCCTGTTTTGAGTGCATATATGTATACCAGAGTTATATCCTCCTATTGTATCTACCTCTTTTTCATTATGAAGTGGCCTTCCTTATCTCTTACTATAGGCTTCACTTTGAGGTCTATTTTGTAAGATATAAGTATTGCTACCCAGGCTTTTTTTCATTTCCATTTGCCTGAATTCTTTTCTATCCCTTAACTTTCATTCTGTGTGAATCCCTTGTTCTGAAGTGGGTCTCTTGTAAACAGCATATATATGAGCCTTGTTTTCTTATCCATTCAATCACCTGATGTCTTTTGATTAGAGCATTAAATTTATTTGTGTTTAAGGTTAATATTAATAGGTATTTCTTTGTTGCCATTTTTTATTCTTTATGTCTGTGTTTCTCCCTCTCTTTCTATGCCTTCTTCTTAAACCAGTCCTATTAGGATTTCTTGCATTGCTGGTTTGGTGGTAATAAACTCCCTTAGCCCGTTTTTGTTTGCAAATCTCCTGATTTCACCTTCAATTTTGAATGAAAGCCTTGCTGAATAGAGTATTTTGAGGTTCAGTACCTTGCTTTTCATTACTATGTATACTTCATTCTATTCCTTTCTTGCCTGATATGCTTCTGTTTAGAAGTCATTTGATAGCATAATAGGAGATCCCTTGTAAGTAACTTTTTGTCTCTCTACTGTAGCCCTTAAGATTCTTTCTTTGTCATTGATGTTCCTAATTTTAATTATAATGTGTCTTGGTGTGGGTCTTCTTGGGTTTATCTTGTTTGCGACAATCTGTGCTTATGTGGCATTTTTCTTCCCCAAGTCAGGGAAGTTTTCTGTCATTATTTCTTTAAACAGGTTTTCTATTCCTTGCTCAGCTTCTTCTTCTTCTTCTGGCTCCCTTACTATGGGGATGTTGCTTCATTTCTTTTTGTCCTAAAGTGGCTTTAAACTCCCCTCCTGCTTTGTAATTTTTTTTCCCCATTTGCTGTTCAGATTGGGTGTTTTTTGTGTGTTTTTTTTAATCTGTTTTTTCTAAATTTTGTTGTGTTCTTCATTTCACCTATGTCATTCTTCATTTTCTCTTGATTCTTATACATGGTAAATTTCTTATCCAGATGTTTGAGCATCCTTTTAACCTCTACTCTGAATTATTTTTCTAACAAATCACTTGCCTTCATTTAGTTCCTTTTATGGTGTTCTTCCTTTTCATTCCTTTGGGGATTGTTTTTTGGTCTCCCCGTTTTTTGCTGTTTCTATGTAATGTGAGTTGCTGTCTTTTTCTGGCCATGGGCAACCTGATTGACTTCTAAGAGTTTGAAGCCACTAGTGGCCCAATGGTATGGGACTCCTTAGCCCAGAAGCTGGGTTTGCTTTGAGTCTCCTGCTTTTATTGTCTCTGCTCTTAGATGTACTTATTTCCCCATGGCTCTAGTCTCTTAGTTGTCTGTTGCAGATGCTCAGGTTTTGCAGGGGCACAGCAACTCCCTGTGAGGTCCCGGAGCCCTCTGGCCTACAATTCACTTTGTGGTCCCAGTGCCATGGCAGTGTGGCATCCTAAGACCTTCCAGCATTCACTCAAAGTATAGTCCTGTGGCCTGGGTGGGGCTCAGTCCTGGGTGCCTGTGGCATGCACTAGTAGCATGGCCCCGGTGGGGCCGGGAGAAGTGTGGGGTCCCTCTGTCATACACTCACAATGCAGGCTTCTGAAGCACAGGGTCCTGGTGTTCAGGGTCCTGGAGCCCGGTGGGGAGGACAGGGAGGTCTCTGTGCTCTTCACTCACTGCAGACATCTGTTAGCTTGCAGCGAGTTATGGCTGGTGATCAGCTCACTGCTTGAGTTCAGGGTAGTGTCCAAGGCCAGTCTGGGTGTTGGTGTGGCTGCACTCTACTGCTCCCACCCTCAAGATGGAGTGGTATTCGCACCAGAGCTGAGCCCTGCCTGAGAGTGCCTGTGGCAGTAGCAAGGGCTCCCTGTCCAGGAGACCCTGATACACTAGTCCCTGAGACTCCTGAGAGATCTAACTGACCCTCACTTACCACACACACCCCACACATGTCCATACACTCCTCTCTCACTCTTTTGCTCACTCACACTCTCTTCTTCACTGCCACCCTGCTGAGATATCCCTCACTTAAGTTTTTTGAGCTTTAAGATTAAATCCAAAGGCATAGCAAATGCAGCTGAACATTTGAATCAGAATGTCATTAATTTACTTTTTCACAATTCCATTTAGGTTGAGGTAAAATTACTTTATTAAATACTTTAAAGAAAGAATGTGGTTTAACAAACTTTACAGTAAATACTATTGTAAAAAGCTCAATTCATTAAAAAAATATGTATATCTAAATACCCTAAGCATTATTTATAGATGAATGTAGCAAGTTACATAATAAAATATTTTATAATTCTAATTGTAACTTTTTATTTTGCTTTTACTATGCCAAGATATCTAAGTCTTTAAAGAGGAATATGTGAGAAGCATAATGACTATTAGCAGATGCATTTTAATCCTAAGCTCCTCACTCCCACCCCTATTTCCTCTTCCAGCTGACCTACCCACCTTCTGTGCCACCCCATTGCTAAAAGGAGCCCCGAACAACATAATTACCAACATTCCTAACACATTGTGCTAGTTGTCTAACGTATTTATTTTATTTCATATTACTTTTTAATCAACAACAGAAACACCAAAATTAATTTAAAAATCAGAGATTGTCTGAAAAAAAAATCAATGGAGCAAGTCAATTCCTAAAAAATAGTTCTGCATTTTGGTAATCACATTTATTATAAGGATTGGAGAAAAATAAAAATGCCATTTAGCTTAAGAATGTTGAGTTATCTTCAAATCAACTTATCTCAGGAGTGGAAAAATCCTTGGTCATTTGTCAACGTCAAAATTTACACAGGTTTCTCTTTTCAATACCTTGTACATTTCAAGAGGCAATCATACAAGGTCTCTTATTTTCCATACATTATAAATTATTTCTTTCAGCCAAATCTCAATGGAGAGGTAAGTAGTATAACACCATCTCCCCAGACAAAAGTATCAGAATATTCTGTTTTGTTGATTTATATATCTTTCCATATGTTTCTCCATCAATTTCTATAATAATCACTCCCAGGTCTCCCAATATCATATTTAAATGTTTGTCATCAGTATGCAATCTACCTCAAGTTCTCTGTGGTCTCATTTTCACCTGGAGTCTGTCCTCTAGGCTGAGCCTGAGGAGGTCAGGAGGCTCCAGTGTTGGTGGTGGGTTGCTGGCCCATACCACCCACCACTTTTCATAACCACGTTTTATATTCTTAAGTTTCTCTGAAGCCCTCACTTTTATCATCTTCAAATTGCATAAGAGGATTCACGCTTAGAAAGGTTAATTTGAACTCACAGAACTGCTAAGTGACAGAGCTAAGAGTCCAACTAAGACCCTAACTTCATAATGTGTGCTCTAGAGAGGGGCTCTCATCCCATCGTCCTGATCTCAACGTCCTGGGTCTGTCTCCAACTTCCTTCCAGTTGCTGTCCCCATATTATTGTTATTTGGTGTCTCCTTTGTGAATCCTACCTCCTTACAGCATGCGGCACTCTCACATTCCACCCAGGGACTCGGTGGAAGGATCTGATGGGTGAGAACAAAGCACATGGAGTTGAGACCCTTCTCTAAGGAGACACCTCCTTCTCAGAGTGGTTTCCTGTATATTCTGCTTTTCCAGAATTTATGCTAACTGACAATTTCTCTTAAACTGGTCACATCATTGCAAAAACATTCAAGATTGGAATCATCCTGGTATTTGGAAGACATGAAACAGTACTGCATTTCCTTAAAAGCACTTCAGAACTCAAGCATCTCACACAGACTGAACTCTCATTCCATGAAGTACTTGGCAAAAAAGCGAAGTTGTCTAGTCCTACAGGCACGAGTGGCAGGGGGAGGTGTGAGCTGTGGCTCCAGATTCAAAGCATTTCCCTTTTTCTTCTGAGTGAAAGACTTTTCTTCCAGACGGTGGAAGTGGAGCTACTCTGAAGCCTCTGAAAGCCCATTCACAACAAAGATTTCCCGTACTGCTTTGAAAGGAGATGTTTACTGGCAGATTTCTGTATTTCATAAGCAATAACTTCAAACGATTCTTACCTAACTTTTCAGAGGGAAAGGGAGCAGGGAGAGAAGGTTTGCCCACCTGAGCAATGGCAGGCTTGGGATGGAGATACAAAGCTGGGACTGTCAACTTACACGCCCTTAATGGCTTCTGTTGGCTCAGAGCCCAGGACCCTGAGGCCATTTCCCACTGGCACCGCTTCCTGGGTGGCGCTCTGCGGAAGGAGTGCACAGAAAGCCGGGCTCTGGGCTCTTCTTGCTTCTGGCATCTCAGTTTGCTGGGCTGCTCTGCGAGGGCTGGACTCTGAAGTTTTTTCTTTGGACTATGGATCTGAAGATATAGGCATAAGCTGATGACATTCATATATTAAAAAATTTATTTTAGAAAATTCCTTTTTTCACACTATCAAAAAAGTTTACCAGACTTCGGGTCATCTTATGAGCATAGTGTTTTAGGTGGGGTTGGATGGTGAAAACTTTCTTTTTTATCTATGTTAACTGTTGCACATATATTTTTATTAGTTTCCTAATTTATTATTTCTATAAAATTATATTCCATTTTATACATTTTCAATATTAATCCTATCTAATAAAAGAGTAATATGCAAATTAACTGTCACACCCTCTCTCCCTCACTCCGTCAGTCCGTCACAAAGATGGCGGCGGCCACAGATCTGGAGTGAGCAGGAGGCTTAGGTTGCCCCTGGCAATGGAGGAAGCCAAGCTTCCTGCCCTTCCTGGCCAGCCCTGAGCTCCGCTCAAGGCTACAAAGTTTCAATTATAGAAGATAAATAAATCCCAGATACCTGCTTCCAGCCTGTGGCCGTGGCCAACCTGAAAATGGCCATCAGCCCCTCACCCAGGCTGGCCAGGCACCCCAGTAGGGACCCCCACCCTGAAGGTTGTGTGGCCAGCCTGAAAACAGCCCTCAGCCCCTCACCCAGGCTGGCCAAACCCCCATGGGGTGAGGGTCCCCACTGAGGTGCTTGGCCGGCCTGGAAACAGCCATCAGCCCCTCACCCAGGCTGGCCAGGACCCCCACCCTAATCTGGGACACCCTTCATAGCAAACCAGCTGGCCCGCACCGGTGCACCAGGCCTCTATCCTATATAATAAAAGGGTAATATGCAAATTGACCCTAACAGCAGAATGACTGGGAATGACTGGTCACTATGACACACACTGACCACAAGGGGGCACACACTCAATGCAGGAGCTGCCCCCTGGTGGTCAGTATGCTCCCACAGGGGGAGCTCTGCTCAGCCACAAGCCAGGCTGCCGGCTGCCAGCACAGCGGTGGTGTCGGAAGCCTCTCCCACATCCTCAGCAGCGCTAAGGATGTCTGACTGCAGTTTAGCCTGCTCCCCACTGGCACGTGGACATCTGCCCAGGGCTCCCGGGCTGCCAGAGGGATGTCTGACTGGGGGCTTAGGCCCGATCCCCCTGGGAATGGGCCTAGTCTAGCAGGTAGACATCCCCTGAGGGGTCCCAGACTGCGAGAGAGCACAAGCCGGGCTGAGCCCCCCCCTCCCCCCGCCCCCCAGTGCACAAATTTTTGTGCACTGGGCCTCTAGTTAATTATAATAGAATATAACAAAATATTGTTTTACACTTTATTTAAGTTTTCCATATTTTTATTATTTCTTATGTTTTTAATTTATGCACTTAAGTCTACATCTTTATTTTTTCTTTCATGCCTTCCTTGAGCTCTTATATACCTGTTTTGAGATCTTCCTTGAAAAAAGCTAGTTGTTTCCTACATTTTTCTATTTCATTAAAATTTATTGGCTTATTAGCAATGGTTTTATAGTGTATATTAAATATTTTCCATGGATATCACTTAGATGCATTGGACATCACAATTTCTGTCCCTCACCCCCCTGTTTTGGTTAAATAGTTACTTAAAGGAAAAGAGAGCGTTAGTGCCTTTATTCCATCATTTTAAACAGTGAATCTGGTATTGAAAGATGCATGCTGTACTGTGCTAATAGTTTCTTCTCACTCACTTCCAGAAGTATAAATACTTTGAGAACTGAAACAGTTTACCCCCACACTCAGCCTGAGCACTGAAAATGTTATCCACACCTCATTGTTTACAGTGCTATTTCCCAGGCCTCATTAGCAAGACTTTATGACTCCTGTCCAGGTAAAGGGCTTAGTTGTTCATTACAGGAACTTTACAAAAGATCCACCAGCTCTTCCTGTGTCCTATGATTCTGTCTCCCTCATCCCAAAATCCTTCCCTTGAGACTTCCACCTGTGCTGGGTGATTGAAACGTGGTCTTTACCCAATCAGAGCCAAGACCCTCCCCGACAGCCACCTCCTCCCACCTTCACTGCTAAAGCTTTGAAGGCGGGGAGGGTGTTATGCATGGCTGAGGTAAGCAGTGCTCTCAGCTTGGCCTAATCGGTAGGCTGTGAGGAGGATTTTGAAAACTCCATTGCCTATTTCCCTGCCAGAACGTCTTGCTTTGCCTGCCCCTGGGATTACATCATCTACTACGTTCATAATGTATAGCACATTTCTTCTAAATGAGCTTGATAAAATGGGAACATCTTTACTGGAACGTTGTTTAGGAGATTCCAGATTTTGATACATTTCTAATAGCAATGCAACCTACACAATTCCTCACCTGTACTCTGCAAAACTGTCAAGGTCATTAAAAATAAGGAAGGTCTGAGAACCTGCCACAGCCAAGAGGGACCTGAAGAGAAATGCCAACTAAATGTCAAGTGGTCTCCTGGATGGGATCCTGGCACAGGTAAAAACTAAGAAAAATGGAATAATCTACATATACTATAAAACTTACTTCTATTAATTTATCAGTATTGGTCCATTGATTACAACACATGCATCATACCAATATCAAATGTTAACAATGAGGAAATTGGGTGTGATTTATGTGGAAAATGTCTGCAGTGTATATTTTCAATTATTCTGTAATTCTAAAAGTGTTCTAAAAAGTCAAATCTATTGAAAGTAAAAGAGAAAAATACACACAAAATACTCTTAACCAGCTTCTAATTAGTGCTGATATCTTTTCTCTGAAAATAAACATTATGGTGTTTATGTTAAAAGTTTCCTTTTCTTCCTCTCTCCTGATAGTAAAATTAATTCCCTAACAACAAACAGGAACCTTACACGTCCACACCAGTGCCGTGAACTCTGTGGGATCGCCTTCCTCCTCCCGCCCCCGTCTCCATGGGGCCTGTCCTGTCGTAAACTCTGCTCCAGGTTCTGTGTCCTTCACAGGACCTTTGTTGATCCCTGTTAACTCTCTTCTCTCTGTATTCAAGTAGCTATAATTTATATTCAACAAGCAGGGAAAATTCTCAGCAACAGAAAAGCTGTGCTTTTACTTGGAAGATGAGTGGGCAGGAAGTGACAATTTTAAGCACATGGGTTTTGAGTTTGAACAATTGTTTTTACTGTGCAACACAATTAACACCCTAGAGCCTCAGTTTCCTCTTCCTATAAAAAATAATAATGATAGTTTAAGAATTATAGTGCTAATTAATCTAATGAATTAATAGCTGTTCTGGATGATCAACTCCAACATTGAGATGCATAGCAAATTGGCCAATTGAAAAAAATATAATCATATATTAAATGTGAAAGTATATTGATGGTCATTGCAAATAATTGGATAAAAAGGACGATCCTTGTGCTCAATTAAAAATTGGTTGAGGCAGGTTGTTTCACATTGTTCCTAGTCAATAACTTAAGAATATCTTAGCGTAAAGGAACAAATGCTCTGTGTCTATGCAATAAAAGATAAATCAATCCAAATTTTGAGGTTCAAGGTTCTCAGAAGATGACACCAAACCTGAGCGACATTATGAAGTTTCATTAAAGATAAATAGGAAAAGCTGAGGCAATGAACAGAATCATGAATCGGTAGAGGACACTTATCTAGTTCATCACCGTTAGGGCATGAATTGAAATAGGCGAGTGGCAGAGGTGACATTTGGGAAGAAAGCAGGTGACGGAAGGCCTGGTAATTTATGCTTAAGTGTTTGACCTAATCTTGTACACACCACAGAGAGTTAATAAAGGATTTTAAGAAAAGAAAAAAAAATGAGAGGAAATATTATTTGTGAAACTAAATTTAGAGAATAATGAAAAGAAACTTATAAAATATTTTGTATGTGACATTGAAATAAAATGAGTACTTTTTTCCTAAATAAATGAGTTATTGTGGGGATTAACAGATAGGGAAACTATTTAATCTAGTATTTAATAATGGATGCTTTTTGAAGAATAATTATTTCTTTGCCATTGAAAAATTGAAGTTGAGCCCTGATCGGTCTGGCTCGGTGGATAGAGCATCGACCTGCGAACTCAAGGGTCCAGGGTTCGGTTCCGGTCAAGGGCATGTAGCTTGGTTGCGGCCACATCCCCAGTGGGAGGTGTGCAGGAGGCAGCTGATCGATGTTTCTTTCTCATCGATGTTTCTAACTCTCTATCCCTCTCCCTTCCTCTCTGTAAAAAAAATCAATAAAAAATATTAAAAAAAATTGAAGTTGAATGAAATAGGACAAAATCTCAGGCTAAGCATTCTGGTTTCACTAACAATGGGAAATATTTATTGAATAGTATCCCTTTCACAATATTAATAAGTACAGTGTCTCTGACTTTCTCCGGCTGGGCTCCATGTGACAACTTGCCCAATAGATAGAAATACAGAGTAATATTTTCCTTTTGTCTTTATTTTTAAAGCTATTTTTTTTAAATTACAGTTTATTTCAATATTATTTTGTATTAATTTCAGGTGTGTACCATAAGTTAGACAATAATATACTTTACGAAGTGTTTCTTCTGATTCTTCAGTACCCACCTAGCACCATACGTAGTTAGTAAATATTATTGACTATGCTGTATTTTACATCGACTATTTTGTAACTACCAATCTGTACTTCTCAATTCCTTTAACATTTTTGCCTATTCTGCAACCCCCCTACTTTCTGGCAACCATCAGTCTGTGTTCTATATCTTTGAGTCTGTTTCTGTTTTGTTTGTTCTTTCATATTGTCCATTAGATTCCATACACAAATGAAATCATGGTATATGTCTTTCTCTGACTGATGTATTTCACTTAATATAATACCTCCCCTCTGGGTCCATCCTAATTGTCACAAAAGCTTAGATTCATTCTTTTTTATGACCGAGTACTATTACATTGTAAATATAGGGTGCTCCCAAAAATGTATACACACTTGGAATAATTATAAAAGCCATATTTATTAAAATACATTTAATTTTCAAAGTGTAATAGAGATCAGCTGTTAAAGTGCATATACATTTTGCCACCACTTATTTATCTACTAGCCTACTGATGGACACTAGGGTGGCTTCCAACACTTGGATATTGTAAATAATAAGGAAGCATATATTCTTTGTAAATAGAGTTTTTGATTTATTTAGATAAACACACAGAAGTGAAATGGAGGGGTCATAAGGAAGTTCCGTTTTCAATTTCTTGAGGACCTTCCATACTATTTCCCGTAGTGGCGGCACCACTCTGCATTCCCACAAACAGTGCAGAGAGGTTCCCTTTTCTCCACATCCTCTCTAACACTGTTTTTTTGATTTACTGGTGGTCATAATTCTGACAGCTGTGAGATGATATCTCATTGTGGTTTTAATTTGCATTTCTGATGATTAGTGATACTGAGCATGTTTCATATGCCTATTGGCCTCTATATGTGCTCTTTGGAGAAGTGCCTATTCAGGTCTTTTGTTCATTTTTAAATTGGATTGTTTTGTTTTGGGTGTTGAGTTGTATAAGTTATTTATAAACTTTGGATATTAACCCCTTATTAGATGTATCATTGACAATTATGTTCTCCCATTCAGTGCGTTGCCTTTTCACTTTGTTGTAGGTTTCCTTTGCTGTGCAAAACTTTTTAGTTTGATGCAGTCCTTTGTTCATTTTTTTCTCCTTTTTTTCCCCTTGCCTATGAGTTATATCAGAAAAATTTGAGCTCAGTGAAATTTCCTAGATTTTACTGCCTATGTTTTCTTCTATGACTTATGGTTTTTGAGTTTACATTTAAATATTTAACCCATTATGACTTTATTCTTGTATACTAGAGGCCCGGTGCATGAAATTCATGCATGGGAAGGGTCCCTAGGCCTGGCAGGTGATCAGGGCCGATCTGTGAGGCGACTGACGGGGTAATTGGGGGACCCATGCTGGCACCCACCTTGGCTGGCCTGCGGGCTAGGGGCAGCTCCTGTGTTGAGCGTCTGCCCCCTGGTGGTCAGTGCACGTCATAGCGAATGGTCGTTCTACCGGTCATTCGGCTGTTTGGTTAATTTGCATATTTATTATATAGGATTGTGTAAGAAGGTGGTGTAGTTTCATTTTTTTTGTATGTTTCTGCCCAACACCATTTATTGAATATATTGTCTTTGCTCCATTGTATGTTCTTGCCTCCTTTATCAAATATTAACTGAGCATATAGATGTAGGTTTATTTAAGGGTTTTCTATTCTGTTCTATTGATCTATATGTCTGTTTTATGCCAATACCATGCTCTTTTGATTAATATGGATTTTTGGTATAACTTAATATCAGATAGCATGATTTTTTTCAACTTTGTTATTTCTCAAAATTGCTATGGCTTTTGGGGTCTTTGTGGTTCTATATAAAGTTTTGAATTATTTGTTCTATATATGTGAAATGCACTATTGGTATTTTGATAGGAATTGTATTGAGTTGATAGATTGCTTTGGGTAATAAGTACATTTTAACAATGTTAATTCTTCCTATTCATGAGTATTGTATATGCTTCCATTTAATTGTATCTCCTTTGGTTTCTTTCTTCATTGTCTTAATAGTTTTCCAAGTAGAAGTCTTTATCCTCCTTAGTTAAATTTATTTCTAGTCATTCCGTTTTTTAATACCAGTGTAAATGTGAATTTTTCTTAGTTTCCCTTCTCTTAGTTCATTATTGGTGTCTAAAATATATTATTTCTGGGTATTTATTTTGTAGCCTGCTACTTTACTAAGTTTACTTATCAGTTCTAGTAGTTTTTTCAGAGTGTTATTTTCAACTGAAGTTCAAAGAGACGATAGCTCCCATAAACACAATACAAACAATATTCAGGTTTGGTAAATATGTATCTTGTTGATAGGAACTTTGGCAAAATAATTAAAAATGGGTACATACACTGTGGAAGAACTGGCCTTTCTTTGAGGAGTGATGAATGGATTTCCACTTGTTGTTGCTATTGTTGCTTTAGAAAGATTGCAAGGAGAATTAGTACAAAGTGCAAAAAGGAAGGAAATTAATTTTTCCCCCACAATTACCAGGTGCCTAGTGCATTAAGCAGTTACTATTATATATATCGTAAGATAAGAAAATGAGGTTTTTCATTTAGATAAATTGCCATTGTAATGTGGATGTTAGAGTTTGATTTTAAATTTTATTTTTATTGATTTAAGACAGAGATAGAAAGGTTTGTTGTTCCACTTTTTTATGTATTTATTGGTTAATTTCTGTATGTGCCCTGAGTGGGGATCGAATCTGCAACCTTGGTGTATCAGTACATCACTCTAACCCAGTAGTCGGCAAACTCATTAGTCAACAGAGCCAAATATCAACAGTACAACGATTGAAATTTCTTTTGAGAGCCAAATTTTTTAAACTTAAACTATGTGGGTAGGTACATTGTTATTAACTTAATTAGGGTACTCCTAAGGCTTAGGAAGAGCCACAATCAAGAGGCCAAAGAGCCACATGTGGCTCGCAAGCCACAGTTTGCCGACCACAGCTCTAACCAAATGAGCTATTGGCCAGGGCTGGAGTTTGACTTTAATCCAGGCATTTCTGACTCCTAGCATCTTATCTGCTCAGATGTCTGAATGGAAATAAACTGAATCTTGGTCCATAAATTCTGTGACTCAGAGATGATTAAATTGTTTTCCTCTGTGGTCCAGATGTAGACTTAGTGAAGAAAGTAAATTTTACTCTATAATTCAGCCAATTTTCTCTTACAAAGCCATCGAGTAAATCCTAGCCCCTTGGGCAAATTAGGTAAATAATTCTTCATTCCCCCCTCCCCCCAAAATCCTTTGGTCAGGTTTCATTGGGCTCAGAGAACTTTTCTTAACCTCTATTATTCAGATGCTATACACATTTGCTTTGGCAAAATTTCCCAGGTTTAATTTTCTTTGTTACAAAATTTGATGCATATAAATTCATCAAGTACAAATTACATGTAGGTGTGAATCCATGACTGCAGCTAGCCCATCCTCTAAGAACGGGCTAATAAAGCAGAATTCAAATTCAACTGAGAGTGTTCACAAAGTAATTCTAGACCTTATTTTCCCAAAGGAAATTATAGACTATGTCTATGCAAAGTCAGTTTTAATTTAAAAAGTTAGTATTTCACCTTTTAAAAAGATGTTTCAATTTTAAAAGAACTTTAAACAACAGGTCTTTACAGAAAATTGATTGTCTGTATAGAATCAATTTCTAAGATTGTGCTTTTCTGTTCTGATGTTTAGGGAGGGCGGTCATGGTAACAGAAGGAAATGGGAACAAGCTATGTAGCACTTTCTCTTTGAACTCCTATGCGTTTGATTTTTTAAAATAAACTTTTATTTTATAATAAGTTTGGATAAATACAGTAGATGGACAGAATATCACAGAGTATTTCTATAGATATCATGTGCAACATCACTCATTATTATCATTTTAAAAAAAAATGTTTTTATTGACTTCAGAAAGGAAGAGAAAGGGAGAGAGAGATGGGAACATCAATGATGAGAGATAATCATTGATCAGCTGCCTCCAGCACAACCCACACTGGGGGTTGAGCCTGCAACCTGGGCATGTGCCCTTGACTGGAATTGAACCTGGAACCCTTTAGTCCCCAGTCCAATGCTTTATCCACTGATCCAAACTGGCTAGGGCTGTTCCCCTCATTATTAATATCATATATTCCTGTAGCATTTATGTGACAACTAATGATCATGTTGGAACCTTATGATCAACTAAAGTTTGCACTTGCTTGCATTTCTGTAGTGTTTGCATGCTGCCCTTTTTCTGATCTTGGATTCCATCCAGAATGCCAGGTGTAAGCTCCTCTAAACAGTGGCAGTTTTTCAGACTTTGTTTTTGACGACTTTCACAGCTTTGAGGTAAGCTGTATGGACAGTTCCTCAATTTGGGTCAGTTTGCTGTTTTCCTCAGAGTTAAACGGGGGTTCTAGGCATAGGGCATAAGGTCACAGAAGTGAAGTGCCATTTTCAACACATTAAATAAAAGAATGTGCTCCCAAGGTGACCTTTCACTGGCTTGTCAGGTTTCCTCACAGCAAAGTCTCCCTTCCCAAAGTGTTCTCTTCGCAAAGCAGTCACTGAGCACAGCCCCACTAAAGGGAAGAGGAGGGAGGGAAATGTATATAAATGATTTGCTAAAATATATAAGCACTGGGTTTTCCCAGGCCAGGGTTGGCCTGGAGTACTGCTGTGTGAGGGAACTGAATGTAGAGAAATAGAACATTAAATGTAAGGCACGTAAAGTTGGGAGCTGTATACACATGTTGTTCTCTTACATTTCATAGGTAAGGAGAGTAAGATTAAATAAGTTAATTAATTCTAAGGCAACAGAGATTTTAAAACATAGAGTAGTAATTTTAACTTAACTTTATTTGACTCCAAGTCAGTAATTTTTCATTACTTTCTAAAGGAGAGAACATTGAAAAAGTTTGATCTTTCTTTTACATAAATTGCTTGATTTGGTTTGTGTCCAAGTTTCCTAACTCACTGGCACTCACTTGGTTCTCCAGATGGTTCCAGGTGTCAGGACAGTGGAGGGACACAGAGATCCCAGGCCCACACAGGTGCCCCCCCCCCCCCCCCGCAGGCAGAGCAGAGCCAGCTGCTGCACTAGGGAAGCACGGCAGACATCACATCTTTGGTGCTAATCCCACAGCTGTCCTGCTGCTTGTAACAATACCTAGAGGAACAAGAATGAATGACAGAAATATCCTACCTGCCACCCTTCAGGCACAAGAAACAGACACTGGCCATGTGGGTTTTGATGTATCTCAAGAAGGCAACCAACAGAGGCCAGAAAAGGATGCACTGTTCAGGCAGTAAGAATAGACAAGAAGAGCTTCTGCCAAGAAGGGTAGTTATGCAAGGAATGCCCCTGGCCTGAGTGCATGGAGAGCATAGAATAAAAGAGGGAATTGCAGAACAATGGGTTTAGTTTAGAACAAAGCAAAGCAAATACAGAGTGGGAAAAGCAATGGAGAATATGTGGAGTGAGGTTCTGCAGGGTTTACTTAATGCACTGCATTCGGCATAAATATCAGGACTATGGAAGCTAATTGGGATATTGGAGCAGGAGGTTTATAAACACACTTGTTGAAAACAGAAGACGCTATTTAGAAAACTTTAGAAGTTATGCTGCTGATGCGCCAAGATTATGGAAACAAAACAAGAGCAGGCAGATAGTTCTTGTAGGAAGGGGTGGGGGGTGGAGGGAGGTTGGGGAGGTGGAGGAATTGAACAAAAAAAAGAGAAAGAACTCAGACATGGACAGCATTGTGGTGATAACTGGGGGAGAAGGGTGGGTGGAGGTGGAAGAGGGTATAGGAGGATAAATGGTGATGGGGAAAAGAAAAAAGGAAGAAGGGAAGGAAGAAAGGAAGGAAGGAAGAAAGAAGGGAGGGAGGGAGGAAGAAAGAAAGGGGTAAAAGGACTCTGAATTCACAGCCAACTCTTCTGGCAATAAGCATTCCCATTCCTGTTAAAGAAGAATGAAACAGAGAACATTATTGCGTGCTCTCTAGCAGTTTACTTAATGCACTGCATTTGGCATCAAGTAGCTTTGTATTCAGAATTAGGAAAGGTTCTTTATGCACCAATGGAGCATGGCATCTTTATCTGTTTTTATATGAACTATCATTTATAAAAATAATTTTAAAATGTAACAATTAATTAACCATAAATCACAAGGTGCCTGGTGCCTCTCTTTACACCATAGCTTCATGTTGCGTGGAACTTGCTTTCCCCCAGGACCTTAGTAAATGACTAGAGCTTCCCATTTCCTGTCTGGCAAAGCTCCTGTAGAGCCAGTGTCCAGTGTCTTGTACATTGCAAACGTACAAAATCATTTTGCCTCAGTTCCCTGGAGCCTCATGAAGCCTTTCCTCGCTCCATGTGCTGGACGAGGACGAGGAAATGGCAGTAGAATTGAACAGGTCTGGTATTTGGCAGGTTTGCTTGGCCCTTTCATCAATTATCATGCGTTGGGAAGTTTATTTAACTTTGTATCTAATTTTCCTCATCTGTGAAAGGGACTAACTGTATATATTCAGGTGAAGAGATTAAAAGATTACACATGTATATGTGTATCTATCACAACACCTGGTACATAATAGATGGAGAATTAAGGGATGCTGACTATTGTCACTGGTTAGCACGAAGCTTTGCCTCACATATATTCAAATTCCACCACACAATTTGTTTAATATTCTCAGTTGCATTTTAATTTCTCTAAGAATTTTAGGTCGAATTTGAACTTACCTGTTTTTACATAATTTTACATCACGAACATGAATAGGTAGTATCATTTCCTAGTTTCAATTTTTCTACATACTCATTAATTATTTAAGAGGCCCGGTCCACAAAATTCTTGCACTAGAGGGGGGTGTCCCTCAGCCTAGCCTGCACCCTCTCCAATCTGGGGCCCCTCGGAGGATGTCTGACTGGGCCCCCCTGGGGGATGTCTGACATCCCTTTCACAATCTGTGACTGCTGGCTCCCAACCTCTCGCCTGCCTGCCTGCCTGATTGCCCCTAACCATTCCCCTGCCAGCCTGGTCACCCCTAACTGTTCTCCCCTGCCATCCTGGTAACCTCTAACTGCACTCCCCTGTCGGCCTGCTCACCCCTAACTGCCCTCCCCTGCTGGCCTGGTATCCCCTAACTCCCCTCTCCTGCTGACCATCTTGTGACCATCTAGGGCTGGCCATATTTGAGCACATGGGGGCAGCCATCTTGTGTGAGGGCATGACGGTCAATTTGCATATTACCTCTTTATTATATAGAGTATGCATAATTGAATATACTCTTGATTACTAGATTGTGAACAAAACTTCATCCTTGGAGCTTCTGAGGGAAGCCTGCTGAAGAACTGGCCTTCAGCTAGGTGCCGCCATCACAGGTGTCAGGCCACAGTAGACTCAGGTGAAAAGCTCCATCTGTTTATTCACCACTGCACCAGTGATCTCCAAGCCTTCAGCAGCGACAGAGGAGGCAGAGCATGACCTCACAGTAGAAAATCTGGGCCTGGATTTCTTGTTAATTTCTTTACATCTGTCTGGACTTTGATAAATTGCTTTTCTTTCTTTACCCTCTGATTTCATAGGAAGAACTAAAAGAAAACATGAGAACTTATTTATGCTAGGAAAAGTAAAAATTGGACAAGGATACATAACAATAGTGTATTATCAATGAAGACTATTTACTTAAATGAATAATATCAATAAATTAATAATTTGCTCAAAAACTGTGATAAAATATCTTGAAAAATATAGGTGAAGCACTAGGAAAATGTATATGAGAGAAACAGAATGGAATTGGAGGGTGGGGAAGGGATGCGTGAGACAATGAGTTTCATCAGGTTTTTATTAACAGTGCATTTCATCAGTGTACTCATATAATGCTGCTAAAATAAAATTTCTGTCAAAATAGAAATAGAGTAAGAGTTAGAGGTATGTTTAATATGCATGTTTATTTGTCTAACTCAAATATTATACTCTAGTTGTATGCCTCTTAGGGCATGCGCCTCTGCTGTCTGGTCGCCATGCTGTACTTAACCCCTGGTCTTTAGTAGGGCCTCAGTAAAAGAGAGATGAACAGATCAATGAAGCTAAGATCTGGAAATAGCCCAAGTGACCACCAGCAGATGGATGGATAATAAAAGCTGTGGTACATCTACACAATAGAATACTATGTGGCTGTAAAAAACAAGGATCTCTTACCATCTGCGACAGCATGGATGGACCTGGAGAGTATTATGCTAAGATATATACCCAGTCTGAGAGAGACAGATACCATATCATCTCACTAATATGTGGAATCTAGTGAACAAAATAAGCTATTGGATAAATAGGACCAGAATCATGGATACCTAGAAAAGACTGACATGTCTCAGAGGGGAGGGGAGGGGAAAGTGGATAAAGAAGGTGAAGGGATTAGCTAAAGAACATATATGCATACCCCATGGAAAAGACTGTGGTGAAGGCCAAGGAAAGGGCAGGTGGGAGGAAGGGAAAATGGGGGACATCTCAATAGTGTCAACATTAAAAATTTTAACAAAAAATATACATAAATAAATAAAACAGGTCAATGAAAAAAAAAAAAGATACACAGTCACTGAAGTCCTTTCCAGGTGTAAAACAAATTAACTGTGGTCACAATGTTATGAAATCATTAGTAAATAATTTGATTAATGATATATGAGTTGCATTTGAGCAAAAAGAGCGCTGTAGGAAAGACACCTTGGGAAATGATCCTGTTGAGCAGCAATGATGGAGCAAGAGAGCTACCTATCCAAGCCCGACCTCCACGTCCATGTAAGTGAGCTGTACCCAGAAGTGGTGGTCCAGCCCCCGCATCTCATCACCTCCCATAGGTGCCACTGCATGGCTCAGTCCAGCAGTGACATGTGAGTGAGGTGGCCACTTCCAGACACAATGCAATTCCCCTGAGATCCCTCCATGTTTCAACCCAAAACAACTGCTCTAGAGCCCATACAGTTCTGAAGCGAGAAGATATTCTAAACTAGGATCATGCACACAGCAAAACTATGTCAACAATTAGGGTCAAAGCAATATATTATTAGGTAAATATGATACTTTTATCTGATATTTCCTTTTTCTGAAGCATATCATGTAGGAAATTCCATTAGAAAGGAACTTTTGATGGTAATTTTACAAGTGTATGTGTGTGTGATTAATTTATTTAGTTCTTTAAAGTTTTGTTTAATTCATTAATCAATTTCAGCTTGATTACTATTTTTCTCAGTTTGCTGAAGGAATTTATTATTTTTGTGGCTTGTGGCTTCTATTTCTGTTGATGGAAAAGGGACTGTTAGTTTAAGTTCGATACCTTAATAGATAATCTATGTTTTCCCTTGGGCTGATTTAAAATTGTATTCTCTCATTTTTCTTTTCACAACAATGTAGGTGTGGGTTTAGTTTTTTCTTATGTGGGGGCCCTCTCCAGAGTACACTGAATGTTCAAGGCCACTCTGAGCATGGGAATCCTAATCAGGCTGTTCAAGGCTAATTTGCTATACCCAGATGCAAAAGCAAGGATGCAGAAAGCTATATACTGCACAGGCGTGCCTGTCTGTGGCCCAAATACTGAGGTCACTATTTGGCATAAAGCCCCTTTGTTTGAGTTTGTATATAAGTTGCCACTGATCAGCCTGATGTAGGCTGCTTTGTTTGCAATAGAGCATGCCCCACTTGCTTGCTTGTACCCATGTGTTCTTTCAGTTTCCTGCACACAGAAGGGTCAAGTCTCAGGCTGAGGAGCTTGTCCCTGACATCTTACAGATATTTTATCATTTCTAAACATGATAATTACTTTTCTTCTTTAAATCTGAAACATTTCAAGTCATTGTTTTCTTTTAATTTTGCTCAGCCTTTCCCCCCTAATATTATGATCTGTATTAGTCTCATCCCAAAATTTCAGCTGTAACTTTTTACCTCCTTTTATTTCTTCTCTTTGTTAAAAATTAGGTAATTTCTTTAGATACACCATCTTTTTAACAAAATCTTATTTCTTTTCAAATGCTGTTTCACCATCCAATTGTCATTGTAAAAATTATAATCATGTAATGTTAAATTTTTAACATTTTCCCTTTTAGTGTTAAACTGTATCTTATATCTGGTTCATATTTACAACTTTTGCTTTTGCTTTTCTAATCATTTTGAGCAGATACATCATCAAATACCTGTATTTCTTTTAGATATTCTTCCTACTAACTAAAATTCACACTCATATTTTCCCTTTTTTACTTCACAACATTAAATTGTACACTTATTTTTAAAATCAGGACATTGTGAGGTGCTGTCACAATGCATGCTGGCAGGTGTTTCAATGGTATCAATCCTGAGAATTTGAAATTAATTTGTTGAGTTGAGATTAGATTAAATTTGGATGCATATGAGGTCAGGTCTACCGTGTGTGTAAGGCTTGAGAGGGCATAGTGTTCCACCCAGTTTGGCAAATAAACTTTTTTCTTATTTTGTTTTTAAGTAAGGGTATTGACTTAAAAAAATGTTGATGGTATTACAGATGTCTCCCAATCCCCCTCCCCCCCCTGCGCTTTACTCTCCTCCTTTCAGACCCTGCCCCACTCCAGGCCTTCACTACACTATTGTCTGTGTTCATTGATTATGCATATATTTATGAGTTACTTGGTTTATCTATTCCCACTCCCCATCCCCCCTAGATAGGGCAGTCTGTCTCATGCTTCCATGTCTCTGGACCTTTTTTGTCTGTCAATTTATTATGTTCATTAGATTCCACTTAAAAGTGAAATCATGTGATAATTATCTTTCTCTGACTGGGTTATTTCACTCATCATAATATTCTCCAGGTTCAACCATGTTGTTGCAAAAAGTAAGAAATCCTTATTTCTACAGCTGCATAATATTCCATTGTACATATGTATTACAGGATCTTCATCCACTCATCTATTGATGGGCATTTGGGCTGTTTCCAGATATTAGCTATTGTAAATTGTGCAGCTATGAACAAAGGGGTGCATATACTTTTTCTTATTGGTGTTTCAGGATTCCTAAGATATATTCCCAGAAGTGAGATTATTGGGTCAAATGGGAATTCCATTTTTAGTTGTTTGAGAAAACTCCATACTGCTTTCCATAATGGCTGCACCAGTCTGCATTCCCACCAGCAGTGTGCTAATGTTCCCTTTTCTCCACATCCTGGCCAGCACTTGTTTTTTCATTTTGTTGATTTATTGATGGTAGTTGTTCTAACAGGTGTGAGGTGATATCTCATTGTAGTTTTAATTTGCATCTCTCTGATGATCAGTGACTTTGAGCATTTTGTCATATGTCTCTTGCCATCAGTATGTCCTTTTTGGAGAAGTGTCTATTCGGGTTCTGTGCCTGTCTTTTAATCGGTTTATTTGTCTTCCTTTTGTTGAGTTGTATGAGTGTCTTATCTTCCTTTTTGACCTTTAATATAGTTTTAATTTTAAAATCATGTATACATGATAATTTAAGATAAATGCATATTTAAAATAGATAATAAATATTTAAAGTGAGAGGCATTTTGTTTTTCTTTTCCAAGCGAGCCCATTCAAACTCTGTATGTATACATTACTGAGATTAGCGACTGTCTTTAGTGCCCACACCTGTGGAGTCCGCATGTCAGTATGATTTCCCGTCTCTCTTCATTATTGGTGCCTGGGGATTTGTCTTAATAGTTTATGAAACTCAGAAATATACAATTATTCCTGGCATATCATACACATGATTTTCAGCAGGGACTTTTTTAAACCAAGAGATATATTTTAAGGTAAATTCTACAACCCCAGAAATAACATTCCCCAATACAGATTGGAAAGCAAGAGGGAAACATGGGTAATGCAGGCAAGTGTGAGACTACTTTTAGAAGAATATTTCCAAGTAGGCAATACTCAGTGGAGTCCAGTGCACACATGAAATTTTTGGCCTTAGATAGATACAGAGATAGTACCTCCATTGCAGCAGAAAGTGTGTGTGTGTGTGTGTGTGTGTGCGCGCGCGCGCGCGCGCGTGTGTGTGTGTGTGTGTGTGTGTGTGTGTGTGTATTGGCTGATAGATTGACGGGAAGGTGAAACATACTTATCTGATGGCTTCTATTTCTCCAGTGAACTAAGAGTGAAGCATCAGCTGAGACTGGGAAAGGGGAAGGTGTATTTAAATTATGAAAAGAAACAAGAGTGTATGAAATAGTCATCTCAGGCCATTGTAATTGGATAGAGCTAGGAAAAAAAATGAGACATCCATCATTGCACAGTGCTAAGTTATAACACAGTTGAAATGTGTTATCATAAACTTAGTTCAATCATACACCATCTCATTCAACCACTAACTAAATTTGTGTAAAAGTGCATTAGTTGAAGTGCTGCATTTAATGATTTTCATCAGGTCTATGTGACAAATGGAGAACTAGTCAAGGCAGCTGAGCATCTATGTAAAGAAGCAACTTAAATGTCAGACTATTGAACATAAGTTGAGTTAGAAGAAAAATGATAACACAAAGGCGATGGAAACCGTAAAGAAGCAGTTGATCGTCCAGTGGGGTTTCAGTGTGACTGAAACTTTGTTGGGCTTGAGATAAAATCATAAGTGAGAATTAAATACGGAGTCCAATATTCAGAAAACAAGATAATGGAATTCAGTTTCGGAGGTGGAACCGTAGACTTGAGGAAGTTGAACACCTGAGAAGTAAAAGTACTAGATGAAATTGCATGGATGGTGTAGTCATAAAAGAATAATGTTGATGTTAGTTATAGATAAGAATACAGAAAATGAGATGCTGAAGTATTTTGTGAATAAAGGGGAATTACTGAAATATCTGAAGCATCTGGTAATAGAGAATAATACACCTTTACTGGTGGAGGTCTGATAGCACATCTGATGAATTAGCCCTTTAAGTGAATGAAAATAAACTTCTAGAAGAGAAATGAGGCTTGACAATGAGCTATTGTGGAAACAAAGGCAATATATCAAAAGTGCATTCCATATGGTAGACCTAACATTAACATTAGTATGTTTTCCATTTAAATCTTATTTTTAAAATGTACAAAGTCAGCCTGTACACATGTTCTTAAAATATATCATCACTGCTATTTGTGCAGCTTTGAATACCCAGTATATGTTCTTCATAAGCAAATTCAGGGCTCACACAGTTATTGTGTACACTGGCCCCCAGACAGAGTCAGATATCACAACATAGGCAGCTCCACTCAACAGCACTCATGGATCTTGTGGGCTTTCGGCATCTGTTCCGCACCTCAGTAGAGCGTATGGAGTCCCTTTCAAATGCCCAGAACCTATGGGATCTCAAACTGGGTCTGGCTATTCTCTAGGGACCCACCCTATTTCCATTTCCAGCTGTGTCTCAAGGCTGAAACTGCCTCTTTCGTGTGAATGTAAGACTTTTGAACCTTTCTACACCATTGCCCAATTGGGAAGGCTGGCATTTATTTACAGCTCCTTTCAATTGTGAAAAGAAATCAGCAGTTGGAGCTAAAAATCTGAGAGTGAAGAAAGAAATCCTTTTTAGTTGACAGGAAAAAAAATGCACTACATGCATCGAAAATTCAAAAATAGGCTAGAAGTGTTAAGATTTGAACAGTTAGATCACTGGAGAGTTTAAAAAATGATACTAATAAAGATGCAACTGGGGTTGAAATGAATCTGGTGGTATATAAAATATGTAATGTTTTTAAAATATTTCTACTTAGAAATTCAGGTCATGAAAGCAATAATATTTAAACATAATATCTAAGCATAACTAATATTTGACTATAATAACAGCTTCCAGCTTTATTATAACAGCTTCCAGCTAAGCCAAGACTGCATCTTGATACAATCACCTTGCTGTTGAGAAATCCCAGTCTCTCACCCTTTGTTCCTTTCAAAACCAGTTAAGCAGCCTGAAAAATCAAGTCTGCACTGTAAGTGCAAGACATGAAGTTCGTCTCCATGCTGGTATGGGAAACTTTTCCAAAGGTTATAATCCCATTTTATCTAAGAAGTTATTGCCAGAAGAGGAGGTGCCTCCTGGTTTTTACTGCATTTATCTCCACTGACATGATTCTAATGTAGGTATAGTTGTTTTTCAGGGTCATTCATTGAGTTGTGTGTTTGTGTTTGTGTATGTGTGTGTTATATTTTGCTCTGTTTTGCTTTGAACAAACTAGTGGATCAATATCTTTCCATTAAATGTAATTAGTGCTTATAAGAATGAGATTCCTGTTCCTATAGGCATCCAACAGAAAGAGTGGTGCAGCCATTAGAGGTTGTTATATGAAACAATAATATTAAGCTCAAGCAGAAACCCCAGATAGATGGGCAACATAGTGTGGAAAAGGACCAAAGAAACAAGAGAAACACATGTTAGAACCCTATGTAATAAACACTAAATGAGAGCTTTGAAGAAATGTTTGTATTATCACATGAATTCCCAGTGCCATTATGATCAGACAAAATGAAGCTTGAGTTATGTCTTATAATAGATCTATTTTTTCTTCCCCTTATTCAATTCTGGCAACACACATGTAGAATAGGTTTTATCATTCGCATTTTACAGGTGAAGAAATAGGTCTCAAGATCTTATCCGACTAAAGAAGATGTAGATGGGATAAAATTTGTCCCAGTTCAGAATAAACAAAGTGTTCTGCAATATACTTGAGAAAAGAGAGAAATCACTTTAATCTCTCAATTGAATGTCATTTTATGTGAAATGCAGGTAATAAGTACCATATGTATTTATACTTTGGTTGTGAGGATTTGGTAAAATGTGTGTGATGCTCCCAATAAAATGTCTAGGACTTAAGACTATTCAAAACGTGATAATGATGATTGATAAAGATAATGACAATGAGGGTGATGATGATGGGTAACAAGCCAGCAGATTGGCAGTAATGATAAAAGCATAATGGGCTTATGGTACTTCGATAGTAATATTAGCGTGTCATCCATCACAGGTACTGGGATAAAAGATGGTGGTGAGGTGAGTTAGTGTTGATACAGTGTTTTCAATTTTCCAATCAAATCTATCACAGGCATAAATAACATTCTATTTTTTTATTTTATTTTAAGACAATCCTCATAGGAGCCCACTTTATCAACCCTGGTCTCTGAGAAGCTTCGCTACAATATGGCTAGATCTTGATAATGGACATAAGGAGTGGCATTGACCACAAGCTGGTGTGAGTCCAAGGAACTCTAGGAAGTGAGCAGTAAACCTGGCAAATAAATTGAAAAATATTCTGAGTCCATTTATTGGAATATGTAATATTATTGAAATGTTCATACTACCCAAAGTGATATACAAATTAAGGCCAATAACTCAATTTGTTGCTTTATTCAGAAGCAGAAATAAAAGTTAAAATTTTTAAGTGTTCATCAGCACGAGTGGATAAAAAAGCTATGGTGCATTTACACAATGGAATATTCCTGTGCCATAAAAAGGAAGAAAATTTTACTATTTGCTACAGCATGGATGGACATGAAAAAACATTATGCGAAATGAAATAAGCCAGTCAGAGAAGGACAAGTACCATATGATTTCACTCAGATGTAGAATTTACTGAAGAAATTAAATAGTCAATAAAATAGAGGCTGAATCATAGATAGAGAGCAGACTACAGCTGAGAGATGAGTGGCAGGGTGCAGAAGTTCAGAAAAAAAAAGAAGAGAGAGAACTCATGGGCATGGACACCAGTGTGGTGATTATGGTGGGGGAGTGGAGGTGGAAGAGGCTATAGAGAGGATAAATGTGATATAATCCTATATAATAATAGGATATGCTAATTAGCCCAGATGTCTTAGCAGACATGATCAGTCAGGCGTGTAATAGTCACAACCTGTCAGGTGCAGACCGGGATCGACCCCTGGTGAAAGTGGCCACTGGTGGGGGCACACATGGGCCTGCGGTGCCACCCAGTCCAGAGGCCACCTGGCTGGGGGTCTAGAGCAGGCAAGCCACACCGCCTGGCCTGGAAGCGGCCCCTGGTGGAAGTGGCCACCAGTGGAGGCAGGAGCAGGCATATACCTTCTCCATTGTGTATATTTGTCACCCATGTGGCAGATCTTTGGCCATACAAAAAACTCTTGATTTAAGGATTTTCTATTCTGTTCCTTTGGTAATTATGTTTGTCCTTATGACACTACAATATTGCTTTGCTTACTACATATTTTATTTTATTTTATTTTATTTTATTTTATTTTATTTTATTATTTTATTTTAGTACTAGAGGCCCAGTGCACAAAATCTGTGCATGGGAGGAGGGGGGTCCCTCAGCCCTGCCTGCACCCTCTCCAATCTGAGACCCATCAGGGGATGTTTGATTGACGGCTTAGGCCCAATCACACAGGGCCTAAACCATCAGTTGGACATCCCTCTCACAATCCAGGACCACTGGCTCCTAACTATTCACTTGCCTGCTGGCCTGATTGCCCCTAACTACCCACCCCTGCTGGCCTGGCTGCCCCTAACTGTCACTGCCTAGGCCCCCGCCACCGTGACTTTGTGTGGAAGGACATCCGGATGGATGTCCAGAAGATGGCTGGTCTAATTAGCATATTTCCCTTTTATTAGTATAGATTATACAACATAAACTTTAAGGTAGAATTGCATTAGTAGAAATGAAGAGACATTTCATTAAAAATGTATATTGGTTTGATATGATTCAAATCCACTTGTTTACGACAAAAATCAAGTCTTTAAGAATAGGATTACTTGCCCTAGCTGATTTGGCTCAGTGGCTAGAGCAGGGGTGGGCAAACTTTTTGACTCGAGGGCCACAATGGGTTCTTAAACTGGACAGGAGGGCCGGAACAAAAGCATGGATGGAGTGTTTGTGTGTGAACTAATATAAATTCAAAGTAAACATCATTACATAAAAGGGGACGGTCTTTTTTTTTATTTTTTTTAGTTTTATTCATTTCAAATGGGCCGGATCCGGCCTGCGGGTCGTAGTTTGCCCACGGCTGCCTTAAACCCCTAACCTCTCCATTTGGAGGAAGGGGGTGGGAAGCAGGTACACAATGCCTGGCAGGACGCCCTTCAGTCCTGGATCTCTCCAGGGCGGGGGAGAGGTGTTTGCAGTGGTTTATTTGATTCTTCTTACATGTTGAAGGGGGTGGCAGGGGAGTGTCTGCCAGACATGGTTTCCTTCTGCTTGCTCGCCAGAGCTGCCCCATGTGATGCCTTTTCCCTTCCTTCCCCGCTGCTCCGAGCTAATGTGCATGAGATCCCCAGGGAGGAAACTGGGGCCCCTTTGTATTGGGCGGAGATTGCGCTCCACAGGAACCTGCCTGATCCAGGGGAGGTTGGGGTCATTCACTGCGGAATGGCTGGATTTAAACCAAGCAGCCCCTTGCCCCAGTTTAGATAGGCGCCCGCTGAGCTCTTTGCAGAGGGTTTATCATCCCTTCTGGCTGTTCCCTTGGAAACCACAAACTCAAGATACCAGAGCCGGCCCCAGGCTTCTCAGCATCGGATCTCCTCAGTCAGCTGCTGAATTTACTTAAAAAATGTAGAATAATTTTTAAACGATATTAAAGTGTGTACAATTAGGTCAAAGCATTATGCGATTGTTTCCTATTGATTTGTATGATCGAGGGTCCTGAGTGTTTGAGGATGTCAGCTCTCACAGAGCATAGTGATTTTAACTATTGAATTTAACCAAAGTCACCAGTGACTCTTTTGGCCGGGCTGCCTCAGGGCCAGGCGGCGCGGTGGGCCTGTGCACACCTCCACTGGTGGCTGCTTTGGCCAGAGGCTGCTCCTGGGCCGGGTGGCCTCCAGGCCCAGCAGTGCCGCAGGCCTGCACGCACCTCCACTGGTGACCACTCCTGGGGGCCGCTCCAGGGCTGCGCCTGACCAGTGGTGACTTTTAAGGCGTCCGGGCTAATTAGCATATCCCTCAATTATTATATGGGATAGGACTATGGACTGGCCCCTGCGAGAATGGCAGGTGGTAAAATGTGCAGTGGGTGGAGAGGAGGAGGTAAGGCCAGTTGGGTTGGAATTGATTTCCTCTGTGGCTCCCAGTCCTTACCTCAGCAAAGTAGTGGTCAGTGCTCTTGAGCTTGGGACTTTCTTTTGAAACCCCGAACTCATTGGGCCCTTGCAGCTTGAACTGTGTTTTAAGGTGGCTGCATCCATGCTGCATGTCCTCATGCAGTGTTGAGCACTACCAGCACAGAAGGTGGAAACATGAAGTGGAGATCTATCAAACCTATCCTGGCTTATGCTATTACAAACTATCGATCACTAGTTTAAAAGTAAGTCTAGGATGAAAAACCAGCTGGTCAGACGACTACACAACAGGCCTGAAAAGGTGTGATTCCCAATAAATCGGGATACATGTCACCATGGCACAAAAGGTGAGGAAATAAAAGTAGCAAATACAGTCAACTCCTTAAGAAGCTTGATGTTGAAGAAGCATGAAGCCAGAAGGTGCTGAAGTGAGGATTGAAGAGGGATATTTTAATATGTGACCAAAATGACCATACTGATTTATGACTAAAAGAAATACAGGATTTCCATTTTAAAAAAAGACTTCTCATGAGTGGCTTATTTGTTGCAATTCCAATCTAAATCATAGTGGCAATCTTTTGAAGCTTGAAAAATATTTCCAAAATATATATATATAAGTAAGTTCAAATAACAAAGAAAATGTTTAAGTAAAGCAAGTTATAGGAGACTATCACTATCTATAATAATAAAAGCCTAAGCAACCATCGCAACTGAACAGATGACCGAACAGGCTGTGTGGGGCGACCAGGCCGGCAGGGGTCAGTGAGGAACAACCAAATGACGGAGCAGCAGGCTTCGTGGGGTGACCAGGCCTGCAGGGGGGGCAGTTGGGGGAGACCAGGCTGGCAGCGGGCGGCAATTAGGGGCAACCAGGCACATGTGGGGGCAGTTGGGGGCAACCAGGAAAGTAGGCACTTAGGATCAAGTGGTCCCAGATTGTGAGGGATGTCTGACTGCCAGTTAGACATCTCCCGAGGGGTCCTGGATTGGAGAGGGTGCAGGCTGGGCTGAGGGGAGGGGAACCCCTGTGCACAAATTTTGTGCACCGGGCCTCTAGTCTAATCTAATAAAAGAGAAACACGCAAATTAACCACACCTCCGCTATGCCCAAGCCACGCCCATCAGCCAATCAGAGCGACTATATGCAAATTAACCCAACCAAGATGGTGGCTGGCAGCCACGGAGCTGGAGCAAGCAGGAGGCTTGGTTGCCCTGGCGATGGAGGAAACCAAGCTTCCCACCTGCCTGGCCGGCTGTGTCCTCCATTCAAGGCAACAAAGTTTCCATTATAGAAGATAAATAAATCCCAGATACCTGCTTCCAGCCAGCCTCCACTGGAAGTTTGGGTGGCTGGGGGCCATGGCCAGCCTGAAAACAGCCATCAGCCCCTCACCCAGACTGGCCAGGCACCCCAGCAGTACCCCCCACCCTGATCCGGGATACCCTTCAGGGCAAACCAGCTGGCACCCACCCGTGCACCAGGCCTCTATCCTATATAATAAAAGGTAATATGCAAATTGACCCTAACAGCAGAACAACTGGGAATGACTGGTCACTATGACACACACTGACCACCAGCGGGCAGACGCTCAATGCAGGAGCTGTCCCCTGGTGTTCAGTGCACTCCCACTGGGGGAGCTCTGCTTAGCCACAAGCCAGGCTGATGGCTGCCATACAGTGGTGGTGGTGGGAGCCTCTCTGGCCTCCTCAGCAGCGCTAAGGATGTCCGACTGCAGCTTAGGCCTGCTCCCCGCTAGCAGGTGGACGTTCTCTAAGGGCTCCCAGGCTGCCAGAGGGATGTCTGATTGCCAGATTAGGCCTGATCCCCTGGGGAGCGGGCCTAAGCCAGCAGGTGGACATCCTCCGAGGGGTCCTAGACTGTAAGAGGGCACAGGCCAGGCTGAGGACCACCCTCCCCATTACACAAATTTTTGTGCACCGGGCCTCTAGTTTATATAATAAAGTGCCAGGGTGGAAACATCCACAAAGACTGAAGGCTCGACCACGCCAGGCTAGGGAGCTGAGGGAGCAGGCCTGATCAATCAGTGGCAGCGGTGACTGGTGAGCAGCTGAAGGCAGACCTTTTGGTCCCTCCTCCCGGCCCTCAGACTCCAGTCAATCGGTGGAGGAGGAGGAGGAACTAGACACTGGCTCCCTTAGTAGTCTTCTGGGTTCAATCTCAAGAGGACAGGCCAGGCACAAACAGACCAGCACTGTGGGCATGGTCCCAACAGCGCTGCTGGCCTCTTGGAACTTGGCTTTGGGCACTGCGTCTGCTGTCCTCCCTAGACGCTCCACAAGGTCACTTGAGCCCGCTCTGCTCCAGATGAAGTGTGATCGCTGCGCTTAGAAGAAATATAGTAGAAAAATAAAAACCGATGACCAAGGGCCCACTTCCACGAGCTCAGGGGAACCTCTGAGCACTGGGCACCCTGACTATTTTAGGGGCTTCAGATGAGCAGGGGATGCAGAGGGGTCAGGAAACCTCCCTGGAGGTCAGGCGGTAGGTCTGATAATGGATCCATCTGTCCTGCCTTCTGCCAATTGCCGCCTCCACGGAGAATGGGAGAACAAAGGGAGGGGGCAGTTCTGCAAACCCCAGAGGGAATCCAGGGTCCCAGGTGCTCTGCCCCACCTGCTGACACTACGGCTATGAGGGCACTGTGGCAGCCAACCAGCCTGATCTCCCTCCCCCTCACACACACACATTTCTGGTCGAAGACACAGAGAGCACCCCTTCTGAGGGGAGATGCCCACCAGATATACAGAAGGTATACAGAAGGCGCTCAGCGAGGAGCCCCCACAGGTTGTGTTTGCACCTTCATGCTGTTTCTTCCTCCCCACCCACCGCAATGCCGAAGGAAGCCTGATTGAGGAACACCCCCCTGCTGGTCCCCCACACAGAAAACAGCGAGTGATAAACATCATGTCCCCCAGATGCCTGAATCCGCCCCGAAAGGAAGACGCTACAGACCCGGAGCAGGAAGATCAGACCGAGACAGAAGGTCTGGGAAAGCAAGACTGCCCCACCTGCTCCCCGTGCCCCTCCGTGTGTGAAACACCTGCATCGCCCCCTTGGTCAGAGGCCTGTGAAGGAGTGAAGGACTGTGGCTGTGCCTGTGGCTGCACTCGGCTCCTGCCCTCGGGGATAAGCAGGAAACACATTTACCTGCCAGAATCTAAAACCCTCTTTATGGGTAATAGCACAAATAATGCAAGACCCACACATGTTTCTAAACAGGACTCTGTCTGCTTGTGAACCCAGATCTAAGGCCTGATCTCCACCGAGGAGGTGCAAAGGCTGCTCCTCTCTGGGACAAACACAACCTGGAGAGGTTTAAAGGGAAAAGGAGATAAAAATAAAACAACATAGCAACAAGCTCTGAAGCCGCTGCCCTGCTGTCAAATCCTCCGCGCAGTGGTGACGTCAGGGCCTGTCTCCCCGCGCTTGGGGCAAAGACAGCCAAGCAACCTGGCACCGGCCTCACCTACCCACGGCCACTTTCAACCTCCCACCCGCTCCTGGAGGCGGTGGGCTTGAGGATGGAGGCGTCCCTGTTAAAGCAACCTTGTTGTGTAGCCCAGACACGTGTGGGCTTTTTGATGAGAACCCAAAGCATCCCTTCACGACGTGTTTTTAACTGTTCTGAGATAACCTCCCAGCCTTGGCGACTCTCAAATAGGCCTCAGTGATTCCACTTGCCAGATGCAAAGACTGACCTGGCTTTCATGGAGACCAAACCCTCAGCCTGGAGCAGACAGGAGAGAAAAGCAGGGTCTGATCGCAGCCCCATGGCAGTCAGTGCTGGGTGGGCGTGGTGGAAGTTGGTCCTGCAGTCATTGAACACAGGGTCAATTAATATTAAGTCACATAGGGCCAATTAATATCTCTTTGAGAAGAGTTGAGAATATAACATACAGTGTAGAGCAACTACTTATATTATTTCACATAAAACTCTTTTCAACTAAGATATTTTTCTTTATATAAAATGTATCTTTATTTATGAAAGTATTACAGATGTCCCTTTGTTTTAGTTTTTTTTTTTCCCCCCCATTGATCTTCTCCACCCAGCAGCCACCCCTTCCAGGCCTTTGCCAGACTATTGTCTGTGTCCATGGGCTATTCCTATCTACATTAATAAAAGACAAACATGCAAATTGACCATACCTTCGCTACCCCTTAAGGCATGCCACCAGCCAATCAGAGTGACTATATGCAAATTAACCCAACCAAGATGTAGACCGGCAGCCACGGAGCTGGAGCAAGCAGGAGGCTTGATTGCCCCAATGATGGAGGAAGCCAACTTCCTGTCTGCCCTGGCCGGCTCTGGCCTCTGCTCAAGGCAACAAAGTTTCAATTATAGAAGATAAATAAACCCCAGATACCTGCTTTCAGCCGGCCTTGGCCATGAAGATGGAGTGAGCAGGAGGCCAGTCCTGGCCAGCTTTGAGCTCCACTCCAGGCTACAAAGTTTTAATTGTAGAAGGTAAATAAATCCCAGAATAATAATAAAAAAAAAAAAATAGGAGAGGCTGGGAGCTTCCGTAACCAGGGGGGCTTGGCCAGCCTGAAAAAGGCCCTCAACCCCTCACCCAGACTGGCCAGGCACCCCAGTGGGTACCCCCCACCCTAAAAGGGGTGTGGCCAGCCTGAAAACAGCCATCAGCCCCTCAACCAGTCTGGCCAGGCACCCTAGTGGGGACCCCCACCCTGAAGGGGGTGTGACCAGCTGCAAAAAGCCATCAGCACCTCACCCAGGCTGGCCAGGCACCCAAGTGAGGAACCCCACCCTGATCCAGGACACCCTTCAGGGCAAACCAGCTGGTCCCCACCCATGCACTAGGCCTCTATCCTATATAATAAAAGGATAATATGCAAACTTACCCTAACAGCAGAATGACTGGGAATGACTGGTCACTATGACACACACTGTCCACCAGGGGGCAGACGCTCAATGCAGGAGCTGCCCCCTGGTGGTCAGTGCGTTCCCACAAGGGGAGCTCTGCTCAGCCACAAGCCAGGCTGATGGCTGCCAGTAGAGTGGTGGTGGTGGGAGCCTCTCCCGCTTCCTCAGCAGCACTAAGGATGTCAGACTGCAGCTTAGGCCTGTTCCCCGCTGGCAAGTGGACATCCCCTGAGGGCTTTCAGGCTTCCAGAGGAATGTCTGATTGCCAGCTTAGGCCCAATTCCCCTGGGAGCAGGCCTAAACCAGCAGGTGGTCATTCCCCAAGGGGTCCCAGACTGTAACAACCCAGGCTGAGGGACCCCCTCCTCCTCCCCGGCCGAGTGCACAAATTTTTGTGCACCATGCCTCTAGTCTAATACATAAAAATCTAGAAAGATTTAGAGAACATAAAATAAAAGATGTGCCAGGTAAATATTGAACAGAAGAGCTGAAGTTGCTGCACAAATATTGGATACAGGCTTAAAGCCAAAACACAACTCATGAGATAAAGTTAGTCATTGTAACATAACAAAAGTTTCCTTTCACTAAAGAGATAAGATGCTTCCCAATAGTTATACACATAATAGAACAGTGTGGGGGTTCAGAATGAGCCTCACCAAGATGTGTCTCATTGTTATATAGGTTTTTGAGCTAAGGGGAATTTTAGCTTCAGGCTCAAGTGAAAATTCTGCCCCTTCCTTTAATTACCTAAAAATTTTGAATTAGAGGCCTTGCCCATAATAATACATTATCCTATATAATCAAAGGCTAATATGCAAATTGACCAAACAGCAGAATGACCATTTCCTATGACATGCACTGAACACCAGGGAGCAGATGTTCAAAGCAGGAGCTGTCCCCTGGTGGTCAGTGTGCTCCCACTGGGGGAGCACCACTCAGCCAGAAGCCAGGCTCATGGCTGGCTAACACATCAGCAGTGATGGGAGCCTCTCCCACCTTCCTGGCAGCTCTAAGGATGTCTGACTAACTGCTTAGGTCCACTCCCTGGGACTAAGCCATCAGTTGTACATCTCCTGAGAGCTCCTGGACTGCAAGAAGGTGCAGTCCAGGCTGAGGGATGCCCCTGCTTCCAAGTGCACAAATTTCATGTGCCAGGCCTCTCGTATGATATAAAAGCTTATTTTGAAGTCCTGATTTGTCTGTTCTTATAGATCCCTGAATCTATTACTTTGTCTTTGGTCATATACTACTTCTGTCAGCTTATGGGCATTTTTTTAATGTCACAAAAGAACATGTTGCTATTGGCTAAATAAATGACATAAATAAATCCTAATTAAAAATTCAGAAAAATAAGAGATGCCACTTTAAGTAAAATTGGACAAAAAGGGATATTTGAAAAATTAGAAATTACGTTGTCTAGTCTCTGATGTTCCAAAGTTTCAAAATGAGGAGTAAACAATGATTTATCCCACATAGGAAATAAAAGAGAAAATAATTCATCATAAGATCTGAATTAACCGAAGTTAAATACAATATAGGCTAAGTCACTATAAGTAATTTATTCTTTCATGTATTTAAAATATCTTTCCAGAGATTAGATTATGTGTTAGGTGTGGAATTTCATAGGAAGAAGACTAAATTGAAAACAAAATGACCATGGACATAGTCTGCAGAAAAGCAGAAAGAGTCTAGTTAGAGTCCAATGAAGCCACATTTTTCACCTGAAAAAGAAGAGATGTATAAATCTAGCTGTCATCTTCCAGCTTCCAATGATAAGAAACTTAGGTCACTACCAGAAGCAAGCCTCTTTGAGATTAGGGGTATATTTACAGAATATAAATTAGAAACACCAATATGTCAGGTGACAGCAAATGTGTGAATAATTCTTTCTCTCACAATCACAGAATCTGTTTCCCCACACAGTGTACTTCCTCTGGTGGACATGTGAAATGACATGCATCATCAGAACGGGAATCCTCTTCTCATGTTTGGAGAATTTCCTGCAGGAAAGTTACGTGCTACCACCCTTAATGTCATGACTCAAAGAGACAGGAATACAGACTCTTACTACATACCACAAACTCAACCTATTATCCCCAGAGGATAGAAATTGAGCCGTTAGATTGTTTCAAGGGGTAAGTCATCTTAAAAAGAGGGGGGTAAGTAGTATGAAGCCCTGAAATGCTGTATTTGAATTCCAATGTAGACATTTAAAAGAGGCATTTGGGTCTTTGTTCAAGTTACTTCCTAGGCCTTGATTTCTAGCTCTGTAAAATGGGATAGCAGCATCTAACAGTTGTAAGAATCAGTGGATGTTCATATGTTGAGAACACTGCCCAGCTCAAAATATTATAAATCCAAGGTAAATCCTGAGTATAGATTGGGCTTGTCAGGTACTGTTGAACTTATTAAAGTGTTTAAGTAGAGCAGGAGCAATTGTCCCCAAAAGCTTTTATAGATGGGATTGAGATACCAGATGGAGATTAACCCTGATGATATCAAGATTCCTTCAAACACTTAGAATTTATTTATATTTTTAAGATATAGACAAAACTTAGACACTTGGTCTATTCTAATCAGGTGTGCCCTATGGGTCGAAAGTACAAATTTCACCTATATGGATAATGAAGCACAAAAAGTTGCATGTTCATTTTTCTCTTGATTCCTTCAGCAAATATCACCACTAATATGCTCCCTAAAATGTTGGCAGCTGGAAGAGTCGGGATTTACCGAGGCCTTGGATCCGTGTCTGATGGGAGATACTTTGACAGACCTTATCGTCTTCTGCTTACAGGCTTCCTGCTAAGGCTACAGCTCAGTGAAGTCTGGTCACATATGCCATTCCCAAGGTAGGACTGTTGTAGAAAAGCTAAATCTATCCTGGGAAGTTGTTACTTCCTTGATAAAAGAGAGTTCAAAATGTAAAGATGCTTTTTATGTGTTAAGGGAATTGACAATGAGAGAAATATTATGAAAATGTAGGAGCTAATCATGGTGCAGTGCAAAGCACAGGACTTATGTTCAAATTCCTGAACTTAATTACTTTCTGTCAAAAGATCATATTCAAGCCCAAAGAGTGTGGCTAAGTGGTTGAGCATCATCCCATGAACTAAGAGGTCTCCGGTTCAATTCCCTGGCTGGGCACATGCCTCAGTTGTGGGCTCAACTCCCCGTTTGGGACAGGCAGGGGGCAGCCATTGATGTTTCTACCTCTCTTTCTCCTTTCCTCTCTCTTTTAAAAAAATCAATAAAAACGTGTTTAAAATAAAAATGTATAATATTCAAATAAAGCATAACTAAGGTCATGTTTTTCATACATGTATAAAAGTGAACATGTGTTAAATATTTTACTTCATTCATGAGAAAATTGGTAGATATTATGACAATACAAAAGATAATCTTAAGAACAGACATGTCTATAGATAAGAAATAGTAAAATGAATGTGCAAACGGGAGACAGATCTGGCCTCTTCCATGGACAGGAGGGAAGCAAATTGAACTGGCAGTTGAGAGAATTGGCAATCGATAGACAAGAAGTATTTGCTTTGCAATCTGTTATTTACAACTTACAACACTGTAAGAAACAACTGGACAGTTTGATAACCTGGAAAGCGGGCCCCGGACTCTGCATAGTTTCCTACTGAAGAAGAATTTTCCCCCTACTGTCAGCATCCTGGTTAGCTGTGGAGATTATTAACATTCCTGAACACCCAGTGAGCTTCTGTTTTCATTTCACTAATAAAACGGAAGTATTATTAGAGAATCTAATGAGACGTGGCATAGCGCGCCCTCTCAGAAAGTATGCATGATTTCCTTGTGGGCCCCTCAGCATTGTGGACTTTCTACTATTGACAAACTCTGACAAGGAGAATGAACTTTAGTGTTTAGAGTATATTCAGAAATACTGGTGCATACAACAATATATTTACAACATAAATCACAGAAATGTTATTCTGAATGAATGAAGGCAGACACAAAGCCAGTCCACTTATTTGAGATTCTCGAAAAGGCAAACTGATAGTGAGAGAAACAGAAAGGTGGGTGTCAGGGGACAGGGTGTGTGGAGAAGGGGAATCATGTGGATGGGGATGGAGAAGTTTAGGGGTGTTTTAATATATTCTATATCATGTTTGTGATGATGCACGTTTGTTCAAAGTCACCGACTGCACATGGCCAATTGCCTGATTTTATTGTATAAAAACTGGACCTAAACAAAGCTTATTTTTTAAAGTACATGTAATTTGAACCTGTCTCATTGAGTCTCATTGAGTCATGTGTAAACATGTCTTCCAAGCATTTCTTTTCTCACTTGTCTGTGCATAATTAATTTTCTATCAAAATCTTGTTTTGTGGAGGTCATCAGTTTGTCCCCAAATAACCTTTCAATTTTATTAAACTCGATGTGATCATGGACAACTGACTTATAAGGCCTTGATTTCTCCAAATTCTAAAACTGAGAAGTGAATTCTGTTATCTTTTGGGACCCTGACCTTCTACTGTTAAGGAGCATATTGAAAGCAAAGCTCACTGAACACATCTAACATTCTTCTTAATGAAGTGGGCGACTTGTCAACAGTGGAGAAATGTATCCAAGTGGGCGAGTCCCTGCTGAAAAAGTGCTGGCTGTGGGCATGGATGTATTTTATATTTCCCTGTTTTTTTTTATATTATTAATATTTTCTTTATGGATGCCACTGAAATAAACAAAACAGTGTCTGTAAGGAGTCTAAAATCACACAAATCACCACCACGTGATGGGATGACCCTGCCTCCAAGTGGCAGGCTCCTCTTCCAAGGCTTCTCTTCCCGTCCAGAGGCAGGGGTTCCCCTACTTGTTCATCAGCAACAACTGTCTCTAGCGTGATCCCAGGTGCAAACGCAGAAGATGGCTCAGCCTGACAGCATTTCATTCCTTGGTAAAGACCACTTACGAAGTGCCTTTAATCACTGATGAGTAGGTTTCACTTGCTGCTGGCTGCAAACTGTCGGACTGCTGGGTTTGACAGCTTCCTGGCGTTCTGCAAACAGCTGCAATAATAGCAGTGACACTGTCATTCGCAAATGAGACCCATGCAGAACCAGCAAAGCGACTGACACACTCTAAGTAATCTGATAAGGAAATGGCACGTTGTAAGAAAAACAAGATCGCAATGAGATCACTGGTTCTGTAGGAGAAGTGGATTCCTAGACAGAGGAAAGGATTGCTAAAATGTATTATTGTAAATCATGTAGACAACATTTCCCCAAGGTTTCTGAAATATTGTCTCTGGAGAACCTGGAAATACTCAACCTTTTCCTGTTGCTGCTGTAGCCCATTCTCACTGCTGACTATAAGTTTTTCACATTGTGTTGTTTCTCCAATGAGATTTTGAGCTTTTAGAAAGCAAGACTTCCTCCAATATGTCTTTCAGTCAAATAATCAGTGATTGCCAAGGCTGGTGTCTATTTCCACTGTCTAGCATAGTGTTTTATATATATCATGTGATTAGTAGATCTCTGACTACACTGCTACTCTCCATCCTTTCTTTAGATCATTAAGCTTTTAAATGTTTTATACAGCCCAGCCAGCGTGGATCAATGGTTGAGTGTCAACCTATGAACCAGGAGGTCATGGTTCAATTTTTGGTCAGGGTACATGCCCAGTTTGCAGGCTGGATCCCCAGTAGGGGGTGTGCAGGAGGCAGCAGATCAGTGATCCTTTCTTACCATTGATGTTTCTATCTCTCTCTCCCTCTCCCTTCCTCTCTGAAATCAATAAAAATATATTAAAAAAATAAATGCTATATATATATATATATATATATATATATATATATATATATATATGAATTTCTTAAATCTGCTACATATATGTATGTATACATATACGAACATGTATGCAAATTCATGTATAGCTTTAAAATACAAATGTATCATGGCATGGTTTAGAAGTCTGAGATTTGATGTACATCATCTTTTTTGCTTAACAAAGTGAATTTGAAAAAAGATGAGTACATTACTTAAACTCATCTGGTTTGAAGGATTAATCATCACCATTGAGATAGGTCACATAAGTGAAAATCCTTGAAGCTTCGGCATTCTCTCATCGTACATTAAAAGATGAAATGGATTTATTATCTAGAGTAGGTTTAGGTTCACAGAAAAGCTGAGAGGAAGGTGTAGAGATTACCCATATGCATGCAAGTAAATGCAGCCTCCACCACCATACACATCCTGCACCCGGTGGGACATTTGTTACAATCCATGAACTTATGTTGACACGTCATTATCACCCAGAGTCCACAGTTTACATTAGGGTTCAATCTTGTTGTTTGCACATTCTATGGGTTTGAAAAATGGATAATGGCACCTATTCATCATTATAGTGTCATTCCAGTAACCTCGCCGCCCTAACATTTCTCTGTGCTCTGCGTATTTATACTTTCCTCACCACCAACCTTGGCAATCACTGATTATTTGACCGTCTCCATAGTTTTGCCTTTTCCAGTATATAGCCTCTTCAGACCGGCTTCTTTCACATAGCAATATGCATATAAGTTCCCTGCATGTCTTTTCATGGCTGGATAGCTCATGTCTTTGAGTAATATTCCATTGTCTGGACATATCACAATTTATCCACTCACCAACGAATGGACTTCTTTTTAAAATTTTGTTTTTAATGTTGACACTATTACAGAGGGTGTTTTGATTGCTTTCAACATTTGGCAATCAAGAATAAAGCTTCAATAAGCATCTCATGCAGGTATTTGTGTGGACATACATTTTCAGTTCCTTTGCATGAATACTGAGGAGTGGAATTGCTAGCACCATGCATTTTTCTTATTCTTTTATTACATTTGTTTTTACCAAGGTAGCATTGGTTTGTAACATTATCTAAGTTCCAGGTGTACAACATTATAATTCAACATCTGAATGTACTACCTCATGCTCATCACCACAAGTCTAGGTCCCAACCCTTTATCCGTTCCACATTCCCTGCACCCCTCCCTCTGTTAATAACTGATCTGTTGTCTGACTTTGTCAGTTATTGTATTTTGTTTTGTTTGTTAATTTATTTTAATTTTATATTTCACATATGGGAAAATTATTTATTTGTCTTTTTCTGTATGACTTATTTAACTTAGTATAAAACACTCAAGGTCCATCCATATATATTACAAATGGCAGGATTTCAGCATTTTTTATAGCTGAGTAGTACTTGATTTATATACATATGTATATGTATATATATTTATACAGTATACATAAAATATATATAGTATGTATAAGAGTACTATTATACATAATATGTAATAGAATGATATATACTAGTCCTATCTAATAATAGACAATATGGTAATTGACTGTACCTTTGCTACGCCTCCCATGGGATAATCAGCATGATATGCAAATTAACTGCCAACAAAGATGGCAGCTAATTTGCATACTGCAGGCAGGGCGGGCCAGCGCGAGCCACCATCCGGGCCCCTGTGTACTGCCTAAGCCCCGCCCCCAGCCGGGACCTCCGTGTGCAGCCCTGGGAGGTGGGGCTTGGTGGCGCGAACACACCGTTTAAGCCCCGCCCCCAGCCAGGACTCCTGTGTGCAGCCCTGGGGGGGAGAGACCCCTGTGTGCGACCCTAGGTGGGCAGGACCCCCGTTTGTGACCCTGGGCAGGCGGGACCCCATGTGCGGCCCTGGGTGGACAGGACCCCTATGTGTGGCCCTGGGCGGCAGGGCTTGGCAGTGTGATCGGCCTGAGGAAGCCCTATTCTTGCAGGAATCCTCCTGCAATGGGCTTCTAGTATAATATATAATATTATTATAACATATATACCACATCATTTTTATCTATTTATAGCCTATATAATAAAGAGCTAATATGCTAATTAGACTGAACAGCAGAATGACTGTCTGGAGGACCTTCTGGATGACCTTACAGATGAAGCTAGGGTTGCCAGGGCTGGCAGAGGCTACGAGGGGCTGTGGGGGCCGATCCCCTCGCACAAATTTCATGCATCGGGCCTCTAGTATTATATATATTAATATAATATATACATAATATCTATAATAATAAATATTTGTCCTTCCAGACAAAGCTTCAGTGGCAGGAGCCGAGGCAGAGGTGGTTAAGGCCATCGGGCAGGCAGGCAGAGGGGTTAGGGATAATCAGGCAGGCAGGTGAGTGGTTAGGGATGATCAGGCAGGCAGGCAGAGAATTAGGAGTCAGCAGTCCTGGATTGCAAGAGAGATGTTCGACTGCCAATCCCTGTGGGATGGGCCTAAACTGGCAGTCGGGCATCCCCCGAGGGGTCTTGAATTGATTGTGAGAGAGTGCATGCTGGGTTGAGGGAACCTCCCCATGCACGAATTTCAAGCACCGGGCCTCTAGATTATATATATATATATATATATATATATATATATATATATATATATATATATATATATATATATAAAACATTGTCTTTATTCACTTCTCTGTCCATGGACATTGAGGTTGCTTCCATTTCTTGGCTATCTACATTAATAAAAGAGAAACATGCAAATTGGTGTCACTCCACTACGCTCACCAGCCAATCAGAGCAACTATGTGAATTAACCCAACAAAGATGGTGGTTAATTTGCATATGCAGGCACAAAGCGAAGACTGAAAGCTCTGGCCGGAGTGAGGAGTGAAGACTGAAGACTGAAGACTAAAGAGGCTGCAGCGGAGAAGCCAAGCCTTGCTGCGGCCAGACCAAAGGCCTGGTTCCCTGGTTCTGGAGGAAAACTGGCGCCAACAGCCAGGGGAAGGAAGGCCTATTGCTCGAATCTTCATGCAATGGGCCTCTAGTTATGAATAATGCCACAATGAAAACAGATAATAAGCTCCTTGACATCAGTCTTAGTGATGTTTTGTGGATTTGACTCCAACGCAAAGGGGGAAAATATAAACAAATAAACAAATGGGGCTACATCAAACCAACAAAATTGCTTCACAGCAAAGAAACTATTAACAAAATGAAAAGGCAACCTACCAAATGGGAACAAATATTTGCAAATCACACATTCAAGAAGGAGTTAATATCTAAAATATAGAAAGAACTCCTATATCTCAACAACAACAATAGCCACAACCAAAAAATCCTGAGTAAAGAAAATGGGGAGTGGGGCCCTGGCCAGTGTGCTCAGTGGTTAGAGAATTGATCCAAGCACCAAAGGATTATGGGTTCAATTCCCAGTCAAAGGCAAGTACCTGGGTTGCAGGTTAGACCCCTGGCCTGGTTGGGGAACATGTGGAAGGCAACCAATGTATGTGTCTCTCACATCAATTTTCTCTCTCTCTATCCCCTCCCTCCTTCCTTTCCACTTTCTCTAAAAAAAATTAATATCAATGGAAACAGTATCCTCAGCTGAGGATTAAACATCAACAATAAAGGCAGTGGATCTGCATAGCATTTTTCCAAAGAAGACATAAAGGTAGTCATAATACACATAAAAGAAGTGCAACTTCACAAACTATTAGGGAAATGCAAATCAAAACCACAAGATTTCAAGATACACCTGTTAAATGACTCTCATCAAAAAGACAAGAAGTGGCAAGTCTTACTTAGGATATAGCAGCCATGTCTCAGGCTCTGCTACCTGCTGGTACCGAGTAGTCAACAAGGTGGGCCCACACACCACCTCTAGAGCTATCTCCTCAGACAGAGTGGTAAGCTCTCACTGACTTTGCCTCATTGTTCTTCAGTGTCTCCATATATCTAATGGAGACAACAGCTTTTTCTCTACCCATTGCACAGAAATGATATTGGAGCAATAGAGGTAACAAATATAAAAATAATTGAAATATTATAAAAAATAAAATAAACCACTACCATATAGAAAAAGAGATATTTTAATCAGCAATTTTGCCATGGAACAAAGTACTGATATGGACATTTGGAATTTAGAATTCTTTCTTTGCCAGGGAACATAGTCCAGAGGGACAATGAATATAAGTTTTGATATTCTCTCTCTTCACTTTTTGTTTTGCATTTTATTTTGAAAAGGTCATAATCATCTTCTTCTTTTTCCAAAAATAAAACTCAAAGCAGGTAAAGGAATCAAAATAAATCATGAGACAAACCAGAACACCAAAATAAAAAACAACAAATCAATTAAGCAACTGGGTTTAAAGAAGGAACCAATTAATATCTAGTAAGATTATGTGCCTACATTTTTCACCTTTGAATTAGAGTTTCAAAAATTCATAACATTATTTAGAGAAAATTTGAAAATAACAGCACTACAATGAATTATTAAGGAAATATTTGGAATACATCAACCAATGAGTTTATTAACAACAATAATCATATGGTTTCTTAACTTCAAGCTCAGAGTCTCCTCAAGAAAAGTCAATATTTGCCCTAACCGGTTTGGCTCAGTGGATAGAGCATCGGCCTGTGGACTGAAGGGTCCCAGGTTCAATTCTGGTCAAGGGCATGTTCCTTGGTTGCAGGCACATACCCATTGGGGAGTGTGCAGGAGGCGGTTGATCGATGTTTCTCTCATTGTTGTTTCTAGCTGTCTATCCCTCTCCCTTCCTCTCTGTAAAACAATCAATAAAATATATTAAAAAAAAGAAGTCAATATTCTTAATAACAGTCTGATAGCATTGTGTTGGGGAGCTATTATCCGATTTGCACTCCATAAGCATTTTTTAACTCTCCAACATCAAACATGGCATTACATATGACACATCCTTCTTATGTCACAGGCACAATTTGAGGCCCTGAAGCAAGCTGAATATTTGACCTATTTCTCGTTCTATCCTTTAGACTACCTCTCTGCTGATACGAAGTCCTGCTGGAAAGGCTTAAATTCTAAACAGCTACGTGTACCTGCAATGCATGCATGTAAATAGCTATCATAGCAACAGTGATAAACCCATATTAGCCTCCAATTAGATTTACATTTCATTTTCAGGACAGAATGGCAGGAAATTGGGAATGTTAATCCCCAAATATAGAAATGTGAAGGATACCACATTAAACCATAATCACATGACCTAGAAAACATCTTCCCCTGCAATTAGGAAATTACGAAAAGCTTCCAGTGATTGGAGTTTATGAGCTAATACAGCCTGTCCGGTGTCTCTCATTCCCCATGCACTGTGGAATACGGTAAAGGGAAAAACTGAGGTGCAAAACAGCAAAGCATATATGTCAGCGGTTCTCAACCTGTGGGTCGCAACCCCTTTGAGGGTCGAACGACCCTTTCACAGAGGTTGCCTAAGGCCATCGGAAAACACATATATAATTACATATTGTTTTTTTAAATATATATTTTATTTATTTTTACAGAGAGAAAGGGAGAGGGATAGAGAGTTTAGGAACATCGATGAGAGAGAAACATTGATCAGCTGTCTTCTGCACACCCCCCTCTGGGGATGTGCCCGTAAGCAAGGTACATGACCTTGACCGGAATCGAACCTGGGACTCTTCAGTCCACAGGCCGACGCTCTAGCCACTGAGCCTAACTGGTCAGGGCTACTTATTGTTTTTTTATTAATCACTATGCTTTATGTTCAATTTGTAACAATGAAAATACATCCTGCATATCAGATATTTACATTATGATTCATAACAGTAGCAAAATAACAGTAATGAAGTAGCAACGAAAATAATTTTATGGTTGGGGGTCACCACAACATGAGGAACTGTATTAAAGGGTCATGGCATTAGGAAGGTTGAGAACCACTAATATATGTGAAGACTAAAGCATTTTTAAAAGTATTAAACATTCATTTGATTGTTGCCTCTAACTTTTCCTTTTGCATAATGAATGCAATACAATGTAATTAAAGGTATTTAAAATATATAAGCAACGTGCATTGTATTAGATTATTTTTTTCCTTTTTTATTGTTTAAAGCATTGCATATGTCTTCTTTTTCCCCATGACCCCTCCCCAGCCACTCCCACCACCCCCCCCAGAACAAGCCCCCACCACCCCAGAGATCCTGTCCATTGGTTATGCTTATGTGCATGCATACAAGACCTTTGGTTGATCTCTTACCCACCCCACACACACTCCCCTACCTTCCCTCAGAAGAGAAGTTGGGCAGTCTGTTAAGTGTCTCTTTGTGTCTGGATCTAATTTTGTTCATCAGTTTATGTTGTTCACTATATCCCACATATAAGTGAGATCATGTGATAGTTATCTTTCTCTGATTGGCTTATTTCACTTAGCATAATGCTCTCCAGGCCCATCCATGCTGTTGCAAATGATAAAAGTTCCTTTTTTATAGCAACGTAGTATTTCACTGTGTAGATGTACCATTGTTTTTTCATCCACTCATCTGCTGATGGGCACTTAGGCTGTTTCCAGATCTTAGCTATTGTAAATTGTGCTGCTATGAACATAGGGGAGCATACATCCTTTCTGATTAGTATTTCAGTTTTCTTGGGATATATTCCTAGAAGTGGGATCACTGGATCAAACGGGAGTTCCATTTTTAGTTTTTTGAGGAAACTCCATACTGTTCTCCACAGTGGCTGCACCAGTCTGCATTCCCACCAGCAGTGCACAAGGGTTCCTTTTTCTCCACATCCTCACCAGCACTTGTTGTTTGCTGATTTGTTGATGGTAGCCATTCTGACAGGTGTGAGATGGTACCATATTATTGTTTTGATTTGCATCTCTCAGATGATTAGTGACTTTGAGCATGTTTTCATATGTCTCGCAGACTTCTGTATGTGCTCTTTAAAAAAGTGTCTCTTTAGGTCCGTTGCACATTTTTTGATTGGGTTGTTCACCTTCCTTTTGTTAAGTTGTATGGGTTCCCTGTAAATGTTGGAGATTAAACCCTTATTGGTGATAACATTGGCAAATATGTTCTCCATGCAGTGGGTTTTCTTGTTGTTTTGTTGATGGTTTCTTTTGCTGAAGCTTTTTATTTTGATGTAGTCCCATTTGTTTATTTTCTTCTTAGTTTTCATTGCCATAGAAGCTGTATCAGTAAGGATATTGCTATAACATATATCTGATATTCTGCTGTCTATGGAGTCTTCTAAGATTTTTAACATTTCCCATCTTACATTTAAGTCCTTTATCCATTTTGATTTTATTTTTGTGTATGGTGTAAGTTGGTGATCTAGTTTCATTTTTGTTTTGCATATATCTGACCAATTTTCCCAACACCATTTATTGAAGAGACTGTCTTGACACCATTGTATGGTCTTGCCTCCTTTGTCAAATATTAATTGTGCATAATGTCTTGGGTTAATTTCTGGGTTCTCTGATCTGTTCCATTGGTCCATATGCCTGTTCTTGTGCCAGTACCAGGCAGTTTTGAGAATCGTGGCTTTGTAATATAGCTTGATATCTGGTATTGTGATCCCTCCAACTTTGTTCTTCTTTCTCAGGATTGTTGTGGTTATTCGGGGTATTTTTTATTCCAGATGAATTTTTGGAGAGTTTGTTCTAGGTCTGTGAAATATGCTCTTGGTATTTTAACAGGGATCACATTGAATCTATAAATTGCTTTGGGTAGTATGGACATTTTATTTTTTATCAAAATATATTTTATTGATTTTTCACAGAGAGGAAGGAAGATAGAGTTAGAAACATTGATGAGAGAGAAACATTGATCAGCTGCCTCCTGCACACCTTCTACTGGGGATATGACCGCAACCAAGGTACATGCCCTTGACCGGAATCGAACCTGGGACCTTTCAGTCCACAGCCCGATGTTCTATCCACTGAGCCAAACTGGTATGGACATTTTAAAGATGTTTATTCTACCAATCCATGGACAAGGTATATTCTGCCATTTATTTATGGCTTCCTCTATCTCTCTTGTCAATGTCCTGTAGTGTTCTGAATACAGGTCTTTAACGTCCTTAGTTTATTCCTAGGCATGTTAATTTTGTTGTTTCAATGTCAATGGGATTGTTTTTCTAATTTATTTTTTCTGTGAGTTCATTATTGGTGAATAAAAAAGCCATAGATTTCTGGGTGTTAATTTTGTATCCTGCTCCATTTGATGGAGTTTTTAGGGTTTTCTATGTACGATATCATGTAATCTGCAAATAATGACAGTTTTACTTCTCCTTTTCCAATTTGGATGCCTTTTATTTCTTCCTCTTGTTTGATCTCTATGGCTGGCACTTCCATTACTATGTCGAATAGTAGTGGAGAAAGTGGGCATCCCTGTGTTGTTCCTGTTCTTAGGGGTAATGATTTTAGTTTTTGCCCATTGAGTATGATGTTAACTGTAGGTTTGTCATATAAGGCTTTTATTATATTGAGGTATGATCCTTCTATTCTCACTTTGCTGAGAGTTTTTATCAAGAAAGGGTGTTAGATTTTGTCAAATGTTTTTTCTGCATCGATTGATATGATTATGTGATTTTTATCTCTCAATTTGTTTATGTGATGTATTGCATTTATTGATTTGTGGATATTGTACCATCCTTGCATACCTGGAATAAATTCCACTTGGTCATGGAGCATGATTTTTCTAATTAATGCTGGACCCAATTTGCTAGAATTTTGTTGAATATTTTATCATATATGTTCATCAGGGATATTGGCCTATAGTTCTCTTTTTTTGTGGTGTCCTTATCTAGTTTTGGAATTAGAGTAATGCTGCCTTCATAGAAAGAGATTGGAAGTGTTCCTTCCTCTTGAATTTTTTGGGATAGTCTCAGGAGGATAGGTTTTAATTCTTCTTTGAATGCTTGGTAGAACTCCCCTGTAAAGCCGTCCAGACCAGGTTATATTCCTGGTAAAGAAATATGCTGTGCTGAATAGTTTCAAAGCCTTTAGTTATATAGTGAACAACCCAACATTGCCCGGAATAATGACATTATTATTGAAACAGAAATTTTGGGGGGTGAAAAAGACAGGTTTTAGGAAATTTTAGAAATTAAGAGGACCATGGAAGCAGCACAGGGCTGCAGAGTAACAGAAGGAATATTTCCATAGAATGAGGGAGCTGGTAACAGCAGAAGGTCTATATTTACAAAATAAAGGGAAGGAGGCTCTTCATCCAGGCTAAGAAGAAGAAAGCCCAAAGGGAAAAGGAAAACAATAAGAAAGGAGCTTAAGGCCTTTAAACTCAGGAGTAACTATAGTAACCAGTCAAGGGAATAGTGACCAATCAGAGGGTATATCAAGGCACCAGGATCTGCAGCCTTTATAAGCCATAGGGAAAAGGAACTCAGTGGGACCCTTTCCCCTTCCCCATGTTTGAGTCTGTTCTGTGGGACTATTTCCCTCTCCCCACATGGGAGTCTGTATTTATTTGCTGAAAGATTTTTGATTACTAGTTCAATTCATTTGGTAGTTATTGGCCTATTCAGGTGTTTTTGTTTTTGTTTTTTTATTCTTCCTGATTGAGTTTTGGGAGCTTGCATTTTTCTAAGATTATGTCCATATTGTCAAGGTTTTCTGCTTTGTTGAAGTAGATTTGTTCATAGTATTTTTTTAATTTTTTTTTACAATCCTTTGAATTTCTGTGTGGTCTGTTATTAGTTTACCTCTTTCATTTCTGATTTTGTTTATTTCAGTCCTCTCTCTTTGTTTCTTGGTGAGAATGGCTAGAGGTTTATCAATCATGTATATCTTTTCAAAGAACCAGCTCTTGGTTTTATGGATCTTTTGTATTGTTTTCTTGGTCTCTACATCATTTATTTCCACTCTAATCTTTATTATTTCCTTCCTTCTGTTTACTCTGTGCTTTTCTTGTCCTTCTTTTTCTAATTCTTTAAGTTATAGATTTAGATAATTTATTACCATTTTTTTTCTTGTTTTTTGAGGTAGGTCTGTAGAGCATTGAAATTCCCTCTCAGGGATGCTTTTACTGTGTCACATAGATTGTGGATTGTTGTGTTTTCATTGTCATTTGTTAACAGGATGCTTTTTATTTCTTCTTTGATCTCTTTGGTAATTCAATCATTGTTTAATAGCATGCTATTTGACCTTCAAGTGTTTGACTTTTTGTGATTGTTTTTATTGTAGTTGATTTCTAATTTTATGCCATTGTGATTTGAGAATATGCTTGATATGATTTCGATCTTCTTGAATTTGAAGAGACTTTGCCTGTGTCCCAATATGTGGTCTATCTTTGAAAATGTCCCATGTGCACTTTCAAAGAATGTATATTCTGTAGCTTTGGGGTGAAATGTTCTGAAGATGTCAATCAAGAACATCTGATCTAGTGAGTCATTTAGGATTGATTTTTTTTGCAGACTTTTTGTGTAGAGGATTTATCCAGTGGTGTTAGTGGGGTATTAAAGTTCCCTACTATGATTGTATTGCTGTTGGTCTCTCCCTTGATATCTTCCAAAGTGTTTTTATGTATTTGGGTGCTCCGGTATTGGGTGTATATATGTTTACCATAGTTATATTTTCTTGTTGAATTGCTCCCTTTAGTATTATGAAGTGGCCTTCCTTATCTCTTGTTATGGCCTTAAATTTGAGGTCTAATTTGTCAGATATAAGTATAGCTATCTCAGCTTTATTTCATTTCCATTTGCCTGAAAAATATTTTTCCATCCCTTTATTATTAGTCAGTGTGAGTCCTTCGTTCTGAGATGGGTCTCTCATAGATAGTAGAAATCCATCCAGCTACTCTATGTCTTTTCATTGGAGCATTTAATCCATTTACGTTTAAGGTTATTATTGATAGGTACTTCTTTGTCACCATTTTTATTATTTATGCTGTGTTCCTTCTTGCCTTCCTATTTCTTATTTTTGCAGCAGTCCCTTTAGCATTTCTTGTATTGCTGGCTTGGTGGTAATAAACTCCCTTAGCCCTTTTTATCTGTAAAGACCCTTTGCCTTGCTTAGTATATAATCTTGTATTCAGTCCCTTGTTTTGCATCACTTTTTATATTTCATTCCATTCCCTTCTGGCGTGATGTGTTTCTGTTGAGAAATCAGTTGATAGTCTAAACAGTGGTTCTCAACCTGAGGGTCGTGACCCCTTTGGTGGTCAAACAACCCTTTCACAGGGGTCACTGTCACCTAAGACCATCTTGCATATCAGATATTTACATTATGATTCATAACAGTAGCAACATTACAGTTAGGAAGTAGCAACAAAAACAACTTTATGGCTGGGTCACAACATGAGGAACTGTATTTAAAGGGCCAGAAGGTTGAGAACCACTTGAATAGGAGATCCCTTATAGGTAACTTTCTGTCTCTCTCTGGCAGCCTTTAAGGTTCTTACTTTGTTGTTGGTATTTCCCAATTTAATAATGATGTGTCTTGGTGTCAGTCTTTTGGGGTTAATCTTGTTTGGAACTCCAGGTGCTTCTTGAACTTGTGTGAGTTTTTTTCTTTCCAATATCAGGTAAGTTTTCTGTCATTATTTAATCAAACAGGTTTTCTAATCCTTGCTCAGTCTCATCTCCTTTTGGCACCCCAATTACATTGATGTTGTTTCATTTCATGTTGTCCCAAAGTGCAGTTAGGCTCTCCTCTGGCTTTTTAAGTTTTTAGTTTGTTTGTTTTGTATTGTTTTGTTTTTCCAGTTGCTGCTTTGCTTGGGCATTTTTTTTCTACTTTGTCTTCTAGCTTTCTGAGGCAGTCCTCAACTTCTTCTAGTCTATGGTTAATATTTTCCATTGTGTTCTTTATTGCAGTTACATCATTCTTTATTTACTCCTGGTTCTTCTTCATTTCCTCTCGATTCTTATACATTGTTGAATTTGTTGTCCATCCTTTCCAGCATCCTTTGACCATTGCTCTGAATTTGTTCTCTGAATAATTGCTTGCCTCCCCTTCATTTACTTCCTTTTCTGGTGATTCCTCCTTTTCTTTTATACTAGAGTTCTGGTGCATGAAATTTGTGCAATGGGGGGGGGTTGTCCCTCAGCCCAGCCTGCACCCTCTACAATCTGGGATGCCTCGGGGGATGTCCTACTGCCGGTGTAGGCCCTATCACTGGGCCTAAACTGGCAGTTTATCATCCCTTTCACAATTCGGGACTCCTGGCTCCCAACCGCTCACTTGCCTGCCAGTCTGATCAGCCCCTAACCACTTCCCTGCCAGCATGATTGATGCCTAACTTCCCCTGCCTGCCCAATTGCCCTTAACTGCCCTCCCCTGCCAGCCTGATTGCCCTTAATTGCCCTCCCCTGCCAGCCTGGTCACCCCCTCCTGCCCTCCCCTGCCAGCCTGGTTGCCCCTAACTGCCCTTTCTGCAGGCCTGATTGCCACTATCTGCCCTCTCCTGCTTGGCATCTTGTGGTGGACAACTTTGACCACATGGGGTGGCCATCTTGTGCAATGGCGTGAGGGTCAATTTGCATATCACTTCTTTATTATATAGGATGGTGCTGTTTCTTTGTCCTCCCAGTTTTCCTGTTCCTTTGTGGTTGTTACTATGTATCACACCAAACTTCTTTGTTACCTGAATGTTTTTGAGTTTGTCTTATGGAGTAGACTAGAGGCCCAGTGCATGAAATGCATGCATTCGTGGGTCAGGGGGTCCCTCAGCCAGGCCTGCACCATTTCACAGTCTTGGAGTGCTTGGGGATGTCTGACTGATGGCTTAGGCCTGCCCCCTGTGGGCCCAAGTTGGCAGTAGGACATCCTTAGGGCTGCTGTGGAGGCGGGAGAAACTCTGACCACTGCTGCTGCACTAGCCATCCATGAGGCCAGCTCAGGGCTTCTGGTTGAGTGGCACTCCCCCTGTGGGAGTTCCCTGACCACCAGGGGCAGCTCCTGCATTTAGTGTCTGCCCCCTGGAAGTCAGTGCATGTCATTGCAACCAGTCATTACATCATTTAATCTATTTGTATATTATTAGCCTTTAATTATATAGAATTTCTTAGGCACTCAGTGGTGCAATCTCTCAGGTCTTCTGGGATGGGCATTCTAGGGATATCCCCTACTTGGTTTATTTTGGTTCTTTAGGTATAGTTCAGTCTTGAGTTTTATTGTCCCATTCGTAGATGGAGTCACCTCTCAGGGTGTGTGGTTACGTGGCTCACTCTCTACCACATTGACCGAACAGCACAAAATACAACTCAACAAGACATGACACAGAGGGAACCAAACATGAATGTATTCACAATATGGATAACCCTAATAAAAGTGACCACCAGAGAAAGGAGAATTAGGAGAGAGAAAAGAGAACAAAAATGATATTGAAAAAAGGAAAAAGGGTACACGAGAAAAGAAAAAAAGGGAAAAATATAAATATATGGGGAGAATACTCCACAAAACAAACAAATAAACTAAAAAATGCAAACAACAAACGGCCCAAAAAGGGGGCGGGGGGCAGAATTTGTAGAGACAGAGCTTATTTCCAGAAAGTAAGGTAAAAAAAAAAAAATTAATGAATAGGGTCATGGCCATGTTTCATTATAGAGGAGGTAGAGAGAGACTGAGTGGATAAGATGAAAAATAAAAAATAAATAATCAATAAATTAAAAAATAAAAAGATAATTTGTTTTTAATCTATCTATCTACTAATATATACTAGTGGCCCAGTGCACAAATTCTTGCACATTGAAAGGATTTAATTAGAACAAATATTTTAATATTGCTATTTGCCATTTCTCTATAATAGAAGTATCAGAGATGAAAAAATTAGTAAAATGTATATGAAAATAATATATAAATTTATTAATAAATAAACAATAACAACATGATATAACAACAAAGATGTGATATAAAAACAACAAAAACATGATATAAAAACAACAAAAACATGATATAAAAACAACAAAAACGTGATAAAAAACAACATTGATACAAACAATGACTAAAAAAATTGATTAAACTTATTCTAATATCTCCCTATATACCACATTAAGAGTAAAAACACTTTCAGAGTGCTTGACTAATTTTCCTTGTGATGAAGTGTTTACAACTTTAACTTTAATGTCACATGTTCTTTGAACTCGAGAGGAAGCAACATAGAACTGACCATGTCTGAAAACGGGTTCAAGTAGGAAAAGTCCTACTTTGTCTAGAGTTTGTCCTTGTGATTTATTAATAGTCATCACAAATGCTGAATCATGGGAAACTGTCTTCGAATTAATTTAAATGGGAGGCCAGTGTCAGATGGGGACAAATCAATTCTTGGGATCAGAACAACCTCTCTTTCCACAGATCCTGTTAATACTTCAGCTTCAATTGTGTTAGGTCACAATCTTTTGATAATAAATTTAGTACTGTTACAAAGACCCCATTTACTATTAAGATTTCTCAGTAACATGATGATTGCACCCACTTGCAATTTTAATTTATGACATGGCATTCCTGAAGGAGTATACTATTAAAAAATTCAATGGGAATTTTTCCTTTTCGGCATCATCTTTTGAATCAATGGAATCATCACTCAAATAGGTGTGAAAATCTCCATCAAGTATATCCAAAATTTCTTCATTTAATTTATGAATGTGCTCATATTTTGGACAAAGAATCACACGTTTAGACATATTTTTAATATTATGTATAGATATACTATTTCCAAGGTAGTTTCGATAATAGATTCATTACAAATCATTTCACAGGAGATTTCAATAATATCCATTCCTAAATGAAAACTGCCATCAAGTTTGCCATCTCCAAGTTTTACTAACCATCCACTATAAGCAGAATCCTCTGATTTCATATTTGTTTTAAGAGACAACTTTTTAAAACATCCCCAAACACTACAGTACTTGAAGCTTGTTTGTACTATGGCTGATCGCATTGCATACGGCACAACACTGAGACATTGTTGAAAATCCCCTCGCAGAAGGTGAACTTCCCACCAAATGCAATATTCAAATTCATAATTTCTCTTAGTAATCTGTTTATGGCATTTATAGCATGACTGGATGCCATGGTGCATCCATCAATAATGAGAAATCGGGCCTTTTTAATGGTTTTTGCAACGTCACTCTTTATATCGAGTCTAGAAATTGAAGTTTCATTTAATGGATTTGGTAATTTATATTGGGAATGAAAGGTTCTTCCATTGAGAAGTAAATTTGCAGCAATTCCTGTAGATGCTGTGGGTAAAAGAGTACCACCACGACCTCTAATATAATGTATTACAACTTTATAAAGATATGTTTTTCCACTACCGCCTGGATCATTCAAGCAAAAGCATTTGGGGTGTATAGTTTGATCATTGATGGTGGAAGTTGTAGTCTGAAAGGCTACATAATGTTGTGGAATCTCCCAATAATACTAATTATGTGCACCAGAATCTTCTCTATTCAATAAAAACAAAGCCATAAAAGTTGAGTTATGCCTTCTAGCCCTATCTATAACTTCAGCAAACTCATCGGTATGAAAATACAAATTCTGATCATTTGGAAAACGAATAACTAATCTTGTGATTCATGAGATTGGTCACGCTTTCGCAATGCAAAAACTCTCCAAACAGCCACAGGAGCGCTCACATACCTTGAGTCAATGAAGTCCTGTACTTTGTCATGATTGATAATATTTTTTCAGAAATTTGAATATTTACACAATTGTGCCCCTTATAGACTTATTTAAATAAATATTTGACACTTTGAATAGATGCACAGACTTCAACATTTATATGACAGTTATATTTAAGGCACAAATACAGGTTATAAGGGACAACCCAAGTATTATCTACAACTTTATTTCCAATAAACATTGTATTACCAGATCTTCATTTGTATTTGGGATATCCATCAATATTTCCAATGGTCCCATTTTGAAATTCTTTCAGATAGCCTTTTGAACATTTTCCACTTTCCATACATGGACTATTTGGATTTTGTATTCCATGTGATCCATGTACCATATTTGATTTTACAATTTGAAAAAGTGGAGGACACTAGTTTTCATCTGGAATTTCTGCCTTAACTATATGGTCAATGTCATCTTCCGTTCATAATTTGGACTCACTATCTAATATCAATAATATGTGAGTATGAGGCAGTCTGCGTTCCTGAAATTCGGTTACATGAATTCTAGCTGTAACTTTGCCAAATAAATGGAATTTACATATATCATTTAAAAGAGCATTCAGCTTAATATTAAAAACTCTGGCTACCAAGTCAGGTCTGTTTTCAACTTTTTGCCAGCGTTGTAAATTGTTTGTAATATCTGCCCATTTTTGGTTATACGTCATGGTTATGAATAAATCGGGCTTGCCATACTTCGTTGCAATTGCCATAGCATCCTGATATCGCTGCTGCATATTCCTAAAACTACCCTCAAAAGACGACGGAAGTATTATTATTTTACCAATCGGCACATTTTCATTTTCAGATCTAGATGTGATATAATTCATCAAACCACTATATTTTTCAACTCTCAACTTAGATTGATTTGCTTTAATGTAATTTATCCAATTGGCTTCCATTTTTGAATATGAATAAGCAACATACTGTTGAGTTATTTTACTGCATTTAAAATAGGATTAAACGTGTCCCGCACAGAGAGATGAAATCCATAATGCTGCATTTGTGTGACTCGTGCCCTTACATTTCATCTAGTATTATTGTTGATTACACTGTTGTCTCTGAGTTTTAATGCAATATCCGTTCCCCAGACTTTTTCAGCATGTGGAAAAAGACTAGGATACATCATTGCATTTAATGTAGGAAACAGGATACTGCTTTGTTTCATTTTAGTGGCACTTGGATTATTAGGATCTGGTTTACAATGAATGAGCAAATCCTTTCAAATGGAGGTTCTCCATCTTTGTTTCTGAATATGACAGCAACTTCAGTTACACGGGGAGAATTATACCTACCCAGATCACTGTTACTATCATATTTAATCGCCATTGTTACCTCTGTGGGAGCAATACCTTTTGCTGCTGCTTCAGATTGGGCTTCCTTTTCTACCTCATGTAGCATCTTGTACGATTTTGTTAATTTGTTTATTTCATGCATGAGGTTGTTGATGTTGATCATGAGTCTTTCTGAGCAGCCCTGGTTTTCTGGCATTGCTAATCTTTTACTTGTCACTTCAGCCATATCTAAAGTATAGAGTTGAACAAACTTCTGAGAATCACCATCCAAAGGATGTAAAGTTCCATTACGGTGATAAACTTGTCCGTGTATTCTAAAACAGTATGGCTCATATCCTACTGGTGATGCAATATTTTCATCTATTGAAGCAAAAGCAAAAGAACTATTTATTGAACAAATATTTTCCATGAAATTTTTACTGTCAGAATCTTCGTTTATCATTATTTTTTTTAAATATGTCAGTATTCTGGGAAATGTTTATCATTTGGACAAACCTTATCTTTGCTACAACATCGAATAAACTTTCCATCAGATGGTTTTTCACCTGAGAAATTTAGTGATGGACAAAACTGACATGTAACAGTCATTGCGCCACAACTATAATTGCACCCTCATTTACTCCATTTTTGCTGTGAAGGCAGTTCCTACTAGGATTGGTAGTACTTGTTGAAGACTGTTCTTCAGACATATCCTGTCAATGACGCTGCTTCTTTCGGCTGCAGAGGTATATTGTGCCAATAGTTGGTCTTCAGACATATTCTGTTGATGACACCTCTTTCTTTCAGCTGCAGAGGTAACATTGTGCCAATTGTTCGTTTTCAGACATATTCCTTCCTTCCTCCTGTCAGGGTCCGGGGTGCTGGGGAATGGGATTCAGGGCTGTCAGGACTTGGGCAGCAAGTTAACCAATGGCCTATTCTGTTAGGAATGAGGCTCTCTCCTCCCTCCTGTCAGGGTCCGGGGTGTGGGTGTTGGGCTCCCTCCTCTCTTTGGTCAGGGTCTGGGGTGCAGGTGAACCAGATTCTGGCCTGTCGGGGTACAGGCAGCAAGTTCTGGGTCAGTGCACTGCATAGCTACCGGCTGGTTGACTGGTCATTCTGGTTGTTCAGCTGTTTGGTCACTAGGCTTTTATTATATAGGATTCATCTATTTTTTTGAAAAAGAAGAATAGACAAGAAAGCAGATAGGCTTGAGTTTAGTGAGTGAAACTAATTAAGCAATTAGGAGAAGAAGAGAGCAAGAGAGGAGAGGAAAAACAAAAGCATAAAAATTGGCTAGCAAAGAAAGAGAAAAGAGAAGGGTGCATGGACTTGCAGCAGAGATATATGAGTAAGCCAACAGAGACTACGATAATAATAATGCATCAATAAAGCAGATAAAGAAGATCAATTTTTAACAAGGGGTAAAAAGAAAGGAGAGAGAAAAACTAAAGGGGGAATAGGAGAAGAGAAACAGGATGAAAAAGGGAGAGGTGAGGACGAAAAGGGTGGCAAAAAAGAAAAAAATAAGATAAAGTAAACTAATGATAAAAAAATAAAAATAGAATGAAGAAAAATAATCCAAAAAAATAAAAGGTTAAAAAAATAAAGAGGAAAAAATAAAATAAAGGAAAAAAAATGTCTTTCTTAAGTAAAAGGTAAAAAATAAAAAAGTGAAGGGTCATTGCTTCAGCTGAGTTTTGATTTCCCATGGGGGCGGGTCTAGGACCCCTCTCTACTGTTCTGTCTGCCATGTCTCTGTTTCCTGTCAGATAGTCAGCACCGTGTTGAGTTTTCCGAGATCCACCGCTGCTCTGCCTGTCTCGACAGCCTCGGTGTGAGGCAGGCGGAACCACTCCGCCCGCTTTGTTTGTCCGCCTGCTTTCAGTGGTATTTACACAAGAGTCTATTTCTGACACGGGCTATTTGGGGGTTGGGTGTTGCTATATTATTTTCTGGGACCAAATGGCCCCTAAGCCCAGTCCCTGAGGCCTCCCTGGGACCATTCAGATTCTTCCTTTCCTCTGCAGAGCTGGAGGCTGGGTGCAGCTGCACTAGTTGCCTGCGGGTGCTGGGAGGGGCTGGCTCGCCTGGAGAAAAATGGCTGTTCAGGGCTGAAGGGACCCCGATGTCCCAGTGCTGGACTCCGGGTCACCTCTCCCTGTCCTGCTCCTCTCCACAGCCTCTCCCCAGCCTCCACAAACATGCACCGCAGCCTCAGTGAGTGTTTTTAATTGAAAGGTCCTATGAACTGGGTTTAGTGAGTAAAAGCAGAGAAAATGTGAAGGCAAAACAGCCATGCCACCGAGAGTTTCTCTCCCCCAGAACCGCAGTTTAGGTTTTCTATGTTCTTCAGGCTGCCTTTCTGGCACAGCGTCTCGTGGCTGTGGACTCAGGTCTATATTCCGTGGCTGCCAGCAGCCCTGTGCACTCCTCCCGCAACCCAGTGTTATGCATGGCCCCAAGGGATGCAGACCTGGTGCAGTGCAGGTTCCTTCTGACCCTCTCTCTCCAGCCCAGATTCCCAATCCTACCATTCTCCAGGCGTCCTCTGTCCTTTCCGGCCATGGGTTATCTCACCAGCTGTGTTTAATTCACCAATTTTAGGTGGATGTTATTTGATTTAGTTGTTTCTTCTATCTGCTCCTATCTGCACATCCACCTATTGGGCTGCCATTTTGTCTCCCTCGCATTAGATTTTTTAAAAAACAAATCAGTAGGCACACAAATACAGAGAGAGGTTATCCATTAAAATCCTTGTGTGTCACACTATATGCACACCTTGGTATTATAAACAGACCAAGATGATAAGAAAATGCACAAATGTTTATTATGTAAATTTAAATTCAAATTTTTCATTTCTGTATGTTGAGAGAAAAAGTTAAAAAACAAAAAACAAAAACAACCAACCATAAGAAATTGTACTAATGAAGATTACTCTGTTGTATGCTCTTGTCTCCTTGTCAAGATACTGACCCTAGAGACATGGGTTTATTTCTGGGCTCTCTATTCACTTCCATTGATCTATATGCTTATTCATAAGCCAGCACCAGGCTCTTTTGATTACAATAGAGTTGTATAGTTTGATATAAAATATTGTGATACCTCTAACCTTGTTCTTTTTCAAGATTGTTGAGGTTATTTGGGATCTTTTTAGCTTTTATATAAATGTTTGGAATATTTGTACTAGATCTGTGAAATATGCCATTGATATTCTAATAAAAATTGTGTTGAATCAATAGATTTCTTTAGGTAATATGGATATTTTAATAATGTTAATTCTTCGATTCCATGAACATGGTATATGCTTCCACTTATTTGTATTTTCCACAATTATTTTGGTGAATATCCTATAGTTTTCTGAGTACAGGTGTTTTACCTCCTTGGTTAAATTTATTCCTAGGTACATTATTTTTTTTATTGCAATAGTAAATGGGACTGTTTCTTAGTTTCTCTTTCTGATAGTTTATTATTGGTGTATAAAAATGCCAATGATTTTGAACACTAATTTTGTATCCTGCAACGTTGCCAAATTCATTTATTACTAGTAGTTTTTGGTGGAGCCTTTAGGTTTTCTATGTCCAATATCATGTCATCTGTGAATAATGACAGTTTTACTTCCTCCTTTCCAATTTGGAGGCCTTTTCTTTTTTCTTCTTCCAGTTGAGTAAGAGAGGTGAGGACTGACATCCTTGTCCATTCCTGTTCTTAAGGGGAACACTTTTAGTTTTTGCCCATTGAGTATGATGTGGGCTGCAGCCTTTTCATATTTGGCATTTATTATGTTGAGGTATGATCCCTCTATTCCCACTTTGCTGATAGTTTTTATCATAAATGGGTGCTAGGTTTTATTGATGCTTTTTCTGCATCTAATAATATGATATGTGGTTTTTATTTTCATTTTGTGTATGTGATATATCACATTTCTTGATTTGAAAATATTGTACAATCTTGCATCCCTGGAATAAATCCCACATGATCATGGTGTATGATCTTTTTACTTAAAAAAAAAAAACTATAAGAAAACATTTATTTAAAAAATCACAGAGGAAGAAAAAGTAATTATTAGAATAAGTGGGCTTAGCTTTTAATGTATTGCTGCAACCATTTTGCAAGTACTTCGTTGAGGAATTTAGGATCTATGTTCATTAGGTATGTTGGCCTATGATATTCTTTTTCAATAGTGTCTTTATCTGGGCTTGAATAAAGGGTAATGCTGGCTTCATGAAAAGACGTTGGAAGGCTTCCCTCTCTTTCATATTTTGTAATAGTTTGAGAATAGTGGGTGTTAGTTCTTTGAATGATTGCTAAAATTCTCATTAAAGCCATCCGGTCCAGGACTTTTGTTTGATGGAGGTTTTTAAAATACTGATTCAATTTTATTAGTTTTAATCAGTCTATTTCAGTTTTTTTATTCTTCCTAATTTAGTTTTGGAAGATTGCATGTTTCTAGGAATTTTCCCATTTTGTCAAGGCTGTCTATCTTGGTGGCACATAGTTATTATAGTTTTTTTTGTTTTGTTTTTTTTACAATCCTTTGTATTTATGTGATGCTCACAGTGTATCAATTTCTTTTAAAATCTACAAATATTTGCCCTGGCTGGTTCGCATTGGTTCTCAGCTTGTGGGTTGTGAACCCTTTGGGGGTCGAACGACCCTTTCACAGGGGTCGCCTAAGACCATCGGAAAACACATATATAATTGCATATTGTTTTTGTGATTAATCACTATGCTTTAATTATGTTCAATTTGTAACAATGAAATTGGGGGTCACCGCAACATGAGGAACTGTATTAAAGGGTCACGGTGTTAGGAAGGTGGAGAACCACTGGGTTAGAGGATAGGCCCATTGACCAAAAGGCTGCAAGTTTGATTCTCAGTCAAGGGCATGTACCTTGGTTGTAGGCAAGTCTTTAGTCAGCTTGTTCCCCAAGCAGATGAATTCATCTAGAGTTAGTATAAATCAGTCTCTTCTCCCAGACATATATATTTCCCTCTACTCAGGGCTCACCTAATACATTGTATGTATTTCAGTTATAGAATTTTTCACGTGAGTTTTTAAGAAATGTATTATTTTTATTGTATTGTTTGCTTTACCACAGAGCTCAGCATAATGTGAGCAAGAAATATTTCTTAAATATTTTTGTATTAATGTTAGTGATAAAATTAGTCTTAACTAATCTTACAATACTTTAATATCATAAATCAATTGGTATATTTATTCTAGAATTAACTATATTACTAGATAATTTAAAGATAATTTTATTTTTAAGTAAAATAATTTATATTAATTATAATGTATGTAATATAAATTTGAAATAATTTATATTAAATGTGATTATATTTAAATAACAATAATTTATATATCATTAATTAATTCTTAATAATATTGTTTTATTACAAAAAATATATTATATAATTATGCAATTATGTATTAGATATTATATAATTTTAGAAGCATAAAAAATATTTTTGTATACAAAAAAGTACAAGAAAAACTATATCAAGTAACAAAACATTAAATGACAATAATAGAACTCCAAGCCTTTTTACATTATAAATGCTTAAATACTTCCTTTTTATTGACTTATTATGTTCACATAAAATCTGTGAAATCAGTACCACATACTTATAATAAGAGAAGAATAAGCAGGAGAGTTTAATGGCTTTTTTTGATATTACATTATTTTTTCTCTGTAAATAGACCTGAGTTTTTAAATCAGTTTTAGGTTCATTGCAAATAAGTTACAATATATAAACTCTCCTCACACACATAGACTCCCAAAATGCACTAGAGAGGTCTATTTGTTACAATAAATGATCCTGCATCGACACATAATTATCATCTAAAGTCCATAGTTGACATTAGGGTTCAGTCTTGGTGCTATACATTAAATGGGTTTTAATGCATCCATAATGATATATATCCACTATTATAGTGCTATACAGAATACTTTTAGTGCCTAGAAATCCGCTGTGCTCTGTAATGTCTTATTTTTTTGTAACACACACACAAAAAAAGGAAGAGCTGAGTTTTGTCATAAATATAGACATACCAGACATAGCACAAGCTCTGGGCTCAGAACTTCATCAGGACATTTATACACATTTATTTCTGTCTCAAAACCACTTTGCACCCTGTGTATAAAGTTATAGTACTTTGTGTCAAAGGAGAGGTTCTGCCTTGATTCTGTGAGAGCCGACTTACTGGAAGGGACTAGGTCATGGACTCCTAGGAAGACCTGAGCAGTCACGCCTTGGGGATGGAGGAAGCAGGGCCTGTCCTGGAATCTCAGCCCAGGAGCTCATTCGCTGTGCTGTCGCCACAGCGTGTCTATTCCACTGATCGACAACCACTTGACGTTTGCAGCCTCCATAAAACATTCCAAGTGTCCTGGGTGTGAAAAAAGAAGCAAACTTGTGGTTATCTCCTTGAGTCCTGACTCAGCAGCTCTGCAGAGAACAGTAGGAACTGTCAACCATGGCGCTGTTCAGGTACTTTCCACCGGGAAAGGAGAATAAATCAGTCAACCTCTTCAGCCAGCCGGCACGTTTCACCTTGGCTGCCCAGACACATATTCCTCCACACCCTTCACCGACCACACGCACACCCTTCTTTCCATCCCTATGCCTAGTGATATCAGCACCACCAAGCTTCTTTTAATGGGAGAGAATGCAAAGTCACATCTTACTTAAGGGCTGTGGATGATGTATCTTACTAGAGGTCAATTTTAATATTCTTTAATTCATATTATTTTTAAAAACCTGAAACATAATGTATATTGAAAAGTGCACACCTTGTAAGTACTGTTACACAGCTTGATAGATTCCCACCAGTTAAACATACTTATTTATCTAGCAAAAGGAGCTCAAGAATAGAACATGCTTATCATGCCAGAAGACTTCTCATGTTCCCTCCATGTTATTTTCTCCAAGAGGAGTCACTAATCTAATAGCAAAATGATGTAATTTAATCAACTTTTGCAGTTTACAAAAATGTGGACATGTAGTATATACCTATATTAGTTTGTTAGGGCTGTTGTAATGAACTACCTACCACCCATTGTGTGGGCTCACAAAAAGTAATTTAATTTCTCACTATTCTGGAGGCTAGAAGTTCCAGGTTCAGATGCTGGCATGTTGGCTTATTTTGAAGATTCTCTCTTTGGCTCACAGATGGCCTCTTCCCCCTGCGTCTTCACATGGTCTTCCCTGCGTGTGTGTCTTGTCAGACCCTCCTCTTCTTAGACAAACACCAGCCATATTTTGATTAGCTATCACACTAGTGATCTTGTTTTAACTTAATTACTTCCTTAAAGATCCTATTTCCAATACAGTTACATTCTGGGGTCTGGAGATATGAATTGAGAGGAGGCAAAATTCATCTCCAAATAATACCCTATTTTTGTCCTGACTGTGCGCTATTATGTCTGTGTAATGCATCCACATTATTCTTTGTAACTGGGGCGCTAATTTATCACAGTTGTATGTATTCTGTGGTGGAAATTTACCACAATTTATTCATTCCACAGCTGATATCCATTTGCATAGCTGCTAGTGTGGGCTCTGACATCTTGTTGTTGCAGACTTTCTTAGGCATGTCTCTAGTGAGCATGTGCATGCAGGCCTGCTGGACAGGCACTGAGGAGGGGAGTGCTGGGTAGACTGCACAGAATGCCTCTTTTTTTTAATATACTTTATTGATTTTTTACAGAGAGGAAAGGAGAGGGATAGAGAGTTAGAAACATTGATGAGAGAGAAACATCAATCAGCTGTTTCCTGCACACTCCCTACTGGGTATGTGCCTACAACCAAGGTACATGCTCTTGACCGGAATCAAACCAGGGACCCTTGAGTCCGCAGGCTGACGCTCTATCCACTGAGCCAAACCGGTTAGGGCCAGAATGCTTCTTTACTAAAGAGGACAGTGGCACACTCATATGTACTCTCAAAGCGAGCATGACCTCTCCCCGTCTGCCCCGCCCCCCCAGCACATGCCCTCACCCCTCTACTGTCTGAGCACATTGGTTATGCTCATATGCATGCACACAAGTCCTTTGGTTGATACATCACCCCCTCAATCCCCACCTTCCCTCATAAGTTGGATCATCTGTTTGATGCTTCTATGACTCTGGTTCTATTTTGGTCATCAGTTTATGCTGATCATTATAGTCCAGAAATGAATGAGATCATGTGATATTTATCTTTCTTTGACTGACTTATTTCACTTAGCATAATGCTCTCCAGTTCCATCCATGCTGTTGCAAATGGTAAGAAGTCCTTCTTTTTTTTTACAGCAGGGTAACTACTCCACCTGCCTATCTGATCTCCCCTAACCACTTGCCTACCTGCCTGATTGCCCCTAACTGCTCACCTGCCTGATCAGCCTTAACCACTCACCTGTCTGCCTGATCACCCCTAAACACTTGCCTGCCTGCCTGATTGTCTCTAACCACTCACCTGCCTGCCTGATTGTCCCTAACCACTCGCCTGCCTGCCTGATCACCCCTAACCACTCTCCTGCCTGCCTAATCACCCCTAACCGCTTCTGCCTTGGCCCCTGACACCACTGCTTCATCTGGAATGACATCTGGAAGGTCATTCAGCTGTCCGGTCTAATTAGCATATTGTGTTTTTATTATCTATATTAATTTGCATATTACCCTTTTATTATATAGGATAGAGGCCTGATGCATGGGTGAGGACTGGCTGGTTTGCCCTGAACGGTCTCCCAGATCAGGGTGGGGGTCCTACTGGGGTTCCTGGCCAGCCTGGGTGAGGGGCTGATAGCTGTTTGCATGCTGGTCAAGTCCCCCAGTGGGGAACCTCACCCCATGGGGGTGTGGCCAGCTAGGTGAGGGGCTGAATACTGTTTTTAGGCTGGCCACACCCCCTTCAGTGTGGAGGTCCCTGCTGGGGTGCCTGGGCAGCCTGGGTAAGGGGCTGATGGCTGCTTGCAGGCTGGCCACAGCCCCTTCACGGTGGGGGGGTCCCACTGGGGTGCCTGGCCAGCCTGGGTGAGGGTCTGATAGCTGTTTGCATGCTGGTCAAGGCCCCCAGTGGGGACCCTCACCCCATGGGGGTGTGGCCAGCCTGGGTGAGGGGCTGAGGACTGTTTTCAGGCTGGCCACACCTCCTTCAGAGTGGGGGTCCCTATTAAGGTGCCTGGCCAGCCTGGTTTAGGGGCTGATGGCCATTTTCAGGCTGGCCACACCCCCCGGTAACTCAACCTCCTAGACTCTCCTTTTTTCTTTTTCTTCTTCTTTTTCTTTTTTCTGGAATTTATTTATCTTCTATAATTGAAAATTTGTAGCCTTGAGCAGAGCCCAGTGCCAGCCAGGGCAGGCGGGAAGTTTGGCTTCCTCCATTGCTGGGGGCAACCCAAACCTCCTGTTTGCTTCATCTCCATGGCCACCACCATCTTTGTGACGGGGTGATGGTTAATTTGCATATTACTCTTTTATTAGATAGGATATAAAAGCCTAAGTGACTGTTATGGCCATTAGACCGTTCGACCACTCGACTGGTCACTATGACAATGCACTGACCACCAGGTGGCAGGGACTCAATGCAGGACCTACTCCCTAGTGGTCAGTGCTTTCCCACAGCCAACCTCCTGTGGCCTGGATTGCTGGCCATGCCAAAGGACCCCACCTGTCCACAAATTTGTGTACCGAGCCTTAAGTCTGATAATAATATAGTGACTCTTGCTTTCTTTTGATAAATACTTGCATGACATAACTTTTTTTATCTGGTTACTTTCAACCTATGTACATAATTATATTTGATGTGATATATTATAGACAAAATGTATTTGGGTCATGTTTTTTAAACTGCAAATCTCTTTTTTAATGGTGAATTTTGTCATTTGCATTTAATATAATTATTGATATACAATAACCTTAAACGTGAAATTTATTTTATATTTTTGTTCCTGTTGTTATGTAGATATCCATTTACTTTTTTTGCCTACTGTGGGTTACTTGAAGACTTTTTAGAAATTGACTTTTATTTGTCAGTAGTGTTTTTGAGTATGTCTCTTTGTATGTCTTACTTAGTTCTTGCTCCAACTATTATAGACCATATACGTAACCTATCATAGTATTTTTTTTTTTACACTGGTATCTTTTTACAGTTTAACTACAGCATAAAAAGTTGTTCTCATTTTATATTTTTTATTCTACCTCCATCATTTACAATTATTTTACCCACATACTTTAGAACCCCCTCAGACAGTACTGTGATATTTGCTCTGACAGGCAAACATAATTTAGAAAACCAGTAGGGGAAGAAATGTCTACTGCATTTGCTCACATATTTGCTTACTGCATTCTTACTTCTTTCTTAATGTTCAATATGTCCCTTTTTTTAATCCTTTGCTTTCTGTCTGGAGAACTTGTTTTAGTCATTTTTAGAGAAGTTCAGCTTGCAAAAATTTCCTAGTTTTTCTTTACCTGCTTTTTTTTTCCCCTTTACTAGTATTCATAAAGGATATTTTCCATGGGCATAAGATTCTGAATTGACACATATTTTTTCAGAACTTTAAAAGTGTTCTGCTACTCCCTTCTCGTCTGTATGGTTGTTGAGAAATCTACTGACATGGGAACTGATTTTTGTTTGTAGGCAAGGTTTCTCTCACTACGTTTAAGATTTTTCTCAGTCTTTATTTTCATAGATTTAATATGATGTGTCTTAATGTGGAATTACTTTGAATTTTATCGTTTTTTGTGTTTTGCCCTGCTTTTTGATTATGTAGGTTTATGGCTTTTGCCAACACTGTTCAAGAAAGATACTTTACTCTATAGACCTGTGGGTAAATGTAAGCTCCCAAAGCAAGATGAGGAAGCAAGCATCCCAGGGCATGCTCTTCTCTCTTCAACCAAAGAGAATCTGGGAACCATATGCAGCATGAATTACTGCAATGCTGTTAAAAATACCTTTGCAAAGGATTAAGACACCGGCGTGACCAGGTCCTTCAGCAGACCATGGCATCAGACCATTTTCTATTTTGAGAAGTAGAAACAGAGCATGATTCTGGAACTGGGAGAGAATGGCACTCTCTGCTGAGTAGACTTTAAACGCATTTCTATAGGCAAAGCTGTTCCATGACGCATTGGAAGCATACGCTCATCCCTGGGAAACTGAAAGAGAGGTAGGAAAACCTCCTCAGCTCTGGCTACATCAAAAGCGTGCAGCATATTCAGAAGGATGTCAGTGGAGTTCTATTAGACTCCAGTGGTCGGCAAACTCATTAGTAAACAGAGCCAAATATCAACAGTACAATGATTGAAATTTCTTTTGAGAGCCAAATTTTTTAAACTTAAACTATATAGGTAGGTACATTGTTATTAACTTGATTAGGGTACTCCTAAGGCTTAGGAAGAGCCACACTCAAGGGGCCGAAGAGCCGCATGTGGCTCGCGAGCCGCAGTTTGCTGACCACGGGGCTAGGCAGCTAGGTAGACATGAGCTGGGAGAGGCAGCGGGGGCTTGGAGGGAACATAGGTGAGACATGACAAAATGAAGACAGACAATGGAGGTGGCAGGCCCCTGTGTGAGCAGGAAAGATTCAGAGCCTCCAGGATGTGGTCTAACCTGTGGCGTAGCACCTGGATCAGCGGTTCTCAACCTGGGGGTTGCGACCTTTGGCGGTCGAACGACCCTTTCACGGGGGTCGCCTAAGACCATCCTGCATATCAGGTATTTACATGACGATTCATCACAGTAGCAACATGACAGTTATGAAGTAGCAACGAAAATAATTTTATGGTTGGGTCACAACAGGAGGAACTGTATCTAAAGGGCCAGAAGGCTGAGAACCACTGACCTAGATGAAGGAGGCTTATAATTTAAAGATATATATTTTTTGAGAGTACCTAGGGGTGCTCCAGCCTAAGGGTATAAAACGTTCTAAACTCAAAAAATATCGGTCGCGGCCCGCTGAGTTGCCCACTCAGGTTCTATCTGACTGCATTTCTTTCCCACAAATAAATCCTCGCCAACATTTGCTGGTATTTGTTGTCTCTTGTCTGAACTCATTCCTACAAGCAAGACAAGAATGGGAGTGCAGAGAGCCCTTCACCACCGCCGACAGTTTGAGCTCCCGAAAGTGTCCAACAGAAGGACTGAAGTGTGCAGGTATGCGTGCTGGTGGTGTGTCAGGGCGAGCTGTGTGTGACTGACCGGAAGACATCCGAGAAACCAAATGTGTTATCCAAACAGCATTTGAAAACCTGCAGCAGGTCCTGGTGCACCTGGGCGCCATCGACCGTGGCGCTGGCTGCAGCGCTCAGGTTCAGTGTGGCCGACTTCGGAGGCCCTCAGAGATGGACCCCCTGGTCACCCGCAGTTCATGGACACAGAGCTCTGTTCCTGGAAGTGGGCAAGGTGGTTTCTTTGATTAGAAGAAGGTAATTAGAAAGAAAAGAAGAAGAATATTCAGGAACCTGATTAGGAGGCAGGGAGCTACTCGGAAATATTCTGCACTTTCTCACAGTTCGGGAAGCAACATCGCAGTTTACTGTGACCTATAATGGAGGTGCCACAGAATCTGGGAGCTACATTAATACAAGCAGAAGGATTAAATTGTTGAAATTTATTGCAACCAAACAGACTAAGAAACCAGAAAAGTATATATTTAAAGAAGTGGACTTGAGCACATAAGAGACCAGCTATGTTCCTCTGACTGTAATTTATATCAACGACAAAATGGAAGGCAGCATTGGTGCAGCACTGGAGGCTCCCAGACCTCCTGCAGACCTGTTTGTGTCCCAAGCAAGACCCAATCTTTGGCCTGAAATTGGAGGTCAGTGTGGCCAAGCCTTTCCCCAGGGTACATCAGAAGGGAAGGGGACACCCAGCCCCAGTGTAGGTGTGGAGGGAGAACTTCTTCAGCCAATTACTGCTGCCAACAGTTTCCTTAAACTTGGTTTAAATATTGAAGGTCTCTTTGAGGAACAAAGATTTCATTTGATAATTTTGAAAAATAAATATGTGGTTCCGTATCCTCAATAAATATCACTCTCTGGGAAGGTGGGCCTGTTGCCATCTCATTGGTAATTCCCCTGGTCAGACCCGGAATAATCCCCCGGAGCAGCTGGACCTACTCTGAGACTCATAAGTGTAGGTATTTTAGTTGCTACATTCTGGTTTGAGTCAATGCATCACATGGAGAAAATGTATCAATTGATGAGCATGTCAGCCAGGGGAACAATAACGCAACCCATTCATTTTTTTTCTGTTTGATAAAAATTGTTAGTTGTCACTGAGTTCAGGAAACTTAAAGAAATCCCCACTATAGGCCTGGGGGTTCCATGTTTTGTGCAGTGGGTTAGCATTTAATTACAGTTCCTGTGTAAAGTCATACAGTGCTGAATTACTTTTCATTAGCCATTCATTATAATAAATGAGATAAAGGTGTGAGTAAAGTAATACAAAGAGATACGTATGAAGTGTTTAACTGTGCTGATTGTTGATGTTTCTATTCCCCCTTTTGATTCTTTCAACTTTGCTATCAGCAGTATATGTATATTAATGATAGAGAACAAATCTATATGTGCATATGTTATGAGTATGTATAATAAATACAGCTATATTTACATATATTACAGTTCTGACAAATACTTAAGCCCTTTGTAACTTGTTATGATGCTTGTGATGCTGCTATCTATGTATCTTTCCTTTATTTATTTTTATTTTTCATAACTGGATTTTTTTAATTTTAAAATCTTTATTGTTGAAAGATATGTCCCCCTTTTCTCCCCATTGGCCCCCTCTAGCCTTCCTGCCCCCACCCCAGGCCTTCACTAGCCTATTGTCTGTGTCCATGGGTTATGCATGTATGCATACAAGTTCTTTGGTTGATCTCTTCCCACCCACCCACCCTCCCCCACATTCCCTCTGAGATTCTGCAGTCTGTTCCATGCTTCTGTGTGTCTGGATCTATTTGGTTCATAGTTTATTTTGTTCATTGGGTTCCACATATGAGTGAGATGGTGTGATGCTTGTCCTCGCCTTTACACAGTGTCTCGGCTGGTGCATGTTTGTGGTTCAGGTGGAACAAAGCCTTTTAAGAGGTAAGTGTTCTGCCTATAAACAATGAGTAGTGCTCATTGCTGTTTTTAACAATAAAAGATGTCTAAGGCAGTACACCTGCCCGTGTGCATTTAAACTGGGTTCCCCATAGGCTCCCTTTGTACTTGTTTCTCTGAATGTTGTAAGAATCCTGAAATAGCCCTGTGACAGGTTCAGCTTCTAAGCTGAGTAGTATAATTTATTGAGGCGAGTGGAGGAAGCATTCTTCCCTTGGGTTAATAAAACATCTACCTAAAAAGTACAGATGCACAAAGACTTGGGAAAATAAATTTGAGAATAGGTTAATAGAAGTAGTAGAGAGATATCTTTCCCTGGACCCTTAATTCCATTGCTTACTTCATGGGCCTATCTAACTATTTGTGCTATATATAGGATGCTTACCCAGTGCTATTGTGCAGAATAGAAGGTAGCATCTTCCAAAACAGTGGTAGCTGTTAGTTAGATTTTCAGTTCACAATATAGCTAGATCTTCAATGAACAATTTCAATTTTCCAGAAGACTAAAATATGGTAATAATGATAAAAAGAATTAAATGTTAACTATACTGTATACAAAGCACAGTTCTAAAAATATTTACATATGTTAATATTTTTAATCCCCACAATAACCCTCTATGTAGTATCATAGTCATATGCTTTTGCAGATGGGGAAATTAAGGCACAGAGAGTTGAAACAGGTTTTCCAGGGTACACATATTATAAGAGGTAGTTCAGCTTATAAGTCTGAGTTAAGAGCTTGTAAGACTAAAAACTGATTATAGGTTATTGTTTATTGGGGTGACATTATACAGATTTCAGGTGCAAAACTCTACAACATATCATCTGTACACTGTATTGTGTGTTTACCACCCCAAGTCAAATCTCCATCCACCACCATTTACCCATCTTATACCCTCCTTCATCTCCCCTTCTCACCTCCCCGCCACCCCCACCCCCAGCACTCACCACATTGTTGTCCATGTCCATGAGCTCTTTACCGTTTTTTTTCATTTTTGCTCAATTGCTCCACCTTCCCCAGACACCCCACCACCCCCCAGCCCCCTGACAGCTGTCAGCCTGCTCTCTATCTATGGGTCTGTCTTTATTTTCTCATTAGTTCATTTTGTTCATAATGTTCCACATATGAGTGAAATCATATGGTACTTGTCTTTCTCTGACTGGCTCATTTTTCTTAATATAATGATCTCCAGGTACATCCATGCCATACCAAAGGGTAAGATTTCTTCTCCTCCTCCTTCTTCTTCTTCTTCTTCTTCTTCTTCTTCTTCTTCTTCTTCTTCTTCTTCTTCTTCTTCTTCTTCTTCTTCTTCTTCTCCTTCTCCTTCTCCTTCTCCTTCTCCTTCTCCTTCTCCTTCTCCTTCTCCTTCTCCTTCTCCTTCTCCTTCTCCTTCTCCTTCTCCTTCTCCTTCTCCTTCTCCTTCTTCTTCTTCACAGAGTAGCATTCCCTAGTGTAAATGTACCACAGATTTTTACTTATTTTAGAGAGAGGAGAGAGGAGGGAGAGAAGAAAGAAAGAAAGAAAGATCAATGTGAGAGAGAAACATTGATTGCTTGACCCCTGTAAGTGCCCTGAACAGAGTTTGATCCCCCAACCTGGGTATGTATCCTCACCAGGAATCAAACTTGTCACCTTTCGGTGTATGGTATCATGCTCCAAACAACTGAGACACACCAGCCAGCCATCTGTGGACTTACCTTTTCTATTTACTCATCTACTGATGGATGCTTGAGTTGATTCCAAATCTTGGCTATTGTAAATAGTGATGCAATAAACACAAGAGTGCATATGTATTCTTTTGAATTTTTGTTTCCGTTTTCTTCATATAAATTCCCAGAAGTAGAATCACTGGGTCATAAGAAAGTTCCATTTTTTTTGAGGTAACTGTATACTGCTTTCCACAGTGGCTGCACCAGTCTTCATTCCCAATAACAGTGCACTAGAGTTCCCTTTTCTTCACATCCTTGCCAACACTGGTTTGTTGATTTATTGATGACAATTATTCTTCCAGGTGTGAGGTGATAGCTCACTGTGGTTTACATTTGCATTTCTCTGATGATTAGTGACACTGAGCATCTTTTCCTCTGGCTGTTGACTGTCTGTATGCTCTCTTTGGAGGTATTTACTCAGAACCTTTGCCCATTTTTTAATTGAGTTGTTTGTTATTTAGGTGTTGATTTTTATAAGTTCTGTATAAATTTTGGATATTAACCCCTTATCAGGTGTATCATTGATAGGTATGTTCTCCCATACAGTAGGTTGTCTTTTCATTTTGTTGGTGGTTTCCTTTTCTGTGCAAAATATTTTTGTTTGATGCACTCCCATTTGTTTTTTTTTATTTGTTTGTTTGTTTGTTTTTTTGTTTCCCTTGCCCAAGGTAATTTATCAGAAAAAAAAATTGCTACAAGAAAAGTCCAAGATTTTACTGCTTATGTTTTCTTTTCAGACTTTTATGGTTTAGAGTCTAACATTTAAGTATTTGATCTATTTTAGTTTATTCTTGTGCATGGTGTAAGAAACTGATATAGTTTCATTTTGTGCACATATCTTTCCAATTTTCCCAAACTATTTATTGAATAGACTATATTTTTTTCTTATTTATTTATTTATTTATAATCCTTAATTGAGAACATGTTTATTGATTTTAGAAAGAGAAAAAGGGAGGGAAAGATGGAGAGAGAGAGAGATCATTGTGAGAAAGAAACATCAATTGGTTGCCTTTCCATAGGCTTCCCCTGAGATTGGACCCGAAAACTAGGCATGTGCCCTGACTGTGAATCAAATCTTCAACCATTCGGTATATGGCATGATGTTCCAACAAACTGAACCACACTGGCCAGAGCCTGAATAGACTATCTTTAGCCCACTGCATTTTTTGCTTTCTTTGTAAAAATTATTATTTATTGACTATAAAGATGTGGCTTTATTTTTGGGCTCTCTATTCTGTTCCATTGATCTCCATGTCTATTTCTATGCCAGCACAATGTTGTTTTGATTATCATGGCCTTGTAGTATAACTTGATATCAGTCAGGTAGCATGATTTCTCCAACTTTGTTCTTCTTTCTTAAGATCACTGTTGGTCTTCTTTGATATTTTTGTTTGTTAGTTGGTTGGTTGTTTTTTTTTTTGGAATATTTGTTCTAGTTCTGTGAATTATGTCATGGTATCTTGATAAAAATTGTATTTAATCTGTAGATTTATTTGGGTAGTATGTGCCGGGGTTCTTGTCCCAGCATCAAGAAGGGTTCAGGAATCTGGAAAAGGCTGTGCACAGATGACATATAAATCCAGAGACTAATAAAGAGTCTGGAGACAAGTTATAATTTTGAAAGGCATGGGGGGGGGGGGGTCAGAGGACCTTGTCTGGGACCCTTGCTTTTATTAACACAATTGCCCTAAGGCAAGGTGGAGATAATACACTTCAAAGGGTACAGAAGCATTGTCAGAATGGGGGAATTAGCCTAAGGCTGTTCAGGTGTTTGGCCAGTAGGAGGCAATAACATGTAGATTAAGATGCCTTTAGCTGTTTGGCAGCCACAATCAGTTTCCTATTCAGGTTTGGGGAAATGCCTTTAGCCATTCCCAACAGGTGACTACATGTGTGACTCAACCCTGTTGAGTCCCCAAGTTTCATCAACCTTGTGATGAAACTCTTGAAATTATGATATGCTGGAATTGGTCTATGGCAAGTATGGACATTTTAATTCTTCCTACCCATGAACACAGTATATGCTTTCACTTATTTGTATCTTTTTCAATTTCTTTCTCCAGTGTCTTATGAATTTCTGAGTACAGGTCCTTTACATTCTTGGTTAAATTTATTCCTAGGTATTTTCTTCTTTTTGATGCAATTATGAATAAGATTGTTTTCTTAGTTTCCCTTTCTGATAGTTCATTATTGTTGTATAAAAATGCAATTGATTTCTGGATATTTATTTTGTATCCTGCTACTTTACTGAATTAATTTATCAGTTCCAATAGGTTTTTATTTATTTTTTTTTTTGGTGGAATCTTATAGAGAACCTTAAGAATCATGTCATCAGCAAATATAGTTTTACTTTATGCTTTCCAAATTGGATGCCTTTTTTAAAAATATATTTTATTGAATTTTTACAGAGAGGAAAGGAGAGAGATAGAGAGTTAGAAACATTGATGAGAGAGAAACATCGATCAGCTGCCTCCTGCACATCTCCCACTGGCGATGTGCCCGCAACCCTGGTACATGCCCTTGACCGGAATCGAACCTGGGACCTTTCAGTCTGCAGGCCGACGCTCTATCCACTGAGACAAACTGGTTTTAGCCAAATTGGATGCCTTTTGTTTCTTTTTATTCTTGTCTGATTATAGAGGCTAAGACTTCCAGTACTATGTTGAAAAGACTGGTGAAAGCAGACATCCCTGTCTTGTTCCTGATCTTAAAAAAATGCTTATAGCTTCTGCCCATTGAGTTTGATATTGGCTGTGTGTTTGTCATATATGGCCTCTATTATGTTGAGTTATGTTCCCTCTATTTCTACTTTGCTGAGATTTTTTTTTTATTTAAATGGGTGTTGGGTTTTATCAAATGCCATTCCTGCATTTATTGATATTATCATGTAGTTTTTATCCTTCATTTTATGTGGTGTATCATTATACCTTAAAACAAATGCTAATGAGAACACAACAACCCAAGATCTATGGGATACAGCAAAATTAATCATATGAGTCAAATTCATAGCATTTCATGCCTATATCAAGAAGCAATAAAAATCTCAAATAAATAATCCAATTTTACATTTAAGAAATTGAAAAAGGACAACAGAAGTCAAAAGTGAGTAAAATGAAAGAAATTGTAAAACTACAGCAGAAATAAACAAAATAGATTCCAGAAAAGCAATACATCAATGAAACCAAGAGTTGGTTATTTGAAAAGATAAACAAGGTTGACAAACCTTTAATCAGACTCATCAAGAAAACAGAGAAGACCCAAGTAAATAAAATCAGGAAAATGAAAGAAAGGTATACCTGACATCATAGAAACACCAAGAATTATAGAAAATATTACAAACAACTGCAACTATAAACAAATATTACAATTCCAACAAATTGGACAATATGGGAGAAATGGATAAGTTCCTAGAAACATACGATCTTTTAACTTAATAAGGGAGAACCAGAGAATTGGAATAGACTGATTACCACTAGCAAAATGGAATCAGTAATCAAAAAAGCTCCCAACAAGCAAAAGTCCTGGACCATATGATTTCATAGGTGGATTTTACCAAATTCAGAGATAACTAACAACTTATTCTTCCCAAACTATTCCAAAAACAATTCAAGAAGAGAGATGACTCCCAAGCTCATTTTTTTTTTTTTTGAGGCCAGCATTTTCCTAATTCCATAATCAGATAAACACACTACAAAGAAATAAAATTATAGGCCAATTTCCCTGATGAACATAGATGCTAAAATCCTCAACAAAATATTAGCAAACCAGATCCAGGCATACTTTAAAAAGAGCATATGCCATGATCAGTTGAGATTTGTTTCAGGAATGCAAGGTTGATTCAATATCTGCAAGATTGAGAATTTGAACCCAAGTAATATGTCTATAGAAAACAAGCTCTTTCCCACTATTTTTTTCTCTCTCTGTATTCTCTAATACTTTCCAGGACTTCCATTGTCCTCCTTAAATATGATGTGGAATTCTTTGTTTAAAACAATGCTGCATAAGTTACCATAAAAAGAAAAAATGCCAACAGATGGTAATGTTCAGGAAATGTTGTTCAAAATACTGTTTGGACCTATGGGATGTAACAAGGGCAAATTCTTTACATCTTTCTTCAACTTGATGGTGGCAGTATATGAGTCAAACTTACCTTTATGGTTTGATGCATAACCACACAGTCAAAACACTTTCGATAGTATAGGGGGTTATTCATAACTATGCAGGGCCATTGAGTTTAAATCGTTTCTGTACTGGCCAAGATTAGAGATGTGTTAGCCTAATTAGATAGCACCTGATGCATGGTAAGTGCTTTATAGGATAATCATCTGGGCCCAAAATTACAACTCTTCCAGCTCCCACATAAGTCAAGCTGCCAATATCAATCTCTATGTTTCTTACAGAATCTTTTATCTTAGTATGAATTTTTCTTGCTTCAAAACCATAGGGTGAACTCTTTGAATCTCTTATCAGCCTTTTCCTATGTCATCATAAACTGACTAGGAGAGTGCAGTCAGTCAACTTAATGAACTGAATTCTAATAGAATATTATAGTCCATAATTTTCATTGTGGCTATGGAAGATTAGCAGAAAGAACAATACTTTTTCCTATATTGTGTCAAGCACTATGCTAAAAACATAAATGATTATAATGATGGTGACAAATTATATATAATTCTAGACCTAATAATCAGTTAAATATTCACATATCTTATTGTGGGACCAGTGAATCTAGGACAGTATTTTTACTGGATATTGTTCCCAATGCCAATTCAAGCTTGAATCATTTTGAAGATTTGATATGTATTGGAAGATTTGAAAGTCCATCACAGCTGCCTCAATTTATTTTAAATAATTAGTGAAACAAAGCCAATGAATTACATTTCTTCCTTTACCTGGGTTATAAAAGAACAGAACTGTCTTTATTACAGTAGTGCACTGAGAAATTAAAAAAAAAGTTTTTGTGTCCTGTTTGTGTGTTTTAGCCACAGGAAAAAAAAAATGTAAAGTGAGAGATTAAATCAAGGTTGCAATTGGAGGTAATTTTTAAGTTATCCAAGTCTTCACTTTCTCTTGAGGGTCTGCCTTGCTTTTATTCTTACATTTATTCATAGTCTTAATCCCTTCATACACCCTTTCTTTTTCTCCTAAGTAAAACTATTTTTCAGAAAATAAAACCTGAAAAACATATTTACATTTAAAAACATTACATTACCATAGCTTTTGATGAGAGATTGCATGGTGTCCCTGAGATTTGAATAACCCAACTAAAAGCAGAGATCCCCTGGGAACCTAAAGTCTCCTGGAAAATATACAGACCTTCCTCCAGGTACTAATTTAGAAATGTTTTTTAATTTATGAGAAATAATTTGCATGCAATAAATTTTATTTGGTTTAAATGTATAGCTCAAGGGTTTGGGGGCAAATTATACCCAGTAGTATAAGTACTACCACGCTCAAAACAGAACTTAAAAAAAAACACACACACACAAAAAAACTTTGATAATAGTAGTATTCCTGCCACTTTGAGAGTGGTAAAATACAACCCTTCAGTTCAGATCAAAATAGTAAACAGAATTTTTTCTCCAACTGTGATATTTAAATCACTTCAATTTATGCCCCATGACATATAATAGGTTTCTTGTCAAGAGATACATGCAGGCTAGTGTGACCTCTGCCCCTCATTTGTCCTTAAAGATGTAATTTCTTCCTCTAGTGCATTCTTCTGACACATAGGAAATACCCTCAAACATGAAAATGTTTCCAGTAAGATCTGAAGTATACTTGAAATTATGAACCAAGAATTGTATGTGGTTCTCTCCACACCCTATAGCCTCTATACCTCTACTATCAGAATATGAGACAACACTGAAATTGCCTAATTATGTATATCAACTAAGAGAAATCAGAAAATAGATGATTTTTTTATAAAAAAGCATGCAATTTCAAACTGACTGCATTTTGCATTTGTTAATAATAAATGAGTTAGGATATGAGAAACATATTAAACAAAAGTAAATTTGTTCAGTTCACAGATGGAGATAGAGGAGAAGCTTAAGTTCCAGGGTCTTAACCTGAAGCCCAATACTAGACCCATTGCACTAAGCCACTTCAGCCTATGTATGAAATTCACGCTTCTGGACTTTTTCTTGAAAATGAGCATACATATAATTGACTTATTTGGTTGACATGAAGTACTTCTCCATAACATGTACTATTTTTTTAATTCTGTCAAGAATTGTCGTGGGTATAACTTTACCGGCAAACTAACAAGTTACCCTGCCATGGTTTTATGGATGCTGGCAGAAAACCATGGATTCTGAAAAGAGTCAAAGGACACTTTATTATTCAAAGAAATAACAGTGCCCAGAATATCATCATTTTTGCTGAGTTTTCCAAAGCCTTATTTCTCATAGAATGACAGAAAGAGGGCCAAGAGATACCTACATATGCAAAGTATTGCTACAGGAGCAGAACCCCAGGTTTTAGGAAACCACATACCTTATAATGGACTGTACGCGCACCTGCACATTTCCCTTGGAGGAAAACATTACATTTATTAGACTGGATAGTAATTATGGCTACTCTCTGCTCTAGAGGAAGATGCAATCTCTATCTTCCAATTCTTTTTTTGATTATAAATATCCTTGAAAAGATAGTCCTTTAAATATTCTTTTCAAAAGACTTCAGTGCCTCTGTTCACCAAATGTGCAGAAACATGATAGACCAGGGGTCCTCAAACTTTTTAAACAGGGGGCCAGTTCACTGTCCCTCAGACCGTTGGAGGGCCGGAATATAGTTTTAAAAAAAAACTATGAACAAATTCCTGTGCACACTGCACATATCTTATTTTGAAGTAAAAAACAAAACGGGAACAAATATAATATTTGTATTTGCATGTAGCCCACAGGCTGTAGTTTGAAGAAACCTGGGATAGACTAATGGAGAATTACCTTCCAACATGACCTACCAAAAGGAAAACTAAAATATAGACAAAGTAATCACTTTTATTCAACTACATAGCATTTGAAAATTAAAAGAAGGCTTATTTATAATTTTTTTATAATTAAAAATATAAAACGTGTTTGATATATTTATTAGATGTATATGATCATGAATGTAAGATATATATTATATATACAGGAAATGACATTTAAGCCATATATACTTATCTATATATATTTACATTATATATATATATATACATATATATATATATATGTATATGTATAACTATATCTCCATACATCTATATCTATAATCTATCTATAAATAAAGGAAATTATCATTTTTGAAGATAAAATACACTGGTGATTTTTAAGCTCCCTTCTGGGTCCTCTTTATGCATCTGTTCTTAGAGTTTTCAAATAAAATAGTCTCCCAATGCAATTTTTTTTTTTAATCCACACCCGAGGATATTTTTCCATTGATTTTTAGAGAGAGTGGAAGAGAGAGGGAAAAACAGAGAGAAATACCAATATGAGAGAAACACATTGATTGGTTACCTTGGTTTTATGGATGCAGCACCCTGAGCAGGACCCAGGGCCAGGGAGGAGCCTGCAACCCAACTGAGGCCCCTGCCTGTCAGAGACACAGCAGGAGCACTGCTCAGCTCTGCTGCTCTGAGTCCACATATTCTTTCTAAATTCTCCCGGACTACGCCAGGGCGGGTTCCTTCTTGAACCCTGCCCACTGTACTAGCTGTTGGGAATTTAGTCCAAGTTCCTCATTTACCCTCTTCTCACTACTTACAGGTGTCAGGTCTGAGCCCCCTGCCTGGGGCTGTTCCTCCTAGGACACCGGGAAGAAGCCATGAGAGGTTGTGGGTATATAAGAATGAGTCTTTATTTCAGAAGCCAGTGAGCATATAGCCATCAGACAAGACAGTTATTTACAGCAAAGTCCATACAGGCAGGCAACCATACACGGGCTCGTTAACATGGACATCTTTCCCACAGAGCGGTAGCAGTCTCTATACCCACAGCTATTATCTGAGCTGTGGCACGCTGCCCCCTAGACTCACCATCTCACATCATAGCGGCACCTAAGCTCTCTGCCTCAGCAGCTTCTCTAGCCTTTCTGGCTCAGCAGCGGCTCCTGTCTCCCCTGCCCAGCACATGGCTGGTCTCTGTAGCCTCACACAGTAACTACTTCTGAGCTCTCTATGCGCTCTCAGCCTCTTACATCTCAGCAGCAGCTCCCAGCTCCGTCTGAGCTCTCCTCTCTCCCGCACATATAAAGGCTACATTCTCTGTGCCTACCGCCTCTGCTTCTCACACTAACTGGTCAGTAACATGTATTATTCCAAAGACGAAGAAGGTTTCCTGCCAACAGTTACACCAATCATATTGGGTTACAGAAGGGCACAGTGTACCGTGAGATCACTGTGGCCGTGCAGCTGTGGATGGTATCGTAGCCTAGGCGCAGATTGGCCTTGGGCAGCCTGGTGTATTGATAACAGGGCCTCTATGCTTTAATTGTCCTTGACTACCAGGTGCCTCTGGGGCGATTCCCAGAGTGCCCTTGACCGGAATCAAACCCGGGACCCTTTGGTTCACAGGCTCACACTCTATTCACTGCGCCAAACAGCTAGGATGCTAGGACGGCGAATGTGATTTTTTAAATAGAGCAACAGAAGTGCAACTTTTATGCTCATAATTATCTCATTGGTTGTTTCTCCCAAGAAAATTAAATACTGAGAATATCTAATACCTAAACATGACTCAGGGCAAAAATTTACTTGCTGCTGCCTTCCAAAGATCCCTGGGACAGCTTCTTTTATTCTCATTTTGCAGATGAGGAGCCCAGGGATGAGTGTCGCGGTGAGTAACGGGATTAGAATCCATGATATGTAACATCAGTGCATTGCCTCCCCACCCCCAGTCAAATTGGCCTTATTCTTTCATATGTCCAATATCTGTCTAGGTAATATATAGAACATGAAAAAGTTTAAGAACAAATACTGATGTAGCTGCAACAGTACAGACATATACTAACTCTGCTTCATATACAAAAACTGATATGCATGAGACAAATAACAGGTAAGAAAGGTAAAGAGGGTATTTTAGCACAAGAGGAACTGAAGCCAAGGCCAGACTCATGTATAAGTGCGACATATATTAGATAAATTTAGACTGAATTTGATCCTGAAATGTGAGTCTATTAGTTTTCTATTGTCACTATAGTAAATTACAACAAGATTAGAGTATTAAACAACAAAAATTTATCATCTTGCAGTTCTACTGGTTAGAATTCTGAGACAGTCTCACTGTGCTGACATCAAGGTGTCTAGACTGCGTTCCTTTCTGTAGGCTCCTGGTAGGCTCCAGGTCCTTGTCTTTCCAAATTTCTCAAGAGAGCTCACATTCCTTAGCTCATGGACCCCTTCTTTCACCTTTAAGGTCACCCATGGCAGATTGAGCCCTTCTCCAATTACATCACTCTGACCTATTTGTCTGTATTCCTTTTTCATGGTGAATTAGATTGGGTCCACCAGAAAAACCAGAATAATCTTCCCATCTCAAGTTTAATCACATCTACAAGGTCCTTTTTGTCATGAATTGCTACATATTCACAGGTTCCAGAAATTAGGGTATGGGTATTTGGGCGGGACATTATTTTGCCTACTACAGTGAGAAAGTTCTAAAAATACAGAATAAATACACTGATTAAAGACAAAAAATGTGAGACTAAATGCAAAATAAAACAGAAAAAAATGACCTATATATTATCTACAAGAAACTTACATTTTTAACAGAAGATTCAGGTTAAAAGTAAAGGGAAAGAAAAGGATACACTGTGTTGACACTAATCCAAAGAAAACTGGAATAGTGATACCAATTTCACAGAAAATAGACACCACAACAAGGAAAATTATCAGGAATGAAGAGTTGTCACTTTTCCAAGAAGACATAACAAACTTAAACATGTATGTCCCTCATAGAGCATCTCATGTATTCATGAGACAAAACCTGACAGACCTTCACGGAGAGGTAGACAGAACCAATATTATAGTTAGTGACTCTCAGTTGGACACTATCAGTACCTTGTAGTTCAAGTAGGCAGAAAATCATTAAAGATATTGTTGACCTGAATATCGCTCTTAATCCACTTAGTCTAATAGATATCATTAGAATATTTTCTTTCTCAACAGCAGAATACACATTGTTCTCAACCTCAAATAAAACATTAGCAAGATAGATGCCATTTGAGGTTATAAAACAATATCTAAAAACTTTTGAAAATATAAATAATTTAAAGTAATTTATAAAAACAAAATGGAATTTAACAAAATATAGCAGAAATATAGTTGCAAAATCCTCAATATTTATTGATTAAATATCCACTTTTATGTAGCATATAAGTAAAAGAAGTCTCAAGAAAAATTATGAGAAAAACATTTTGCAGCAAATAAAAATTTAAATGCAATTTATCAAAACCCATCGGATGCAGCAAAATTAATATTCAGATGAAATATATAGCATTAGAGAAGAAAATGATAATATATTACAATAATATAAACCTTTACCCAAGAAAATAGAGAGAAGAAAAGCAATTTAAGCTTAAGGAAAGAAAAAAAAGAATATTAAAAATGAAAGCAAAATGAATAATTTGAAAACAGAAAAACAATAGAGAATCAATGAACAAAAAGGTCATTCTTTGAAATAATCAGTGAAACTGATAAAAACCTAGTCAGGCCCTGACTGGTTTGGCTCAGTGGATAGAGCATCAGCCTGCGGACTGAAGGGTCCCTGGTTTGATTCCATTCAAGGGCATGTAACTGCGTTGCGGGCACATCTCCAGTAGCGGGTGTGCAAGAGGCAGCTGATCTGTGTTTCTGTCTCATCGATGTTTCTGACTCTCTATCCCTCTCCCTTCCTCTCTGTAAAAAAATCAATAAAATATATTTAAACAAACAAACAACAACAACAACAACAACAACAAAAACACACCTAGTCAGGTTGAGTAATGACCAGGTGCTGACAATTGACTACACTGCCACTCGACATTGGCTGGGCAATCTTTAGCCAGGTTTCTCTTTCCCCAAAGGCTCCTGAGCATTGGCCTGTCCCAGGTCTGAGCAAATAGCAACACATTGAAAATCCTCCTTAACACCTCAGCTTGAGAATCAACTGATCACAATCAGAAAGAAACACTGCCTGTCAGCCACCATAATGATTCTTTCTGTTCATTCTCACTCAATTCCCCCTCAAAAGTGACTGCTATTCCTACTTACTGTTCCCTAAAAAATGGAAAGCTTTTTTCATGTTTGATTTTCAGAGGCTCATAAATCCTGCATTTCCTGTGTCCTCCTATTGCAATCTTTTCAATGCAATCTCTCCTTAATTAAGTCTATATTTATTATTTGGCACCATGAAAACAGAGAAAAGATACCGATTACCAATATCAGAAATGAGAAGGGTCATCAAAACTGAGCCCATGTTCATTAAAATAATAATAAAAAATAATAAAAGAATACTAAGAACTATGGACAACAAATTCCCACAAATTTGATAACAAATGAAATAGACTAATTCTTGGAAGATGCAAATTATCAAAAGCCACACAAGGAGTAATGAGTAATCTAAATAGGGTTGAATATATTAAATAAATTAAATCAAGACTTTCTAACCTTCCAAATAAGTAAAAAGGAAGAAGGAACTTTCCAGGTAGCAGACATACATAAACCACATCCTGATGTCAATGTAAGAAACAGTCAGACGTGTAGAGGATTTTTATGAGTTTACTAGAGGCCTGGTACATGAAATTCATGCACTGAGGGAATGTCCCTCAGCCCAGCCTGCACCCTCTCCAGTCTGGGACCCCTCAGGTGATGTCTCATTAACAGTTTAGGCCTGATCCTGATATATCTCTCACAACCCAGGAGTGCCGGCTCTTAACCACTCACCTGCCTGCCTGCCTAATTGCCCCTAACCACTTCAACCTGCCAGCCTCATCGCGCCCTAACTGCACCCCTGCCAGCCTGATCACCCCCAACTGCCCTCCTCTGCCTGCACAATTGCCCCCAACCGCCCTCCCCTGCCAGCCTGGTCACCCCCAACTGCCCTCCCCTGCTGGCCTGGTCACCCCCAACTGCCCTCCCCTGCAGGCTTGGTTGCCCCCAACTGCACTCCCCTGTTGGGTTGATCATCCCTAACTGTCCTCCCCTGATGGCCTATTCACCCCTAACTGCCAGCCACCTGGTGGTGGCTATCTTTGACGGCCATCTTGTGATGATGTAGGGTCAGCCATCTTGTGGTGGCAATCTTGTGATGACGTGAGGGTGTGAGGGCCACCTAGGCTTTCATTAGTATAGATTAGAGGCCCGGTGCACAAAAATTCATGCACTCAGAGGGTGGGTCCCTAAGCCTGGCCTGTGTCCTCACAGCCCAGGACCCCTTGGGGGATGTCCACCTGCCAGCTTAGGCCTGCTCCCCAGGGGTGATCGAGCCTAAGCTGGCAGTCAGACATCCCTCTGGCAGTCCAGGAGCCTTTGGGAGATGTCTGCAGGCAGTGGGCCTAAGCCACAGTCAGACATCCTTAGTGCTGCCAAGGAGGCGGGAGAGGCTCCTACTACCATCACTGTGCTCGCAGCAGTCAGCTGGCTTGTGGCTGAGTGGAGCTCCCCCTGTGGAAGTGCACTGACCACCAGGGGGCAGCTTTTGCGTTGAGTGTCTGCCCCTTGGTGGTCAGGGTGTGTCATAGTGACCAGTCGTTCCCAGTCATTCCGCCATTAGGGTCAATTTTCATATTACCCCTTTTATGATATAGGATTTGAACCAAACTGAAGACAATTGCTGAGTAGCAAAACCTCAACTGATTGAGAAAATGCTCTGGAAAAATGGCAGTTCTGCACCCTGCTTTATTCATTAAAATCAAAAGAGAAGGCATAAGTGGGTTACTTCAAATCCATTGGTGATAGATTAGTGAGGTGGGAGAAAGCAAAGTGGGGAAACCCCTGGGATTGGATGAAAAGTGAAATGATTGACACATACTTCTTTTACAAAAGTGGATACAGGATAGCTAACAGCAATTAACATGATAACAATGACAATGAGGGGATTTGTGCTTTTCACTCTGGTGCAATGTCCCTTGTCCATGCTTTGAGGGGTCTAGAAAAAGGGAAATTACTTTGTTTGTGCAAAGGCATATTTATCAGCTATGTTGTCCTAGCTGCACAAAGACAGTAGACAGGCTCAGTTAAGGAGAATACTGACCTTTGTCAGGGAAGATTCTAACCTCGGACATTCTACCTGCCATGAACTGCTTTTATTTATTTATTTATTTATTTATTTATTTATTTATTTATTTATTTATTTATAAAATATATTTTATTGATTTTTTTACAGACAGGAGGGGAGAGGGATAGAGAGTTAGAAATATTGATGAGAGAAAAACACTGATCAGCTGCCTCCTGCACACTCCCTACTGGGGATGTGCCGGCAACCAAGGTACATGCCCTTGACTGGAACCGAATCTGGGACCTTTCAGTCCGCAGGCCGACACTCTATCCACTGAGCCAAGCCGGTTCGGGCTGCCATGAACTGCTTTTAGTTAAAAAGTTTTAGTTTCAGACCATCCTTTGTGGTTACCATAGGTGTCTGGGTGTGTAAGGCTGCCACATAGGCCTCCCTGGGCTTGTCAGGTTTAGTATGTGGCCCCTTTTTGTCCACACCGAGATGGAGATGAACAGAAAAGGAGCAAAGTGCTTTCTGGTTAGCACAGAGCAGAGAAGCACTTAGGAAGGTCTCTGTTTGCTAGCAGATGCCAGTAAGCTATTCCCCCACCGAGACCTGGAATTATAAGCCAGGCGTCTCCAGGGGGCACTTCACACTCATCAGCATGAGAAGTTACTCCGGAGAACCAGCTGCCCTTGATTTGACTGCCTGCTTCTTGGCAGACTGGGGAGACAGAGACAGAAGCCATTTGGTCACAAACTCTGACATCTGAGCGTCAGCGGACTCTGGCGGGGTGTCCTCTGCATCCCCACCTGTGGAAGTGGAGTTCTTGCAATGTCACAAGGAAAGGACCTTCCTGAGATGTGCACGGGAGGATAGAGATATTTATTTATGTGGAATTAAACCCCTGGCTCCCCAATGTCCCATTTCCCTGTCTTCCAATGGAAGAAGCCCAGCCTTGTCTTCAGCAGGGCTAGAGCCAAGGCCGCTGCCCAGAGTCTCCGCTCCATATTAAAGCACAGTCTGGTCCAGCATCTGGCCGGCTTAGCTTGTGTTCCCAGCTGCAGTCCATTTTGCGTGTGGGGTCTGCATGGCCTGCCCATGCAGCTGCTTAAGGCCACATGTCAGGGGAGTGAGGGTCCTGGAGCAAGAGAGATTAAGGACAAGAGGGAAGAGGGAAGCAGGCAAGAGGGAAGCAAGGGCAGAACAAAAGTGGGATCTCTTTGCCTAGGGGTTACATATTTCTAAGTTTCTGCAGGCTTGCATTGGAGCCCAACCCCCTAGCCAATGATCTTCTTCCCAGGCTAGACTGACAGACAAGCACTTTCCCTACATCACCCCAACTTCACTGTGCATATGCCCATCCCCCCTTTGTCCAATCCCTTCTGCAGTGATCTGGAGGGAATGGACCTTGGTTTCCTGGGGAGTGTGAAATTGCAGCTTCCTGGTGAAGCTGCCCAGATGTCCATGCCTATAATATCTGCCCCCCTTAGCTTTCTTCCTATTACTATTGATAAACTAGTTAATTACAATGATAACAACTGAATGAATTGGTAAGAACACAAAGCAGTCAGCACTTACGAAGAACAGTGTGTTGAATGGCTCTGGCCCTCTGACACAGGCTTGATGGCAAAGGAGCACCACAAAACTAACATGACTCAGAGCTGATTCTGAGTGTTCAAACTGGGCTGGCGGTAATGGTTCTAGAGCACGTTGCAAGCATTAATGGCTGCTTCTCCTTAAAAATCAGTTATAATCACAAATTCAAGGCTCGACAGTTCTCTACTGTTTTATTTTGTTGTTGATTTTTTGGGTTAATGAGTTTTGTGGCAAATTTTTCCTCACTAGAGAAGTAAAAGTCAATATTCTTAGTTACTTTAGAACTAAAGAGGTATGTGTGTGTATTGTTGGAATAGGAGTTGGGATGTTATTTTTTTTTAAAAATCTCCCTTTTCCAAGTGGCTTCTCAGATTCATGAATCAGAGTGCAATCAACAGAGAGATAGACAAATTATGAGAGTAGGGATATAGATGGGTTAGTACCACTTCAACATGCTCAATTTGAAAATATTTTAGGACTTTGAAAATGCAACTATGGGGACTAAAAACAATACCACATATGCTTTAGTGGTTTCTAAGTTCTTCTGGCTGGGCTAATCTATATATAAACGCCTAAGTGACCCTTACAACCGGATGACCAGCTGATAGCTATGACGTGCACTAACCACCAGGGGGCAGACGCTTAATGCAGGATCTGCTTCCTGGTGGTCAGTGCGCTCCCACAGCCACCCTCCCATGGGTGGCCAATCACCCGAGGTCCATCCCCTGCCTGACCGGCCTTAATTGGGACTGGGTGAGATGGTCCCCATTGGCCTGATTGTAGGCCAGGCTGAGAGAACCCACTCATGCACGAATTCATGCACTGGGCCTCTAGTTATTAAATTAAAAGAGGCAGATGAACAGGAGAAAGCCAAAGTTTAATACATGTGCATAGGGCCCTCACATAGGCATGAACATTCCAAAGGCGGTGTGGCAACATGGGGTAATGAGACATTTTTTGACAAATGAGAAGGCAGGGGTGCTTCAGGGGTGAGGATGGGCTGTTTACAGGTGGCTGAGGAAGAGCAGAACACGTATGGCAGGGAAATCCTCGCCAGGTAACTCAGAAACAGTGGGACACAGGTGCTATCTGGGTGGCAGGCACCTGCCTGAAGCCCTCTATCTACCACACTTCATTCTATGAGGCCAAGGCAATGACCTTAGATCTCCTTCCTGAAGCAGTTTTCTGTCAGAATCTCCTAGGCAGGAAGGGGGGGGGGTCAAGTTTCTTTCTGACTTCTGCTTCTTAATACACAGCTTAAAATCAATACACCAAAAGGGCAGCTTCAGAGTGGCAGAATTTTAGTCCCTTCACAACTGTGAGGTAGGCAGAATTTTAAGAATTACCATTCCCTGCCCCTGTCCTGTTATTCAACAAAAAAATCTAGGCATTGCTGTGAGGGAACTTCGAAGCTGTAATTAAGACTCAAATCAGTTATCTTAAAAATTTGTAGATTAGGCAGGTAAACCTGAGCTAGTCACCGTTAGCGTCACTGAAGGCAGAACATACAAGGCTCAAAGGGGTGACGAATTATGGATTTATTAGGTCACCTGGAAAACCAGGTGGGCTGAGCCCCAAATGGCGCCAGCGCCTAGGGATGGGGAGTCAGAGGTTTTAAAGAACTCTCGGTGGCCTTTTTCTGAGCGGAGAATTCTCTGGGCAGGTCTGATCCTGGAAAGATCCAGAGGGGGAAGATGATGGTCATAGCAAGTGGAATGTGGTCTAAGTGAAAGGGAGCGTCCCTTGCGAAGTGGCCTAAAGGTCAGTTCCAGGTGAGGGGGTGTGGATTCAATCATTTGATCAGACCTAACAGTTACATAAGCTGTTTAAAAGGCAGAAGGCAGCAGCAGAAGGTGAAGTCAGAGAAAATAGAATCACAAGAACTCAGTGTCATTGCTTCTCTAAATGTGGAGGGGACGATGCAGGTGTCCTCCAGGAGCAGAGAGTGACCCTTCCAGCAAGAAAGTGAGGATCTCGGTCCTACAAACACAACGCAATGAAGCTGTGAGCAGCCGACTGCCGCTGGGAAATGGACCCCCCAGCTCTCCAAAGAGTGCTCAGCCTGCGCACGCCTGGTTCCTGCTGTGTTTAAGCCGAACAGAGGCCAGTGGAGCCCACCTGGACTGACCCACAGAAGCACATCACAGAGGTCTTATTTAAGCTGCTAACGTTTTGGTAATTTGTTATACAGTAGTAATATATAAAAAAAACTAATACAATTTTTTCTCATCTTCATGCATAATTCTAGATAATTTTATGTATTCAAGTAATTATTTTATGTGTCAGTAATAGAAGCTAAAATCATTGTTATATTTGAAAGATATACAGAAAATCTACTTTCATTTCTCTTAATTAATTGAACTCTAATAAGTTTCTGTGTAGTGTAAAAGGTGTAGTAACTTCATTATAATTAGCGGAACCTTTCTGAGCCACTCAGCTATTCTGAAAGGCCGCCTCCCCCACATTCTTACCAGACCCCCTGGCCTGCTCATGTTTTTATTTTTAAGCATTCTTTTTTCAAGAGTGCTAGGAAGTTACATCTCTTAGACGCTGTCACCTTTACACAGTTCTGCCAGACCCACACTGCAGGGAATTGGGTGCTTTATCCAGGGTGTTGCAATAGAAATAATTTTCCAGACAGTGTCCCCCAGATATGATGAGTGAACAGTTTAGAGGGCTTTGGTGTGGCTGGCATTGTAATTATGTGAAAACGTACATTCTGATGAATAGAATAGTTAACTCAAAGAATGGATTTAAAGGGAGAGGACTTGTTTCTTGTTATTAGCAAACCAAAAGGACAGTGTACATTAAAAAAAATAAAGTTTGCTACAGAATAAAGTTACATCATTTCATTTAGGGGCTTTGAAAATTGCCATAAAAGGCGAAATATTTATGAGATCTGCTGGCTTTGATGAGCCAGCTGGCCGGCCGGGCTCTCCTCCCAGCCCAGAAGGGCAGGAGGGCTTCCATGATGAGGCAGGAAGGGGAGCGCTGGGCAGGCTCGTGGGCAGGTGGGCGACAATGATAAACTTCTGCGAGGCCCCCCAACTGTACATGGTAGAGCACACAGTCGGATTTGGCCTTGTTCAGGTTCTTGAGGGATCCGGCCAGATGCCAGAAGTGGGTGGAAAATTGTAGGAGAGCAGACTTAGACGAGAAAACACCTGATCAATTAAATAAACATTGTTGATTATGTGCCAAACACTTTGAGACCTCTATGATCTGTAGAATTATACATTTTGCAGAGGCACCAGAAAACTAAAAAATGATTGGGTTATTTATTTCTCAAAATTATTTAAAGCAGATACTTGTAAAGTCATTGGGAGAGTCCTTATAGGACAGCTCTTCCAGATAATGCACTACTAACAATATTTGGTCTTACCAGTCATGTGAATGATCCACATAGTAGACACAGAAAACAAATAAAAAATTTTAGTGAAGATGAAATCAGGACACTGAACCAGAAAAAAATTGATGAAACTTCTGAACAGGTGCTGGGGTCCAACCCCAGCAGGTCCAGGGGTCCCCAAATGTGTGGACGGAGTTGGCGAAGAAGGAATGACACAGGGACAGCGTTCAGTTGATCAGCAGCCTAGCCAGGATCTCTAGCCAGGATCTTCAGCCAAGTTCTGTTCAGGATCTCCAGCAAAGTTCTGGTTAGGATCTCCAGCCAGGTTCTGTGTACATGTTCTCTTGCTAGGTTCTCCAGCCAGGTTCTTTCCAGGTTCTCCAGCCAGGTTCAGTCACCAGGTTCTACTCAGGTTCTCTTGCCAACTTCTGTAGTCAGGTTCAGTCCAGGATCTTTTGCCATGTTCTCTCACTAGGTTCTGTCTCTAGGTTCTGTGGCCAGTTTCTGTCCAGGATCTTTTGCCATGTTCTCTCGCTAGGTTCTGTATCTAGGTTCTGTCTCCAGTTTCTGTCCAGGATCTTTTGCCATGTTCTCTCCAGCGAAGTTCTTCTGTCTCTATGTTCTGTGTAGGTTCTGTGTGTAGGTTCTGTGTGTAGGTTCTGTGTCTCTTGGTTCTGTCTTCTAAGTTCTGTCTCTTGCTGTCTTGTTACATCTGTATTTATACCAGTTGATTCAACCCTATCAATCTCTATTACAAAGGTTAGGGCGTTTCTTATCTCCATTCCAGGGAGTAAAGATTATGTAGCTTAAGCATGATTGTTCGTAGTTAAAGTGATTAATTACCGCCTGGCACTTAGTTGAGGGGTTTTATTCCCTCCCTAACTTCAGGGGAAAATCCCTATCTGGGGAAGCAACCTTTCTCAGAGAGGTGACCTTGGTTAAAACACATAGTGCCAAGAAGGTGAGCAAACATATTAAGAACAGTATGCCATATATGCCAGGTCCCTTGAAACAGCAAGCATGGACCGGCTCCCGGCAAACAGGAACAAAAACATAAGGAAATCAACAACAGCAATGTTCAGAACTCCAGTGCAGAAGAGGGTCAAGAACAGGATGAAGACATTTTACCTTGAACCCTTGAAGAGAAGGAAAACAAAGAATACTTAAAATCTTTATTTGAAATTTTGATTCTTTGGGAAAACAAAACATACCTCTGGATGGACATGAAGCTGATGAAATCCCAGAAGGTCTCTTTGCTCCTGATAACTTTCAGGCAGGCACCGTTGGAGTGCCGGATAAATTCTGAGGAAGAGGTTCTGAGAAAGCACTTTGAGACAACAGCCAACACACTGTTCTGTTCAAAAGCACAAGCAGAAGCAGTCACTGGAGATCTATGAGAGCTGCATTTGGGAAGGAATGCTCAGGGAGGTTGATTATCACTGACGACATAGCGGGGGAAGAGCACCTGCCTGTGTCAGTGAGGTCCCCCTTCAAACCCTGCCAGGTGGGGGGCATGGCCTGAGGTCCCCCATCAAGCTCCGCCAGGCAGGGGACGCAGCCTGAAGTCCCCCCGTCAAGCTCTGCTGGGTGGGGGGTATGGCCTGAGGCCCCCTCTCAAGCTCCACTGGGGGAGGCACAGCCTCAGGTCTCCTGCCCCCGCACAGTGCCACGCAGCCTCAGGTCCCTGCTGATTGCTCATTAAGGCTCGTTATGGGAACTTGGCCTCCAGTGTGGGTGCAGCCACCTTGTGTTAAGGAATCCCTGCCTCCACTGCGGGCACAGCATGATGGTCAATTTGCATGTTCACACTTTATTAGATAAGATATTTTTAAAAATCTAAGAAATTTGAAAACATAGAAAAGCTATTAGGTATATGTGGGCCGTTTAGTCACTCGCTATCTTGAGTACATTAGCCATTGGTTATACATGTTTAAATGGCCCCTGTGTGAACTCTCCTGCTTGGAGGACTAACCGTTGTTCCAGAGGGTGGCGTTGGATGTGCCACATTGCCCTTCTGCGTGGTCTCTGCTAAAATCATTATAGATATAGCATTTATTATCAACAACTGTGGATCCAGTTGTTGGGTATTGAGTTATCAGTTTTTCAAAGAAATAAATTTTGAGAAGGTGTGGGAGGAATATGTTTAATAAAACTTTACAACGAAGCTCATGACTAACCTTTGAATAGCAGGAGTTTTAAGTATGCTATTAAAAATCTGTAATGGACAGTTAAATTACCAGATAGTGAAAGAAACATGAGCTTGCCAAACAAGGATTTCAGTGTAGATTTTGTCTTTATTCAATGATCTTAAAGAAGTTACTGTTAAACATTGAAGGAAGAACCTACCGTTGTTCCACCCACATCTGGGTGTTGCTGTTGACATTCCTTTGTTGAGCCTATATCTTTATAAGCTTTTTAGCAAGTATATGTTGAACATTTCTGTTTCATGGTCAAGACAGAATCAGAGGCCATGGATACTGACAACAGATTGGTCTGTTTTATTCTGTCTTTTTCCATGATTATATCTACTGCCTCATCTTGATTTATAAGCAAAACCTAGACAACCTACAAAAATCTGTTTTGTGGTTTATCTAGGAAAAATACAGAAAATATTGCTATCATTAGTAAGCTTTACAAGAAAGTCAATTTTGTACAGTTTATTTTGATGTAAATAAAATGTGAATTTCTTAAAAAAAAAAAAAAGAAAATTGCCAGAAAAAATCACTGTGGCTTTATATAAAACACATGTCATATCAGAACTATAGACCCTTTCCCAGAAAATACTGATGATGTGGGCTCTTGGTTGGCAACCTCAGTTCTTGAGTTGGGCTAAGGAAGAATTCAGAGCCAAGAACTCTAGTTCAAGATAAAGTTCATTAGGGAGTGAGATGCAAGTACACTAAAGAAAGAAGAGACTGCACTGCTGAAATGGCTGCCTTGGCCTTGTGAGAGGAAAGTCACAGAGGCAGCGAAGGCAGCCCAGATGGCTGTGTGCACTCAGAGAACAAGTATGCATGCACACCAAGGGTCCTTAGAGCTTAGGAGAAAGGAAGCAAAGCATAGGCACCTAAGGAAAGAAGGGGAAAGGCCTGGGCATGAGAGAGCGAGCATGCAATGTGTCCTTTGCCTTAAAGGGTTTTATCTGTTTTCTGAAAGCAGGATTTTAAGGGAGGTCTCAGGAGAGGATCTCAATAGAACATTCTTCAGCTTTCCAGGTGTGTCCTTTCTGCGCCCTGGTCTCCACGGGTTGGTAAGTGCTAGTTCCCATGCCGCAGGGAAGCTTCATCTGGTTTTGCTGCTTTTCTGTTCCTGGAGCTGAAACACAACTGAGGCCTAGATGTTATCTCTAGTCTGACCAAAACTCTGTCTCTGTGGTCAGTGGACCCTAGGTTTGGTTCCTAAGATTCCTTGGTATGATCAGAACCTCATTGTCCTGAGGGCTTAATGATTAAGGGGGTGATTGTGCAAGGGAGAAGTAGGCAGATGAGTCAGGGTGCAGTTTCAATCAGCTATCTGTCTCAGTTCCCCTGTGCTACTTGCCCAAAATTTTCTTGTCTAACTATTCTGCTTCACTGCTACTCCAAATACCCCCTGTTTTGGGCCATAATTCAGTTTCCTTCCCTGGACCAGAACCCCTTTAGGTAGTATTTCTAAAAGATGCAAAGCAGAAGATACTTAATCAAATGAAAGTCTAAAATCCTAAATTCCTATGCATTGTCTTAATCTGGTAGGCATGGCTGAGCCATAAACCAAACTCAGTCTTTTTAACTTCTCTCTATGAAAGCCTAGAGCTGATACCATTGTAATAATCTGGTTATTAATTAACAGGAAAGAAATAAAGGAAGACCAGGTAATAGGCATGCCATTTTTACAGCTGTGCCAGGAAGCTGCAGTTTAACACCCTGCAGGTCTGTTCCCTGAAGATCACTGGGGGAAGGGACTAGACCAGTGGTTGGCAAACTATGGCTTGTGAGACACATGCGGCTCTTTGGCCCCTTGACTGTGGCTCTTCCACAAAATACCACATGCAGGCACGCATGTACAGTGCGATTGAAACTTCATGGCCCATGCGCAGAAGTCAGTATTTTGTGGAAGAGCCACACTCAAGGGGCCAAAGAGCCGCATGTGGCTCACGAGCCACAGTTTGCCTGCCACTGGACTAGACAATAGACACGTGCCTGGCAAGGTCTGGGTGACATGGGAAGGTGCTTGTCAGTCATACCCGGGACCAGGGCATTGGCTAGAGTGGGCCTGTAGGCATGGCCACTGCAAGGGTAGAAAAATTTGATATTTAGACTCCTGAACAAAGGGAATTCCCTTTCTGAGGCCTCTTGCACTTCTGGCTCTTCTATTGCAGAGGGCATGCCCCCTGCACTCGGCCATGTGGCCCACAGCCATGTGGACCCCACACAGTGGACTGATGGACACAACCAGCCTGCTGTTACAGGGGACCCAGCTGCACCAGGAACGGAAACTCCAACACTGGCTTCTAGCTCTGCCGCACCCCGAGCTGCACCTTTTCCAGGAAAATGAGACTTTGGAAACCAACGGGTGTAACTTCATGTGAATAAAAGCACTCACCCTTCTGTGCAAGTCAGAATATTCTTTTTCTCCAGATATCGCAGAAACCAGCCCCCCAGCTCCGGATGGGGAAAAGGATACCCCACTCCTAAGAGCAAAGGAGGAATCCCACCTGTGCAATTCGCCAATAGGAGCTCAGTAAATACGCCCTTTTACCCTTGTTTACCTGGCACACCGAGGGTCCTCTCATTTCCCCTAACCCAGTGGTCAGCAAACTGTGGCTCTTGAGCCACATGCGGCTCTTTGGCCCCTTCAGTGTGGCTCTTCCACAAAATACCATGTGCGGGTGTGTATGTACAGTGCAATTGAAACTTTGTGGCCCATGCGCAGAAGTCGGTATTTTGTGGAAGAGCCACACTCAAGGAACCAAAGAGCCGCATGTGGCTCAAGAACCACAGTTTGCTGACCACTGCCCTAACCCAAAGTTCTCCAGAAACACATGGCATGCTCAGCCCAACTCCATCCAGAGGAGAAGAAAAAAGGTGAGACCATGTCTTCCTTGTCACTATCAAAATTGCCCCCAAGTACTGCCAACTTCACATCTGCTAAACTTATTAATTATTCTTGTCTTCAGGGAAAGATTTTATAAGATACTTGGCACAGAATAGGAATGTAATACAATTTTGCTGGATTAATGTATTTCTCTTCCTCTTATTAACCTTTTCATGTCGAAGGACAAAAATTCTGTCACCCTGAAGCTGCGTTTTGGGATACTGACTTTAGTTGTTTATTCAGAAACAAGACTCAGAAAGAACCTTTGACGCTCCCCTCCTTCCCTGCCCAAGAGATTCCGACAGAGACAGCTGCGTCAGGTCAGGAGGGAAATCTTAGAATGAGGCTGTTCCCTAATTTGAATTAAGTGTGGTAAACAGAAGGGCTTCAGGCAGGTGCCTCTTAGCTCCACACCCGCTGTGCCCCATTGTTCCTGAGCTGCGTAGCAAGAGTTTTCCTGACTTCTGTTTTCCTGTCTATTCTTCCACAACTACCTGTAAATCACTCATTCTCACGCCTGAAAACTTGACCCCACTCTCCTCTCTTTCTCCTTTGTTCCTAATGTCTTACTGGTATATGTTTCCTCATTCTCTTTGGAATTGTTATGGATTCATTATGGCCATGTGAATTCCCCAATGCACATGAATTAAAACATTTGATTTTCCCCTGTTAATCGGTCTCTGAAGAAGTGGTTATTGACTCAGCCAGAAGAACCTAGAAGATGGGAGGGAAAGTATTAATTTTTGTTTTAGCCCACACACCTCCTCACTGCCGCCGGGATGATAACGCAGCAGCATTCTGCTGGCATCGGTAAGCTTTACAAAGGGAAAGGGAGCTCTGGGGAAGATGCTACACTGTTGTCCTAGTAAGTGCACGTGTTCAGAAGTGATATTCATCAATTTTGATCACAAATAATTGGCCACAACTGATCTTAGAGACACACAAATACAAGAAGTTTAGTTAGTATCAAGTGCTGGATATATTTGATTAACATCTTGAGTTTTATATCCTTTAATAAGAACAAGATTATCAGGCATAACTAGTTTGATGTAAGTACAGTTTAGATAAATATGTGGACGAAAGGGGCCACATGCTGACCTGACAAGTTCAGGGGAGGCCTGCATGGCAGTCTTGCAAACTCAGAGACCTAAAGTAACCACAAAGGATGGTCTGAAATTAAACTTTAACTAAAAGCAATTATGGTGGGCAGTTATGTCCTAGGCCAGTATCTTCACTGACAAGGTCAACTTTGATCCTTACTGAGCCCATTTTGCCTTTTTGCCTCTAAGATAACATAACCTTGAAATGTCTGGGTAACTTGTAACTTCCTTTTTTCTGGAGCCCCGGGGGGCACAACCAAATGTGCTGGGTGCCAGGACAGAGACCACAAATTCCTTCATTATCATGTTAATTGATCCTGCACCCACCTAAGTATGTGTCCATCATTTTACTTTTTATCCAATCCCAGGGGTTTCCCTGCTTTGCTTTATCCCTCCTCCTTAATCTATCACCAATGAATTTCATGTAACCCACCTACGTCCCTCCTTTGATTGCAATGTATAAATACAGATGTAACCCCGCCATTCTCCAGAACACTACCTCAATTCGTTGAAGTTCTGCTTCCTGGCATATGTCCACAGTTTGGCTCAAATAAACTCACAAAAAATTCTTTACAGGTTTCAATGGTTTTTTTTACGTTAACAAGTATGATCACAGCATATTTTCAGAATCTCATATTGGTGTTTCTGCTCTATCCCTGTCCAGTTCACATCTAGACCTAGGCCTATGATGATAACAACAGGGGCTGGAAATACAAGTTATGAAACCTTTACAAAGATGTTTAATTTGTAAATAACTTCTATTTCATAATCCTTTTAAAAAATGTGTCCAGAGTTGGGAGAGGCAATTGTCTCCCTTTCCAACAGAATCCATCAGAGGATTGTCATCTCTAGGGCTCCATGGAACTAATTTTATTTTTGTCACCCTGTATTTTCTTAAAGCAGGTGCACAAAGTTTCATAAATTTCAAGACTCCCTAAACATATCTTTCCTTGCTAGTGGGTATTTGTCTGCCTGGAAATTTCATTCCAGAAGTGCAATAACCGTGAGAGCAGGTGAACTGCCTCTGAAAGGCACAGACCACAGTGAGTTTTTGTGCACTGGAAAGGGGGAAATATCAATTGTTACTTTACATTCAGTAAGTATCTATGCATCTCTATCAGATAAACATAATTGAATTTATAGCAATTTAATTAAATTCAGTAAAAAGTTTGTTTCTGGTAAACACTGATTATAAGGAATATATATATGTATATATATAGTACAAAAATATATTTAAATCAAAAAGGTCAGATATGATGTCTTCTAAAGTTATTAAGTTATTGTTTTATTTCTCAAAAAAAGGGGAAAATAATATCTCTAGGGACATCTGGAAAGATTTCCAGGGACCTCTGGAGGGTGAGAAGAAAGTTCAGACACTCTGCAGGAATCATGGACAGAAGATGCCATCCTGTTCAGGCTGTGGGTGGGGTGGGGCTGGAAGCATTTCCGACCTCCTAAATTTGGGAAATGGGTAATCCACATACAGGCCATGGTAACTGGATATGACATAAGTCAGAAGCCACACCTGTCCCCCAACTACTTTCTCCTCTTGTCAATTTCTAATAGAACCCGTCTACGGCAAACACACAGGCCCACTTCATGCACACGTGTTAATTTGACGTGTCCTTTGTAGGATGGATGCTGTGGGTGCGATAGACATGCGTTCGCTGTGGTTCTCAAGCTAAGCATTTTGGATTTTTAAAATCTTCACGTATATTCACTTACCTGATTTCCGTGTCTTCCTGTGAGTTTCACATTAGAAAAATATCTAATATTTTAAAGAGGATGTGGCACCTCCCTGTATATGGGCTATAGGTAGACCAGAAAGTGGATATTCAGTTTGCTTCTTAACTGGCAGTGTAGTCTTAGGCAATTTATTTAACTTGTCTCTGCCCAGTTTGTTTAATCTCTAAAAAGGACACTAGCTCTATATATCATAAGTTTGCTGGAAATATTAACTGAAATTATGTATGCAAAGCACTTAGCACTATTACTGACACCTCTGATAAGTTTTATAAATGTAAGATCAACATCACTACTGTGAGGAATCCCGGATTTTTGAGGAACAGATTTTACTTTGCACTCCATTCCATTCGTGAGTCCTTCCCTTCATCAGATTTTACACTCAAATTGCTATAAAGTAGGCACTGCAAAGGTATGTGAACTATCTTAGATATAAGCTCTTCACAAGCTGTTCATTTTCCCTCCAAATCAGTGTGAGGATGTGTCTTCCAAAACCACAGGGATGCAGGCTTAGTGGTCAGTGCAGCTTTTGGATTCTTCTGCAATGGGTTAAAAGTAAGTGAGAATCTTGTTACGTGTTTCCTGGCCCAGGCCTTGTAATAGGAGTGCTGACTAAGAGATGAATAGTGTCAACTCTGGAGTAATTATGGCCGGTATTAGGGTTAATGGAGAATCAACCATATTCTTAGACTGGGTTTCCCTTTGTCAGTTTATTGAATTAGAGCATAAAACAGTCTATAATAACTTCAAATATAATGAAGGTCCAAACACAAAATTATTTGACACTGTCACCAAAATAAAACTCTGGAGCTCATTTAGATTGCTTTCCTTATCTCATTCCAATCTACAAAAACATGTGCTGACCAATCAGTCCTTTCTGAAGTCACCATCATCATCAAACACTAGAGTCCCGATGCATGACATTCGTGCAAGGGACTCAGCCCTCGCAGCCCCTCACAGCCTCTTCCGGAAGGTCGTCCAGACGGTCATTCTGCTGTTCGGTCTAATTAGCACGTTAGCTCTTCATTATATAGGATTCCTCCACTGCTGACTATTATGCAGCAAATGCAATAGAAAGCTAACAAAAGCTGACTACCTGCAGTGAGCATATATCACAGAGCCAGGTATTTTCATACTCTTTGTATCTAATGATCATCAAAGCAACCATTCAAGGTGACTTTTATAAGAGCCATTTTATTTTATTTTAAATATATTTTATTGATTTTTACAGAGAGGAAGGGAGAGAGATAGAGAGTTAGAAATATCAATGAGAGAGAAACTGATCGGCTGCCTCCTGCACATCTCCCACTGGGGATGTACCCGCAACCAAGGTACATGCCCCTGACCGGAATTGAACCTGGGACCCTTCAGTCCGCAGGCCGACAATCGACAATCTATCCACTGAGCCAAACCGGTTTCGGTGATATAAGAGCCATTTTAGAGACGAGAAAATTAAGCCTTTGAAAAGAAAGGGACTTACCCAGATCATAAACAAGAGCACAAAGACATAATCCTGGCCCTGGAAGAAATTCTTGTGTAGAGACATTAAGAAATATTACAGGAGTCGCTCAGAAAGATTAGCTAGTAGAGAAACAGGCTCAATCTCAAGAAGGCCAAACATCAGGCCCGCTGTCCAGGAACACATGAAATCGGTGCTACCGATCCTCTCGACCTCAACATGCGGCCCAGGGTACACTCTACTCTTGGAGCAGGGGGTCTGGAGCAGGAGGTCCGATCATCCCTGACATTGTGATGCTCTGCTCTTTGATTCTTCTTCTCTGAAGGCCTCCACATATTGTCACTTCTCTCCATTTCTTTCCATTTCCCTCTCCCCTTGGTGTTCCTTCAGAAAGTGGTATTACTTGCTGGACTGCAAATCTAACTCTCTTACAAACTTCCCGCACCACAGGGAGAATCCATCCCTCTCACCCTTTACTGACAAAATGAAGTGCAAGCTGCCTGACTAGCATCTAACCTCGACTCCTCCCCATCATTCCTTGATTTCACTGTTAACTTCCATGACATAAATGCTAACTTCCACTCATCCATGCTTTTTTCTGGAATCTGGACTATTCACGTTGTCCCTCTGCCTGGAAGACTCTTCCTTTGTCATCTGGCCATTGCCTCTGCATCTACCTTCCTGAGCATGTGGCTCTGACATCACCAGCCCTGGCAAGTTCTGCTCTGAAACAGGCTTGAGTGGTGAGTGCTTTTCTTTTGTGTCTATAAAATACTCTGGGCTTATCTACGTCACAGAAATGCTGACAGCAAGTTACAATGATGTTTCTATGTCTCTCCCCCTTACTATATTCTGAATTCCCTGACAATAGGAATTATGCCTATTTATTATTGTTCCCCTAATCATTAGCACACTGTAAGAGATTAAATACTAGTAGTGCTGTGTTTTAGCTCAGTGTTTATAAATGATTTAGCAGTTCACATAGATGGATATAATTTATTTTAATTGTTATGTTTTCCATATATTCATTTGGGAAAATGTTTATCATCCTTGTATTATTATACTCTTTATTTTTATTTACTGGTAATGATAAATTTCTTTTCAAATAAATAAATGTATTTGAATAAATAAATAAAAATACAAGGGAAACATATTAAGTAAAAATTGGTGTGAGTGCCAAAAATTGTGAGAATGATACAGTAATGACCAAAATGTGGGAGGCCCTTGGTGAATTTGTCTTTCTAATGCAGAAGTTTTGATAGGTCAATTAGAAATGCATTTTAGATCAGAATCCTTTGGAAGCCTGTAAAATCTTATTTCAAGGGATCAACTTTGCTTATAAAAACAGCCTGCTTCCAGAAAAGAGGTGGATATAGCGACAAGGCTACAACAAAGAAATGTTTACATTAAATTTGACTGGGGTCCCTTCCGCTGGAAGCGGAAACAGTGAGGGAGCAATTCCACAGATGGCTTCCCCTGTGGAATCCTGGAAGAGCACATACAACAAGCTAATTAAGAGGAATGCGTGGGGAAGGTAGTTATGGAGAATATAGGGCCATGAGTGGGCAGGACTGGAAAGTTTGCTCCTGCAAAAGGGCCAGATGTGGTTTATAAACCCCAGAACTTTCCTCTCAGAGATTCTGATGACTTCAAGTGCAATTGACTTTTACTTACAAATGTGAAAAGCCTTCCAAGAATGTGAGCCCATTCTCCTAGAGAACTCTTTTTAACTCCTTTAAGCCAACATCCCAGAAGCTTCCTACCAGCCCACAAAAGCCAGACTACACCTGTATATGAAACATGTGCCAACAGGCTTACCTGCCCCAGGCCTGTAAGGCCTCTGATTTAAGAGCTAAGTCTACTCTGCAGAATTACTAAAATCACAAAAATTGGTATGATTCAATCACTTATGTTATAATTATTCTATTTTTATGACCAATTCTAGATAACGTCCTAACTTTTCAACATATCCGACTCTTGAAACCTTGTACAAATATGGGAATTAAGGTAAAAACTCTTTTCCATAGTCAATCATGGGTTTGTTGCTTTGAATTGTCCCCATACAGAGATTGATTGTCTACCTTTTTAATTGGAGGTAGGTTAAATATGAGCCCTTCTTATTCTTTCTAGATGGGCTGCACTCATCTTTCTTACTTACCTTTGTAAGTTATTCTGTTCTGGCCAGTATTTGAGCATGGTCCACTGGTAGCTAAGCTTTTATGACTTCTTAGTCTGGCCAAATATAGGATTCTAGTTACCCCTGTGTGGCCCCTATGCTGGCTGTGTGTCTGGCTGTGCCAACTTTCCAGAGGCCCTTGCTTTGGTGCTCAGCTGCCGCTGGTCATTGGTAAGGCTCTTTCCCACACCATAGAACACAGCTTTCCAAAGAGACCTGACAATCCAACAGCCCCTTTTTAGAAATGCCCTTATTTTATGTCAGTTCCTAACAGCTTAAAATATCAAATTTTCCAGGCATGCAATGCAGTTAGAAGGAATCACTGATCAGAACAAGACATTTTAATGGGTTTTCACTAAAATGCCCAAAGTGATCTTTGAAGTAACAACCTAGACCAGTCAAGTTGTTTAAGTCTGTCTTGGCAAAACAACAGCTTTTTATGAAGTTTCTGAAAGTCATCAGGATACAACATGTATATTTACCTTAACCTGTTCCCTCTGTCACTGACTGGCACGCTTGTCAATGGCTGAACACTTATCATAACCAGGGGGGTCCTGAATCCTGACAATAGTGCAAAATGGCAGATCACCTCATCTTCACTTTTTATTCTCCGCTGTAACTCTAGCCCTGAGGATGGTATCTGGCATGTGTGGTACGTCCTGAGCAAATATTAATTGAGTTAATTATTTAACAGATGAGAAAACTGAAATTCTCTATCTCACTAGTAATTCCTCGTGTGCAACAAGATTGCTGATGTTATCCATTAGATCACAACTGCTGCCTACACACAGTCACACACATGTGCATGCACATATAGGTGTTACTAGTACCTCTATCTCTAGCCTGGGGGGATATTTTGAATATATCATCCAACATCTAAGGCTTTGGTGAGCCTCTGCATTATGTATGAATTTGATAAGCACATTTAATATGCCTTCACTCAAGTTGTCATATCATCAGGGCACTCCTTCCTACTAACAAGTGAAACACTCCTTGGGTGTGGCTGTTTTGATATCTATATTTCCATGTATTTTTATTATCAGCCAGCCAGCGTTTCTCCATCCTGTCCTCAAGAATGTTTGGAGTCATCATTGGAAAACAAAGAAAGTGTTAAATTTTAAGCAAAATTGTGTTTAGTGTCTGTTTATGTACTCTTCATTGTCATGCCCTTGACCTGTACGCCCGGCTTAGTGCAATGGATTTTGTGTATAGAAGCAGGAAGTCTTCAAAAATTTTCTTTTTTTTCCCTTCTAGACAAGCATCAATTTAATTATCCATCAAATGAGAGTAGTGATAGTTGTCAAGGTAAATCATATGTTAACAAGAAAAGAACCGTGTCATACTTGTGGTCAACATATATCAATCTCATTTTGTGTGTGTGTGTGTGTGTGTGTGTGTGTGTGTGTGTGTGTGTTTTGTTTTGCTTTGTTTTTTACCCTTTTTTTGCTCTCAGCAATTTCAGGGACCATATAAATTTTTAATAACACTTTGTCCGAAGGGCCATCAGTTAATCCAAATGTCATAATTATAGACATTCATAGTTAAAACAAACTAAATTGACATTGGTTTTCCCCAAAACCAGGCAGCTCAATGTATTTTCATAGCATCATGTATTCACCACCGCAAGCAAGGTGAGTTCCTCACTTCAAATAATTCCTTCACGCTGTATCTGTGGTCAGATGCTCTCCAGCCCCAGATCTGGACAACCACTGATTTGTTCTCCATTCCCATTAGATTGTCTTTGCCAGAATTTCATATAAATGACATACAAACATTTTTTGTTTATCTTCTATAAATATTTGGAGGGAGGTTGCTGGATCATGTGGTCAATGCATCTTTACTTTTATACAAAACTGCAAATTTTTTTTTAACAAAGTAGTTGCTCAATTTTTCAATCTTACCAGCAATGTATGAGACTACAGTTCTCTGCATGCATATCAGTACTGTGTGATGTCAGATCTATGTATGTGGTAAGGGTAATTTCAGCTCCTCTCATGTGTGTTTAGTGTAATCTCATTGTGGTTTTAATTTGCATTTACTTAATAGTGTTGAGCATTATTTTGTGTATTTCTTTGCCTTGTATTTCTCTTCTTTGGTAAAGTGTCTGTTGAAGTGTTTTGCCTATTTTTAAATTTTAATACTATTGTTGGGTTTTTAAAAGTCCTCTATATATTTTGCATATGCATCCTTTGGTAATTGTCATTTGCAAATATTTTCTCCCAGTCTGTTGCTTGTCTATTTGTTTTCAGAAAACAGTTGTTAGCTTGGCAAATATAAAATTTGTAAAAGCACACTGGCCGATGTTTCCCAGTGGTTAGAGTGTGGGCCTGCACACAGTAAGGTCATGGGTTTGATTTCTGTTCAACGTACCTGGGTTGCAGGTTCAATCCGTAGCCCAGTCAGGGCACATGCGGGAGGCAACCAATCAATGTGTATCTCACATGAATGTTTTTCTCTCTTCCTTCCTCCCTTTCTCTCTCTAAAAATCAATGGAAAAAATATCCACAGTTGAGAATTTAAAAAAGAACATTTTTTAAAAAAGAACATTGGTAAAAAGCCAAACTTATTATTTTTTATTTATTTTTTCCTGTGTATTCTTTTCTTTCTTTTTTTTTTTTTTCTTCTACTTTTATTTAGTTAAGGTATTACAAATGTGTCCTCATCCCCCCCATTAACCCCCAACCTCCCCCCCACACACAAACTCATGCTCCCATCCCCCCGTTGTCCATGTCCATTGGTTTGGCTTATATACATGTATACAAGTCCTTCTGTTGATCTCTTCCCCTTACCCCCACCCTCCCCTACTTTCCTTCTGGGGATTGATAGCCTGATTGCTGTTTCTCAGTCTTTGGGTCTGTCCCTTTTCATCAGTCTATGTTTTTCTCTATAATCCACAAATGAGTGAGATCATGTGGTATTTATCTTTCTCTGACTGGCTTATTTCACTTAGCATAATGCTCTCCAGTTCCATCCATGCTGTTGCAAAAGGCAAGAGTTCCTTTTTTTTTTTTTTTTTTTTTTTACCGCAGCATAGTATTCCATTGTGTATATGTACCACAGTTTTCTAATCCACTCATCTGCTGATGGGCACTTAGGCTGTTTCCAAATCTTAGCTATGGTGAATTGTGCTGCTATGAACATAGGGGTGCATATATCCTTTCTAATTGGCGTTTCTGGTTTCTTGGGATATATTCCTAGTAGTGGGATCACTGGGTCAAATGGGAGTTCCATTTTTAGTCTTCTGAGGTAGCTCCATACTGTTCTCCACAGTGGCTGCACCAGTCTGCATTCCCACCAGCAGTGGAGAAGTGTTCCTTTTTCTCCACATCCTCTCCAACACTTGTTGTTTGTTGATTTGTTGATGATAGCTATTCTGACAGGTGTGAGATGATAACGCATTGTCGTTTTGATTTGCATCTCTCGTATAATTAGTGACTTTGAGCAGGTTTTCATATGTCTTTCGGCCTTCTGTATGTCCTCTTTCGAAAAGTGTCTATCTATGTCCATTGCCCATTTTTTTTATTGGATTGTTTATCTTCCTTTTGTTAAGTTTCATGAGATCCCTGTAAATGTTGGAAATTAAACCCTTATCGGTGGTATCATTGGTAAATATGTTCTCCCATGTAGTGGGTCTTCTTGTTGTTTTGTTGATGGTTTCCTTTGCTGTGAAAAAGCTTTTTATTTTGATGTAGTCCCATTTGTTTATTTTCTCTTTAGTTTCCATTGCCTTAGGAGCATTATCAGAGAAGAAATTTCTTCGGCATATGTTTGCGATTTCGCTGCCTGTGGATTCCTCTAGTATTTTTATGGTTTCCCTTCTTACGTTTAAGTCTTTTATCCATTTTGAGTTTATTTTTGTGTATGGTGTGAGTTGGTGATCTAGTTTCATCCTTTTGCATGTATCTGTCCAATTTTCCCAACACCATTTATTGAAAAGACTGTCTTGACTCCATTGTATGCTCTTGCCTCCTTTATCGAATATTAATTGGGCATAGTGGTTTGGGTCGATTTCTGGGGTCTCTATTCTATTCCATTGATCTATATGTCTGTTCTTGTGCCAGTACCAAGCTGTTTTAAGAACAGTGGCTTTGTAATACAGTTTGATATCTGGTATTGAGATCCCACCTACTTTGTTCTTTCTCAGGATTGCTGCAGCTATTCGGGGTCTTTTTTTATTCCAGATGAATTTTTGGAACGTTCGTTCTAGATTTGTGAAATATGCCGTTGGTAATTTAATGGGGATTGCATTGAATCTATAAATTGCTTTGGGTAGTATGGACATTTTGATGATGTTGATTCTACCAATCCATGAACACGGTATATTCTTCCATCTGTTTATGTCTTCCTCTATCTCTTTTTTCAGTGTCCTGTAGTTTTCAGCATATAAGTCTTTTACCTCCTTAGTTAAGTTTATTCCTAGGTATTTTAATTTTTTTGGTGCAATGGTAAATGGGATTGCTTCTGTAGTTTCACTTTCTGTAAGTTCACTATTGGTGTAAAGAAATGCCATGGATTTCTTAGCATTAATTTTGTATCCTGCTACATTGCTGAATTCATTTATTAAGTCTAATAATTTTTTGATGGAGTCTTTAGGGTTCTGTATGTACAGTATCATGTCATCTGCAAATAAGGACAGTTTTACTTCTTCTTTTCCAATCTGGATGCCTTTTATTTCTTCTTCGTGTCTGATCGCAATGGCTAGTACTTCCAGTACTATGTTGAACATGTTGAACAAGAGTGGAGAGAGGGGGCATCCCTGTCTTGTTCCTGTTTTTAGGGGGAATGGTTTTAGTTTTTGCCCATTGATTATGATGTTGGCTGTGGGTTTGTCATATATGGCTTTTATTATGTTGAGGTATGATCCCTCAATTCCTATCTTGCTGAGAGTTTTTATCAAGAAAGGATGTTGGATTTTGTCAAATGCTTTTTCCGCATCAATTGATATGACTATGTGGTTTTTTTCTCTCAATTTGTTTATGTGGTGTATCACGTTTATTGATTTGCGGATATTGTACCATCCTTGCATCCCTGGGATAAATCCTACTTGGTCATGGTGTATGATCTTTTTGATGTACTGCTGGATCCGATTTGCTAGGATTTTGTTGAGGATTTTGGCTTCTATGTTCATGAGGGATATTGGCCTATAATTCTCTTTCATTGTATTGTCTTTATCTGGTTTTGGGATTAGGGTGATGTTGGCTTCATAGAATGAGCTGGGAAGTGTTCCTTCCTCTTGGATCTTCTGACATAGTCTGAGGAGGATAGGTTTTAGGTCTTCCTTGAATGTTTGGTAAAACTCCCCTGTGAAGCCATCTGGCCCCGGGCTTTTGTTTGCTGGAAGCTTTTTGATTACTGCTTCAATTTCTTCCATAGTTATTGGCCTATTGAGATTTTTAGATTCTTCCTGGTTAAGTTTTGGAAGGTTGTATTTATCTAGGAATATGTCCATTTCCTCCAGGTTGTCTAGTGTGTTGGAGTAGAGTTGTTCATAGTATTTTCTAACAATCCTTTGTATTTCTATGGGGTCTGTTGTTATTTCTCCTCTTTCATTTCTGATTTTGTGTATTTGGGTCCTCTCTCTTTGTTTCTTGGTGAGCCTGGCTAGAGGTGTATCAATCTTGTTTATCCTTTCAAAGAACCAGCTCTTGGTTTTGTTGATCTTTTGTATTGTTTTTTTGGTCTCTATGTCGTTTATCTCCGCTCTGATCTTTGTTATTTCCTTCCTTCTGCTTACAGTGGGCTTTTTTTGTTGCTCTCTTTCTAATTCTTCGAGTTGTAGAGTTAGGTCATTTATTCTCATTGTTTCTTGTTTCTTGCAGTAGGCTTGTAGAGCTATGAACTTCCCTCTCAAGACTGCTTTTGCTGTGTCCCATAGGTTTTGGATTGTTGTGTTTTCATTGTCATTTGTTGCCATGATGTTTTTTATTTCTTCTTTGATCTCACTGGTGACCCAGTCGTTGTTTAATAGCATGCTATTTAGTCTCCATGTGTTTGATTTTTTTGGATTGTTTTTGTTGTAGTTGATTTCCAGTTTTATGCCTTTGTGGTCTGAGAAGATACTCGATATGATTTCAATTTTCTTGAATTTGAAGAGACTTTGTCTGTGACCCAGTATATGGTCTATCTTTGAAGATGACAAATGTGCACCTGAGGAGAATGTATATTCTGTGGCTTTGGGGTGAAATGTTCTGAAGATGTCAATTAATTCCATCTGATCTAGTGAGTCATTTAGGATTGATGTTTCTTTGCTGAGTTTCTGTTTAGAGGATTTGTCCAGTGGAGATAATGGGGTGTTAAGGTCCCCTACTATGATTGTATTGCTGTCAATCTCTCCCTTGATCTTCTCCAGAAGATTTCTTACGTATTTGGGTGCTCCTATATTGGGTGCATATATATTTACCAGAGTTATTTCTTCTTGTTGGACTGCTCCCTTTAGTATTATGAAGTGGCCTTCTTGATCTCTTTTTATGTCCTTCACTTTGAGATCTAATTTGTCAGATATAAGTATTGCTACCCCAGCTTTTTTTTCACTTCCATTGGCCTGAAAAACCTTTTTCCATCCCTTCACCATCAGTCTGTGTGCGTCTTTTTTTCTGAGGTGGGTTTCCTGTAGACAGCAGATATATGGGTCATGTTTTCTTATCCACTCATTTACCCTATGCCTTTTGACTGGGGAATTTAATCCATTTACATTTAAAGTTATTATTGATAGAAACTTGTTAGTCGCCATTTATGTTCTTTACGGCTGCGTTCCTTCTTTGTTTCCTGTTTTTTCTATTTACAGCAGACCCTTTAGCATTTCTTGTATTGCTGGTTTGGTTGTAATAAACTCCCGTAGACCGTTTTTGTCTGTGAAGCTCCTGATTTGACCCTCAATTTTGATTGATAGCCTCGCTGGGTATAGTATTCTTGGATTCAGACCCTTCCTTTGCATGACTTTGTATATTTCATTCCATTCCCTTCTTGCCTGATGTGTTTCTGTTGATAAATCGGTCGCTAGTCTGATGGGGGATCCTTTGTAGGTAACTTTCTGTCTCTCTCTGGCTGCTTTTAAGATTCTTGCTTTGTCGTTGGTGTTTGCCAATTTAATTATTATGTGCCTTGGTATCGGTCTTTTCGGGTTCATTTTGTTTGGTACTCTGTGAGCTTCTTGGATTTGTGTGAGTTTTTTCCTCCCTATATCAGGGAAATTTTCTGTTACTATTTTTTCAAACAGGTTTTCTATTCCTTGCTCAGTTTCCTCTCCTTCTGGCACCCCTATTATTCGGATGTTGTTTCGTTTAGCATTATCCCAGAGTTCTCTTAGGCTCTCTTCCTGCTTTTTAATTTTTTTTTCTAGAAGCTGTTCTGTTTGGGTATTTTTTTCTACCTTGTCTTCTAGCTCGCTGATGCGGTCCTCTGCTTCTTCTAGTCTACTGTTGATGCTTTCTATTGAGTTCTTTATGGCAGTGATGTCGTTTTTCATTTCTTCTTGGTTTCTCTTCATTTCCTCTTGGTTCTTCTTCATTTCCTCTTGGTTCCTACACATATTGTTGAATTGGTCTTCCATTCTTTTCATCCACCTTATGGCCATTACTCTGAATTCTTTCTCTGACAGGTTGCTTGCCTCCATTGCCTCCATTTCGTTTACTTCCTTTTCTGATGATGCCTGTTTTTCTTTCATATTTGGGTTGGTTCTTTGTTTCACCATGATTTCTCTTCTCAAGGTGTTTGGTTATGTAGTTCTCTCTCTGCTGCGCTGATTCAAAGGCACAAAATACAACACAACAAGGCACAACGTACAAGGTACCGAACTAAATGCATTCACGATATTAATAACCCCAAATAAAGGTGACCCCCCAAGCGAAGAGAATTAGGGGATAAAGAAGAAAAAGGAGAAAAAGATTAAAGAGAAAAATAAAAAACAAAAAGGAGTGCCGAAATGAGATTGGGAAAAGGGAGAGAAAAAAGAACAAAAAGACCAAAAAAAACCAACAACAACAACAACAACAACAAAAAATTAAGAGAATGAAATAGAGGTGGGGAAGAGGCTATTTGTATGGGGAGAGCGAGGGATTGGAAATTGGATATATAAGTAGGGTGAAATTTAGTGGGTAGAAAGAAGGAATGGGTAAAATCCAAAGCAGGAATAGGGTAAGAGAAACAGGACAACAAAAGGGGAAAAGTGAGGAAGAGAGTTTTGGCTTAAGGGTAAATGTGAGATAGAGAGAAATGATGCTAAAGGAATGATGAAAATAGAGTGTAGAACACTAATCCCAAAATAAAATAAAGAAAAAAAAATAATAATAAAAAATAAAATGACACTTGAAAAAATGGTAAAAGGATAGCAATAATACTGGTTAAAAAATGTAGTAATTAAAAAGGTAAAATCAGGTGATGAAAAAAAATAAAAAATAAAAATAAAATAAAATAGGTTCTTGATGAAATGGTGAAAAAAAGAATTTAAAAATATATATATATATATATAAAAATATTCGGAAGTGAAGGTGCTTCAGATCTTCCACTCTTCTTTTTGGCACGCCTCAGTCCTGCCAGGCATTCAGGGGAGTGTTGAACTTCCCTGCGATACACTGTCCCTCCGTGCAGTAAACCACAGACCTGATTTTAAGGCAGGTTGTATTTGTTTACCAGACTGCCTTTATTTGTGATCACAAAAGAGACAGTTCGTGGCTCTGCCTCTGGGTGGCAGTGTGTCTGGATTGACCTCCGAGGCTATAAGTCCTCTCTATCAGTAGGGTTTTGTTTTTGTATTTCTCTATGGTATTTGGAACTGGAAAGACCACTGCCCAGAGCTGGTTCCTTGCCACTGTCTGCTGTTTCCCAGGCTCCCCAAAAAGAACTTTCCCCTACAGGCTCTGCGAATGACCCCAACTGGGGAATCCCATGCACTGGGTTTAATAATCAAATGCACAGATCAAAGGGGATCTGTAACAAGAGCCTGATATTGTGCGAATTCGCAAGCCTCCACCTTCCAGGTCTGCGCACAGTCTCCGCGTGCAGTTTCCGCGCGCCCACTCGCCCCTGGCACCAAGCAGCCAGCAGATTGGCAAAGTCCAAGGCTGCTCCTTTACATCCAGTCCAGCTATGGGCTCATTTTTCGCATTCCCTTCTGCGGACTCTGTGCGCGAGCTTGGTCCTCCCTCCAACCCGAACTGCAAACCACACCTTTAGGGGATGTCCAACCTTTCCGTGAGAAGAAGCAGTGCTCGTCTGAGTTCAGGCAGTCACGCTGCTTGAGATCCCTTGTTTCCAGGTTAGTAGCTGGTCTCTGGTTGCCGGCAACAGCTACCCAAGATGGCGCAGTCTCCGCTCGCCAAACTTATTATTATTAAAAACTCATATGGATCATGCTTTGGAGTTATATACAAGAAATTTTGCTTAAATCTAGTTACAGATATTTCATCCTCTTCTTTTTCTAGAAGTTTTATAGCTTTTATATCCTATATAATAAAAGGCTAATATGCAAATTGCCCCATCGGGAGTTTGACTGACTGGGAGTTTGACTGCTCGCTATGATGTGTGCTGATCACCAGGGGGCAGCACAGGATGAAGGAAGGCCCCAGTTGGCAGCCAGAAGACCCCGATCAGCCCTGATCGCCGGCCAGGCCTAGGGACCCTACCCATGCATGGTTTCGTGCACTGGGCCTCTAGTGTGTTTATAATTTATTTTGAGTTAATTTTACATAAAACATAAGGAATAGGTTGAAGTATTTTTTCTTAAATAATGTCTTATTTTTCCAGCATCATTTGTTAAATAGACTATTATTTTTATTGAATTGCTTTTGCATTTTTGTCAAAAATAAATAGACTCTATTAATGTGGACATATTTCTGGACTCTCTAATCTGTTTCATTGGTATTTGCATCTATTCTTTTAAAAAATATATTTGGCATACAATATTATATTAGTTTCAGGTATACAATGTACTCATTCAACATGTTTATATTGCTATGACATGATCATCACACTAGTCTGGTAACAGTTTGTCATTGTATGACATCATCACCATATTATTGGCTATAGTCCCCTTCACCTTTTTCACCCATGTCCCTTCCTCTCTCCCCTCTGGCAACCATCAGCTTGATCTCTCTTTCAATAAGTCTGCTTTAGCTTAATTTTGTTTGTTCAATTGCTTCGCTTTTTTACATTAAACATAAAACTGAAATCATACATTATGTATTTTACTCTGACTTATTTCACTTAATAGCCTCTAGGTCAATTCAGGTTGTCACAAATTGTAAGATTTCATTTTTTATTGCTGTGAAATATTGTATATATGTACCACATCTTCCTTATTCATTCATATATTGATGAACACCTAAGTTGCTTACATATCTTGGCTATTTTAAATAATGACACAATGGACATAGGGATGCATGTGTTGTTTTGAATTAGTGGTTTTGTGTCTATTCTTTCACTTATTCCATTCCATCTTAATTACTCTAATTTTGATATTTTTTTAACAACTTGGAGGTTAAGGATGCCAACCCCACACAGTCAAAATCAATTAACTACAGCAGTCCCTTCATATCTACCAGAGATTCCTTTCAGGATCCTTGCAGATACCAAAGTCCATGGATGCTCAAGTCCCTTACATTAAACCAGAGGCCCCTCAGGCTGGCCTGCACACTCTCACAATCAGGGATCCCACCAGGGATGTCGGACTACTGGTTTCAGCCCATTCCCCACAGGCCAGGCCAAGGGACCCCACCAGTGCACAAATCTGTGAACTGGACCTGTACCTGTAGTATGAATATAATAACTTTTGTTAATCTCTTTACACCCTCCGCCCTCCCCCCTCCCCCCTTCCCTCTGAGATTCATCAGTCTGTTCCATTTTTCCATGCCTGTGCATTGAGTGTCTGCCCCCTGGTGGTCACTGTGTGTCATAGCTACTGTTCGAATGGTCAAACAGTTGAACGGTCACTTAGGCTTTTATATATATTGATGGTATAGAAAAATGCATAGAGTTGGCTCTGCATCCGTGGACTACCAGCTATGGGTTGAAGATACTGTTTATCATCTGCAGTTGGTTAAATCTGCAAATTTACAAAAGGTCAATTGGATATTTATTTAAAAAATCTCCATATAAGTGGAACTGTGCCATTCAAACCTGTGTTACCACAGTGCCAACTGTCAATTTCCCCATCCCGTGTAATATTTTGCCAGAATTTTTTTTAGGATCACACTGAATCTGTAGATTTCTTTCCCCAGCTATACTGACCCATGAGATGTTTTAATGGAACGATAATATCTCTGTCCCTGGCCATTCTTGTCTGATCAGATGTCTTTTTTCAATTTCCACAGCCACCAGCAGCAGGCTCTCTCCCTCAACCTTAGCTTCCGTTCACATTTTCCAATGTCACTTATAATTAGAATATAGTGAGCAAAAGTTACATCTGGCCCTGTACGTAGCACAGGGCAGAGAAACCCTGAGGAACAAAAGTAAAGTGTCATGTAATTTAGCAATCTCTATGTACGCTCATTCCTGCTCCAGCAGAATAATCTATATTATGCCAGCCTAAACCTACATTCACCCCAAAAAACCCAGGCATGTTTTCAATAGTAATTCCCTCAAGTCACAAAATTCAGCAAGAACTCTACAGAAAGGTAAGGTTAATGTTTTCTGTGATGGACTCCTCTCTGAGATGTGAGGATAGCACTCCACATGGTGGTAGCTTTGATATTTAGATTTGCCAGTGCTTTGAAGTAGCCCCAGCTTCTCTTTGGGTGCAAAATTGCTTGCTTCCCATTTCTGATGAGACAAAACATCTAAAGGTAGTAGTAATATGTCTTAGCCCAGCATTAAAATGTAACAAGCCCCTTAGAGAGAGCAATTCAAGAACCTTACCTTTAATAAAACAAACCGCAAAATGCATACCGAGACTGTATAACTAACAGAGGATTAACATCTCGGATTTTTACCCAGGTCCTATAGGATTTTGCTAACAGAGTGTTGCACAACAGAAAGCTAAGCTGGCCATCCTGCACTGGTGCAGCAGCGGCCCCGGCCCAGCTAAGATTCCCATCTGAAATGGCTATATTCTTCTTTTCAGACCCTCCTGAGGTGATGTGCACTAAAGATTTATTTTCTTTTCGCTGCTCATTACTCACCTTAGAAAGAAGCCTCTTTAAATTGGACCTAATGAGCAGTTGTCATCTTTAATATTGTATGAAATAAGGCAGGGGTGGTGGAAAACAGATAAATTTCTCCTTTGGAGCTGTGGTATGAGAGGCACAGGGAGGAGAGGGGCAGGGGGAGGCAGGAGCAGGTTGCTGAGAGGCTTCTGTGAATCCCAGGGCCTCTGACTTGCCAGGAGGTGTCCAGTGTCTTTAAGTGAAACTTGCAGATCCAGAATTAAATCCAGGAAAAAATATGAACAGACCCAGATAAATGAAACTATTCCTAAAATGCTAACCATGTCCTCTTTGCAATGGGAGAGACTTTTGTGTATGTCCCTGCCGGCCTGACATCCTCCTTCTGGCGGCAGATTTTCTCACCAGAATTTCAGTCATGAAATATGTGCTGGCTGGGCCTAAACTTTGAGCAGGGAGAGGAAAGTAGTCTTGAAATATATATGAACAAGGCTTGATTACTAACTTATTACATTGTTATGTCATCGTTTCTCTGTCCTGCCTGGCGTTGGACATGTGATCAAAGATGGCTTCTTAAATCCTTCTATTACATTTACATGTTATTGACAAATCTTCCCCTTTATGGTGAATCATATTTGACTGCAGATTGCACTAAAATCATAGAATTATCTAACTTTCAGGCACTGTTTACAGTCTTTAGGCAGTAGATACCCTCACTCTCCCACCTAGAGTTGCCTGATGTCTCCAGACTGACCATTTCCCAGACACCCAGCCATTCACATGTGGCTTCTGGATAGGCTGAAGGGGTAACCTGATACCTAATGCAATTGACAAGAAGCACTAATTAAGACATGCATGTATTAATTAATCTATATTTAGTGAGAACTATAGTGTGCCTAATTATTAATAATCACTATAAAAGGTGATTACCTATCAGTTCCCAAACTCAAGCATCTGAATTTCTCTTGTCTTATAGCTCCCTCTAGACATGACAACTCAAATCTAGCTCAAACACTGTTCTTGTATCCATTCACATCAGGAGTTTAGCTCGATTCCTAATATCCATCTCTGGCACATTTTTCTTTAACTCTCTTTTACTCAGCATAGATAGGAATCAATATTTTTCTAAGGATTAGGTCTTTCAATGTTGGGCACTCTCTTTAAGAGTAGGTAGCATTTTTTATATTTATTTCTCTAAGTATTGTCCAGCTGCCCATGAGACCTCAAATGTTATTTTGGACAGAGTAAGTCTATTAACCTACTTTGGAGACATATCTTGCCTTGCGAGAGTATTTGGAAAAAAGCCCAAACGGTTATAATGGCATGGTCTTGGAGAACACTCAAGGTCAAGTAAATGACTCAATATTTCTGTATTAGACAATAGAAAGCTATTAGAAAGTTGTTTTGAACACAGCCATAATGAAGTGTATCACAAGATAAATCTGATGAAATTGTGTAATTTAGGTGTCCATATAAGATATATACAGGGAAATTGTTTGAAAGTTAATAGATTATATCAAAATTAAAGGAAGATTATTTAAATAGGATACTATCAATCATTATGGAAACAAAAAGTGACTGTAAAAAATGTTGGCATAAACAAAAAGTATTTCCTGAATAAATAAATGATTAATTCAGTCAGTCATGTATTAATCATTTCTCCTCATTTCATTTTCTGAAAGAACTCAAGTTGACTGAATGTGATGGACAGAAGAGAACCAAGGAGCATAGGGTGATTCTCGGGAATGGATGGCTGAGACAGTATTGCCTCAGTGGATCTGGTTTTTTCGTCCTTGCCCTCACTAGAAAAACTAGGCTACTGAGGCACAGGGGAAAGGCAAGTAATTTTAATTTCTGTATATAATAACACCATAGAATTCAGATTACTAAACTTGAAATGCAGAGTTACTTCTTCCTCAATATACTGCCAGAAGAGATATACAGGAACCAGAGACAGTGAAAGAAATAATATTTCACATACTCTTTGATAAACAGAAATACTATAGATTTTTTTGTGTTAATTCTTACCTAAAGATATTTTTTCCATTGATTTTTAGAGAAAGTGGAAGGGAGGTGGGGAGACAGAGAGAGGAAAACATCGTTTTGGGAGAGACACATCGATTGATTGCCTCCTGTAGGCACCATGAATGGCACCAGGCTCCAAGCCTGCAACTGAGTGAGGTACATGCCTTTGACTAGAATCAAAACTGACACCCTTCAGTCCAAGGCCTGACATGCTAACCACTGAGAAAAACTGGCCAGGGGTACTATAGATTTTTTGATCATGAGAAGAATAACGATGAATATTAGAGACATGATAAAAAATAATAAATTTAAATGATTAAAACAGTTAACAGCCAGCCCTGAAATTGGCCCATTCTAACTAATCATATAAAAACCATTTGATGAGTACCGACAATTTCCTGGAGAGGGTGCCATAGTTCTCATCAGGTTCACATAGGAGCCCATGACCTTTAACAAAAAAATAAATAAACAAAAACCATTTGAAATGTGTTCTAGTTAATGCCTAGCTTCCCACACTATAGTTTTTCAGTCTTTAAAATTGCAATTAAGTGACTAATTTAATTTCTAAAATTGCTATTACATTTTCTTTTAGTGTAGACTGAATTTAAATTATTAATCTACTTGTGATTTGTGTTTCATACTTTTATTCTTATGAATAAACTAGAGGACTGGTGCATGAAATTTATGCATGGAGGAGGTTCCCTCGCCCAGCCTGCACCCTCTCTTAATCCAGGACCCCTCAGGGGATGTCCGACTGCAGGTTTAGGTCTGATCCCACAGCAGTCGGACATTCCTCTCAAAATCCAGGACCACTGGCTCCTAACTGCTCGCCTGTCTGCCTGCCAATCGCCCCTAACCATTCACCTGCCTGCCTGATCTCCCATAACCACTCGCCTGCCTGCCTGATCTCCACTAACCACTCTGTCTGCCTGCCTGATCTCCCCTAGCCGCCTCTGCATTGGTCTCTGCTGCTGTGGCTTCATCTAGAACAGTGGTTCTCAACCTTGGCTGCACATTAGAATCACCTGGGAATCTTTTTAAAATCCTGATATCTGGGCCCCATCCTCCAGAAATTCTGTTTCTTTGTTATGGGGTGGGGCCACAACATTAGTAACAAAGGAACAGAATTTCCGGAGGATGAGGCCCAGATATCAGGATTTTAAAAAGATTCCCAGGTGATTCTAATGTGCAGCCAAGGTTGAGAACCACTGGTCTAGAAGGACATCTGTAAGGTTGTTCGGCTGTCTGGTTTAATTATCATATTATGCTTTTTTTGTTATAGACTAGAGGCTTGGTGCATGAAATTCCTGCGTGGAGTGGGAGGAGTCCCTCAGCACGGCCTGTACCTTCTCCAATCTGGGACCCCTTGGGGGATGTCCGACTGTTGGTTTAGGCCTGATTCACAGGGATCAGGCCTAAACTGGCAGTCAGACATTCCTCTCGGAATCCAGGACCACTGGCTCCTAACCACTTGCCTGCCTGCCTGCCTGATTGCCCCTAACCACCTCTGCCTGCCTGTCTAATTGTCCCTAATCCTTCTGTCTGCCAGCCTGATCACCCCTACCTTGCCCCCCTGCAGGCCTGATCTACCATAACATGTACCCCTGCCAGCCTGATTGATCTTAATTTGCTCCCTTGCTGGCCTGATTGCTCCTAACTTGCTCCCTTACTAGCCTAATCACCCCTAACTGCCTCTGCTTCGGCTCCTGGCCTAAGCCACAGTCTGGACTCCCTCTGTGGGAGGATACTTGGTGGATCAGGGGAAGGCACCGCCCCCATTAGCCCCCCCTCATCACCCTGATGCTGCTGCCACTGCAGGCCTGAGCTTGGGTCCTACACAGCCGCTCGTGGTTGGCTGAGCCTGGGCCCTTCGCAGCCGCGCCTCAGGTCTTCGAAGCCGCACCTCAGCCTTTCGCAGCCACTCCTGCCTACCTGAGTCTGGGCCCTTCACAGCCGCTGTGTCTTTTTCCAGAAGGATGTCTGGAAGGTCGTCCGGAAGACGTCCACCCTAATTAGCATATTACCCTTTTATTAGTATAGACTAGAGGCCCGGTGCATGAAAATTCATGCACTGGAGGGGGGTCCCTCAGCCTGGCCTTCCCCCTCTCATAGTCTGGGAACCCTCAGGGGATGTCCTACTGATGGGACATCTGTGAGAAGTGAGCAGCTGATCTGGGGAAGGCGCCACTCTCATTACCCCCTCACTGCTGCTGCCTCTGCTTCCCTCTGCAGGAGGCAACTAGGTCAATCAGGGAAAGGTGCCAGCCCCATCACCCCGCTGCTGCTGCCACTGCCGGCTGCTGTGGCTATGAGGCCTGAGCCCCAGGCCTCACAGCTGCCAGGGCTCACAGCTGACTGAGCCCATGACTGCCTGAGCCCTGGGCCTCGCAGCTGCTGCCATGACTGCCTGCCTTTGTCTCTTGCAGGTACTGCGGCTCTGCTGTCTGGAAGGACATCTGGAAGACATCTGCTCTAATTACTATACTACCCTTTTATTAGCATACATGTGCTCCAGTTTTCATAAGGGATAATGATCCGATGGTTTGGATGCTTTAAAAGTTTATTTCATAACTAGTGGCCCGGTGCATGAAATTCATCCATGGGGGGTGTCCCTCAGCCTGCCCTGCACCTTCTCCAATCTGGGATTCCTCTCACAATCTGGGACTGCTGGTTCCCAACCCCTTGGCTGCCTGACTGCCTGATTGCCCCTAACTGCTCCTGACTGCCAGCCTGCTTGCCCCCAACTGCTCTACCCGCCAGCCTTCACACACCCAACTGTCCCCCTTTGCTGGCCTGATCACTCCCAACTGACCACTCCTGCCAGCCTTATGGCCCCCAACTACCCTACCCTGATTGCCTCATGGCCCCCAACTACCCTCCCCTGCCAGCCTAGTTGCCTCTAATTGCTCTCCTCTGCTGGCCTGGCCACCCACAACTGCCCTCCCCTGCTGGCCATCTTTGACCACATGGGGTGGCCATCTTGTATGTTGGAGTGATGGTTGATTTGCATATTACCTCTTTATCATATAGGACTAGTAGCCCAGTGCACGAAATTCGTCCACTGGGGTAGGGGGGATAAGGGGCTCCTCAGTCTGGCCTTCACCCTCTCCAATCTGAGATCCCTCAGGGAATGTCCAACTACCTGTTTGTGCCCACACTTTTAACAGATAACAGCTCCATTGTTGTTTCTTTCTTATGCTTAAAACCATTGGAATTAGTAGGTATTCAAAGTGTGTATACATTTTGGGGGGACACCCTGTATATCTCTAGTCAGCGGTGAAAGAAACCAACAGCAGATTTGGAACCCCCAGACAGGGAACCTCGCTCACTCCCCACATGTCTCCCCACTTCACTTTCCACCTTCGTGGGCAGCAGGAGAATCAACGTTTTCTCTCATTAATTCGGAAAAGCACGTCCTGTCACCCGCTGCCCGGCAGGAGTGCGCTAGGCCCCAAGCAAGCGAGGCTCAGTCAGGGCAGCCTTTGCTCATGGGTGCTGGCACCCAAAGCGCACATTCCTCCTCTACAGTCACCCCGACTATCCCACTGATTCACTGAGAGGACGGAATTCCTGTCCGCTTCTGGGTTCTTGATCTTGAACGCTGACCGAAGGCACCTCAGCGAGGGCCGCCCTCGCCCACCAGGTGTGTCTGTCTACATCTGCTCCCACCTCAGCACCTGCATTAACCCCCCAGAGGTGATCTCGTAGCTGCATTGGCCTCTGTGGGAACAGGGCATCACCACTCCGCCCTCTCACTGTCATCTCACAGGCGCCCACCCTCAGCATCCAGAACACCCAGACACTCTCCAAAGGACATGAACACATCAGAGAGGATGTGTGCACATCCTGTGGGGGTGTTAGGCATGCTGGGTTGATGGAAGTGCGGTGGAGAGGCGGGGGGAACTTGTGCACGCCTTGGTTTGCAATTGTTGTAGGTGTGGGAGGGTGACAGTGTGCTGGGGGATGTTCGGACGCCAAGGGGGGATGTGCGCACGCCAGAGGGGGGATGTGCACACAGGAGGCCTCTGGCTTTGCAGATCTGCAAACACCCCTGGTGGAGCCAGAAGGACATCAGCCTGGCTCACCACGGTGGCTGTCCCTGCGATCCTGCACCTTCTGGGCCAGGAGGTGGATCTTGCGCAGCCACTCCTGGGTGCTGATGTCCTGCAGGCGCTACTTCAGCTCAGCCTGCAGGCTCCACTTGGCGCACTCACAGCTGTCACCACTGCCATGTGGGGAGTACAGGCCGCCCTCCGCTGTCCTGCCTCCCCTGTCCAGAGGCTCTCTGCGCTGCTCACCTGCCCAGAGTGTCTGGGGCTGGGCAGAAGTCAGGCGTCCTGCCCTGCCCAACCCTAGCCGATCCTCCCTGTGCGAGCTGCCAGCCCTCTGGGAAGGGTCACGGATCCGGGTCCCAAACCACGAACAGCCTCAAGTGCTGCTCCCCACTCGGCAGGGTCAGAGATCCGGGTCCCGGGACCGCGGACAGACTCAAGCGCTGGCCCCCACCCGCCAGGTCACGGACCCGGGTCCCAGGACCACAGATTGCCTCAAGCACTGTCCCCGCCCCCGGCAGGTCACGGATCTGGGTCCGAGACCACTGAAAGTCTCAAGCACTGCCCCCCGCCCAGCAGGTCACGGATCTAGGTCTGAGACCACAGAAAGTCTCAAGCACTCCCCCCAGCCCAGCAGGATCACAGATCCATGTCTTGGTCCCATGGACAGCCTCAAGCACTGCCCCCCGGCCAGCAGGGTCACAGATCCGGGTCCCAGACCGTGGACAGCCTCAAGCACTGCCCCCCGCCCGCCAGGTCACAGATCCGGGTCCCAGACCACGGACAGCCTCAAGCGCTGCTCCCCACACGGCAAGGTCACAGATCCGGGTCCCGGGACAGCGGACAACCTCAAGCGTTGCTTCCTCACCCACCAGGTCACAGATCTGGGTCCCGGACTGCAGAGAGCCTCAAGCACTGCCCCCCGCCTGGCAGGGTCACATATCCAGGTCCCGGGACAGCGGACACCCTTGCCCGCTGCTGCCCGCCTTCAGTATGCAAATTAGCCACCATCTTGTTGCTTCAGGGTGGGGGTCCCCACTGGGCTGCCTGGCCAGTCTGGGTGAGGGGATGATGGCTGTTTGCAGCTGGTCACACACCCTTCAGGGTGGGGGTCCCCACTGGGGTGCCTGGCCAGTCTGTGTGAGGGGCTGAGGGCCGTTTTCAGGCTGGCGGGTGATTGAAGCTCCCAACCTCTCCTTTTTTTTCTTTTTATTCTGGTATTTATTTACCTTCTATGGCTGTCACTGGAGCTGAGAGCCGGCTTTAGCTCTGACGGCCAAAAGCAGGTTTCTGGGTTTTGTTTAGCTTCTATAATTGCAACATTGATTCTTAGAGTGCAAGCTCAGAGGCCGGCAGCGGCAGGCGGGGAACCTTGGCTTCTTCCATCACTGGAGCAAGCAAGCAAGCCTCCTGTTCGCTTCAGCTGCCTGGCTGCTGGCCACCACCTTGGTTGGCAGTTAATTTGCATATTGCCCTGATTAGCCAATGGGAAGCGTGTCGGAGGTACTGTTAATTACCATGTTTGTCTATTATTAGATAGGATATTTTGAACTCTATATTCCAGGTGCTATTTTATTAGGCACATTTTCTCTTTCTCTGTAGATTTACAAGGTTAATAAAATATGTATTGAGTCCTAATATACAAGGGTCATTGGTTGTCTAGAAAATCTTTTACTTTTCTACCCAAATAATATTTCCTAAAATGCTAATTCAGCCATGAACGATCCAATGGAGCCCGAATGCCTCACGGACAGTGGCTGAGCTGCCTTGTCTGAGGCCCGTGCCCAAGGCAGCCCACAGTGAGCTGTCACAGGGGAGTGAGAGGACCTGGTGAGACTGGGCTGGGAGCAGAAGGAATGAACAGGCCAGGGGCCAGGATCTTGTCTCCCAGTGAAAATGAAAATAAAATAGAACCAAAATCAGAACCCCTCCCATATGGTACTGATGTCAGAATTTGATGCAAAAAGGAAATTCTAATTGGGGATTAGTGGTACTTCCACAGAGTCCAACTGAAAAACCTTGCCTGAAGCTATCTCTACAGGACATTAAACATCTGTTTAAAATTAAACTAATAATTTACATATATACTTATAAATAACTTTACAGTTAACAAAATAGAGACAAAATAATTTTAATTTTTGTATTTATCTTAGTTTTATTAAGGCAAACACACACACACACACACACATGCCTATAATTCACTATCCCTCGTCTGTTATGATCTGCCATTTGGGCTGTGAGTCTGTGAATCCCTTTGCCAAGTGTATATTTATTTTGGCACATAGCTGTTGCTTCTTTGAGTCAAATTTGGGAGATTTCTATTTGAGGTGCTTGCTGTGGCCTTCAATTAATGGGCTCTGGATCTGAGATCTGTCTCAGATATGGAAACGGTAACAGCCACAATTTTCTTTTGTAACCAGTGATATCAGTAGTCTCTTCCTCTGCTCTTGATCTGTTGGTATAAGTAAAGCCATTTCACCAATGGCTGCTTTCTGAGTCTCTAGTAATGGCCTGACCTGTGAGTCAGGGTCTCTTGATTAATATTTGGTCTTTTTTGGCACAGCACATTGATTAGATTCACCTGGTATCTAACAGTTTGGTGACATCGACTGGCATTCTTAGTGATACAAAGAAACTATTCCCATAGAGACTTTGCCACTTTCCACCTAGGCCTACGGAGGCCTACACGGAGACGCTCAGCAATGCCAGGAGCCTGCTCTCTAGCACATTCCTCGTTGCCAGTGAAGAAAGAATCTCTGAGCCTCCCAGGAAACAAGTCAGCTGGGGCTTCTCTGTTGTTATGTAACTAATTTTAACATGCTTAAGTCTGCAACTTTTTATCCATTTGTCAATATTCTTCTCAGGCAGTGCTGTCATCTCCACTTCATTTTTAATATTCTATCATTTTCTTTAAGCTTTAATGATCCATTCCTGCAGTGTACTGGCACTTGTCAGGACATCAAACTCCAAGTTACAGAAGCTTCCCCCTGTCAATCAAATCCCTATTATTAATCCTACCACCAGCTTCTGCAAACTCTAGAGTAATTCTTAAGCTCTTCTCCTAATTCTATCCATTCATATTAGCCAGTTCCTTTAGTACTTTAGGAAATAATGCCCTTCCTGTAGCAGGAATAGAGCTTTCAGACCAAGACATACTGAGACTTGACCTCAATTATTGCATTAAAAATGCAAGTAGAAAGCTTTGATGATGGCAAGCATGATGTTGAGAGGAAGCACCACAGGTAAAGACTCTTCAGGATCTCCAGGCACGAGAAGGCTGCTAACCCTGAGCCAGGAAGAGGAGCCATCCCTGCCATCTCAGAGAGCTCAGGAGAAGCTGGATGCCTCTGGTTCTCACGCACATCCCCCCCCTATTTCCATCCCTCAGGGTCCCGTCCTTCCTGAGCAGGTCCTGACTCCCACATCAGAAGCTTCCTGGGACTGCATTCAGCTATCTTTGTGTAACCCTGCAACTACCCCGTCCTGCACTTGGTTTTCAGTGCAAGCTACCATCCAGTTGCAGGAAATGTGTATCTTTAAATTCACACTTTTATACAAGAGTTGAGAGTTGGCTAACCTGAGCCTATAATTTTGCTCTTACAGAGTTTCAGTGACAATTAACAGTGGTCAACAAAACCACCATTAAACCTCTCAAATGTTAGAGCTACTGTATGAACTAAAGTCGGCTTCTGCTGCTATATCACCCCAATTCACTGTAGGTAAAATCTTAGCAATTTTGATGACATAACATGTCAGGATTGTTCACATCCATCTTACCAGCAGCAATGAGGTCATCCTGGTCACTTTGGGTAACAGATGATCCAATCAGAAGATAATCCTAAGGTTTGCTTCCTAACAAAAGTCTTAGCTTAATTTCTCTTCAATTAACTTTTTGGATATGAATTCCAGTGCAGTTAGTTTATTTGGAATGTAACCCCAGGAAACACTAGTAAAACACTAGGAACTTGAGACAAAGAATTGAAACCAATACAGAGTAGGGGACTAGAGCAAAGTGAACAACAAGAGAGCATTAGAAAGTGAGGTTACAGAGATGATAGGACCAGATTTTATATAGCTTTGTAGGGCATCATAAAATGTTTTGGATGTATTTTGGGTAAGATTGGGAGGCAATGTAGATTTTTGATCGGAGGAATAACTGATGTAATTTCATTTTTGTTTTAATAACAAATACTTTGGCTACTGTGATAAATTGTGCATCGAGTGAATGAGGTCAAGGACAAAATTAGGAAGATGAAAAAGTCTTAATAGTAATTCAGAAGAGACAGGATGATGGCTTGGACATGAGTGGTAGAAGTACAAGGGGTAAGAAGTATCCATATTATGAGCATATTTTGAAGCTAATTCTCACAGGATTTGTTAACAGATTTAATGTAGAATTTGAGAGAAAGATTAGAAACAAGGATGACTCCACAGTTTTGGTCATAACAGCTCAACTTTTCTTTAATTGAGAGGAAAAACGGAAGAAATTGCATTTAGTAATGGTAAAAGTGAAGTTGCTGAGGATGCTATTGGATATACATGCACAAAGGTAAGGCAATGGTGTGCTATAGAGAAATAAAATTATTTAAGTTAAGTCAAAGGGGAAAATGTAGGAGAGCTAATAAGTCTGAAGTCTGAGTTCTTGCTCATGCTAACTTGACCTGTCAAAGAGATGGGGAAGAAGGAACAAAGGTGAGAGAGAATGAACAGCAGAGAAAAAGGAAGAGAATTGGAAGAATATGGAACTTAATAATTTACTGATAAGTGTGTCAGAATAGAGTATTCATAGTATACTTTTTCAATTTGGTTATTTGTATGAATTACTTGTATATTTTGAATAGTAATTCTTTATCAGGTATGTGTTAGCAACATAATTATATTTTATATATTGCTTGATTCACTTTGCTACTATTTTATTGAAGATTACTCATTATTCATCTTTTTATTTGAAGGGTATTACAGATGACAAGGGTGTTTCCCATTATTCAACCTGGCGGAATAGACACTGTAAGACCTAGAAACATTCTTATATAGATATATTCATTATATTTATAACTAATACTAAAGAAAATTATTTATAAAAAAATAGGTGAAAAACAAAAAATATCCCTTTATTTTTAGGACAACTAAATTGTAAATGAACCACCATTGTACAGTTTCATTAGAGAAATGACTTTTATTTAGCTTTTGTGCTGTATTGTTTTCTTGTCAATATAATGAAGAGTAACTGACAGGGTGGAAATGTTTAATAGCATCCTGGCAGAGAACAATGGAAAATACATTTGCTTGCACACAGACAGATGAGTTAGGTGCCTTTCCACAAAGCTAAAGAGAAATTAATTGGTCTCATTGACGTCTTTGCTGTTGTTGTTTTCCATATAAAAAATGCCAAGTGAATCTGATATATGTGTTAGTCTCTTTCATTTTGTAGAAAATAGCACTTGGCTTTTTAATCTGCTGGAAATAAACCTTGCTCTGTTCACTGATTCCAACCAAAGTTGTTTTTTTTATTTTTAAAACATTCAATGAAAAGTAATCCATAATTTCATCTGCCAAATCTTCCAATGTTTGTGTTTCTAAATTTGTAGATTGTATCTTCAGAATGGCTACCATCAATAAATCAGCAAACAGCAAGTGTTGATGATATGGATAAAAGGAACCTTTGTGCACTGTTGGAGGGATTGTAGTTGGTGCAGCCATTATGGAAAACAGTATTGAGTTTCCTAAAAAATTAAAAATGGAACTGCCTTATGGCCCACTGATTCCATCCTGGAAGTTTATTTGTAAAAACCTGAATACACTAGTTTGAAAAAAAATATATATGCACCTGTATGTTCATTGCAGCGTTATTTATAATAGCCAAGATTTGGAGTCAGCCCTACTGCTTATCAGTAGCTGAGTGAATTAAAAAGCTGTGGCACATTTACACAAGGGACTACTATGTGGTCATTAAAAAAAAAAAAAAAAAAAAGGAAGTCTTACTCTTTGCAACAGCATGAATGAACCTGGAGAGCATTATATTAAGTGAAATAAGCCAGAGTGAAAGACAAGTACCATGGTTTCACTTAGATGTGGAATCTATTGAACAAAATGAACTAACAAGCAAAACAGAGACAGACACACAGATAGAGAGTAGGCTGACACCAGCTGGGTGGGTGCTATGTAAGGCAGGGTGGAGGGATTGAGCAAAAAAGAAAAGAAGAGAAAGAACTCATGGCCATGGACAATAGTGTGATGGCTGCTCGGGGGAGGACTGTTGGGGTGAGGTGCAGAAGGGTATGGGAGAATAAATGGTGATGTAGAGACTTGACTTGGGGTGATGAACAAACAATACAGTACACAGATGATATAGAATTGTGCACCTGAATCCTGTGTAATTTTTTAACCAGTGTCACCCCAAAAATGCAATAAATAGTAAATTAAAGAAAAATGAAATATCACTCAAATGGAGTATTTTAATATTTAATGTAAACTAAAATTGAAAAGAAATTTTAAGAATATTTGAGTGTGTTTTAAAAATCACAGAGATCAGAGAAAACTTAAGGGGCCTGCAATGAGCCTCCTCATACCCTCACAGTACATGTGGGTGTGTGATCATGCTGTAAGCATAAGATTCTAATGGAAGGATCATCAAACTATGGCCATGGGCAAAATTCAACCCAGTGCCTGCTTCTGAATGGCCCACACATCGAAAGTAGTTTCATATGTGTTCAGGGTTGGGGGAAAAAGAAGGATCTTTGGTGATCTATAAAAAGTATATGCAATTCAAATTTGTCTCCATGAATAAAGTGTTATTGGAATACAACCAGGATTGTTTGTTGACATATTATCTATGGCAGCTTTCCTAACAATGGCAAATTGAATAGGTGCTAAGGCTATGACATGTAGGACCTCCCCCTTGACAGAAAATGTTTGGCAAACTCGACCCTAAAGTCTCAAACCTAGTAGGACTACAAACTGCTTCTTCTTTACTTACTTATTCTTTTATGTCACCTCTCTATTCACTCACCTGCCTACCATACTGGGGTGACTTCTGTTTGAACCCTATTTATTACATTGATAACAATTTAAATTAAATTAGTTAGAAAAAGCACAGGGCCAGAAGAGGGCAATCAGGATGTGTAAGTTTCTATTTGTGAGGCATGTTCTTGTGCTCCATTATGCCCCGCTGGTTGCTCTCACCCCTCCTGGTGGTTTTCCTGTTTCCTCATTATAGGTTTTGCAAGACATAATTAAGGGCCTTCCAGTAAAGCACCTCACTCAGTTTCCTACACCCCGCCCCTCTGCACCTGGTCCGACTGGTTACTCTGACCTTTACCGGAGACATAAATATTCCACTCTCCATGCTCTGCCCCACTGATGCCATTTTGGTCTCAGCCCTTCTGCTAGCAGATGTAACAATCTATAATAATAAAAGCATAATATGCTAATTAGACCAGACAGCTGAACGACCTTCTAGACGTCATTCCAAACGTCCTACTGGATGAAGCCACAGCTGTGGGGGCTGAGGCAGAGGAGGTTATGGGTGATCAGACAGTCAGGCAGAGGCGTTAGGGGCAATCAGGCAGGCAGACAGAGTGGCCGTTGGTGATCAGGTAGGCGGGCAGAGTGGTTAGGAGTGATCAGGCAGGTAGGCAGGTGAGCAGTTAGGAACCAGTGGTCCCAGATTGCAAAAGGGTGCAGGCTGGGCTGAGGGACCACCCCTGTGCACATTTCATGCACCAAGCCTCTAGTCTATCTATACCAGGGGTGGGCAAACTTTTTGACTCGAGGGCCACAATGGGTTCTTAAATTGGACCGGAGGCCCGGAACAAAAGCATGGATGGGGTTTTTCTGTGAACTAATACATGTTAAGACTGCTGCTGGTGAAGGAGCAGAGGGGAGAGCAAGAGAACCCTCCGCTCTTTCGGCTCCAGGGGCTGGATAGAACAGCCAAACGGGCCGGATCCGGCCCGCAGGCTGTAGTTTGCCCACAGCTGTTCTATACTAATAAAAGAGTAATATGCTAATTAGACCGGGAGACCTTAAGGACATCCTTCCGGACAAATATGGGGGCTTGGCCAGCCTGCAAACCACCCCCAAATGGCCCTCAGCCCTTAGACCAGGCCAACCATGCCCCCCAGCGGGGACCCCACCCCAATGGGAGCGTGGCCAGCCTGCAAACTTCCTTCAGCCCCTTGCTCAGGCTGGCCACCTACAGAAAAGACCCCCCAACCCTATGGGGGAGTGGCTGGCCTGCAAACTGCCCCAGGACCCTTGCCCAGGCCAGCTACATTCCCCAAGGGGACCCCCCATTCTGATCTGGGACCCCCTTCAAGGCAGAACAACTGGCCCCCACCCATGCACCAGGCCTCTATCTATACTAATAAAAGGGTAATATGCTAATTAGACTGGACATCCTTCCGGAAAAAGCCATGGTGGCGGGGCCAAGGCAGAGGCAGTTAGGGGTGATCAGGCCAGCAGGAGAGAGCAGTTAGGGGGATCAGGCCGGCAGGGCAGAGCAGTTAGGGGGATCAGGCCGGCAGGGCAGAGCAGTTAGGGGGATCAGGCTGGCAGGCAGGTGAGGGGTTAGGAGACAGTGGTCTCAGATTGTGAAAGGGTTGTCCAACTGTCGGTTTAGGCCCGATCCCTGTACCAGGCCTCTAGTCCTATCTAATAAAAGAGAAACATGGTAATTAGCGTACGACCGCTACCCTTCCCATTGGCTAATCAGGGTAATATGCAAATTAACTGCCAGCCAAGATGGCGGCCAGCAGCCAGGCAGCTTACAGCGAATAGGAGGCTTGCTTGCTTCAGTGACGGAGGACTCCAACGTTCCCCGCCTGCCGCTGCCGGCCTCTGAGCTGCAACCCTAAGCAACTATGTTACAAATATAGAAGCTAAATCAGCCGTGGGCAAACTACTGCCCGCGGGCCGTATCTGGCCCGTTTGAAATGAATAAAACTAAAAAAAAAAAGACCGTACCCTTTTATGTAATGATGTTTACTTTGAATTTATATTAGTTCACACAAACACTCCATGCATGCTTTTGTTCCGGCCCTCTGGTCCAGTTTAAGAACCCATTGTGGCCCTCGAGTCAAAAAGTTTGCCCACCCCTGAGCTAAACAAAACCCCAGAAACCTGCTTTAGTCTGCCAGGCTTCAGCCAGCAGGATCGTAACATTGTTTCAAATACAGAAGGTAAACAAAGGCCAGAAACCTGCTTTTAGCAGAGGAGGCCTAAGAGCTGGAGCCAAGCCTCAGAGCTAAAGCTGGCCCAGAATAAAAAAAAAGAAAAAAAAGGAGCGGTTGGGAGCTTCAGTCACCCGCCAGCCTGAAAACGGCCCTCAGCTCCTCACCCAGACTGGCCAGGCACCCCAGTGGGGACCCCCACCCTGAAGGGGGTGGGACCAGCTGCAAACAGCCATCATCCCCTCAGCCAGACTGGCCAGGAACCCCAGTGGGGACGCCCACCTTGATCCAGGACACCCTTCAGGGCAAACCAGCTGGCCCCCACCCATGCACCAGGCCTCTATCCTATATAGTAAAAGGGTAATAAGCCTCGCAGCACTGGGATCAGCGGAGCCGAGAGGCCTCCTGGCACCGGGATCAGCATGACAGGGGGCAGGGCCACAACCTCCCTATCCTCCCTGCTCTGTTCCTGACAGTGGAAGGTGCCCCAACCCCCTGATCAGCCCTGCTCTGTGCCTGATAGGGGGAGCTCCCCAACCCCTTGATCGCCCTGTGGCTCTGTGTGTGACAGGGTGAAGGGCCCCAACCCCCTGATCGGCCCTGCTCTGTGTGTGGCGGGGTAGAGCCATAACCTCCCCATTGGCCCTGCCCTGAGTGTGACAGTGGTGGCGCCCCAACCCCCTGATCGGCCCTGCTCTGTGGGTGATAGAGGGCGGTGCCTCAACTCCCCTATCAGCCCTACTCTGTGAGTGACAGGGGGGAGCTCCCCAACCCCCTAATTGGCCCTGCTCTGTGCGTGACACGGTACAGAGCCCCAACCCCCCTGATTGGCCCTGCTCTGTGCGTGACAGGGGGTGGCCCCGCAACCTCCCCATCGACCCTGCCTTGAGTGTGACAGGGGGCGGTGCCCCAACCCCCCTATCGATCCTACCCTGAGCGTGACTGAGGGTGGCATCGCAACCTCCCAATCTGCCCTGCTCTGTGCATGACAGGGGGCAGCACCCCAACTCCCCAATCAGCCCTGCACCTAGGGATTGGGCCTGCCCTCTGCCACCTGGGAGCATGCCTAAGCCAGCAGGTGGTTATCTCCTGAGGGGTCCCAGACTGCGAGAGGGCACAGGCCGGGCTGAGGGACCCCTCCTCCCCCCCGAGTGCCCAAATTTTTGTGCACTGGGCCTCTAGTATATATATATAAAAGCCCAAGTGACTGTTATGACCAAACGACAGGAACGACTGGTGGACCAGTCGTTATGATGTGCACTGACCACCAGGGAGCAGACACTCAATGCAGGAGCTGGCTCCTGATCGTCAGTGTGCTCCCACAGCCAACCTCCCATGTCTCTTCTGCCCTCCTCCTGTCCAGCCCTCCTGATCAGCCCTGATGGGGGAGCTGGCAGGCCAACCTCTCACAGTCCCTCGCCCCCCATTGGGCCTCAATGGTGAGGCCAGCCCGCCACCCTCCCACGGTCCCTCCCACCAGCTGACTGGCCTCCCACTAGGCCTCAATCACCGGCCAGGCCGAGGAACCTCACCTGTGCACAAATTCGTGCACTGGGCCTCTAGTAAATGTATAATTCTTTACCTCTTTGGCCTCATGTGTTCCTCTTTCGGTGACCCTAACACTATTCTAACCTCTTTCCTTTTCTTCATTATGCTTACTGCAGAGAGTTCAAATACACTGCGGGGCTTCCTTTAGCTTAAATCTCTAGATGCTTCTATCTACAGTGTAGCACCTTCTTCTCATCTTAAAAACATTGAGGATCGATTTCAATAAGGAATAAAAGCTGTCAATTTCTTCACCCTGGTAGCCTACCATTGGCTGTATGTTGTCTGATTCTTTCTTCTTGGGGAAGCAGTTGGGTCATTTATACTCTGATAAGATTCATAAGCACATGCTTTCTCAAGGCACTCCTTTTCCCCTATGCACAGATGTTCTCAGATTCCAGGAGCTTAAGTCCGAAAGTATAAAATAGAAAGTGGTAGGGAAAAAAGAAAGACAAGCTGTGCTTCTGATAGACAGGGGAAAAAAGTTGGCTTGTTTTTTTCTACCTTAAAACCTCCAAATGCCATAGTTCCAGTAAAGATTTGGTATTTTTTGTTTGTTTATTTGTGCTTGTTTTTTTTTTTTTTTTTCCTTCACATGCCAAGCATTTCAAAATTGGGAGATACGTCTACTAAGCTATTTTCTTGACAATGTAAATGGATTTCCATTTCATATTGGCATAGTATGCATTTCAAAAATTTACTTAACTATTACAAACATTTTAAGATATAATTCATTCCAATTATATTATCCTGTGAGTGTTGGTGCAGAAGTAGAGTATTTGCAAAAGTAAAAGATAATATATCTGATTCTGTTATAATACATTTTCAAGTTCAGTCCAAGCTGTATCTGCATGACCAAAGGCCAATTAGCAGCACATAACTTTGTTTATAACCCTCTTTGCCCTTCTGACTGATATGGAGCAAGTAAGTGCACAGCAGTAAGTGCACAACAGTGGGCAGGCATGTATCTGATCTTCCAAAGTTGCAGTTGAAAATGGCTCTCAACCTAATTAGCTCTCAAAAAATATTTAGAAGGACAGAAATTAAATATTTACGATATTTAGAGAGGAGTCAGAGTCAGACAATATGCTGTTCAGCTTTGAAACAGAAAAACGTCATTAGTAGAGACTCAAAAAGATTTATGTGAGGGAATGAGAATGATAAACTCAGGGTCAACCTCTACTGTGACGCCATTGGACTCAGCCTTCCTAAAGCTCCAGAGTGAGCTTGGCAGGGCTTATCCCTTAAACCATGGGACCCTATTTGCAAGGTCTACTATGCCAGGCTCCCTGTTGTTGCCCTCGTCCTGTTTTGGTCCAGTTCGTTTACCGTCTCTATTTTTTGTGTCTTGTCATTTACTCGTGGATCTGAACTTCTAAATCCAACTTCTACTCTTAATCTTTGCCTTTATTATGGGCCATCTCTTTTCACTTAAAATTCTGCACAGGGTTTCCTTGCTTGGGGTTGCACTTCCAAAAATGTTAGGAAAGAAATGTCTGAACAAATAATGATGACAAAGTTAGTGATGGTCTGCATTCATGAACACCTGAAATGCACCATTTTCTCAAAACACCATGGGGTTCTGTTGTTTTGTTTTGTGGATTAATATCAGGACTTTTCAGAAAGGCCAGTTTGAGAAAGCATCTGAATTTCTCTCCAATAGGACAATTTCTTAAAATTTCAAGCTAATCAAAACAAATAATTCATTAGAGAAAAAGTAAATAACTGCCAACTCCATTATGCCTATCTTTGCTGAAAACATTTTCTATACCCCGTGTACACAGATATGAAGAGGTTAGTGCTATTTAAATATATACCTATAAAAATGCATTGTATAACCTACCTGAGACATTCTAGCATAGAGTAATAAATTTATTCAAGAACTACTGATTTAGAGCATATAAATTTTGGTAAACATATTCATGTTTATTCTTTTTTTTTTTTTTTTTGAGAATGTCTCAACCTATCTTTATTTTTTTATTTATTTATATTTTATTATTATTATTATTTTTTTTTAAATATATTTTATTGATTTTTTACAGTGAGGAAGGGAGAGAGATAGAGAGCTAGAAACATCGATGAGAGAGAAACATTGATCAGCTGCCTCCTGCACACCCCCTACTGGGGGATGTGCCCGCAACCCAGGTACATGCCCTTGACCGGAATCGAACCTGGGACCTTTCAGTCCGCAGGCCGACGCTCTATCCACTGAGCCAAACCGGTTTCGGCTATTATTATTTTTTAATTAAATCTTTATTGTTCAGATTATTACATTTGTTCCTCTTTCCCCCCCCCCCCATAACTCCCCTCCTCCCAGTTCCCGCCCCATCCTCCGCCCTCACTCCCCACCCACTGTCCTCATCCATTGGTGCACGATTTTTGTCCAGACTCTTCCCACATCTCCCACACCCCTTTCCCCCCCAAGAATAGTCAGTCCATTCCCTTTCTATGTCCCTGATTCTATTATAATCAACAGTTCATTCTGTTCATCAGATTATTTATTCACTTGATTCTTAGATTCACTTGTTGATAGATGCATATTTGTTGTTCATAATTTGTATCTTTACCTTTTTCTTCTTCTTCCTCTTCTTAAAGGATACCTTTCAGCATTTCATATAATCCTGGTTTGGTGGTGATGAACTCCTTTAGCTTTTCCTTATCTGTGAAGCTCTTTATCTGACCTTCAATTCTGAATAATAGCTTTGCTGGATAAAGTAATCTTGGTTGTAGGTTCTTGGTATTCATCACTTTGAATATTTCTTGCCACTCCCTTCTGGCCTGCAAAGTTTCTGTTGAGAAATCAGCTGACAGTCGTATGGGTATTCCCTTGTAGGTAACTGAGTTTCTTTCTCTTGCTGTTTTTAAGATTCTCTCTTTATCTTTTGCTCTTGGCATTTTAATTATGATGTGTCTTGGTGTGGTCCTCTTTGGATTCCTTTTGTTTGGGGTTCTCTGCGCTTCTTGGACCTGTAAGTCCATTTCTTTCACCAGGTGGGGGAAGTTTTCTGTCATTATTTCTTCAAATAGGTTTTCAATATCTTGCTCTCTCTCATCTTCTGGCACCCCTATAATTCTGATGCTGGTATGCTTGAAGCTGTCCCAGAGGCTCCTTACACTATCCTCGCATTTTTGGAGTCTTTTTTCATTTTGCTTTTCCGGTTGGATGTTTTTTGCTTCCTCGCATTTCAAATCATTGACTTGATTCTTGCGCTCCTCTGGTCTGCTGTCGGGCGTCTGTATAATATTCGTTATTTCAGTCCGTGTATGCTTAATTTCTCGTTGGTTCCCCAATATAAGATCGAGGGTCTTATTAGTTTTCGTGTAGATCTCATTAAGTTTATCGGCAACTTCTAAACAGTTCTTGAGAGACCTTAAAAGTGTGGTTCTGAACTCTATATCTTCCATTGACAATTTTGTCCTGTTTCTTTGTCTCCGCATTTTGTTATGCTTCCTTGGTGCACCCCCTAGTGGTCTTTGTTCGCAGTCTTATAGTTAAATCTTGATTGTTGTAGCTAATTCCAGGGAGGGTTTGACCTCCAGGCCATGTGGCTATGAGAATCAGCTGTGTCAGCAGTGAGAGAACTTCTGTCCTCTGGGAGGTGCTAATCTAGCCTTTGCCTGAGGCTATCCGGCAAATGCCTCTGTGCAGGGCTTGGGCAGGGCGGGTCGAACAGGATCAACAGCATGGGCCGGAGAGAGCAGTTATGGCGGCTCTCAGTCCTGTCCCCAGGGGCTCTGCCTCTCTGAGTCCCAGCACCCCCTGCAAAGCTGGGAGAGAAAGCTGCACTCGCTCTGACCGAAGCCAGACAGTCCCGTTTCTCCCGTTTGAGTCTGGGTCCCTAAAGACTCACCCGGATCTGGAGCTCAGAGTCTGCGACTCCCTCCCGATTGAAAACGCCAACCGCACCCTCCGCCACCAGCCCGCTCCACGCACTCCGCACCTCAGAATTTGACTTCAGCACTGAGCCTCCTCTGAGTGTCCGTGTGCGTTTCTCTTTCCTCCTAGTTGTAGGACTTCCACTCAGCCAGCGTTCCTGTGGTTCTGGGTGATGTCCCTTCCGTTTTTTGGTTTCACTTTTGAAGTAGTTGTTCAAAGCAGCAAACTCCGGCGTTAACCTATGCTGCCATCTTGGTTCTCTCATGTTTATTCTTTAATATCTAGGGATAAAACATCATTTTTGTCTTCACAAATAATGTGAATGAACTGAAAAGTGTTATGTAGATATGAAGGAGTTTTCTATGTTCCAAACATTTAACTTTCTTTCCAGATTATCAGTCTAATACATTTAAGGGAAATACAGGCCTCTTTTCTGAAACTAAGTCTTGGATGGCAGCCTAGCATTGCATTCTGGCCATAGTCATTAGTAACTTTGTGTCATGGACAATTTGCCCATCCTAACTCCACATTCCCGTGTGTGACACATGGATAATAACACTGCAGAAGGCAATCATGTGTGTTCATTGAGATGATGTTTGTTAAATGCACTACAGCAGAATTAGTAAAAATCACTGCCCTTCTTCTGCCTTTCCCCTGAAAAGTGTATTATTTCATACATCCTTTCAGTGCCAGTCTCTGAACCCCTTCTCAGTCCTATGAGATACTTACTTTCTGGGTTATACTTTTTGCTATTCAAACTCCCCATACATTTGTATTTCAGGATGACTTATATTTTGTAATGAACCACAGTGTGAATTCCCCCTGCTGTTTTTTTTTTTTTTTTTTTTTTTTTTTTTTTTACCTTCTGCAAAGATTGCTCTCAACTAAGAATAACCCTGCTTTTCCCAGTAGAGAACCCAGTGCTAAGGTGATGTTATTCTGAAGTTTCTCTCAGAGGCATTTACTTTGCCAGAATCATGGTACATCGTTGTGAAAAAGATATATTTCCACATTTATCTAAAATAAAACTGCTACTCTTTAAACAACTTAAGAAAAATATAAAGTTTTATGTAAAACAAAAATTTTATATACTAATTTCAACTCTGACTAATTATTGAGTTATTATTTTAAGAAAGCAGGTATCTTTTCTCACTCAGATGCACTTGATTTTATTAGTCAACGATACTCTTCTCTCTCTCTCTCTCTTTCTCCCTCTCTCTCTCTCTCACACACACACACACACACACACACACACACACACACTGTTTTCATGTGAGTGAGAGAGAGGGGAGAAGGGAGGTTCATGTCATATAGTAAAAATTATGTAATTATTTTCATAAATGCAGCTTCTATCAAATAATCTCTCTGAATTGGTCTGTAAATATTCAAATATGCAAATGAATTTTTAATATTTATTAACTTTTCTTCCTGATTGGCACCAATAGGATAGATGCTGAGTGTTTTGCCTTCCAGCTGGTGGCTTGAGAATCTTTGCACTAGAATTTCAACCAGAAACCCAGGGCTACATTGGCTGCTGCTCAAGGAGAGAAGCCAACAATGAGATTGCTTCCACGGGGGTCAGCAGACCATTAGCCTGTCATTTCTGAAAGCAGAAACATGTTAATTACAAAGAAGATTATTTTTGCAAACTTCTAGAGGGAGCCAGTAAGGAAACTCTGCAGCAAAGAGGTAATGGTCTGTTGAAATCTGCAGCCTCCCCTTCGGACAGGTGCTGCTGCACCAACACTGACCTGCTGACACCCAGTCAGTGTCGGTGCTCTCCGCTCAGCTCCTCTGCCTGAAAGAAGTGGTGAATCAAACCCATGCTCCTTGTTTTCATAATTTGAAAAAGGCTGCAGGACTGTGTTTTCTTCACGAGAAAGCGGAGGGTCACAAGGTGTATTCGCTTGGATCAGAGTCTTATTCAGTTCCGTCCTGACTGTAAACGATGTTGGTTTCCCTAAGGAAGGGGAAAGAATGTGAGTCTATAACCTCACAATTGTGTTCCCACTTACTTGGCCTTTATCAAAGCTGAGTGCCATGGACTAAATTATAGTGTCTCCCCAAGATTCATGTGCTGAAATGGTAATCCCAATGTGATGACATTAGGGAGTGGGATCTGTGGATTAATGTCTTATAAGAGAGACTCTAGAGAGCTCCCTGCTGTTCCTGCCAAGTAAATACGCAGAAAAGGGCCTCCAGACCTCAACCATGCAGGCACCCTCAACTCAGACTTCCAGCCTCCAGGACTATGAGAAATAAATTTATCTTGTCTGTAACCCACTAGACTATGGTACTTTTTCATAACAGGGAAAACTGACAAAAATACTAGTATTTACTTACAGTACAATATTCTGACTTTCTGACTTGATCAGAAACATTTGAGTAGCCTGAGGTTCAGGTTGGGACAACATTCTTTTTCTTTAAAAAATATATTTTTATTGATGAGATAGAGAGAGAAACATCAATGATGAGAGAGAATCATTTATCAGCTGCCTCCTGCACACCCCACACTGGGGATTGAGCCCACACCCAGGCATGTGCCCTGACAAGGAATTGAACTGTGACCTCCTGGTTTATAGGTCACACTCAACCACTGAGCTACACTGGCTGGACAGGACAACATTCTTGCTGGTGGCCACAAATAAAGTCTTGTGTACATGTGTGAGCTTTTTCTTCATAATCTGAGCTTCACTGCCACCATCTGCACTTTAACAACTGTACCTTCTGCCTGAGATTCTCACTCTTCAGCTTTGTCAGATCCTCTTTGTATGAGGCTTGTACTCCTCATTGAATCATAGCCTCCATGAATATCAGGAATAAGGGGTTAGATCAGCAGTTCTCAACTTGTGGGTCGTGACCCCTTTGGGGATGGAACAACCCTTTCACAGGGGTCACCTAAGACCATTGGAAAACACATATATAATTACATATTGTTTTTGTGATTAATCACTATGCTTTAATTATGTCCAATTTGTAACAATGAAATCGGAGGTCACCACAGGAACTGTATTAATGAGGAACTGTATTAAAGGGTCACAGCACTAGGAAGGTTGAGAACCACTGGGATAGATAGTCTATTCCTAAGCCTTCAGGAAAAAAAAGATAATGCAATAAGATAATTGGCTTTGGCTTGGAGATTATTTCAAGGATAGAGCTACCTGGTGATCCCATGTATTCTCCAGCTTCTCCATCCTTTTTGATGATGTATCTGCAATACTGTATCACTCTGCCAAGATCTATACACGTGGCAGACTGGGCAGTGCAATCTCCCTTCAGTACTTTATTCATAATTAATGTTGAAGGTGTTTACTGTGTCTGGGCCAGGCACTGAGGCCACAGCAGTAAACAAGGCCATTCTGGTCTCAGACCCTTTCTGTGCTCACAGCCTCCACTGCACCTTGCTCCTTTGCTCTACATTCCCTGCCTGCTCCACCACACGCCACCACAGCTATGCCCTCGTCCCTCATTGCGCATGAATGCCCTCACACCTGCACTGCAGTCTGCTGTGGCTCTTCACGGACTGACTCGCTTCCTCCCTTGAGCATCATCTGCACTGACAGCAAACGGACACCCCCCCCCCCAGCTCAACTCCTGGCCTGGTGTCCAGGCACAGGCAGTTCTCGGCACAATGGAATCAAGAAAAGGCTGTGGTAGAGTTGAGGACGTGGGCTCAGGCCTGGGTCCGCCGTCAGGCTCTATTGGCTCCTGCCACAGGATCCCTCCCAAGAGCCCCCATGAAACAGAAGCACACAGAGCCTGCAGATGGTCCCCTGCTTGTTTTCAGGCCTCAGTAAAGAGTGTGCACAGGGTATCAATACCCCCCTATGGGATCTCAAAGATAATGAGTATCCTTTGCCTTTCTTCAGTGTTGTTATTTCAGTGTGTTTGCAACTCTTACTCATTTCCAAATGCTTTATTTGGTAGCACTTACTGTAGATGTTGGAAACATTTCATAAGGCAGCAAAAACAACAACCATAAAATAATGACATGTTCATTCAACAAGAAGTCATACTCGCCAGGAAACAGGCTGGCATATCTGTGCTGAAGCATTCTAGCCAGAAATACCTCCTATCATTATCACTACACACACACACACACACACACACACACACACACACACACTGCATCTCAATTCAGCAAATAATTATTAAAAATACCATATAACACCAAATAGCAATTATTACATGCCAGTCATGAACATATATACCACTTATATTACAATTTAATTACACTCCAGTCACTGTTCTAAGGAATAATTTATTAAATTATTACATTCTTATGCATAAGTACTGTGTTTCTCACATATGAGGGAGCTGAGGCACTATAAGTTGTCCAAATTTACATAGAATGTAAATGTTGAATCTAGGTTTAGACCCAGGGAGTCTAACTTTAGTGCCTATTGTCAAAATTGCTCTCATTACTGCTTCCCATGTGATTATTAAGAGAATATGACACATTAATTCTTTTCATATTATTCTGAACAAAGCTATATAGAATATCAATTATGGCCAGTAATCAGTAATTGTTCTGGTTGCTAATTATTGAAGTAAAATAAAAGACTCTCTCTGCCTTTGAGGTATTGTAGTCTAAAGGTTAATAAATATACATGTTAACAGATATTTATTTCAGAGAGGAAGGGAGAGAAAGAGAGAGAAAGAAGCATCAATGATGAAAGAGAATCATTGATCAGCTGCCTCCTGCACACCTCCTATGGGGGTTGAGCCCACAACCCAGGCATATGCCCTTGACCAGAATCAAACCTGGGACCTTTTAGTCCACAGGCTGAGGCTCTATCCAAACCAGCGAGGGCAGATATTTGCATTTTAATAAAGGCTATGCTAGATTATAAAAGACTCCACAGTAACATCAATGACTACCTGTATCCCCACATATGATGGATGTTGTAACAATGAAAGACATTTAAGGCATCACCTATCTTCCAGAAGGTTACCAAAGTGGAGTGGAAAGAGCATGAAGTATGCAATAAGCAAAACCATATGAAACTGCATAGAAGTGGAAAGGGCAAAGCTGATAAACTCAACATCTTCAAGAATAAATTACAACATAAAAAAGGGAGAAATGATCCTATATAATAAAGAGCTAATATGCAAATGGTCATCAGGCCCTCATGCCATAGTGCCATAAGGGCTCAGACACTCAACACTGGGGAGAGAGTAATGGGGACCAGCCAGGCACAAATGAGCCCACGAGAGAGGAATGGGGACCAGCCAGGCACAAATGAGCCCACGAGAGAGGAATGGGGACCAGCCAGGCTGTGGCCCAAGAGAGGGACAAGCTGCCCACCCCGTGGTCCTGGGTGCCAGCAGCTGTGCCTGCCACTGTGGCCTGGCCCAGGAGAGGGACAAGCCACCTATCCTGCAGTCTTGGGCGCCTGAGACTGTGGCCCAGGTGAAGCAGCCCGTCCACAGTCCCCTGCTACTAAAGCCGTCCCAGACGAATCCAAGCCGGGTCCTGGGTGCCTGCAACTGGCCAGGGGAGGGAATCCTGGATCCCGAGTGTTGGACAAGGTAGAGGCAGTTAGGGGTGATCAGGCAGGCAGGCAGAGGTGGTTATGGGTGATCAGGCAGGCAGGCAGGCTAGCAGTTAGGAGCCAGTGGTCCCAGATTGCGAGAGGCAGTTAGACATCCCCTGAGAGGTCCTGGATTGGAGAAGGTACAGGCTGGGCTGAGGGACCCCCGTCCCTCTGTGCACGAATTTCATGTTCCAGGCCTCTAGTAGATTATAAAACAGCTTGATGGCAATGTGTCAACTTGGTTTACATTATCTTTGAACTAGTCAAGTTAAGAGCAATAGTATAATGGGGTCAAATACTTGGGGACATTGACACTGTCATTTGGCTCATTTTAATAGTTGCACAAAGGAGGTTCTGTAAAATTCATTCCATTATTTATTAGCAACATTTTACCTCCTTGAGCTTCAATTTTATTATCTCTTAAGGGAAAACTAATATTTTATTAATTTAACATTTATATGGACAAGGCAACACTGAGGAAACAAATTTTAGTGCAAAATCCACACAATAAGGTTTAGGAGTTTCCATGGGGTGTGAATCTTCAGGACCTGTGTAGATGGATCCTTTCTGGGAAAGGGTTTAGTGGAGAGAAGCACAGAGGAGTGCCTCATTCGCTTCTCCACATCCATATCCTCTTAAACCATAAACATTTATTAGCATTGATCATTTAACATTAAAAATAATTAATTTCTCAATGAGGAATTAATATTGCATGTGCAGACCCAGGGATTTAAATCTGAGAAATAAGACAATCTTATCCACCATTTTAGTCAGAAAATTAATGGCAGGGTCTTTCTTTTCAAATAATTTTAAAATATGTATTATTTTATATGTTTAAGAACAGATTAAGCCACTTTACTTGCTTTCTTTCCAAGAATGACACATTCTTGGTTCATTCTGAGATTCCAATCAATCTCCCAAATGCTCGCAATCAAGTCAACTATTAGAATTACTACCCATGGATCTCCCTGCTTTTACTCTTCCCACCTGATATCTATTCTCTTCAGAGCATCCAGATCATCCCTTTAAAATAGAAATCAAACATGTCACATCACAACTGAAAATTTTCCAATAATTTACTCTCTCTCTTAATAATAAATCCTGGTCCCCAGTGACTAGAATCAAGCCCCACAAGATGTGGCCCTCATCTCTACAGGGTGGATGTCATTAAAGTGTAGTTAGAAAAAGTGGAAACCTAGACACCCAGTGCTTGCACCCTTCTTCATGATAAGATATGCTTGAAAGATAACATCTTATGGTATATTTCTCCAAAGGGAATTTGTAGACTGTTAAGGTTAAAATCTCATTATAAAATTACTAGAGGCCCAGTGCACAGATTTGTGCACTGGTGGGGTCCCTTGGCCTGGCCTGTGCCCTCTCATAATCTGGGACCCCTTTAGGGATGTCAGAGAGCCGGTGTCAGCCCAATCCCTGCAGGCCAGGCTGAGGGACCCCAGTGGTGCACGAATCTGTGCACTGGGCCTCTAAGTATGCATATAAGATCTTTGGTTAATCTTTTCCCACCTTCCCCTTTACCCCCTCCTCTGAGATTCATCAGTATGCTCCATGTTTCCATGCCTGTGGTGTCTGCTCCTGCATTGAGCATTTGTCCCCTGGTGGTCAGTGCACATCATAGCTACTGGCTGGTCAGCTGGTCACTTTGGCTTTTATATATATAGACTAGAGGCCCAGTGCATGAAAATTGCGCATGGGTTTAGTCTCTAGGCCTGGCTGGTAATCAAAGCACAAGCATCTGACATGAAAGTGGGGTGGGAGTGGGGGGTCCCAGTTGACCTCTGGGCCCTGAGAAGCACCTGGGCCCCTGGGCCCTTGTGCACCCCCCTCTGCCTGAGTCATTTGGACCCCTCCCAGCTCCCTCAGCATCTGGGAGCTGGACAGCAGCCCTTCCCTCTGCCGCCACTGCTGGTCGATGTCTGTGGGGCTATCGGTAGGGAGATTGGGCCCTGCTCGCACCCGCCTTGGCCTGGCACTACTTGCTCACCTGCTCCACCATCTTGCTCCAGTCCTGCTCTCATCGGGGCCCATTGGGGCCGGCAGTGCCTCCATTGCAACCCGCTGCCAGCACTCCATTGCCAACGCCTGCCATGTTCTGTGCCGCCACCTGGTGGTCACTGTATATTATACCAAACAGTCAAACTCCCAGTCCAGGGGATAATTTGCATATAAGCGTTTTATTATATAGAAATAGAGGCCTGGTGCACAAAAATTTGTGCACTCGCGAGGGCAGGGGAGTCCCTCAGCCCGGCCTGTGCCCTCTCGCAGTCTGGGAACCCTTGGGAGATAACGACCTGCTGGCTTAGGCCTTCTCCCGGGTGGGAGAGAGCGGGCCCAATCCCTAGGTGCAGCTCCTGGTCGGTCGGGCTCACAGCAGGGCTGATTGGGGAGTTGGAGCACTGCCCCCTGTCATGCACAGAGCACGGTGGATCGGGAGGTTGTGATGCCACCCTCAGTCACGCTCAGGGTAGGGCTGATTGGGGGGTTGGGGCACCGCCCCCTGTCACACTCAAGGCAGGGTCGATGGGGAGGTTGCGGCACCACCCCCTGCCACGCACAGAGCAGGGCCAATCAGGAGGTTGAGGCGCTGCCCCCTGTCACTCACAGAGCAGAGCCCATAAGGGGGGTTGGGGCTCCGTACCCTGCCACGCACAGAGCAGGGTCGATCAGGGGTTTGGGGAGCTCCCCCATGTCACACACAGAGCAGGGTCCATCAGGGGGTTGGGGAGCTCCCCCCTGTCATGCACAGAGTAAGGTCGATAGAAGAGTTGGGGCACCACCCCCTGTCACACACAGAGCAGGGCGGATCAGGGGGTTGGGGCGCCGCACCCTGTCACACTCAGGGCAGGGCCAATGGGGAGGTTATGGCTCTACCCCGTCACACACAGAGCAAGGCGGATCAGGGGGTTGGGGCGCCACTCTCTATCACCCACAGAGCAGGGCCGATCAGGGGATTGGGGCGTTGCCACTGTCACACTCAGGGCAGGGCTTATGGGGAGGTTATGGCTCTACCCCGTCACACACAGAGCAGGGCCTATCAGGGGGTTGGGGAGCTCCCCCCTATCAGGCACAGAGCAGGGCTGATCAGGGGGTTGGGGCACCTTCCCCTGTCATGAACAGAGCAGGGCTGATCAGGGGGTTGGGGCACCTTCCCCTGTCATGAACAGAGCAGGGTGGATAGGGAGATTGTGGCCCCCTCCCCCTGTCACACACAGAGCCGCAGGGCGATCAGGGGGTTTGGGCGCTGCCCCCTGTCACACTGATCCTGATTCTGGGAAGCATATCACCCTTTTAGTATATAGGATAGAGGCCTGGTGCATGGGTTGGGGCCTGCTGGTTGGCCCTGAAGGGTGTCCTGGATCAGCGTGGGGGTTCCGCTTGGGTGCCTGGCCAGCCTGGATGAGGGGATGATGGCTATTTGCAGCTGGTCACACCCCCTTCAGGGTGGGAGTCCCCACTGGGGTGCCTGGCCAGTCTGGGTGAGGGGCTGAGGGCTGTTTTCTGGCTGGCGGGTGACTGAAGCTCCCAACCGCTCCTTTTTTTCTTTTTTTTTATTCTGGGCCAGCTTTTGCTCTGAGACTTGGCTCCAGCTCTGAGTCCTTGGCTGCTGAAAGCAGGTATCTGGTTTGTTTGGGTTCTATAATCGAAACACTGTTTCAACTCCAGCTCTGAGATCCCGGCTGGCTGAAAGCAGGTTTCTGGAGTTTGTTTAGATTCTATATTTGTAACAATGTTTCAAACTGCAAGCTCAGAGGCCAGCACGGGTAACGTTGGCTTCCTCCGTCACTGAAGCAAGCAAACCTCATGTTCGCTTCAAGCTGCCTGGCTGCTGGCTGCCATCTTGGTTGGCAGTTAATTTGCATATCGCCCTGATTAGCCGATGGGAAGGGTAGCAGAAGTATGGGTAATTACCATTTTTCTCTTTTATTAGATAAGATAATACTAGTAGAAAAATTTATGTTATTTGAAAACAGGAAAAGGAGAGCTTTGTAAGCTTTCATACCTCCCTGATGGTGTACTAGTAACATTATCCTCTATTCTTGAGATTCTGTTGCCCATTCCCCAATTTTGCTTTGTCTGAGACCCTTTGGAATCAGAGAGAATGAAGGTCTACTTTTGAGATGTGGAACATCCTTGCAGATATTAGGAGATTCATTCTTGGGCAAAGTAGCCTTCTCAATAAAACTCTGATTTCCTCACTGAGGCAGTGGAAATTTGCCTGTGTATAAGATGAATTTAAGTTCTGTCAATGTCTTTCATATAAGAAGATGCTGTGAACTACTTATAGGGAAGAAAGGCAAGAATGATGGACACAAAGACTTTAAGAGTAAATTGCAAAATAAAAAAAGGAGGAAACAATAGATTATAAGAGATTTTTGTTGACATCAAAAAATGTTATGTGTCAATTTTATTTGGATTCTGATTTGAAATAGTGAAGTGAAGAGCAGTGTGAAACATAAAAAGGAGGAAGGGGTGGGGAAGAGAATTGTGGTCATTTCAACACTTAGTTGATACTTGATATTATCAACTAATTTATTTTAATATTTTGAATGTGGTATGATAATCGGTTTGCAGATGTAATTTTCAATGCAAAAGCTTCTTGCCTTTTTATAAATATGTGCTATTTACAGATAAAATTATATGTTGTCTGAAATTAGGCTAAATATTCTGTTGAAGACAGAAAGGAGAAGGTAGTATAAAAAAACAGAAATTTTTTATACTAATTTTTTTATGTTCATAATTAAGTTTTTTGTATGATAGAAAATAATTACATAGAGCTCATTATACTATTTTTTCTATTTTGTTTTATATTTAAACTTTTAAAATTTAAGGAACAAAGACTATATAAGACTATACTTAGGCAAGGAAATGTGGCACAGTAAGGAATAGTGAGACCTATGAAAACTGAATTATATTTGTGACAAATTCCAAATAAATCAAATTGCAGAAATCCGTTTCAATTTGTTTGTGTGGCTGACACAATGGATTGGATATTGCCAACATCACTTGTTGTTGAACTTTAGACATAGAAAAAAATTTAACTAGAAACAAATAAAAATGTTACTCTTAGATTTCAAAAGTGTCTTGAGCAAAAGGTGGGAGGATAATCAAAGTGGAAGATCAAGGCAAGGTGAGGTAGGGCAAATGTGCTGTCATGTCACTAACAACAGAGATTGATAAAAGAATACAGGAGCAAGGAATATAGGAGATGAAGCCACCTCCTCCAGGTAACTAATTCCAAAAACCCTAGGCAGCCCTGGACCCCAGAACTTCTTATGTTATCAGGGTCCTTAGACACCATGCCGTTTGGACAGATGGCTCTAATTAGACTGCTTCAATAAGATGACTTCCTCCCATGGGGATGGATGATTGATTTTTTTACCCCATACTTTGCATCTGTGAAGCTGAGTGCCATTCTGGAACTGCTGACTATCTGCATTGCTAATCAGATGTAGTACTTGTAGATAATCCCCTGGAGATCACTAGCAGATGGACAACTTTAATACACAGGCCCTTTGAGTGAGAAAGAGAACATAAAATTTGATAAAGAATGGTCCTGGAATCAAATTATTGATGGCTTATTGATCTTATTTGTAGGTCATTAAAAGTCACTTTTCTTTTGATCTATAAGATGATATAATTAAAAACCTGTGTTTTGGAGGTCACTGAGCACTTTCTTGATAATAGTTTTTGAGCAGCTGGAACACAGGGTCTTGGTAATTTGTGGCATGAAATGTAGAATCTGAGACTTGTGACAGAGATAAAAAGGATCTAATAGCTATTGAATTAGGTTTGAACAGTGCAGGAGCATTCCTTTCGGAGCGAGTTTTTAGGAGACTAGAAATGAGACCCCCATCCCACCCAACTTGCACACGTGGTTCTGACCTTTTTCCAGCAGCTTTTCCACAAAAGGATACTGACACTGTTCACACTGCAGAATTTCTGAAGTCTCTCAGAGGTCCACAAACCTCAGATAAGCAGCAAGTGGCCACAGGGTGTCCTGTACCTCTTGCTAAATGGCCACAAGAATGGAACCAGTAGCAATCGGTTGAAACTTGCCTGAGGTGTCCCCACATGTGGACACCTCAGTGTTGACTTGGAACATAGCTTCAACGAAGAGGCCACAGTGAACAGAACAAGTGGTGGCAGACCTCAGGTCACATTGTGGTACCCATTAAAGGGCCCCGAGGTCATCACTAGTGACCTCCAGCTCTGGCTCACACATAGGCTTTCTCAAGCAACTTCAAGCCCAGCAAAAGGGAAACCACTGGAGATCACTTTGCAACTACCACCCGGTGATCCCAAACTGGGCACAAAAGGCAGATCCTCTCCTAAGGGCTTCAAAGCCAACAAAGCAAGTGAATGGCTTCAGACCACACCAGAGCACTCAATTAACTAAAAAAAAAATGACACACCTGAGAAGAACCAGAGTCCTGCTAAAACAAATCCTTCTCTATGGGGTCAGCTCCTGCACATCAGCTCATCTGCTGTAGTCATGGCCAGCCCTCAGAGTCCTCCAGCCTCAGGGTCAACCCACCCACTGAGGTCCCAAAGTAGGAAAAATCCGAAGGCTCAACTACAAAAGTGCACACACAACCCACACAAGAGACACCCATGGAAAACCTGACCCAGGTAAACAGGAAGACTTTGCCACAGCCCCACACAGGACACCTACTACATAAGGCCATTCTGGCAGACATAACAAATCTACCTAAACATATGAGCAAACTCCAGCTTAAACAAAGAGACAAAGAAGTATGTCCAAAATAAAAGAGCAGAACAGAACTCTAGAAAAAGACCTAAGTGAAATGAAGATAAGCAATCTATCAGATGCAGAGTACAAAACACTAGTTATAAGGATTCTCAATAAATAAGGGGAAGAATAGATAAATTCAGTACAAACTTAAACAAAGAGATATAAACCATTAAAAAACACTTAGAAGTGAACAAAACAAGAACTGAAATGAAAAATACATTAGAAGGAATTAACAACAGACTGGAAGAAGCAGAGGATCAAATCAGTTTTCTGGAAGACAAGGTAGCAGAGAAGCCCCAATTGGTACAGCAAAACCAAACATGAATTTAAAAAAAATTAGGATAGTTTATGTAAACTAAATAGTGTGGCACTAAATAATGAATGGTTTAACAATGAAATCAAGGGAGAAGTCAAAAGATACCTTCAGACAATGAAAATGAAAACACAACACAAATCCGTGGGGCAGAGAAAAATCAGTCCTAAAAGGGAAATCATAGCATGATAAGCCTACCTCAAGGAACAAGAAAAATCTCAAACCATCTATTAGCATAAAGAACTAGAGAAAGAAGGACAAAAAGTACAAAGTGAGTAAAAGAAAGGAAATGATCAAGTTCAGAGCAGAAATAAATGAAATACAGTCTAAGAAAACTATGCAAAAGGTCAATGAAACCAAGAGGTTTTTTGAAAAGAAAAACAAAATTAATAAACCTTTAACGAGACTAATTAAGAAAAAAAGAGGGAGGACTCAAATGAAAAAAATCAGAAACAAAAGAAGAGAAATGACAACTGACACCAAAGAAATATAAAGTATTGTAAGAAAATATTATAAATAATTATATGCCAACAAATTATACTCTCTGGAAGAAATTGATAAATTTCTAAAAATACAATCTTCCAAGACTGAATCAGGAAAAATCAGAGAATCTGAATAGACAGATTACAACTACTTAAACTGAAGTAGTAATAAATAAAAAAATAAAAATCCCTAAAAGCAAAAGCTCTGGACTGGATGGCTTCACAGTAGAATTTTAACCAATTTTTTTTTTTTTGAACACCTATTCTCCTCAATGTATTACAAAAAAAAAAAAAAAAATCAAGAAGGAGAAAGACTCCCAAGATTATTTTATGGTGCCACTGTTATCCTGATAGCAAACCAAGACAAAGACACTATAAAAATAGAAAATATTAGCTCAATATCTCTGATGAACTTAGCTGCAAAAATCCTCAACAAAATCAGCAAACTAAATTTTTCAACACCTTAAAAAGGTCATACATCATGATCAAATGGGATTTATTCCTGGATGCAAATTTGGTAGAATATCCCCAAATCATTAATTTGATACACCACATAAACAAAAACAACAAAAAGATATAAATAATTTAATTGTGTCAATAGATGCGCAGATAGCATTTGACAAAATTTAGCATCCATTTATGATTAAACTCTTTGATAAATGAGAATAGAAGGAACATAACTCAACTGAATAAAGGTCATATATGACTAACAAACAACTAACATCACACACAATGGAGAAAAGCTGAAAGTTTTTTTTTTTATTTTTATTTTCCCAACTCCACTTTTTTTTTGTTTTTTCTTTTTTAATATTTGTTGTTGAAACTATTATAGATGTTCCTCTTTTTTCCCCTGTTGATCCCCTCCACTACCCTTCCACCCTCTCTCCAGGCCTTCCCTGCACTATTGTTTGTCCATGGGCTATGCATATATGCATATAAGTTCTGTGTTTAATGTCTTTCCACCCAACCCTCTGAAATACATCAACCTGTTGCATGTTTCAATATCTCTGGATGTGTTTTGTTCATCAGTTTATTTTGTTCATTAGATTCCACATATAAGTGAGATCATGTGAAACTTGTTTTTCTCTGAGTGACTTCTTTTGATTAGCATAAGAGTCTCCAGGTCCCTTCATGCTGTCTCCAAGGGTAAGAGAGCCTTCTTTTTCACAGCTGCATACTATTCCATTGTGTAAATCTACCACCATTTTTTAAACCATTTATCTACTGAGTAGGGGTTCAGAGCACAGATTTATGCATCTTGAAAGGAACTGTGGGCCACAAGGGGCAGGTCTCAGCACATCCTCCCTGTCCTCGCTTGGCCCCTCCTGCCAAGGCCCCAGTCCCCTGTCTGCCGGCAGCCCGGCACCCACTGCCACTTGCATGCACTGCTGGAGCTGGCCCCACTCGCACCCACAAGTGGGGCTGGTGCTGTCAGTGGGTGTGAATGGTGGCTGCTGCCCCGATCATTCCTCAGGATCAGGGGGAGGTGGAGAAGCCGTCAGGGGCAATCAGGGCCAGCAGCTGCTGCTCGCACCCCCAATGGTGCTGAGCAAGCAGGGCCAGTGAAGGCAGCAGGTGCGAGTGCTGGGCAGCACCACGGTGTGTGGAAGCAAAGAATTTTCAGTAACCACCAGAGGCTCGCCCCGATGACAGCGACCAGCACCCTGCCTTGGTCTGGCACCCCACTCACCTGCTCCACCATCCCGCCGCAGCCGACGCCTGCCATGTTCCATGTGCGTTCCCTAGTGGTTAGTGCACATCATAGTGACTGGTTGTTCGGTTGTTCTACCATTCAGTTTATTTGCATATTAGCCTTTAATTATATACTAGAGGCCCAGTGCACAAAACTTTGTGAACTCAGGGTGGAGGGGGGGGTCTCTCAGCCCAGCCTGTGCCCTCTCGCAGTCTGGGACCCCTCGGGAGACAACCACCTGCTGGCTTAGGCCTGCTCCTGGGTGGCAGAGGGCAGGCCCAATCCCTAGGTGCAGCCCCTGGTCAGGCTCAGAGCAGGGCTGATTGGGGAGTTGGGGTGCCACCCCCTGTCATGCACAGAGCAGGGCAGATCGGGAGGTTGCGATGCCACCCTCAGTCATGCTCAGGGTAGGGCTGATTGGGGGGTTGGGGCACTGCCCCCTGTCACACTCAAGTCAGGGTCGAGGGGGAGGTTGCCGTGCCACCCCTTGTCACGCACAGAGCAGGGCCCATCAGGGGGTTGGGGCGCCGCCACTGTCACACTCAGGGCAGAGCCGATGGGGAGGTTATGGCTCTACCCCATCACACTCAGAGCAGGGCCCGTGGGGGGGGGGGGTTGGGACGCCACACCCTGTCACACACAGAGCCACAGGGCGATCAGGGGGTTAGGGAGCTCCCCCCTATCAGGCACAGAGCAGGGCTGATCAGGAGGTTGGGGCGCCTTCCCCTGTCACACACAGAGCCGCAGAGAGATCAGGGGGTTTGGGCGCTGCCCCCTGTCATGCTGATCCCGGTGCCAGGAGGCCTCGCAGTTCTGCTGATCCTGGTGCTGAGAGGCATATTACCCTTTTACTATATAGGATAGAGGCCTGGTGCATGGGTGGGGGCCGGCTGGTTTGCCCTGAAGGGTGTCCTTGATCTGGGTGGGGGTCCCCACTGGGGTGCCTGGCCATTCTGGGTGAGGGACTGAGGGCCGTTTTCAGGCTGGTGGGTGACTGAAGCTCCCAAGTGCTCCTTTTTTCCTTTTTTATTTTATTCTTGGCCAGCTTTAGCTCTGGCTCCAGCTCTTAGGCCTCTGCTGCTGAAAGCAGGTATCTGGTTTGTTTGTGTTCTATAATCAAAACACTGTATCAACTCCAGCTCTGAGATCCCAGCTGCCTGAAAGCAGGTTTCTGGGGTTTTTTTTACCTTCTATATTTGTTACAATGTTTCAAACTGCAAGCTCAGAGGCCGGCAAGGCAGGTGGGGAACGTTGGTTTCCTCCATCACTGAAGCAAGCAAGCCTCATGTTAGTTTCAAGCTGCCTGGCTGATGGCCGCCATCTTGGCTGGCAGTTAATTTGCATATCGCCCTGATTAGCCAATGGGAAGGGTAGCGGAAGTATGCTAATTACCATGTTTCTCTTTTATTAGATAGGATGATGGACAATTGGGCTGTTTCTAGAACTTAGTTATAGTAAATAATGTGAAAACTTTCTTAATATCAGGAACAAGACAAGGATTTTCACTAACACCATCCTTATTCAGATTAGTAGGGGAAGGCCTTGCCACAGTAATCAGACAATGATATTTTTTTAAAAAAAAGACACCCAAACTGGAAAGAAAGAAGTAAAACTGTCATTATGTGGAGATGACTATGTAGAGAGAACCTTAGAGATTTCACTAAAAATACTAAAGGTAATAAACAAATTCAGTAAAGTATTAGGACATAAAACATTCAGAATTTGGTTGCATTTTTATAAGCCAATAATGAACTATCAGAAAGAGAATTTAAGAAAACGATCTCGTGAGAACCAAGATGGCGGCATAGGTTAACGCCGGAGTTTGCTGCTTTGAACAACTACTTCAAAAGTGAAACTAAAACACGGAACGGACATCACCCAGAACCACAGGAATGCTGGCTGAGTGGAAGTCCTACAACTAGGAGGAAAGAGAAACGCACACGGACACTCAGAGGAGGCTCAGTGCTGAAGTCAAATTCTGAGGTGCGGAGTGCGCGGAGCGGGCTGGCGGCGGAGGGCGCGGTTGTTGTTTTCAATCGGGAAGGAGTCGCAGACTCTGAGCTCCAGATCCGGGCGAGTCTTTAGGGACCCAGACTCAAACGGGAGAAGCGGGACTGTCTGGCTTCGGTCAGAGCGAGTGCAGCTTTCTCTCCCAGCTTTGCAGGGGGTGCTGGGACTCAGAGAGGCAGAGCCCCTGGGGACAGGACTGAGAGCCGCCATAACTGCTCTCTCCGGCCCACCCTGTTGATCCTGTGCGACCCGCCCTGCCCAAGCCCTGCACAGAGGCATTTGCCGGATAGCCTCAGGCAAAGGCTAGATTAGCACCTCCCTAGAGGACAGAAGTTCTCTCACTGCTGACTAGGCTGATTCTCATAGCCACTTGGCCTGGAGGTCAAACCCTCCCTGGAATTAGCTACAACAATCAAGATTTAACTATAAGACTTCGAACAAAGACCACTAGGGGGTACACCAAGGAAGCATAACAAAATGCGGAGACAAAGAAACAGGACAAAATTGTCAAAGGAAGATATAGAGTTCAGAACCACACTTTTAAGGTCTCTCAAGAACTGTTTAGAAGCTGCCGATAAACTTAATGAGATCTACACGAAAACTAATAAGACCCTCGATCTTATATTGGGGAACCAACGAGAAATTAAGCATACACGGACTGAAATAACGAATATTATACAGACGCCCGACAGCAGACCAGAGGAGCGCAAGAATCAAGTCAATGATTTGAAATGCGAGGAAGCAAAAAACATCCAACCGGAAAAGCAAAATGAAAAAAGACTCCAAAAATGCGAGGATAGTGTAAGGAGCCTCTGGGACAGCTTCAAGCGTACCAACATCAGAATTATAGGGGTGCCAGAAGATGAGAGAGAGCAAGATATTGAAAACCTATTTGATGAAATAATGACAGAAAACTTCCCCCACCTGGTGAAAGAAATGGACTTACAGGTCCAAGAAGCACGGAGAACCCCAAACAAAAGGAATCCAAAGAGGACCACACCAAGACACATCATAATTAAAATGCCAAGAGCAAAAGATAAAGAGAGAATCTTAAAAACAGCAAGAGAAAGAAACTCAGTTACCTACAAGGGAATACCCATACGACTGTCAGCTGATTTCTCAACAGAAACTTTGCAGGCCAGAAGGGAGTGGCAAGAAATATTCAAAGTGATGAATACCAAGAACCTACAACCAAGATTACTTTATCCAGCAAAGCTATCATTCAGAATTGAAGGTCAGATAAAGAGCTTCACAGATAAGGAAAAGCTAAAGGAGTTCATCACCACCAAACCAGGATTATATGAAATGCTGAAAGGTATCCTTTAAGAAGAGGAAGAGGAAGAAAAAGGTACAGATACAAATTATGAACAACAAATATGCATCTATCAACAAGTGAATCTAAGAATCAAGTGAATAAATAATCTGATGAACAGAATGAACTGTTGATTATAATAGAATCAGGGACATAGAAAGGGAATGGACTGACTATTCTTGTGGGGGAAAGGGGTGTGGGGGATGTGGGAAGAGACTGGACAAAAATCGTGCACCTATGGATGAGGACAGTGGGTGGGGAGTGAGGGCGGAGGGTGGGGCGGGAACTGGGAGGAGGGGAGTTATGGGGGGGGGGAAAGAGGAACAAATGTAATAATCTGAACAATAAAGATTTAATTAAAAAAAAAAAAGAAAATGATCTCATTTACTGCATTTAAAAAAGTGTTTAGGAATAAATTTACCCAAGAAAGTAAAAAACTTGTCCTTGACAAATTATAGGACATTGAGAAAATAATAAAAAGATACTAATAATTAAAATATATACTTTATTCATGAAGAGGAAAAATTAACATCATTAAAGTGTTCACACTACCCAAATCAATCTATAGATTCAATTCAATTTGTATCAAAATACCAATGACATTTTTTCACAGAACTAGAAAAAATAATTCTAAAATGTGTAAGGAAGGATAAAAGAACCTGATTAACCAAAGTAGTATTCAAAATGAAGAACAAAGATGGAGGCATTAAACTACCTAATATCAAAGTATACTACAAGGCTATCATCATCAAAACTGCATGGGGCTGGGTCAAAAACAGACCATAGATTAATGGAAAAAAATAGAGAATTCAGACCTAAACCTATGTCCCCTGGTCAATTAATCTATGATAAAGGAAGTAAGAATACACAATGCAGTAAAGATGGTATCTAATAAATGAGGTTGGGAATGCTGACAAATACATGAAAAGAATGATACCTGATCACTTTGTGACACCATATAAAAGAATAATCTCAGAATGGATTAAATATCAAAATATAGGACCCAAAACCTTAAAAGTCTTAGAAAAAAACAGAAGCAGTATATGTTTTACATCACTCATTAATTTTTTGTGGATATGTTTTCTCAGGCAATAGAAACAAAATAAATAAATCAATAACTGGGACTATATCAAACCAAATGAAAAGACATCCTATTAAGTGGGAGAAGATATTTGCCATCTATATTCAATAAGGGATTAGTATCTAAAATATATAGTGAACTCATATAACATAACAACATAAAAATAAACTATCCAATCAAAAAATGGGTTGAAAAACCGAATAGACATTTTTTCCAAAGAACACATTTTGTTTAATTTAAAAAAAGCCAAAATGGCAGAAGGAAAGAACAAAGTGAAAAAAATTCCAGACTTTGGTGGTCTTGTTTGAATCAAAAAGTCTTCCTTATTGTTTAAAAAAAGACTTTAAAATTAGATTATGGTGGTTGTTGTACAACTCTGTAGATATACTAAAAACCATTGAATTTAATATAAAGTGAATAAATTTGATGGTATGTAAATTAGATTTCAATAAAGCATTTTTTAAAGGACAAAAAATTGTTTTGATAATCATTAGAATTTTTTTAAAATAGATGGAGGGGAATTTAAGAAGTTTACATTGGGGATATGTTTTTAGGAAAAATAATTTTGAATAGGTATTGCTAATGTCACTTATAAAATTACACATAGTTAAACATAAGACATGGCTAAACATAAAACATATATATGCTTAGATATGATGTATTCACATAGAATGCATACATGTGTATATATCTGTATTATATACATAATGAACTACATAACATGATATTGTTATCCATTATTATATACTAGAGGTCCTGTGCACGAAATTTGTGCACAGGTGGGGTCCCTAGGCCTTGCCAACTATCAGGGCCTATCAGGGACTGCCAGCCAGAGCCTTCCTGCCAAGGCCTTCCTGCCAGCTGCCAGCTGATGGCTGGGGCCTGCCAGATGCAGGGATGAACTGCGGGAGGTTGACTGGCCATGGGGAGGGACCAAAGGAGTTTGGCCAGACTCAGGAGGTTGGCTGTGGGAGCGCACTGACCACCAGGGGGCAGCTCCTACATTGAGCATATGCCCCTTGGTGGTCAGTGCACGTCATTGCGACTGGTTGTTCTGGTCATTCCAGCATTCCAGTTGCTTAGGCTTTTATATATATAATATATATAATTTTATATCTATATGTTAACATGTGTTTATGCACACACATGAACACCACTTATTCATATTTACCCTAACAATATAAGTAGTCAATTTTAAGCAAACAGCTATACATGCAATTACTGAATTTAAAAGAGTTATGTTTTAAATAATGAGGAAAATATTTCAGATAATATAGGGTGTCCCAAAAATGTACCAGGTGTACCAGTTAATAAGGGTTTTTTTTTCAGTAGATGGAGTTACACATATGTTGATATATATGCAATTTAATATGTATGCTATTTTGTTGTATTGACAGCAAGCTTCAAAACTTCATATGTCATATTTGCTGTAGGTGTTAACATCATAGATATTTTTACACTTAAAAATGTTTAATATTGTGCCAAAAAAGAACATTTTCAGGAATATTTAATTCATTATTTTGAAGAAAAGTGATGCTGAACGTTATTGTATACTTCGGGAAGCTTATGGTGAACATTCTCCATCTCAAAATACTTGTGAACACCGGTTTAAATGCTTTAAAAGTGATGATTTTGATGTGAAAGGCAAAGAACATCCAGGTCAACCGAAAAGTTTGAAGAGTGACAATTACAAGTATTGTTGGATGAAGATGCATGTCAAACTCAAAAACAACTTGCAGAAACATTAAACTTTGCTCAGCAAACAATTTCTGATTTTTTACAATGGGAAAGATTTTAAAGGAAGGAAAATGGGTGCCACATCAACTGAACAAAAGACAAATGGAAAACCAAAAAGTCATCAGTAAAATGTTGCTTCAAAGGCATGAAAAAAACTCTTTTTTTTCATCAAATTGTGACTGGTGATGAAAAGTGGATTTATTTTGAGAATCCCAAATGCACAAAATCATGGGTTGATCAAGGTCAACCATCAACATGGACTGCAAGGCCAAATTGCTTCAGAACGAAGACAATGCTCTGTGTTTGGTGGGATCAAGAAGATGTGGTGTATTATGAGCTTCTAAAATCAGGTGAAACCTTTAATAGTTTTAGCTACTAACAACAAATAATCAATTTGAACCATGCTTTGATGTTAAAATGACCAGAATGTTCCAGAAGACAAGGCAAAGTAAGTTTGCTACATGATGATGCACGATCACACACTTCGAAACCAGTTAAAGGCACATTAAAAGATCTTGCCTGAGAAGTATTAACCCACCCCCCATATTCACTAGACCTTGCTCCTTCAGATTACCGCTTGTTCTGATTGATGGCACACGCACTTTCTGAGCAGCACTTCAAAACATACGAAGAAGTGGATAATTGGGTCTCTGAATGGTTTGCCTCAAAACAAGAAAAGTTCTATTGGGACATTATCCACAAATTACTTGAAAGATGGAGAAAATGTGTAGCTGGCAATGGAAATTACCTTGAATAAAGCACTTTTGATGTTTCTCTTGAAATTATCATATTTTTGTTGATTATAAAATCCTCATTATTAACCGGTACACCTGGTATACACACTTTGAATACATTATAGGCAGTGTTTATTAAAATATATTTCATTTTCAAAATGTAATAGAATCTACAGACATTGTGTGTATCCATTTTGGGGGTGCACCCTGTAGTTAGGTTGTAAGTGACCTATTTTCTTCAAAAATAACCATATTAAAATCATTTCTGCTCAACACACAGAAAAGGAAGCACAGTTTAAAAAGTGAAGGAAAAGATGGCTATTACAATAGTAAAAGTGTTAATAAAGACTCTAGGTAAAGACTGAATTTGGGGGAAATGCACAAATGAGAATATTCTGCAGTTAGAATTGCAATAACATTTAAAAGACATTACCAGCTCAATATCAATTATGTGTGATGTGAAACAACAACAAAATTTATGGGCAATGAAGAACTAGGTGTTGATCAAATAGACTCCTGTTCAAAAGATTTGTCTGTTCTCTCCTGTGATGAAAACCATTGTGGTGAGAGTTGTACTGTCAATGAGATAAGTGCACACACATCTACATATGAGTATAAACACACGTGCTCACACACTGTGTGAAAGGGATTTGTGTGTGTCAGCACAGATGATGATGTAACTGCACTGCCTGTCAATGCACAGAATTTTTCCTAAAACTGATGTGCTGTTTCTTCCTGGTCCTCTATCTGATTGAAACAAAGAAACATTTATTTAGCTTAATCTGTTTTAAAACTTTATGAAAACCAATATCTATATAATAAAAGCCTAAGCAACCATTACGGTGGAACAACCAGAATGACCAGTCGCTATGATGTGCACTGACCATCGGGGGCAGATGCTCAATGCAGGATCTGCCCCTGGTGGTCAGTGCGCTCCCACAGCCGGCACGCCGCTCAGCCAGAAGCCGGGCTCATGGCCGGTGAGCACAGTGGTGGAGGTGGGAGAGGCTCCCGCCATGGCAGTGCTAAGGAGCAGTGAGCTGAGAGGTAAGGAGCAGTGAGCAGGCAGACAGTAAGGAGCGAGGGGTCCCGGACTGTGAGAGGGTGCAGGCCAGGCTGAGGGACTCCCTGCCTCCAGTGCACAAATTTCTTGTACCGGGCCTCTAGTTTTAAATAATCCCTTTAGATAATGTATTTTGTAGATACTTGCTCTGGCTCATAGATTCCATCCCTTCTCTGCTTGAACCCAATATGGCAGCGGGCTGGAGAAAGGAGGGCTCCTTTGACATTGTGGGATGGCATGAAAGTCCTTAATTCTTTCTGTGTCTTCAGCATCCTTGCTAGTTCTGGTAGAGATGGGACGCACCTGACATTCTTTTGTTATGATGGGCTTGGTCCCATTATTTGTAATGCTAATATCTGCTACTGACATTGTACCTAATACATTTATGTCCCTTTGTCTTGCTTTAGCCGTGGGCAGTTGCCTCTGTCTGCAGAATACTCCCAACCTCTTCCTCACTCTATACTGACTCTGTGATTCTTTGTCTGTTTCCCTTCCCCCTGCCTCAGGGAGCGGGCTCTTCCTTGATGTCTGGAGGCCATTGCCTCATCATGTGCTGTCTATGGGGACCAATGGAAGTTATTACTGACAGACAAGGAACAAATTGCTGGCAGATGAATGGTGATTTTAGAATTCTGCTTGTTGGCAACACTAAAGTCAGTGGAAACAATTACATATTTAAAATGCAAAAAAAAAAATAGGTGTATCAATTATCTAAATATAAACTATTTTAAAAAAGAATTTTCACCTTTTTAATCCTAAATTTTGTTTTCTTTCCCTCCAGGTGCACTCACTCTAAGCTAGCCAGCATTCTGTTTCATGCGCCTCACTCCGATGGTTGCCCTGTGGAAGTGTGATGTGACTGAAAGAGCATGAGCTTGGCTGTGCTTCTCATGTATGTGATCCTGAGCCACTGATGGAGCCAGGGTGCGTTTGCCTTGGTGTGCTCATCTGTAAAATGAGAAAAATGTCTGCCTCACAAGGCTGTGAGCGTCAAATGCTCAGAACCGTGGCACCTGACAAACAGTCCATACATCTAATTTCATGCTCTTACTTATTAAAACCATAGATATATATGTTGCTTTGTAGACAACACTTCAAATGTAATTCAACAGTAAAATAAAAAAAAATCAGCCCATCATGACATACCAACAATTTAATATGTTCCTTTCTACACTGTTCCCAACTATGTATATAGACACTTTTTAGAGGTGTAACAAAAGAACAAATATATGCATTTTCCATTTTTTACTTAGTATTAAACAATCATTTCAACATTATTATATAATTACTATAGCAATTAAATAGCTTCAGCTATGGAAGGATTGTTATTTTTGGCCATGATATTGAATTTTTAGATTGTTTCTAAATTTTGTCACACTAAATGATTTTTGTAATGGCAAAAAAATAATCTGTTTTGAATCTGTAACACACACACACACACACACACACATACACACTAAACATTTTCTCTGTACCTACAGTGTATGTGAGCAAACTGCTGAGACATTTATGGGTGGGAGCATTTCTCCACTGAAATCTATGGGCCACTGGCGTTTTCGGCCTCCACATATATGTCATTTAAAGCCCCTGGGTGCTTCTCATTTCCCAGTGCTTCTTTACAGGGCTAACCAAGATGCCCAAAACAGCGGCAGCAGCTAATTCCAAATTATATCACTGACGGAAAGCTAGCCAGTCATTGAGCCCGCGTCAGCCTTATTACCAGGAGGGAGTAAATGATGGTGCTGTGTTGAACTGCAGCCCTCAAGTTCTGCACAGCAGCAAACGTGAACTATAGAAACTGATGAAGTTGTCAAAGGAAGGCAGAGTTTTACGACACCTCAGCAGCTGAGCTCCAGTTCATGATACCCTTCCCTGGTGCCAGCGACTCGGGTTCACCTGCACGGCCTCAGACACCCGTGCAGGAGTGAGGTGAGACTGGAGACGTCCGAAAGGCTGCCAGGCAGAGGAGCCCTGCCTGAGGCTAACGCAGTCAGCATTCCAAGCTGGCAAAGGTCCTGTGGGTTAAATATAATTCATTTCCTTCTAAGCACCAGCAGTGGGGGGTGGCATGTGTTTTCAGGAAAGAACACAGAGGACAATTATTCCATTTGGCTCCGTGCAGAGTAGATATAACTGCTTATAAGGACGGTGAAAATAAGGACGGGGGTCTCTTTTTGAATCGAGACAATCTATAACTTCGAGAAAGATACAAAAACATCTCATGCATACAGCATTTTACTTAAAATTGCTTAACAAGCAACTGAAAACCTTCCAAAAGTAATTTCTATTAGCAATAGACAGTAATCTTTACAAGAAAAAGTACCTGAGCTTTATGAATGTAAAATTATACTTTATTATCATATAATTTGTATTGATTTGTAAGCTGTTGAGGTTAAACATTGTGACTACTCCCACTTCAGGAGACTATGCCATTGAATTTTTTGAGGTAAAGTAATTTAGAAATAATGTGTTTACAATACCAGATCCATGTATATATCTCAGGCATCTGAGGCCAAGAAAGTTAAATAATCACTAGGTCACTTAAATAGACCAGAGCCCAACAATGAAGTATTTTGAAGCTCAATCATGTTCCATTTTAGAGAACAATTTTAAGAGAACATTTACAAAATCTAGTTCAATAGATGGTCTAATTGGGAAGACTTTTCTGTCATTTCTCTTGATATCTTTAGCCCATTTTGCTTCACAATTTTCACTTTTTACTTGCTGCAGAGTTTATATAATTCCCCTTTGTCAACATTTTGTCTGCACATAGATTAAAGGAAACAGGTTGGGGTCCAAAAGCTAGAGAGGAGTACAGAGGATGAAGGAGGCACTGTGCCCTCCTCCATGGTCCCAGGTTATCTTGATCTCTGAATAGTTCCTTTTGCTAATCTGCCTCCCACAGCTGAAAACGAATACCATAAAAATGAAAAGAATCCCATCTCCCTAATTTCTGGCAGTATCCTCAACTCATAGAGAACATAGAAGGTGTTCAATAAATATTTTTCATAAATAAGATTAAATTTATGAAAATTGCTCATCTCTATGGTTGTTGTCTCATCAGCAAAATGAGGAATGTGTGTCAACATGCGAATGAGATGACATAACTTGTAAAGCTCAACTCAAACCTAGCACATGATAGGTAATAAATGCATTTACTGCTAGAGGGTGGTGGCACCGGTGGTGATCACTGTCCATACTGAAGGGGAAAGAGAGATATCTGAAATCATGTCCTGGGGGAGAGTAGTTTAAATAAAACTGTAAATGAGGATTGAAACTGAAATATGATGAGGTTGCCAAATGGTGGAGGAGTAAGTAGAAGCTACATTGACACTCTTCCAGGATCAAACTGGAATTACAACTAAATGCAGAAAAAGCACCCTGGAAAATAAACTCAAGACTAGTGGGAGAGAATCCTGACAACCAAGCACAGAAAGTGGAGACCCCATAGAGACTGGTAGGAAGTACAGAGATGTGAAAGTGCTGGCCAGGCTCTCACAGGTAGCAGCTAAAGTTCTGGAGGGATATCTCAGCTGTGGTGGGACCTACTGACAACTCTGGAGTCTAAACCCCAAGCTTGGCTCCCCATCCCAGAGCACCAGAACTGAGAAAGATGCCCACATAATGTCTGGCTGTGAAAAGCTTCAGGGTTGCTATCTGCCAGGGAGAGACATCTGGAAATGCAGGCACACTCTTAAGGGCCAACACAAAAATTGTGTGTGCAACCACTCAACTTGGGCTCTGGCAGAGGGAGCTCAGAGTAGATGTGTGAGCAGAAGCCAGGGTTAGGGGCCCTGGAGCTAGAGCTCAGGAGGCAGTCACCCCAGTTTCCTGTGCTGAGTCATTCCCTCATACAGCAGAGGATATTGTTCACAGGCAGACCATTACCATCCAGGCAGCATTTGCCTGGAGGGGAGGAGCAATTGCCCCACCCTGTTGGAAAACTCTCTCACCGTGTGACCCACAGCCTGGCTAATGATCAGACTATAGGGAGAGTTGGGTCTCTGGAGGCTGTGAGTCTTTGCCTGATCTCCTTATGAATCAGGAACTAGGAAAAGCAGCCCCTGGTGTACATCTTGGCTCTTCCAAAGAAGCAAGCCCCAGCATAGGAAGCCACAAGCTGTGCATTGTTGCTAGCTCCAAACATGAAACTCAGGGGGAGTCACAAACAGAATCTGACATTGCCCTGCACTAGAGATTGGGATTTGTAGCAAATCTTGCCAGTACACAGACACAAACCTAAACAGGCAGACAAAATAGGGAGACAAAAAAACTAAGCCCCAAGTGAAAGAATAGGAGAATTCTCCAGAAGAGATAAATGAAATGGAGAAAAGGAATTTATCAGATATAGAGTTCAGAATAATGATGGCAAGGATGCTCAACAGCATGAGAAAAGATATAGTAACTGAAAAAGACCAGCTGGAAATGACAAATGACATGCCACTAATAAAGAACACATTGAGAGGAATACACAGCAGATTAGGGGAGGCCAAGGATCAGATTAATGAATTAGAAGACATAGTAGGAAAAAAACACTCAGAGATCCAAAAAGAAAAAAACAGGGGGACATTTTCAAGGAGCTATGGGACAGCATGAAAGGTAAAAATATTTGCATCATAAGAGTATAGATGGGGATGAAAGTAAGGAATAGAGAACATGTTTGAAGAACTAATGACAAAAACTTCCCTAACCTGGTGAAGGATAAAAGCACACAAGTTCAGGGGGCACAGAGAGTCCCAGGCAAGAAGAACCAAACTGGCCGACACACAGACACATCACAATAAAAATGCCCAAAATTAAAGACGGACCAAAAGCTTAGATATCTCATGTATCTTATAATTTTCCAGTACAGGTATTTTACTTTCTTGATTAAGTTTTTTCCTAGGTGTTTGTTTTTTATTCCACTATGAATGGGATTGTTGGGAGTATTTTTGTTTGTTTGTTTTTTTAGTCTTACTTTCTGATAGATCATTATTGGTGCATAAAATGCAACCTAATTCTGAATATTCATTTTTTATCCTTCTACTTAACTGAATTCATTTATCAGCTGTAGGAGATTTTTGGTGGTATTTTTAGGATTGTCTATATACAGTAATATGTAATATGTAAATAATGAAGATTTTATTTCTTACTTTCCAATTTGGATGTTTTGCATACCTTCTGATCTGATTGTTGTAGCGAGAACTTCCCATACTATCTTGAATAAGAGTGGTAATAGTAGACTTTCCTGTCTTGTTCCCTGTCTTATGGGAAATGCTTCAAGTTTCCAAGTTGACTGTATGTTATATATGGTCTTTATTATGTTGAAATATGTTCTCTCTATTCCAACTTTGCTGAGATTTTTCATAATAAATGTAATCAAAACAGCCTAGAACTGACACAAGAACAGGCATATAGATCAATGGAACAGAATAGAGAACCCAGAAATTGACCCAAGCCATTATGCTCAATTAATATTTGACAAAAGAGGCAAGAGCATACAATGGAGTCAAGACAGTCACTTCAATAAATGGTGTTGGGAAAATTGAAAAGGTACATGCAAAAAATGAAACTAGACCACCAACTTACACCACACACAAGAATAAACTCAAAATAGGCAATGTCTTAAATGTAAGCACTGAAACCATAAAAATCTTAGAAGAAACCATAGACAGCAAAATCTTAGACATCGCTCGTAGAAGTATGTTTGTCAATACATCTTCTAGGGCAAGGGGAATAAAGAAAACATAAATAAATGTAAAAAATAAAAAGCTTCTGCACTTATAAAGAAACCATCAACAAGACAAAAATGATATATCTGATAAGGGGTTAATATTCAAGTTATATAAAGGACTAATATAACTTAACAAAAAGGAAGACAAACAATCCAATTTAAAAATGGATAAAACACCTAAATAGACATTTCTCCAAGAGGGCATACAGATGGCCAAGAACACCTGAAAAATGCTCAAAATCACTAATCATCAGAGAAATGAAAATTAAAATGATAATGAGGTATCACCTCACACCTGCTAGAATGACTATCATCAACAAATGACAAGTGCTGGGGAGGATGTGAAGAAGAGGGAATCCTAGTACACTGCTGTTGAGGGAATCCTAGTACACTGCTGGTGCAACCATTATGGAAAATAGTATGGAGTTTCTTAAAAAAATTAAAAATGGAAATGCTATTTGACCCAGTGATCCCACTCTTAGGAATGTAACCTAAGAATCCCAAAACACCAATCAGAAAGAATACATGCACCCCTGTGTTCATAGCAGCACAATTTACAATAGGTAAATCTGGAAACAACCCAAGTGCCCATCAGTAGATGAGTGGATAAAAAAGCTGTGGTACATTTATACAATGGAATGCTATGCAGCTTTAAAAAGATGGATCTTTTACCCTTTGAGAACACATGGAAGATCTGAAGAGTATTATGCTAAGCAAAATAAGCCAGTCAGAGTAAGACAGGTATCACATGATCTCACTTATATGTGGAATATAATGAATAAAGTAAATGTGTTCAGAAAGCTACAAGAGAACACTCATGAAGAATTTAATGATACCGGGATTAAAAAACACAAGAACAAAATGAGAAGTACATCAAAGAGAGGAAACATAAGTGACAACTGAACAGAAATTTTGGAATGGAAGAATACAATGACTGCACTAGAGAACTTTAGTAACTCAACTGATCAAGCAGAAGAAATCAATGGACTAGAAGACATGTCAGTTGAAATCATAGTAGTCCCTCATTCACCATGACTTTGCTTTCTCTGTTACCTACAGTCAACTGCAGTATGAAATAAATTATTCATAAGGTTTAAATTGCAAACTGATGGAGTGATATGCCACACTGCCCAACTCTGATCATCTGGGATATGAATCGCCCCTCTGTTCAGTGCTGTAGACACTCCCCACTTATTAGTAACTTGGTGGCTGTATCTGTTATCAGGCTGACTATTGTGGTACTGCAGTGGTTGTGCACAAGTAACCCTTGTTTTATTTAATAATGGCCCAACGTACACAGTTAGTGTGCTGGGAACTCAGATAAGCCAAATAGAAGCTGTAAAGTGCTTTCTTTAAGTGAAAAAGTAGAAGTGCTTGACTTAATGAGGTATTTTACATTTCACATTATCACAAAAAGAAGGGTGCACATAATACAATAAGGTGTTTTGAAAGAGAACACATTTAAATAACTTTTACCATAGTATATTATTGTAATTTTTCTATTTTATTAACAGTTATAGTTAATTTCATAATATGCCTAATTTACAAAATAACATTTATCATAAGTGTGTATGTATAGGAAGAAAACAGTACTACTAGTGGCTTCAAGTACTGGTGGTTTCAGTACTTGAGTGTTCTCTTGCAGCTTTCTGAACACATTTACAACAATCATTTTGAATTTTTGTTGAGAAATTTTTGGATCTTCTTACCTTTGGGACCAGTTACTGGGAGCTTGCTGTATTGTTTTGGTGGCGTTGTGTGTCCCTGATGCGCCATGATTCCCATGTGGATCAGATGACTGAGGTGCACAACATTAACAACTGTGTGCTCCTTGGTAGGCCCTGTGGGGGTTCTCAATTAGTGCAAAGGCTGTTGGGGCCTCAGGACTGCCTCCAGGTCCAGTGCCTAGGGACCAGGGCAGGGAGCTGTGGTGGCTGGAGTTGGTCATGTGAACACACTCATCTGGGGGTCAGCTGCACGTGGCTAGGTAGTGAAAAGGGCTGGTTTCAGACATACACATGGTGGCTGGGCCGTGGTGGAGGCCAGCTCCTGGCTCCTGGCCGCTGCACAGACCCTGGCTGTTGCTGTGCTCTCCTTTGACTGCTCAGACTCACCCTGCGTGCACTCAGTCAGGCAGCTGGTGGCAAAGGCCAAGCTGCAGGGGAGGCTTGCACACCCTTGGAGGAGCTAGCTTCAGGTGAGCATGGTGGTGTAGGTACCATACAGAACACAGGGCTGATACCAGCCCACAGGCAGCTGTAGGGACCCTGATGGTTGGCATGTTCTTTGTGGCTGCATAGTTTTCACCAGACGTGTGCTGTTCGAGGCTGGTGACAAGCATCAGATTAGCAGTGTGCAAAGGCATTGCTGGAGTGCTAGCCCCGTGTGTTTGCACAGTAGGGTTCAGACACCATATCTGGCTGACCTTTTACACTTGCACGATGCATCGGCTTGCCTGGCTGCTGGGGCAGTTCCAAGGCCCCAGTGGGTGGGAACAGAGTTGTTGAGAGGGACTGAAGCAGCTGGATTCACCAAACATAAATGCCTATAGGGCAAATGTTGGTAAAGTCTGCAAGGGTTCATGATGCCTGTGCTGCCCTTTCCTTCCTTCAATTTGCACATCTGCGGGGCTTGTCTGCAGGACTGGTCACTATGAATTAAGATGACTCCTGTTTCCTGGCTGCTGTTGACAGTCCCTGCCTGTCTGCTTTGTTCCTAGCTGTGTTGGTGCATCTCAGCTTTGCTGGGGTGGGTGAGGTGAAACCAAAATGGCTCCTGTGTGCAGTGCCCTGAAGAACTGCAGAACCTAGTAACTCACCTTACTCTCCGTTTTGGCAATACCACCGACCTTGTTTATACCGTTGTGGCTTCCTGCATAATTGTGAAGTTAAAAAATTCTGTAACATTGTTCATGGGTGAATGCACTCAGACTTAATGCACAACATTGAGTTAATTATGCATGTTCATAACAATAAGTAGACCGACTTTTACTTCGTTATTTTTTTAAAGTCTTTACATGAAAGGCCTCCCTATTGTGTCTAAAGGGCCTCAATCACTTCCACCAGCCTGCCTTTGGCACACGCTGGGTAAGGGGCTGTGACAGCAACCTGTGCATGCTACAGTGGAGGCACAAAAGGGCAGGGGTGATTTAGAAATTCTTACTTTATATTATAGATTAAGTAAACACTGGTGTCAATGTATTTTCCAACCAATTCTTGGCTCAGGAATTTGGCATAGATCCTGGCAGATGGAAATGGTCATTTTTATAAAAAGAGTCAATTTTCTGGTCACATGTAGTTAACATCCAAGCCAGTTTATTTCATATAAGTTTTAGGTTTTGAATAAATATATGAATGGTATCAGGGAAATGGTACAATATGATGAATACAAAGTGGGAGGGCAACAAGTATTTCTTTAATTGAATTGCATTTCAGCCCAAAGCATGCGTCATATCCACCCACAGGAAACCACTCCAGCACATCACTTGGAGCATGTGAAAAGCTGCCCTGACGACTCTCATCTATTTGGAGGTCACACTGATCCTACAAGTATTGTTTCCTACACAGTGCAGTTCTCATTCCTTCTGATAAGCACAGTCACACATCTTTCTGTTCTTTGCCCATAAGTATCATCTCAGTCCATGTACCAAGAGCAAAAAGGCATAAAATCATATGATTAAATTAAAGCTGTGCTCCATTTTGACAATTGTAAAACAATGGTTAATAAGTTGGAAACTTCTTGTGCAATATCATTTGAGTAAGGCTGCTATCTTTCATATCATGGTAAAGTAAGGGCACACCACGGTAACTATTTGATATTTTAATATTTAGGCTTTGAGGATGGAAAGTGTTACTAGATTAAAGAGACAATATCAGAGATTACAGGACTGGGTTGAGAAAGATTCAAAGATGAGTTATTCTTAGGAATTCGAAAAACATATAGTGCCTCTCTTAATCCAGTTTATCCAAATGTGATTTCAGAACTGCTGACAGCAAGCTCAATAACCTTAGAAAATTGCAACTTTTATGGACATTAATTTCAACTGAATAGGAAACAGATATCTCAAAATTGTCATGAGATTAGAATGAGAAACATTAATTACATCAGGGTAGATATTATCTGAAACAGAGTAGAAAACAAAGGCAGTTCTAATCCTATATAATAAAAGCCTAATATGCTAAGTGTCTGGTCGTCTGGTAGGCTGTTCAACCAATCAAAGTGTAATATGCTAATGATATGCTAAGGCCGCTCAACCGCTCACTATGACATGCACTGACCACCAGGGGGCAGACAGTTGACCAGTCGACTAGTCGCTATGATGTGCACTGACCACCAGGGGAAAGATGCTCCAACTGGTAGGTGAGCTTGCTGCTGGGGTCCAGCCAATCAGGACTGAGCGAGATGGGCTGGACACACCCTGGAGCCCTCCTGCAGTCCCTCTGCAGCTGGCCAACCTCCCGCATCCCTCCCCGACCTCAATTGTGCACCTGTGGGGTCCCTTGGCTTGGCCTGCGCCCTCTTGCAATCTGGGGCCGAGGGACCCCACTGGTGCACAAATTCATGCACCAAGCCTGTAGTATGTTAATATGACTGAAGTGGCTGACAAATGGTAACTGCCCCAAGCCCTCTTTGTACTGATGCCCACCTTCTGGTCAACGCTACCTTTTCCTTGGGACCTTTCTCACCTGATCAGTGTGCATAGCCAAGAGTCAGGTAACATGTTGGTTATAATCTCTACAACCAGCCCATGCACATAGTACATTCCCAGTGAATGATTGTTAATTGATCAATAGTCCATGTGAAAATACTTTCAATAGTTAGACATGACATATAATTATTAAATATGATTTTATTTTGTAAACATATGAACATCTCATGGTTGTTTTTATTAAAAATAGATATTGATTAATACAATTTATTTTCAAATACACACAGGATGCACTAATGAAAAATTACAAGAGCACGAGCAACACAAGCCAAAAGACAGACTTTCCGCCATATTTGGACTGCACCATGGAGCTGCCAAAATAGCCGGTAGGAGCCAGATGTCACTGCTGGGGAAATACTTAACCCCCACGCATTTAACGCTGACATTACTAATTAGCCTTAGCCCACACAGAACTAAAATTATTCCCTGGGAAAGATGCTTTGCCTACTTTAGTTACATTTAAATTTCAGACCTTCTGCTATTGCTTTTGTTGGTGCATCTTCTGCTTCTTGAGCTTCCTTCCTCTCTGCCTCCATTCGTTACTCAGCTGTTTGTGGGTGGACCTGACGAAATGTCCTTGTCTCCACTTGGGTGTTAGTATTCCTCTCAAATTTAGCAAGTTCAAACATGGCTTCTGAGTCTATGCCCATCCCAACCTGTTCCCACTCTCAATAAATAACAACTTTATTATTTCCACTTTTCAGAGACAATAAATCCTTTTAAGCACTCTTATTTTTTTATTTATTTCCTTGATGACAGTCAACATATTCAAACATTTTACTCTAGAAAAATATTCTTGAAACTGAAAACTTCTATTGTCTGGATTACTGCAAGAGACTAAGTCCTGTGATGAGAAAAAAAAAACAAAAAACAAAAAAAAAACAAAAACACACACACACAAAAAAAAAACAACACACAAAAACATTGCGTTGCTTGTTAGTCATTTTGCAGTAGGCAACTTTGCTCACACTTGGAGTCTTACATGAGGACCTGAGCTTAAGATTGTTGCCACAGGTTTCTACTTTGCTTTTACCTGAGAACCTTTTAAAATAACCACTTAGAGTGGAGCCAGCAAAAAGTTTGTGACCTCCACCCCAACCACCTTTTAATAATGTGTGTTTGTGTCCTGTTTTCCATCTCCTGCTTCTTGTGAGCTGGGATGGAGGACTGTCCTTCCCCTTGCTAACTGCACCTCCTCATTTCTGGGGTATGTAAGCAATAAATCTGTGACTTTACGTTCTTTGTGTGGTCGTACTACAGCTCTGCTTTCAATTAAAATCATCCTAGGGCTTTCATTTTCCCGAAGTAGGACCTCTGAGCTGTTGGAGCTCCTTGCCCACCCATATGGGTGGCTTGTGCCTCATTCAGCAGGTAATAACCTGCATATTCTTAATCTAATACTGGAGCTCTGGCTTCCCACTTATTACCTCAGGCTCTACTCTCTACTCCCAAAATATTGGCCTTTGAAAATTTCAGTGCCTTTTGCCATTCCTTCTCTCATAATCCTCATTTGGATTCTCTTCTCAAAGAAACACAGCCTCAAGATAGTTGTGAGAATGGAATAAGAAACCTTTATGAAATGAGGGTAGGCAGTATCTGGGACATGCTAAAGTCCAAGGGCTGTTCTAGTTTGGTGTGATAACTGGTGAGAAGTCATGACCAATCCCTCTTAGTATTTACCCCCATTTTCTGGTCAACTCCACCTCTCCTCCATCTCTCCCTTGGACCCTTTCTACCTAATCAGTGTGCATATCTAATAATCATTCAACATTTTGATTATCATCTAATTACAACAATGCTATGCACATACCCAGTGAATGATTGCCAATGGGTCACTATCTGTGTGGAAAGTACTTTTAATAATTAGACATGACATATAATTATTAAATATTATTTTATATTTGTGTATGTAAATTATGTTGAAGGGATGAACCAAATTCTCTATGATGCCCTATGAGGGGCTCTCTGCATTTTCCACTAGCTTTCTCCCACTCGGCAGGGAGCTCCTCATTCTTCCTGATACCAGCTGAGCACACCCTTGGTACTTGCTATTTTTATGTATTAGATACTTTCCCCGGATAGAATTGCTTTCTTCAGATGTCCATCCAAATGTCACTTTAAAGACAAGGCCTTTCTTCTCTTCCCTGCATATAACAGGGAGCCCCACACAGCACGTGCATCACCTTCCCCATGCTTTATCTTTTCCAGAATGCTCAACACCGTCTAAAATATTACATAAGTACTTCTGTGTAACTTTTTTAGATTTGTGTTTTTTGAATAGAATATAAGCCCCAGGGCAGAAAGCAATTGTTTCTTTCTTACTGCTCTATTTTCAGTGCTTAAAACAAAGCCTGTCACATAGTAATCAATTAGTAAATATTATTAAATGATGATGTCAAGTGCCCACTACATATTAAGTACCTTACTTGGTTCTAGGTTACAGCAATTATAGGAAATGACCTCTCTCACAGTGCTTATAGGCTGCTCTCCCTTGGTGTGGGCTTGGAAGAAGAGAATCATACTTTGTCTGTCTATCCTGATATACACTGAGCTAGTTTTCTCAAAATAGATGCACCTAGTGTGTACCCCTCAACAAGTGGTGCTGACCAGACATGGTTCTATTCTAAAGTTGAATGAGTTCTTTGGACAATTTTGAAAAGTAAAAATGGGAAATGAATAAATCCATTTCTTCTTAGAAATGTGTTTACTAAATGGATTAAATCACCTCAATAATAGTCACTAAATATTTATAAAAGAAACTAGGGGACTGGTGCACGAATTCGTGCACAAGTGGCGTCCCTTAGCCTGGTAGGTGATCTGGGCATAGTAGGGCCACGGGCTGGCCGGCCGGGAGGGAGGGGCTGCAGGAGGTTGGTTGTGGGAGTGCACTGACCATTAGGGGACAGGCCCTGTGTTGAGCATCTGCCCCCTGGTGGTCAGTGTGTGTCATAGTGACCAGTCGACTGGTAAACCGGTTGTGTGGTCGATCAGTTGCTTAGGCTTTTATATGTATAGTTGAAGATATTAAAGCAAATTAAAATTGAATGATTGTCCAGGACATGTTTATTTACACAGCTAGTTAAAATAAAAATAAATAAATAGATGTAAATGGAATACTGGCTCTGATTATGCTTCCTCACAAGGTTCTTCTGTGGGCTCCTGACACTGGTTGTGAGAAACTTCAACTCAAAATACTAGGACAACGTTTGCGGGGTCATGGGTTGTATACAATCAGGAAGAAACTAGTCAAATTCACATGTAGAAGCAGTCACACCAATAATTATTTAATTCACCATCCGATGTTGAACTTATCAGTCATTCAATCAAGAAGTATGTCCAAAAACCCTCCTGTGACGACAAACCATTATTTTTCATTCAACTGTTAGTTATTTTTCTTAAATAGACAGTGTCTGAAATGAACCCAGAAACATAAGCATTATGAATTTGCAAAATAAATTTATTTGCCATTTTTTCTAAGTGAGAAATAATAAAATTCCTATTTTATATTGCAAATGAGTTCTGCAAATCAAAATAAAATTACTTTAAATAATAATGTATTGCTATTAAGCTAGCCACATTAATTTTGTACATATTTTCAATTTATAGCAAAATCTATGTTCATTTTTGCCACTCAGTTTACTTAGCACAGTTGCTAAACATTCCTTAAAATATTCAGACAAGATTGAGCACCTGATTAATTCAAATACCTAAACATCATTGCCTGATTTGCTAATTTATCTTGTATTAACAAAGTCAAAATACTTAAGAAATAAGCATAGAGAATGTTACCATATTGTAAATGCCAACCTTATTAGAGGCAATATTATGTGTGGAATGCTTGCTTGATTCAAATTTCCTAGCATAATTAAAATGTTTTAAAATAAATTTTACATATTAAAAATAATCTGGTTACAACAAAACAAGGAAAATTACTCTTTTCATAGCATTCTCATTTAAATACTTAGCACTACACTTGTACTCAATGATTATATCAAGTAAATCCTCCAAATTGGCAGTAAAAATGTAATTGCCTGAGAAATAATACAACAACAACAAAAAAAGCAGATACATGGAGTCTTCATTATAACTTTAGAACACTTCAGAAACAAAAAGAATTGATAGTGTTTGTTTTTTCTTAATATTTTAAAGGTATCATTTTACACTGCATAGGTTGCAGCTATGTAAATTTATGGATGGTATAAAAAATGGCAATGTTAGAGAATGTATTCCTTTCTATACCTTAAAGCACAGATTAAATTGTCAAACACTTACTTATGAAGTAATTAAAGAAAATACATTCTTCTTAGGAAAACAGATTCAGTAAAATTCCCTGTATTTGGTCCAACTCTACCCACATATATGTTCCTTGGTCTTTGCTTCTCATGAAAGGGAATCAATTTTTGTTAATAGCTTGAAAGTAGATTCCATCCTCCACTTTGACCAGCTGGCTAGTTTCACTTTACAACTGGACCTTGGGTGAAGAGAAAATCCCCAGAACCTCTCAGCTGAGCCTTCTAAGAGAATCACACTTTTTCTTGCCTCTGTAAGTGTACAATTACTAAAGCACCAATTACACTACATTTTAAAATAAGATAATCTGTTTCTTTAATTTACAGTGACACCTTTGAAAGGGTGTATCAAGTGTTTAGAAGTGTTTCGATACCAAATGGGAAACTTGTTTTAATAATCTGTAGGTTATTATTGAATTGTATTTACTCATTCTAACAGCAGTAAGCCAAACATGAGTTAATAACAGTGAGCAGACATCTCCCAGACTTGAGTGACAGGATAACAGAATGCAAGAAAAATCTCTGTCATAAGAGCCACTGTCTTTCACTCATATATCCATTAAGAAAGCACTTGCCAAGTTCCTAATATATGCAGGATATTGGCTCATTTCTTGCAATGCAAAAACATCTCTTTCCTCAAGGCTCTTCAAACATATAGGCTGTTTGCAATTATGTTACAATATGTAGCCCAGGCAGGGTGCTGGATTTCTTCTATAAAGCAATTATCTTCCCAGCACCTCATTACTAAAGTTAAATTACAGGGACACACATAACAAGGGTGTGTAATATTAATATTGACAACCTAAGGTCATCACTGCCAATTCAGGTGATTCCAACATAATCACCAATATTAGGGGTAGTAAAGGGGAAGATGTTAATCAGAAAAAGAAAAAAAAACACCACCAACAAAAACAAATACAAAAACAAACAAACAAACAAAAACTCAATTGTGAAAAAGGTTCACTATAACATAGCATGGCTGTGAGATAGAGCCTCTCTATGGAGCAGCAGGACCATGGGACTAGCCTTGGCAAAGGCACAAAGGTATTACAGCGCTGGTATTAACATTTCAGCTCAGGTGATGCAGCACAGCTCAGGTGTCCCAGCTCAGCTCATGTGTCCCAGCTCAGCTAAAGTGTTCTAGCCCAACTCAGGTGCCCCATCTCAGCTCAGGTGCCCCAGCTCAGCTCAGGTGTCTTAATTTAGCTCAGGTGTTCTAGCTCAGTTCAGATGTTGTAGCTCCACTCAGGCACTGTAACTCAGCTCAAATGTCCTAGCTCAGCTCAGGTGTCCTAGCTCAAGTCAGGTGTCTTACTTCAGCACACGTGTCACAGCTCAGCTCAGGTGTCCCAACTCAGCTCAAATTTCCCAGGTCAGCTCAGGTGTCCCTGCTCAGCTCACATGTATCTCAGCTCAGTTGGCCTAAGCTAAATTCAGGTGTCTTACTTCAGCACACGTGTCACAGCTCAGCTCAGGTGTCCCAGCTTAGCTCAGATTTACCACGTCAGCTCAGATTTCCCAGCTCAGCTCAGGTGTTCTAGCTAAATTCAGGTGTCTTACTACAGCACAGGTGTCTCAGCTCAGCTCAGATGTCCAGCTCAGATCAGGTGTTGAGCTCAGCTCAGGTGTCCTAGCTCAACTCTGGTGTTTTACTTCAGCTCAGTGTCCTAGGTCAGCTCAGGCCTTTTACTTCATCTCAGGTGTCTCAGCTCAGTAAAGGTGTCTCAGCTCAGTTCAGGTATCCTATGTCAGCTCAGGTGTCTCAGCTCAGATCAAGTGACCCAGCTCAGCTAAGGTGTCCTATATCAGCTCAGGTGTCCCAGATCAGCTTGGATTATGTAGCTCATCTCCGGTGACCCAGCTCAGCTCAGGTGTCCCAACTCTGCCCAGGTGTCCCAGCTCAGCTGAGATGTCCCAGCTCAGCTTAGCTGTTGTAGTCAGCTCAGGTGTCCTAACTCAACTCAGGTGTCTTACTTCAGCACACATGTCACACCTCAGTTCAGGTGTCCCAGCTCAGCTCGAATTTCCCAGGTCAGCTCAGGTGTCCCTGTTCAGCTCACATGTTGTAGCTCAGCTCAGATGGCCTAGCTAAATTCAGGTGTCTTACTTCAGCACATGTGTCCCAGCTCAGCTCAGGTTTCTTAAGTGAACTCAGGTGTCCCTGCTCAGCTTTGGAGTTGTAGCTCAGCTCAGGTTTCCCAGCTCAGCTCAGGTGTCCTAGCTCATCCGAGATGTCCCAGCTCAGCTTAGGGGTTGTAGCTCAGCTCAGGAGTGCCCGCTTATCTCAAGTGTCCCAGCTTAGCTCTGTAGTTGTAGATGTATCAAAAAAAGGCAGTCTTTGATAAAAATGGAAAGCATACCCCTTAAAGTCACAAGTGAAGATGACACATGTAAAGAAGAGTGCCTGACCCTGGTTCCTGATTGGTCCACTCTCTTTCAAATGAGTATTCCAAATTCTCACAGTTTGATTAGTCCAAAAAGCACCATCTTATTTAGCTGGAATAGAGCTTCTCTGATTTATTGGTAATGATACAATTGAGGATATAGCTGCACAGCTCCTATTGGATCAGTAGAGTCTTAATCCTACTGGTTAAATTTCTATACTAGCAGCTCTCTTATACAAATATAGGTCTACTCAGAGGGCAGGAGCACAGTGCAGAAGGCTTGGCTACCAGGTCTGGGGCTTTCCCTTAAATGCACTGAGGGCCTTCTACAAATAATGGCTTCTAGACTCTGGTTAGGAATTTGAGCCCACTTAACAATGAGGGGTCCTTTTTAGCAGGCATATTATTTTGGGGGCCACTCATATATAGTGGGGCCTTGACTTACGTGTGTCCCGATTAACGAGTTTTTAGAGATACGAGCTGTTTCTCGGCCGATTTTTTGCTTTGAGTTGTGAGCTAAATTCGGGTTACAAGCCAGCTTCAGATACCCCACCGCTAGTTGGTGCAGAGAACGTCACAGTGAATGCCACATCAGCCCAGCATCACGTGTCTCACTCATTCACTTTTTGATTTGACATACGAGTAATTTGAGTTACGAGCTCCATCACGGAACAAATTAAACTCAAAAGTCAAGGCCCCACTCTAATTGTGTAGACTGGATATGGATCCTGAAAATTTCCAGTAAACCTGGGACTTTCAACAACCATGGCTTTCCTCACCAACATGGTTTCCCCACACAAACTCGATTAGCAGATGCTGACTTTCTGTGGACCAGAGAGCCTCCTACTGTCCCACTCACCAGGCCTTGATCTGGACAGTCCCATCTCAGCAGGAAGCTCTCTCTAGCCTTCTGGTTACTTCTTAGGGAAGGGACAAGGACAGTTCCCCCAACTCGCCCCTCTTTTTCCTCAATGACTCCTTACCTTTGTGCTGAACACATGGCCTCTGATGCTCCAAGACACTGGGTGTAGAATTTTCAATAAAGGCATTAAGTACTTTCACCATTCTGTCTTCACTCTGTGCATCCATGTATTGGATCACTGGCTTTTCTTTTGTCCACGGAATAGTTGTTGAATGGAGGCAGAGAAATGAGCAGAATAAGATGTGACCTCTGCTTCTATGATATCTGAATTTTTTTTTAACACAAAGAGCACCGTAGGGGTATTTCTTTGTTCTGCTGTGTTCTCTCTTCCTTGTATTTTTTTCAAAAGCTAAACATGAATGCCCACTACTGACTGGTATGTGTGTGTGTGTGTGTGCACACATGTGTGTGCATGTGCATTTGATACCATGTCTATCTTCTAAACAGACACACACACACACACACACACACGCACACACAAGCACATCATCCTAATAAAGTAAATATATTTTTCTTTTTCTATCAAAGTTTGCTCACTACATGTAGAACACATTTTCTTTCTCTTTTTATCATTACAGGATATAACACAGTATCTGGAACATAGTAATTCTTCCATAAGCACCTGATGAGTGATGAATAAATAAACAAGTAAACAAATGATCCGCCTACATTTGCAATCATGGGAGCAGTTAATTTTTTTAAAGAAACTTGGTAGTTTGTAATAGAGTACTATTTTCAAATATTGATTTTGCTGTCTGTATGGTGATTATATTTTCCCACCCCCTTGATGTCAGTCTAGGTCAGCTGTGGGCAAACTACGGCCCACGGGCCGGATCCGGCCAATTTGAAATGAATAAAACTATTGAAAAAAAAAGACCTTACTCTTTTATGTAATGATGTTTACTTTGAATTTATATTAGTTCACACAAACACTCCATCCATGCTTTTGTTCCGGCCCTCGGGTCCAGTTTAAGAACCCATTGTGGCCCTCGAGTCAAAAAGTTTGCCCACCCCTGGTCTAGGTCATATGACTCTTTTTGGCCACTAAAATGAAGTACAAGTGGTGCTATTGACCCTTGAGAAGAAATGTTAAAAATAACTGCACATTTCCCTGACTTCTCTCTTTTCTCCCTGCTCTTTGTGACCAGCATGTCCCAACATTTGGTTCTGGGCTACAGGAGATAAGGAACAGTGCTTCAGCTACACTCACTTACTCTATATGTGATAGAGCAAGGAGTCATGCACGCTACTGCCAGGATGGAGTCACTCTGTCCAGGGAAAGGAAATGGAGCCAGGGGGTCACAAAGTGATGGCCTATGCGCACACCATTTACAAACATTTGAACAGGCTGTGAGACCACCTCCTCAACTTGACTTTCCCCACCATGGCAACCAGTCCATCTGCACTGTATGTCTTGATAGGAGCCAATTTAGTTCATCCGCTCTCATTCCTCATTTGCATACAGGACCTAAATGAGATTGAAACTATCTTACTTTCTTGCTTACTGTAGAAATACACTGTGGAACTTGCTTACCCTCAGAGTCTCACAACCCAGACCTGACCAATTCCTTTTTAAATTTATTTTATTTATTCTAGGGCCTAGTGGTTCAGCCTCCCCAATTACCTGAGGAGGACACTCTTGGTGCACCCCTTTGTGGGCTTTGTGCACAGTCTTGTTGTAGTTAAGCCTTGATTGTTGTAGTTATCACTGGGAGGAATTGACTTCCAGGCCAATTGGCTGTGAGAATCAGCTGTGTCTGCAGTGGGAGAACTTCTGTGCTGAAGACACCCCTCTGGGGCAAGACTTGCTTCAATGGGGCTTTGGTGCTCACTGAGTCTGCTCCCTGAGTGTGTCCTTTATGGTTCCATGGAGCTGCAAACTGGATGGTCCCACTCTGACCTCTGGGATTCCTGGCTCCTGGATCTCTAGGGAGGTGCTAATCTAGCCTTTGCCTGAGGCTATCCAGCAAAAGCCTCCCTGCAGGGCTTGGGTGGGGAGGGTCCCAGGGGATCAACAGGGCGAGGCTAGAATATGTCTCCTTTTTCTCCGCTTGACCACCCCCCACCCAGCCACTCCCACCCGGGACTAGCCTACACTGCCCCAGTGTCTGTGTCCATTGGTTGTGCTAATATGCATGCATACAAGTCCTTTGGTTGCTCTCTAACCCCCACCCCCAACATTTATCTCTGGATCTATTCTTGTTCATCAAATTATGTTGATCATTATATCCCACATATGAATGAGATCGTGTGATATTTATCTTTCTCTGACTGGCTTATTTCGCTTAGCATAATGAGCAGTTCTATCCATGCTCTTGCAAATGGTAAAAGTTCCTTCTTTTTTATAGCAGCATAGTATTCCATTGTGTAGAGGTACCACAGTTTTCTAATTCACTCATCTGCTGATGGGCACTTGGTTGTTTCCAAATCATAGCCATTGTAAATTGTGCTGCTATGAACATTGGGGTGCATATATCATTTCTGATTGGTGTTTCTGGTTTCTTGGGATATAGTCCTAGAAGTGGGATTACTGGGTCAAATGGAAGTTCCATTTTTAACTTTTTGAGGAAACTCCATACTGTTCTCCACAGTGGCTGCACCAGTCTGCATTTCCACCAGCAGTGCATGAGGATTCCTTTTTCTCCACATCCTTGCCAGCACTTGTTGTTTGCTGATTTGTTGAGGATAGCAGTTCTGACAGGTGTGAAATTGTATCTCATTGTTGTTTTGATTTACATCTCTTGGATAATTAGTGACTTTGAGCCTGTTTTCATATGTATATCCTCTTTCAAAAAGTGGCTATGTAGGTCCTTTGCCCATTTTTTGATTGGATTGTTTACCTTCCTTTTGTTAAGTTGTATGAGTTCTCTGTAATTTTAAGGATTAAACCCTTATCTCAAATATCGTTGGCAAATGTGTTCTTCCTTGCAGTGGGCTTTCTTGTTGTTTTGTTTATGGTTTCTTTTGCTATCCAGAAGCTTTTAATTTTGATGTAGTCCCATTAGTTTATTTTCTCCTTAGTTTCCCATGCTCTACCATCTTACATTTAAGTCCTTTAGCCATTTTGAGTTTGTTTTTGTGTATGGTGTAAGTTGGTAATATAGTTTCATTTTTTTTGCATGTATATATCCTATTTTCCCAGAACCATTTATTGAAGAGACTGTCTTGACTCCATTGTATGCTCTTGCCTCATTTGTCAAATATTAATTGAACATAATGTCTTGAGTCAATTTCTGGATTCTCTGTTCTCTTTCATTGGTCTATATGTCAGTTCTTGGGCCAGTATCAGGCAGTTTTAAGAACCATGGGTTGGTAATATAGCTTAATATCTGGTATTCTGATCCCTCCAAATTTGTTCTTCTTTTTCTGGATCTCTGCAGCTATTCAGGGTCTTTTTTATTCCACATGATTTTTTGGAGAGTTTTTTCTAGATCTTTGAAGTATGCCATTGTTATTTTAATGGGGATTGCATTGAATCTGTAGATTGCTCTGGGTAGTGTGGATATTTTAATGTGTTGATTCTACCAATCCATGAACATGGTATATTCTTCCATTTATTTATGTCTTCCTCTATCTCTTTTTTCAATGTCCTGTAGTTTTCCGAGTATTGGTCTTTTAGCTCCTTAGTTAATTTTATTCCTAGGTATCTTAATTTCCTTGGTGCAATGGTAAATGGGATTTTTTTTTTTCATTTCTCTTTCTGTGAGTTCATTATCTATACTGATAATAGAGGAACATGCAAACTGTCTGGGACTCTGTCATAGTTATAGTAACAACCAAATAGCAAGCTACGTGGGGCAACAAGCCCAGCAGGGGCGTTAGTTAGGGATGACCAAATGATTGAACAGCAGGCTGCATGGGGTGACCAGGCCAGCAAGGGGGGGCAGATGGGGGAGACCAGGCTGGCAGGGGGGCTGTTGGGGGTTACCAGACCAGCAAGACAGCTGTTGGGGATGACCAGGCTGGCAGGGGGGCAGGTGCAGGCAGCCAGGCTGGTGGGGGGGGGGCTATTGGGGGCAACCAGGCTGGCAAGGGGGATGTTGGGGGTGACCAGGAAGGCAGGATGTAAGTTTGGGGCAAACAGGTCAGCTGGGGGGCAGTTGAGAGTGACCAGGCCAGCAGAGGGGGCAGTTAGGGGCAATCAAGTGGCAGGCAGTTGAGCAGTTAGGAGCTAGTGGTCCCAGATTGTGAGAGGGATTCCTGACTGCTGGTTTAAGCCCAATCCCCAGGATTGTGCCTAAACTGGCAGTCAGACATCCCTCAAGGGGTTCTGGATTGGAGCGGGTGGAGGCTGGGCTGAGGGAACCTCTCCTCTTCTGCTCCTGATCCCGTGCATGAATTTCGTGTACCAGGTCTCTAGTTTCTGTATAAAAAGTCCATATATATCTAGGTGTTAATTTTGTTTTTTGTTGTGTTTTTTTAATACATTTTTTACAGAGAGGAAGGGAGAGAGATAGAGAGTTAGAAACATCGATGAGAGAGAAACATTGATCAGCTGCCTCCAGCACACCCTCTACTGGGGATGTGCCCAAAACCAAGGTACATGCCCTTGACTGGAATCAAACCTGAGACCCTTCAGTCTGCAGGCTGACGCTCTATCCACTGAGCAAAACCGGCTAGGGCAATATCTGGGTGTTAATTTTGTATCTTGCTACATTGCTGAATTCATTTATTAGGTCTAGTAGTTTCTTGAAGGAGTCTTTGGTGTTTTCTATGTACAGTATCATGTCAACTGCGAATAAGGACAGTTTTACATCTTCTTTTCCAATTTGGATGCCTTTTATTTCTTCTTCTTGTCTGATTGAGATTTGGGAGTTTGTATTTTCTAAGAATATGTCCATTTTTTCTAGGTTGTCCATTTTATTGGAATAGAGTTGTTCATAGTATTTTTTTCATAATCCTTTGTATTCCTGTAGGATCAGTTGTTACTTCACCTCTTTCATTTCTGATTTTGTTTATTTGGGTCCTCTCTCTTTGCTTTTTGGTGAGCCTGGCTAGAGATTCATCAATCTTGATTATCCTTTCAAAGAACCAGCTCTTCATCTTTTTTGTTTACTTGTTTGTTTGTTTCTATGTCACTTATTTCTTTTTTTATTGTTAATATTTTTTTTATTGTTTTAGTGCTTAAAGTATTACAAAGAGTATTACATATGTCTCTTTTTTTCCCCCACCCTTGACAATCCCCTGGCCTCCCCATTTATTTCTGCTCTGACCTTTATTTCCTTCCTTCTGCGTACGTTGGGTTTTTCTTCTTAATCTCTTTCCAGGTGTTCGATTTATTTCATTGTTTTTATTGTAGCTGATTTCTAATTTGATGCCATTGTGATCTGAGAAGATTCTTGATATGGTTTCTATCTTCTTGAATTTGAAGAGACTTTGCCTGTGTACCAATATGTGGTCTATCTTTCAAAATGACTCATGTGCACTTGAGAAGAATGTATATTCTGTGGCTTTGGCGTGAAATATTCTGAAGATGTCAGTTAATTCTATCTGATCTAGTGAGTCATTTAGGATTGATGTTTCTTTGCTGATTTTTTTGTTTATAGGATTTATCCAATGGTGTTAGTGGGGTATTAAAGTCCCCTACTATGACTGTATTGCTGTCAGTCTCTCCCTTGACATTCTCCAGAAGGTTTTTTTTTTTTTTATGTATTTGGGTGCTCCTATATTGGGCGCATATATGTTTACCAGAGTTATATCTTCTTAGTATTCTGAAGTGGCCTTCTTTATCTCTTGTTATGGCCTTCACTTTGAGGTCTAATTTGTCAGATTAAGTATTGCTAACCCTGCTTTTTTTTCATTTCCATTTTCCTGAAAAACCTTTTCCCACCCCTTCACCATCAGTCTGTGGGAGTCCTTTGTTCTGAGATGGTTCTTCTGTAAACAGCAGATATATGGGTCATGTTTTCTTATCCACTCAGCTACCTTGTGTTTTGACTGGGGCATTTAATACATTTACATTTAAAGTTATTATTATTTTTGTATATTTTTTATTGATTTCAGAGAAGAAGGGAGAGGAAGAGAGAGATAGAGACATTAATGATGAGAGGAAATCATTGATTGGCTGCCTTCTGCATGCCCCCTACTGGGGACAGATTCTGCAACCCAGGCATGTGCCCTTGACCAGAATCTAACTCGGGACTCTTGAGTCTACAGGCCAATGCTCTATACACTGAACCAAACCAGCTAGGGCTAAAGTTATTATTGATAGGTACTTGTTTGTCACAATAATTATTCTTTATGACTGTGTTCCCTCTTCCCTTCCTATTTCTTTTTACAACAGTCTCTTTATCATTTCTTGCATTGCTGATTTGGTGGTAATAAACTACCTTAGTCATTTTTTGTCTGTGAAGCTCCTGATTTCACCCTTAACTTTGATTGATAGCCTTGCTGGGTACAGTAATCTTGGGTTCAGACCCTTGCTTGGCATGATGTTGTATATTTTATTTAATTCCCTTCTGCTCTGATGTGTTTCTGTTGAGAAATCAGTCAATAGTCTGATGGGAGATCCTTTGTAGGTAACTTTCTGTCTTTCTCTCGCAGCCTTTAAGATTCTTACTTTGTCATTGTTGTTTGCCAATTAATTATAATGTGTCTTGGTGTCAGTCTTTTTGGGTTCATCAAGTTTGGGACTCTGTGAGCTTCTTGGACTTGTGTGAGTTTTTTCTTCTTCCCTATATCAGAGAAGTTTTCTGTCATTATTTCTTCAAACAGGTTTTCTATTCCTTGTTCAGTTTCCTATCCTTCTGGCACCCATATTATGCAGGTGTTGTTTTATTTCATGTTGTCCCAAAGCTCCCTTAGGCTCTCCTCCTGTCTCTTAAGGTTATTTTTGTTTTGTTTTGTTTTTCAGTTGCTGCTCTGCTTGGGTATTTTTTCCTACCTTGTTTTCTAGCTCACTGATGTGTTTTTCTGCTTCTTCTAGTCTACTGTTGATGCTTTCTATTGAGTTCTTTATTGCAACAATGTCATTTTTCATTTCCTCTTGGTTCTTACACATATTGTTGAATTTGTCTTCCATCCTTTTCAGCGTCCTTATGACCATTGCCCTGAATTCTTTCTCTGACATATTGTTTGCCTCCATTTTATTTGCTTCCTTTTCCAGTGACTCCTCCTTTTCTTTTGTATGGGGACTGTTTCCTTGTCTCCTCATGTTCGCTCCTCTCAAGGTGTTTGGTAATGTAGCTCTCTCTCTCCTGTATTGACTTAAAGGCAAAAAATACAACACGACAAGACACAACGCACAGAGTACCAAACACAAATATATTCACAATACCAATAACCCCAAATAAAGGTGACCACCAGAGAAAAGAGAATTAGGGGAGGGAAATGAGTGCAAAAAATGATATTGAGAAAAGGAAAAAAATGTAAGAGAGAAAAGAAAGAGTAGAAAATAGAAGGGAGAAAATATATGTATATGGGAAGAAAACTCCAAAAAACCAACAGCTAATCCAAAAAATGCAAAAAACAAACACTCTGAGATTAATGCAAACAACAACTAATCCATAAAATGCAAACAACAAACACCCAAACAACAAACACCCAGCTGAATCTGAGGAGGCAGAGCTCTCTCTAGGCGACCTTTGACCTTTCTGTCCATGAATTGCCTCACAAGCTGTGTTTAATTTGCCAATTCTAGGTTGATGTTGTTAGGTTCAGCTGTTCCTTCTACCTGCTCTTTGAGAAGGCACAGGGGCCGTCCACATATTCGGTGTCACTTTGTCTCCCCCTGAACAAAGTTTTTAGGTGCCTGCGGTTGGGGAGGCTGATGTCTTGGTGTTCATGGGTTCACAGCTAAGGCAGCTGGTCCCTGGGTGATGTAGTTGTAGGGTCCTGGGAGGTATCCGAGGTCTCCCTGGTTGATGGTAAGGCTGGGCTTCTGATCACAGCTTCTCTCCTTCAAGATGGCAGTCTCTGCAGCAGAGCCAGACACTCCAGGAGAGATTTCAGTGGTAGTAGAGGCTGCCCAACCAGGGGAGCCTGGTCTGCCAGTCCCCAACATTCCTGTGGAATATAGCTGTCCCTCACTCAAAAATACACACACTCCCCGCACATCCATGCACTCTCCTTTCTCTCTCTCACTCACACACTATCCAATCACACACTATTTTGCAGCCTGCCCTCCCGTTGGCCGCCATGTTTGGAGCTCCTGACCAATTCATTTTTAACTACTCATCACACCAAGGTAGACACCAAATAGGAGAAGTTTCTTTTGTTACAAACTCTGTGTTTTCCTTTATAAACCCTGCTGTTTTTGTCTTCCCCAAAGTATAGTTCGAGTTGTTACATGAATCTGTGTCTGTTGGATTGCAATACTTTTCTCAAATAAATGCTTTTCATTTTTTATTATAGTTTAAGGTGTTTTTTTTGACAAAGTAAATCTTTGCTGTATTAAGATGTGGGTTTTTTTTTTTACTGTAGCACAATTGAGTCTAAGCTAAGTGATTAATGGAATATCAGAGACTTGTTTATTTGACAGAGGAATTATCCAGAACTCCTAACAGCCTGAGATCTTCAAATCACTTAAAGGAAAATCATATTAACATTCCCTGAGAATGTACTGGGCATTAAGCATATTAGTCACTTTTTTTTTTTTTTAATATATTTTATTGAATTTTTACAGAGAGGAAGGGAGAGAGATAGAGAGTTAGAAACATCAATGAGAGAGAAACATCGATCAGCTGCCTCCGGCACATCTCCTACTGGGGATGTGCCCGCAACCCAGGTACATGCCCTTGACCGGAATCGAACCTGGGACCTTTCAGTCCGCAGGCCGACGCTCTATCCACTGAGCCAAACCGGTTTCGGCAATATTAGTCACTTTTATATTTGTAATTCTTACAACTACATTGAGTGAGGATCTATCATAATTTATAGATGAGAATGCAGGAACAATTAATAAGAGTAATTACATTTAACCCCAGCCAGTATTGCTCAGTGGTTTAGCATTGACCTTTGAACCAAGAGGTCATCATTCAATTCCCAGTCAAGGCACATGCCCAATTGCAAGTTTAATCCCCTGTGGGGCCATGTAGGAGATAACTGATCAATGATTCTCTTTCATCATTGACGTTTCTATCTCTTTCTCACTCTCCCTTCCTCTCTAAAATCAATAAAAATATGCATATTTTTTAAAAAGAGTAATTCCATCTATTGAGCTTTTGCTATGTTTTTATTCTATAGAAGCTTTTGATTTTTAAAATTATTGTAGAGGTTGTGACTTACATAAATATAGAGCCTCTGTTCCTTAGCTATTCATTCTGTATATTTGTGAAGTATGTGTCTGTGTGTGGATAAGTGCTTGTGGGGGAGACATACAACCATGGTTACTTATGCCCATAACACTATGGGTTTTGTAGAGTAGTTACTGTTACATACTTTGTTGTTTTTTTTAAATGGGTAATGGTGCTTCCTACATCATAACACAATTGTGAAAATAAATACCAAATACTACCTGTAAAAATCCTTTGAAGATATAATTTATCCTATGTATCTTGTGTTCCTTTGTTTTTATTAACAAGGGAGAAGGAACATGTCACTTATGAATTTTCCTAGTAAGTCACCTTAGAGTAGACAAAAGAAGGCAAACATTTTTACATGTGCATGTCCCTTGTGGAGCAAAAACGTAAATATAATTTAAATTTAAAGCTAGTTCCAAGAGCTCATAAGTTCCCAATATCAAATAGAAAAAGATGATTCATAAAATCTTTTATATTAAATGAAAAAAAGGGAAACAGAAAGCCAATAAAATTGTAGCCTTCAATGGCATACTAGCTGAAGGAAATCTCACTTGGAATTACCAATGTCAGTATTGGAAAATACGTTTGAGACTCACAGACCAATATCGTCATTCCATAGTGTGAAAAACTAAGGAATGAATAGGGGAAAGTGTCATTCTAGTAATTAGTTCACCTAAGATATTTTAACAAATTTCAGGACATCAGAGTTTGGTTGAGCTGAAATTTTAGCCTTGATAAAATAGCGTTAAAGTAAATTTTATTTTTCTGTCACTGGCAGTAATACAAGAAATGGTTACAACTTATTTGGGTTCTGTGCTTCTTGAAATCCACCCCATTCAATTTATATATTTTATTTACTTTAATATCTCCAGTTATATTCTAATTTATTACATCATGTAGGAACAGAATTCTATTAGGCAAATGGGTATCATATCATGAGGCTAAGGAATACTTAAGCGATAATGTTCCCGTGTTTACTTTTTATAATCCTGTTTTTCAACTCTTGATTACATTAGATTAATAGTCTAACTTTAGATCTTAGATGACAAATTTATTTTATGCAAACACAGCTAAGAAGCTACTTAAACAGAGCCTATTAAGTTTTAATGAGCATTAAGCAGGTTCCTCTGAGTGAGAATATACGAAAAGGATTATTGAGTATTTTAAGTGAAGATGTTTGCATTCATTGATTACAGTAAAGCATCAGATGCCTGATTTCCTTTGAATTTTATAAGAGCATCAGGCAAGTGGGCATCCACTAATACTGTGGTGTGAATACACGTGCTCTGTTAGAATACTAACAACACCTCAAAAGTTGTCTCTGCAAAGGGAACAAAGCACTAGGCCTTTTAGAAAAGACAAGTCTGGATCATATTCTAGAGTGGATGCTCGTGCAAGGTAGTCAGCAAATGCCAGGACACAGGAGAGGACCACAACAGCAAAGTTGGGATAGGGTTAAGGAAAAATTTCAAAGATCTGTCTAATCCCTCTCTACATGAGGAAAGATAATTAAAATAACTTAGCCACGAAACATTCAAATATCCCTGGCCAGTGTGGCTCAGTTGGTTGGAACGCTGTCCTGTGCACCGGAAGGTCGTGGCAGAAAGTCTCGGTTCAATTCCCTATCAGCACACATACCTAGTTTGCCGGCAATGGCAACTGACCCGTGTATCTCTCTCACACCAATGTTCCTCTCTCTCTCTCTCTCTCTCTCTCTCTCTCTCTCTCTCTCTCTCTCTCCACTCCCCCCTCTCTAACATCAATAAAAAATCAATAAATAAAGTATTCAAGTATGCATTCTGCAGTTTTGCCTTCAAAGTAAGACTAGCCAAAGAAAGACATCCTAAATCCTCTCATTTCAATAACCAAGAAGAATAGCAAAATTATGCAAAAAAATAAAGAATAAATTGGGATCTGGGACTATTAAGGAGCTGCCTTTATTCTATTATAAATGTTTATTGATATCTATCTGTTAAAATAGAAACCCTCCCTGGGTTGTATTATTAAGAGCCCGAATGTAAAATGAGAATGAGGTGAGTATTTGATGGGAGCCAGAGGGCTGCTCCGTGAGTTCAGAGGACACAGGGAACCTCCATGTGGGTAAATCAGGGCTACTTCATGACAGCAATGAAGGCACCAACATGGAACTATGGTGCAGTTTTCAAGAATACAGACATTTTCTGGAATCAGCTTCTGTGGCTCAGATACTGGTTACATAGCTTACTAGTTGCTTACCGCAGGCAAATTGGATTGGTGAATGCCTTAAAAGCCCTTACAACAGTGCCAAGCATTTTTCTCCTTCACTGGGGTAAGTGTCCAGCAGTCTGAGATAGTGATGAGGGTTATAGAAAAAGGGAGAGAATGACCAGAAGGTAATCTGCATAAAAATGCGCTAAGTAGGGTCTCAAAACTGCCCTGAGCAGGGAAGAAGCTGAAAATCAAGGACAGGCTGGGGTCTCTGAGCTGCTGTTATATTTCCTGCTTCTTTTTTCTGGGATGGCTCTCTTCTTGCTTTTCACTTTACACCGATCTATGGGTATGTCATGGCCCTTAACAACTGGCACCTGAGAAAAGTCCTTAAATATTCACTGAATACATGGGTGGGTACTTGTCAAATCACAATAAAACACTTGATTAGGGCTTTGCCCACCTCCACAGCTGAGGTCTGGACCTCCTTTTAAGCTGTACGTTTTGCTTTTCTTCCTGCTCAGTTTGGTTTCAGCCCTCTGCACCATTTATCCTCTACTGCTAGTTGTTCTCCTCATAGTCCTTCTCTTTACCTGTTTCCACTTCTATTCTTCCATGTGGATATGCTTTCTTACTAAATCACGAGCCTACCCTCAGAGCTTCAGGGAAGCCGTTTCTCTCAGAGCCATGGTGCATATCTTCCCTTGGTCACATCTCCGCAGAATGAATGTCTACGTGGCACAGGCTTGTACATACTGCTCTGTCCATAGGATCTTTTGTGACTCACCTGATTCCTGTACCTGTGCATGAATGTGTGCACTGGGCCACTAAATATAAAAGATAGAAACCTACTGTGTCCTGCCTTGTCATTAATCAAACTACTTTTGCTTAATTAGAGTAAACATGTTTGGAATGCTATAATTACTTATCAGTAAGGAAGATAATTGCTCTAATTAGGTATTCCTTAAAAATTTTTAAATTACTTAATATTAGCAATTAAAACTCAGACTGTACTTTGAGATTGAATTTCTCATGTCAGTAAACTAACCAGTCCAACATGCACTGCTTTCAAAATTTGCTTAATTGACTAGAGTTCTGAGTGGGAAGGGGTGAAGGGGCAGACAGAAAGAAAGAAGTAAACTTAATTGGAAAACTGTGGTGGGTTGACCAAGATCTGGAACAGCCAATCCCCTCAGAAGTCACAAATTTAGGGACTGTGCTGCAGTTTAGTGAACCATGTGTTTAGAGCAGAGTTTGGGCAAAGGAGGGCGGGGAGGAAGTGTGAGGGAAGAGAGGAAGAAAGCAATAGTTATTCATTCAACAAATAACATGCAGAACAGCCCATGTTCACACAGAAAGCAGACCTGCAAGGAAATCAAGACTTCGTGAAAAACAACATGACACCAAACCTTGAAAAAAAGACATGGTACAGGCTTGGTAGGGGTAGCTTGGTTGCTTGGGCATCCGTCTCGCACAGAAAGTTTGCCGGTTGGATTCCAAGTCAGGGTATATTGCCCAGGTACAGTAAGGGGTGTGCAGGAGGCAGGAGGCAGCAGATCAATGTTTTTTTTTTCTCTCTCTAAAAATTCAAGAAAATAATTTTAAATCATGGAACAATACCGCAAATTGTGTTAGGTAAAGTACGATAAAATTTCACTTAAATGTTTGAGACTATGAGGATTATCAGCTATTTCCAAGGGGCAGCAGCGCCTCAGGCAGGAAACAACCAGGCAGCATTGTCCAATGGGTAGGGTGCTTGCTTTCTTTAATAGAGAGAAGAGAACACTGCATTCCTAGGTAAGAACAGAGAGTCATATATGTAATATATTTGGAAAACTTCTATTTTCACTTGTATTAAGAATTCAATTCATTAAAATTTTGACTAGATGGCTTCTTGCCACATTGTTTAAAAAACAATATTTGGTTTTTCTTTGAAGTATAATTAAAGGTATTTTTGTGCCCTAACTGGTTTGGCTCAGTGGATAGAGATCGGCCTGTGGACTGAAGGGTCCCAGGTTCGATTCCGGTCAAGGGCATGTACATTGGTTGCGGGCACATCCCCAGTAGGAGGTGTGCAGGAGACGGCTGATCGATGTTTCTCTCTCATCAATGTTTCTGACTCTGTCCCTCTCCCTTCCTCTCTGTATAAAATCAATAACATATATGAAAACAATAAAATAAAGATATTTTCATAGATCTAATAAAATAGTAGCAAAGTGTAAAGCTAACTATACAAAATACAATTATGTTTGGCTGTGGACTAACACATCTCCTAGCAAGGACTTCAATTTCCCTATTAATTCCTCTCACCCCCACCCAGCCTTCCCTCTCATAAAAGTTTCCGAAGTTACCATATTTCTCCGTGTATAAGACACTATTTTTGTCTAAAATCTTTAGACTGAAAATCGAGGGGCATCTTATACATGGAAGTCAGCCGAGGAGGGAGCCCCACAGTTGAGTGGCTGCTCATACCTTGTCAAACAGGCTTCCTCCAATCCTGAGCCTTATTGTTACTGAAATCAGCCGATGCTGTGATTGGAGGTGGAGATGGAGAGCTGTAGATGCAACAGGGACTGGAGTGTTCTGGACCCATTAAGATGTCAAAAACTAAAAAGATAAATACCAGTAAGCGGTTGTCTTACTCTGTAAAATTAAACTGAATGTAATCAGCTCTGCAAAAGAGCATGGAAATAGAGCTGCAGAGAGACCATTTGGATCCCCTCCCACTGAGTGTGTGACCAGATTAGAGAAAACAGGAAGAACAACTCCTTAAAATGCCCAAAGAAAAGAAGGCCTTAAGAGGAAAACCAGCAAAATGTTTAAAATATTGATTTTTTAATTTTGGGTTGGAAAACTTGGGGGCATCTTATACATGGGAGCCTCTTATGCAAGGAAAAATATGGTATATGTTTCAATCACTGGATGAAGCTAGCATATTTTGGTTTTCTTGCAAAGCTATTCAAACCCTCAAAGGCAATTCCCAGTCAATAAACTGTGCTTTTTCACTTTAGGCAGATGCCACATCTTTCATATTACAGGGTACTATTGTTCTATTTTCTAATTCTTCCCTCTCCATGTCATAAACCTTGGCAAAAGAAGGTTTTGTCTATATGCACACTAATTGACTGTTTTGACTGACTGAGGGGCTATTACCTGCTTTTGATGAGGTAAATGACTAGTTGTCAACATGATCGTGTTGCTTGGGTGTGGAAGCGCAGCGAGGTGCAGAGAGGCTGTGCTTATTGCTGGCCGTGGCTCCATGAAGGAGCCATGGGTTCTATGCAGAGGCCAGTCCTCCCTGCAGGTGTCAGCTTAAGGTGTCACATACATGATTCAAATTTCATGATTCAATTTCCATGCTGATTAAATGACACACCAGGTTTTATAGCTTGCCTTGATTTTAGAAATTTGGTTTTCCCATACACTCACTTATTTACTCATTTAATTAAGCCTTTTCCATCTATTCCTGTTTCAAATTCTGTGCCTGCATCAAGGGACTCACAATCTAATGCAGAGAGACACTGGCCCCTTCTCAGCCCCCACGCCAGGCTGTGCTTCCTCTCCTTGTCCCACAAATGCCCGGAGCTCTCTGGAGTCCCTTCTCAGCCCTTCCTTCTTATTGTTTAAAAGTTATTCCCTCAGTTATTTCTATATATCCATTACCACCTCAATGTGAATGACTCTAACATCTGCTTCCACTCTACTCTAGCATGCATCTAACTTGAGAACATCATTGCTTGTATGTTTCTCAGGCACTTGAAGTATAACTCCTCTTACCTGTCCTGTTCTTCCTTCCCAGACCTGCTCTTCATGGCAACGCCTGCCCCTGAGCAGCTTTTTGCCATGTGGCTCCCTCAGCCCAACCCCAGGGGAACAACCTCATCTCTTCTCAACCTCAGGCTGCACTTTAATACATTGTCTTAACAACTTTATCACATCCCTTTACATAGCTCAAATCTACCTGCTTGTTTCCTCACCGTCATCGACGGCTTGCACTACACTACTGCTGTTTCAGGACACCTAAAATTACTAACATAATAAGCCAATTTAAAATATGCAGAGGTCTTCACAGACTATTTATTCACCAATTCATACATTCTTCACTCTGCAGAGTATACTTTATCATGTGCTTACTATCATAATATTTCCATTATACTTATAAGCATAATGTTTGAAATGTATGAAAATGCAAGGCTCTCATAAGCAAATTTCAGGTCAAAAAGTAAATAGAAATCTAAATTGCAAAATTTCTAGAAAATAATGATATTAAAAACACTACATTTCAGAACCAAGATATAGCAAAAGAAATGCATAAAGGAAACATAACCTTAAATACTCATACAAATACAAAGTGAATGAATTATATGTAACATTTTCTAGAGATAAATATCTCATTAGAAATTAGAACCAAAGTTGAAAAATAGCCAAATTAACTGAAGAAGAGAAGAAATAAAAAGCAATATCAAAAAGTTACTTTTTTCATGAAACTAGGGACCAAAAAGTGTATAATGTTTAGAAGGAATAAATGAAGATACTGTCATGGCTTTGCAGCTGGTACAAAGTTTGAGGCCATGAATATAAGGCCAATGGACACACTGGCGAACAATTCTTACAAGAAAATTTCGAGAAAATGGTAATGAAAGAGGAAGCTTCCATGGAACATATTAGGCACCAGAAATAAGGACAGGAAGTGGGAGTATAGGAGGCTGTGTATAAACAAGCTGTACACTTAAGAGGGAGACTTTGGTTAAGAGTGAGGTGCAGAGTGAACAACACACAGTTGTGAAGGAACCTCCACCTGCTCTGCTGACGGCTCCCTCATACAGACACTATAACCTATCAGGCTGGGCCTTGGCTGTGGATTTTCATATGTATCACCTGCAAATGTGGCTCAGAATATATTGCCTGAGGAAAGATGAATAATAAAAAAAATAAGTGCTGGATTTATAAAAAGACAGCACGATTTACACATACACACATACACATTTGGCAGGAAAAATATGTTGCAACAGAGTGGATAAAACCTGTTGCCTTTGCTATAAAATAAGGAAAATATAAAAACTTTAATGAAGTATCACTTAGAAAAAACTGAGGACTCAAAACTGGCAAATAATATTTGAGGAAAATTATGAAGCAAAAGAAGGGCATAAAACATTAGGAGAACTTAAAAAACAAAGCAAAGCAAAATATTAAAAAGTGAAATAAAAATATATAATCAACAAAAAATTGACAAAATTTTGAAGGTAGTAAAGGGGACGAAAAATAATACAGATGAAGATATATAGATAGATAGATAGATAGATAGATAGATAGATAGATAGATATAGATACACACACACACACACACACACTCACACACACACACTAGAGGCCAGGTGCCGAAATTCGTGCGCGGGGACGGGGGTCAGGGGATCCCTCAGCCCAGCCTGCACCCTCTCCAATCGGGGACATCCCCCTCACAATCTGGGACCTTTGGCTTCTAACCGCTCACCTGCCTGCCTGCCTAATCGCCCCTAACCTCTCTGCCTACCTCCCTGATCTCCCCTAACTGCCTTTGCCTGCCTGCCTGATTGCCCCCAAGTGCTCTCCCCTGCCAGCCTGATCTCACTCCCAAATACCCTCCCCTGCCGGCCTGATCTCACCCAATCTCTCTCTCTTTGTTTTTCTCAGCAGTCCTCCAGACCTCCCTTCCTCCCGGCCGCACTCTTCCTCTTTCCCGGCTGGAAGGGGGCAGAGACAGTGGTCGCTGGGTAGGTGCTAATTCTGTTGATGGGGTCCTCCCAGGCCTTCAGCACACAGGGAGCCAGGCTACCCACCGCCATGCCTATGGTGCCGCCCACTTCCCTGGAGCCAGGCACACTCAGAGGGTGGGATCTTCACTTAGGCCTTGCTGAAACAGGTCGGGGAGGACGCCTCAGGGCCAGTGGGACTGAGGGAAGTGTGGCAAACTGGCAAGCGTGCCCCGCAGAGAGAAAACAGCAGGGCCTTCTTGCAGGTTGCTGAGGTGACTGGGTGAGCAGGCAAGTGGGCCCTGCTGTCTGCTCTCTGCAGGGCTGCTGACAGGACCGCAGACAGGTGGGGCTGACAGGACTGGGGAAGGGCGGTGCCCCCCCCCCCCTGCAGTCCTGACTGGAACCAGGGACTCCAGCGGGGCTGAGGGGACTGGGCACCGCAATCTTGTGGTTATGGGCACCACCATAGCCCCTCCCTTTTTTTCCCAGCTCCTCCAGAGGAGCCCAGGCTGGGCTGGAAGCCTGGGTCACGCCAGGCCCCTAGCCCCTCCTGGGGCGGAGTCCAGGGCCAGTGGGAAGCTTGGCTTCCTCCATCACCGGGAGCAACCGAAGCCTCCTGCTTGCTCAAGCTCCATGACTGCCACCATCTTCAGTTGTCTTAGTTTTCGCTCCGTGCCTGTGTATGCAAATTAACCAACATCTTTGTTGGGTTAATTTGCATAGTCACTCTGATTGGCTGGTGGGTGTAGCGGAGTGATAGAGTGATGGAATGATGGTTAATTTGCATGTTTCTCTTTTATTATATAGAATATATGTATGTATATATACAGGAGACCTGGTGCATGAAATTTGTGCGTGGCGGGGGTGGGGGTCCCTTCAGCCCAGCCTGCACCCTCTCCAATCTGGGACCTCTTGGGAGATGTCCGACTGCCGGTTTAGACCCATGGATCAGACCTAAACCAGCAGTTAGACATTCCTCTCACAATCCTGGACTGCTGGCTCCTTATTGTTCACCTGCCTGCCTGCCTGCCTGGTCGCCCCTAACTGCCCCCCCCACCAGCCTGATCACCTCTCACTGCCTCTGCGTGCTGGCCTGATCATCCCTAACTGCCACCCAGCTGGCCTGGTCACCCCTCACTGCCCCCTGCCTGCCTGGTCACCCCCAACTGCACCCCGCACTGGCATGCTTGCCCCCAACTGCCCTCCTTTGCCGCCTGGTCACCCCTAACTGCCCCCCCTGATGGCCTGGTTGCCCCTCATGGCCATGGGATCCAGGACCCCAAGCATATTTACATAGCTTGCACCACGAGGACAAGAGTGAGCCACATAGTCAGACAACCTGTGAGGAGACTCCATCCATGAATTGGATAATAACATTCAAGACCCAACTATATCAGCAGAACCCAAATAACTCAAGTAGGGGAGTTTTCCAGGAACACCCAGCTCAGGAGATCTGAGACACTGCATCAATGGGCCCACAAAACACCTTCTACATAGGTCCACCCCAAAAATCAGGGTGGTATAGCAGTTTGATCTGACATAGAAACAAATACAAAGGGATGGTAAAAATGGGGAGGTAAAGAAAGAATCTCTAAAGGAAAGAAAAGGAATAATCACCTCAAAAGGAACTAAATGAAACAAAGGCAAATAATTTGTCAGATAAAGATTTATAAGTAGTGGTAATAAGGATGTGCAAATATCTGAATGCCAATTACAAACAACTCAATGAGAATTATAAGGAGCTGAATGTGAAATATAGCAACATGGATAAGAATAAAGAGGAAATAAAGGATGACATAGCTGCAATAAAGAACAACATGGAAGACTTCACAGTAGAGGAAGCTGAGGACCTAATCAACAACTTAGAAGACATGGTAGGAAAAAAAACACCCAATCTGAACAACAATTCGGAAAAAATTAAAAAAAAAACACACAAGAGTTTATGGGAGCTTTGTGACAACATGAAATGAAGAAACATCTGCACGATAGGGTGCTAGAAAGAGAAGAAGGTGAGCAAGGAATAGAAGCCATGTTTGAAGAACTAATGACAGAAACTTCCCTGACTTGGGGAAGATAAAAGTCACACAAGCACAGAGAGTCCCAAACAAGATGAACAAAAAAGACCCACAATAAGACACATTGTAAGTACTAGGAAAATGGCAAACATCAATGACAAAGAAAGTAGTGTAAGGGCTGCAAAAGAGAGACAGAAAGTTACCTACCAGGGATCTCCCATTAGACTATCAAATAATTTCTCAACAGAAACACATCCAGCCAGAAAGGAATGGAATGAAGTATACAAAGTAATGAAAAGCAAGGGACTGAATCCAAGAATACTCTATCCAGCAAGCCTATCATTCAAAATTGATGTTGAAATCAGGATCTTCACAGACAAAACAAGGCTAAAGGAGTTAATTACCACCAAATCAGCAATGCAAGAAATGCTAAGGGACTGTTGTAAGAAGAAATAGAGAGAGAAGTACACAGGCATAAAAAAATAAGAATGGCTACTAACAAGTACCTATCAACAATATCCTTAAATGTAAATGGATTAAATGCTCCAATAAAAATACAGGTAAACATGACCCATATGCTGTCTACAAGAAATGCACATTAGAACAAAGGATGCACAGAGACTGAAAGTGAAGGGATGGGAAAAAATTCTTCAGGCAACTGGAAATTAAAAAAAAAGCTGGGGTAGCAATACTTATAGTTGACAATATAGACCTCAAAGTGAAGGCCATAACAATAGATAAGAAAGGCCACTTCATAATACTGAAGGGATCAATACATAAAGAGGCTATAACTCTGATAAGCATATACACATCCAATGCAGGAGCATCCAAATAAATAATAATAAAAAACAACTTCTGAAAGATATCAAGGGAGAAATCAACAGCAATACAAACATAGTAGGGGACTTTAATACCCCATTAATGTTACTGGATGAATCTTCTAGACAAAAAAAAAATTAACAAGGAAACAGCAATCCTAAATGACTCACTAAATCAGATAAAACTAATTGACATGTTCAGAACATATCACCTCAAAGCTACGGAATATACATTCTTCTCAACCGCACATGGGATATTTTCAAAGATAAACCACATGTTAGGACACAAACTAAGTCTCTACAAATTCAAGAAGGCTGAAATCATTCTCCCAAATCACAATGGCACAAAGTTAGAAATCAACTACAACAAAAACACTCAAAAACAATCACACACAATGTAGGCTAAATTGCATGTTATTAAACAATGAATGGATTACCAAATATATCAAAGAATAAATTTTAAAAAAAACATCCTGGAAACAATTGACAATGAAAACACAACAACCCAAAATTTATGGGACACAGTGAAAGTAATCCTGTAAATATGCCAATAACTCCCAATGAAAATAATAATAATAATAATAATAATAATAATAATAATAATAAACTTCTAGCAAATAAAAGCCCTGGTGAAGGTGGCTTTAGAGGGGAGTTTTACCAAACATTCAAAGAAGAACTAACATCTATTTTCCTCAAACTATTCTAAAAATTCCAAGAGGAAGGAAAACTTCCAAACTCTTCTTATGTGGCTTGCATTACCCTAACCCCAAACCAGATAAAGACACTACAAACAAAGAGAATTGCATACCAATGTCCCTAATGAACATAAATGCTAAAAACCTCAACAAAATATTAGCAATCAGATCTAGCAATATGCTAAAAAGATCATACAACATGACCAAGTGGGATTTATTCCAGGGATGCAAGGCAGGTACAATATTTGCAAGTCGATAAATGTGATACAGCATATTAACAGATTGTAAGACAAAAAGAAAACAATCATATCAATTGATACAAAAAAAGTATTCAACAAAATCCAACACCTTTTTATGATTAAAAACCCTCAGAAAAGTGGAAATAGAGAGATCATACCTCAACATAATAAAACTCTTATATGGCAAACCTATAGCCAACATAATATTCAATTGTAAAAAACTAAAACCATTTCCCCCCAAAATAGGGACAAGACAGGGATGCCCACTTTCACCAATCCTGTTTGACATAGTACTAGAAGTGGTAACCATAGTGATCAGACAAGAAGAAGAAATAAAAGGTATCAAATTAGAAAGGAGGAAGTAAAACAGTCATTATTTACAGATGACATGACACTGTACCCTAAAGATTCCACCAAAAACTACTAGATTTAATAAATGAATTTGGCATCGTTAGGAGATATAAAATTAACACACAGACATCTATGGCATTTTTATACACCAATAATGAACTGTCAAAAAGAGAAATTAAACAAACAGTGCCTTTTACCATTGCAACAACAAAAATCAAGATACTTAGAAATAAATCTAACGAAGGAGATAAAAGACCTGTACTTGGGAAAGTAAAGGACGTTGAAAAGAGAGACAGAGGAAGATATAAACATGTGGAAGAATATACCATGTTCATGGATTTTCAGAATCAACATCATTAAAATGTCCATACTATCCAAAGCAATCTATAGATTCAATGCAATCCCTATGAATCACAGACCTAGAACAAACTCTCCAAAACTTTATATGGAATCAAAAATCCCTGAATAGCTGTGACAATCTTGAGAAAGAACAAAGTTGAAGGCATCAAAACACCAGATATCAGGTTATACTACAAAACCACTGTACTCAAAACAGCCTGTTACTAGCACAAGAAAAGGCAAATAGACCAATGGAACAGAACAGAGAACCCAGAAATTGACAAAAGCCATTATGCTCAATTAACTTTTGACAAAGGAGACAAGAGCATACAATGGAGTGAAGACAGTCTCTTCAGTTAATGGTGTTGGGAAGTTGTATAGATACATGTAAAAAAAAAAGAAACTAGACCACCACCTTAACACCATTCACAAAAATAAACTCAAAGTGGGCAAAAGGTTTAGATGTAAGACTGAAACCATAAAAATCTTAGAAGAAACCATAGGCAGCAAAATGTCAGCTATCTCTCATAGCAATATGTTTAAGGATACATCTCTTAGGAAAATTGAAACTAAGGAAAAAAAATAAACAAATATGAGTACAACAAAATAAAAAGCTTCTTCATAGCAAAAGAAACTATCAACAATATAACAAGAGAGCCCACTGCATGGGAGAATATATTTACCAATGATACATCCGATAAGGGGTTCATCTCCAAAATGTATATGGAACTCACCCAACTCAACAAAAGGAAGATAAACAATCCAATTTAAAAAAAGTGGCCAAAGGTCCTAAATCAATACATCTCCGAAATAGACATAGAGAAGGATAAAAGGCATATGAAAAAAGCTCAAAGTCACTAATCATCCGAGAGATGCAAATTAAAATGACAATGAGGTACCACCTCACACCTATCAGAATGGCTATCATCAACAAACCAACAAAGGACAAATGGAGAGGATGTGGAGAAAAGGGAACCCTAGTACATTGCTGGTGGGAATGCAGATTGGTGCAGCCTCTATGGGAAATAGTATAGATTTTTCTCAAAAAATTAAGAATGGAACTGTCATTTGACTCAGTGATCTCACTTCTAGGGATATATCCTAATAAATCAGAAAGAACATATGTACCTCTATGCTCATAGCAGAGCAATTAATAAGAGCTAATATTTGGAAACAGTGTAAGTGCCCATTAGCAGATGATTGGATTAAAAAACTGTGGTACATCTACACGATGGAATACTATGCAGTTGTAAAAAAGAAAGAACACTTATCATTTGCAACAGCATGGATGGAACTGGAGAGCGTTATGCTAAGTGAAATAAGATAGTCAGAGAAAGATAAGTATCATATGATGTCACTCATATGTGGAATCTAATGAACAACATAAGATGATGATGATGAACAAAACATTGATCCAGAAACATAGAAACACAGAACTGTCAAACCTCAGAGGGAAGGCAGGAGTGGGTGTGTGGGTGAGAAGAGATCAACCAATGAACTTGTATGCATATCCCTTGGGCACAGACAATAGGATGGTGAAGGCCTGCAAGGCAGGGGCAGTCTGTGAGAGGTCAATGGGGGGGAAAGGGGACATCTGTAATATTTTCAACAATAAAGATTTAAAATGAAAAAAGAATGAAGGCAATAGCTGGCTGGTATGTCTCAGTTAGTGGTTGAGCATGGATCTATGAACCAGGAGGTCAAGGTTTGATTCAATCCCCAGTAGGGTGCATGTAGGATTTAGCCAACAAATGATTCTCTCTCATCATTCATGTTTCTATCTCTCTCTCCCACTCCCTTCCTCTCTCTGAAATCAATAAAAACTTTTAAGAAAGAATAATGGTGGTAGACATATTATTTAGGACTTACAAGAGCGAGTAAAGATTTCCAATGAGGCCTTGTAGGTAACTGTATGGAATAGAGATATGGATGGAGAAATGAGTGAAGAATTAAGTCCTGAGCACTGAGTTCACTTCACTATAGGACAAGGACTAAAACCCAGAATGTGAAGATGCTAAACTCTGGTGTTATAGAAATACATAGCCATGTAGGAGACTTCCTTGTATTTTATAGCAGACCTTTAAAAAACTTACTTGAAGGAGATAAAATAACTATGAATATCTAAAAACATAAATCCAAACACACACACACACACACACACACACACACACACACACACACTCACACACAGAGACTATAATCATTAAAATTTAGAGATAAAGTGAGTTGTATAAGCATACAAAGTAGAAACATTTTGTTTTTATATTTATGGAGAGAACATACAGAAAATGTTTTTAAAACGTGGCAAATACAATACTCATAACCTCACTGTTATAAATGTAGTAACTAGTTTAAAATATATATAAAGAGACATAAACAATAGCAAAGCAATCACAGAGGGCATAGTGGAAGATAAATAAAAATACATGCTCTAGATCATAAACAATAGCATTAAATAAATAATTGTATAGGAATAAAACTACCTGTGAATCAATAAATAAAAAGATTTAATAATGCCATTGAAAGGTAAAATAAAAATAAAGTTTGAATCCCAAAATTAAATTTTAAATATTCTTTAAAATATATAAGACAAAGTAAGAAACGCTTAAAACAAAATAAACAATGGAAAATATTTTTTGCAAAGTCAAACAAATGGAAGAAACATGTGCCATTTTAATATTAAAAAGTGATCTCAGAAGAGAAATAATTAAATGAAAAAATAAACATAAATTTAAAGATAAAATGGGAAATCTAAAATAAAAGTATATATTTTGTAAAATATTAGTGACACAATAACATAAAATCAACAGCAATGAGTAACATGACAAAATACTTCATTCAAAATAGAAACGTTTTAATAGGAGACTTTGATTCATCATTTACAGTCCATTTCACTTAGAAATAAATTAAATAAATTAAGCACATAAGATACTTCTAAAGATACAAATTAATAATGTCCATATAACTATATAAATGTCAACTTCTATGACACAAATCAGAGAAAAAAAAATATATATATATATTTCATAGACCTATAGAACATATTTCAAACAGAAAAGCTCTGTAATTTCTTATTTATGTTTTTTAAGTTCTAAAAATTATTATGTATTGATTTTAGGTGTAAAGCTTAGTGGCTACACAACCATATACTTTACACAGTGTTCCCCTTGATATTTCCAGCACACCAACTGGCCCCATGCACAGTTATCACATGTTATTAACTATTCTTCTTATGCTTGACTTACTTCCTCATGACTAGTTTGTACTACAAATTTGTGATTTTTAGTCTCTTCACCTCTTTCACCCAGTGCCCCAACCCCACCTCCCCTCTGGCAATCACCGGTCTCTCTTGTATCAATGAATATGTTTCAATTTTTGTGTATGTTCGTTTATGTCGTTCTTTAGTTTCCACATATAGGTAAAGTCGTATGATATTTGTCTTTCTTTGACTGACATATCTCACTGAACATAACATACTCTAGGCCCACCAATGCTGCTGCGAATGTTAAGGTTTCACTCTTTTCCTGTGGTCGAGTAGCATTCCATTGTATATATCAACCACCACAATTTTCTCCACTATCTACTGATGGACACCTGAGTTGCTGTCATTGCTTGGCTATCCTATATAATAACAGGTTAATATGCAAATCGAACAAACAGCAGAAAGACCAGTTGCTATGATGCACTCTACCATGGGGCAGACACTCAATGCAGGAGCTGCCCCCTGGTGGTCAGTGTGCTCCCACAGGCGGAGTGCCGCTCAGCCAGAAGCCCTGAGCTGGGCTCACCACTGGTGAGTGTAGCAGTGGTGGTAGGAGCCTTTCCCGCCTCTGTGGCAGCACTATGGATGTCTGACTGCCATGCAGGGAGCGGACCTAAGATGTCAGTCGGACATCTCCTGTGGGTTCCTGGGCTGAAAGAGGGTGCAAGTGAGGCTGAGGGACCCCCCAAGTGTATAAATTTCATGCACCAGGTCTCTAGTTATAAATAATGCTGCAATGAACATGAAGTTGAATATATTCCTTTGAATTTGTGCTTTGGGTTTCATTGGATAAATCCCCAGAAGTGGAATGACTGGGTCATAAGACACGTCTATTTTTAATCTTTTGAGTAACCTCCATATTAATACTGGGGAATAGTATTTGTTCTTTATAAATTTGTATATTAATTATTTATCAAACGTATTATTGGCAATTATCTTATGCCATACAGTAGGTTGTCTTTTCATTTACTTGATGGTTTCCTTTGCTGTGCAAAAACATTTTAGTTTGATGTAATCCCTTTGTTTATTTTTTGTTTGTTTCTCTTGCCCAAGGAGATATATCAAAAACATATTGCTCAGAGAAATGTCAAAGATTGCACTGCCTATGGTTTCTTCTAGGATTTTTATGACTTTGAGTCTTACATTTAAGATTTAAATCCATTTTCAAAAAATTGATGAGAGAGAGAGAGAGAGAGAGAGAGAGAGAGAGAGAGAGAGAGAGAAAGGGAGGAGAGATGGAAAAAAGCATCAAAGTCAGAGAGAAGCATCAATCAGCTGCATTCTGCATACCCCCTACTGGGGTCCAGCCCACAACCCAGGAATGTGCCCTGATCAGGAATCAAACCAGCAACCTTTTGGTGTGGGATGACACGCAACGAACTGAGTCACACTGTCCAGGGCAAGACTTGAATCCATTTTGAGTTTTGCTGAGTGATTCCTTCCACGACCCGCGTGGAGTAGGGTTCGGTATCTGAAAGAAGAGCCGCACAACAAATGAAAGAAAGAGACACAAGATAATTTTGCAATACCGGGGGACCAGGCGGGCAAGTCCAGAAAGACTTCCTCTGCCATGCTCAGGTCTCACCAAGCTTTTATTCATCTGGAGTAGCCCCTTAGGGTAAGGAGGTTTTAATGACACACATCAGCAGACAATTTCCAGGAATAGGCAGAGTATCTGATTGGCTCATCAACAGATCTCCAGGAGTATCTAATCAACAATAATCAACAAGGATCTACATAAGTATCTAAGGAATTAAGTGAACTAAGGTGGAGATGCTTCAACTATTACTTAAATTAACTGGGTAGTTCACAGTTCTGACCTTTACTAGAACTTCAAAGGTTACTAACTTTTTTGGGGGGTCTCTGGCTAAACTCAGCTAGTGAAGACAATGAATGGACTCCGGCAGAGTTTATTCTTGTATAGGTGTAAGGAGATGGTCTAGTTTTATTTATTTATTTTTTTTTGCATGTGTCTTTTCAATCTTCCCAACACCATATATTGAAGAGGCTGTGTTTATCACATTGTATGTTCTTGCATCCTTTGTCAATTACTGGTTGATCATACAGCCATGGGTTTATTTCCAAGCTCTCTATTCTGCTCCATTGATTTATGTTTGTTTTTATGCCAGTACCATAACTTTTTGATTATTATGGCCTTTTAGTATAATTTTATATTGGGTACTGTGACACCCTAATTTTTGTCTTCTTTCTCAATATTGCTGAGATTATTTGGGTTATTTTTTTTGTTTCATATAAATTTTTGGATTATTTTTCTAGTTCTGCTTTGTTTAAAGGTCAATGTGTTTTTGACCCATGATTGGAAATCTGCATATGCAAATGGTTGACTTAAGTTATGTACAGATATTTTACTGTGTGGGTGGTTGCCCCTAAACCCTGTATCATTCAAGGGTCAACTCTAGTTCTTTTTTGTAATATGTTTTTATTGATTTCAGAGAGAGGGAATGAGATGGAGAAAGAGATAGAAACAACGAGTGAGAATCAGGGATCAGCTGCCTCCTATATTCCCCCTGCTGAGGATTATGCCAGCAACTCAGGCATGCACCCTGACAGGGAATCGAACTATGAACTCCTGGTTCATAAGTCAATGCTCAACCACTGAGACACATCAGCCGGGGAACCCTAGTTTTTTTGGAGTATGGCACACCTCTACATGAGTCATTTTTCAGTGTCGGCTGAGAATTGAGTCTAGCTTTAGGTATAGAAGCAGAGAGAGATGTTGGAGTTTGTCCTGCTAAAACTCAGTGGTGTCATTCAAGGCGCCCTTCAGGGGAGAGCAGTCTCTCCAGGCTAAGCAGGGTTAATCTCCTCAGACAGGGGGAGAACAGCTGCTTCTACTGGCAAAGAAGATTCATCAGAATTCAGGGACTCACAGGGCTGGAGTCTTCCCATATGTTCCCATTCCAACTTCCTGAATTTCATGTGTTCCCAATCAATGCCCTCACTTTAAGGATAGAAATGCAGTGAGGTTGGTAATTCAATTTATATTGTAATTCAGCCACTCACATGATGACTTTCTGGTTTTATTTCCTCAGCAATTTCAGCTATCTAGCTGTAGTGGATAAAGGTCTCTTTCAGGGCAAACATAAAAGCTTTCAGGTCATTTTTACATACTTTCAAGAGTGAATTAGAATCCTTGAAAGCACCCTTTCTTTTCTCCATTTTGTACATTGATATAGGAGCAACCAAGTAATCATATCATATTTGCTAGTTTGACAACGATTTTAAAAGGTATCATATATATATATTAACACATAGAACTTTGCTTCTTATAAGTATTTGAATGTGGATATCCAATAATGTTATCTTTCCTTTCTCTATTGCCACATCACACCATGCACTATTAGTGCTCTCTTTACTACTGGAAATAAAGTTATCAGTGCCTTTATATTTACTCAGATTAGAAAAACAATTCCAGAAACACCAGAACCAGCTTAGAAACTCATTCTTTAGACTATGTTTCTCTAGAACCACTCTTAGTACCCAAATCCGTGATAGTCAGGGTTTCCCAGAGAAATAAAACAAGTAGCATATGTATTATTATAGTACTAAAATAAATTGCAAATAACATTCCTGGTGGATTTAAATTCCATGCAAAATATAGATTTACACTATTAAACTTAATTGACTGATAACCAGGAAAACTGTGGACCAAATCTAGAAATATTATTAGGGAACAATGTCAGAAGACAATGCCAGAAGTAAAAAAGAATATATATATATATATATATATATATATATATATATATATATATATATATATATGACAGAAGAAATACTAAAATCATTAAAGACAGCCAAGAGGTGACAAAAGCAATGTTAGAATTCTGCACACAAGTTTTCAAGAGCTATCAGATAGTTATAAAGGTAACTATTATAATAGTCAATGTAAAAAGGTAGAAGAGTATAATAAAAGGAAAATCAGGAGATTTCTACCAGAAGGGTCAAGATATAAAAAGTAAATCCAAACCTAGGCTAGGAATGCTGAATGACCTACAAGAAAGCACATTATCTGACCAGGAGAAAGTAAAGGCATGGTGGTGGCAGTCTACTAAATACCTGCACAGACATGATACAAAGATGACAGATAACTTTGAAAATCATTATAAAGAATTAAATGGGAGCTCTTCTGAAAGTATTGGGAAGAAATAAATTGCCAGGGATAGATGAGATTCCAATAGAGTTACTTCAAGCCATAGAGACTGACTTGTCAAAATCCTAACAAAAATAAACCAAGAACTATGGAAAATAAAACAATTGCCTACAGAGTGGGAACATTCATTATACATCCCAATCTTCAAAAAAAGTAGATGTCAAGTAGTGCTGTAATTTCCTATGCAAGTGTTGCTTAAGGTGATACAACAAAGGCTTTACCTTGTATGTAGCAAAAAAATGTCAGATGTTCAAGCTGGATTCAGGAAAGGGAGAGACACGTAATATGAAGTTGTGAACATTTGTTGGATACCAGAGTTTTATAGACTACAGTAAAGCTTTGGAGTGTGTTGATTATTAAAAAAAAAAAAAGTCGTGGGGTTTCTCTGAAATAAATGTATGTGCCTCAGTACTTGATTATCCTGTTACTTAACCTGTACTGGGGACAGGAAGCCACTGTCAGGACAGAATATGAAGACATTCAAGGTTTTCCTATAGACAAAGGTGTCAGACATCTTAATGGTTAATCTGTACACAGATTATATCATACAGAAATCTGGGTCAGACTCAGAGGAAGGGGGAGTGGAGTTGGTGGAAGAAATATCAATAAGTTCAGCTATCAATAACTAAGCTATTTCTGTCTTACTGGGAGAAAGTGGTAATGATTCTAAATGACTTCTGATGAAAGTGAAAGAAAGTGCCAAACACGACTGCATTTGAACATCAAGAAGACAAAAATCATGACTACAGAGAAACACATAACTTTAACATAGACAATGGAGACAATTTTTATAGATTTTGCTTTCATTCTTTTAGTCATTGATGCAAATGGAGACTGCAACTAAGAAATTAAGAAAAGGCTGAGACTTAGAAGGGCAAAATGGAAGAATCAGGAAAAAGCACCAAGAGCAAAAGTGAGTCATGATAAACCAAGCTAAGATCATCCACACCATTGTATTCCTGATTACTATATATGGGTGCAAAAGACAGACAGTGAAGAAAGGTGAGAAGGGAAAAATATCTTATTTGAAATATAGTGTGGGGAGAGCTCTACCAATACCCAGAAAGACAAATACTGGGTCCTAGAATAATGACAAAACTGAAGCTTTACTACTTTGGACACAACATAAGAAGGCAGGCTTCTTTGGAACAGACAATAATGCTATCAAAAATAGAAAGCAGCAGGAAGAGTGGAAAACCAAATATGAGAAGGACTGACTCCATGGAAGAAGCCATAGGCATAATTCTTCAGGAGGGGCATTGTAGGCCTCACTCATTTATAGAGTCACACATGATGCTCATATATCTACATAGATATACATTATTGATATGAATATGGATATAAAATTGATATCAATATAGATATAATCCTATCTAATAAAAGAGTAATATGCAAATTAACCATCACTCCACAACAAAGATGGCTGCGCCCATAGCAGCTGGGCAGGACGCTGGTGGCATCACCCCAGCAACGTGAGCCCAGCAGGCAAGGAGGCCTGCAAGCAGCACCCAGCAGGGCCTGCTTGCCCATTCCCATGGTGTGGAGCAGGCAGGCCCCGCAGAGAGTAGAGAACCATAGGGAGTGGGCCGAAGCAGTCAGTAGCACATCCCCTGAGGGCTCCCAAATTGGAGAGGGTGCAGGTCAGGCTAAGGGACCTCCCCACCTGCCCTCACCCCCTTCCACACCCCCCCCGTGCACAAATTTTGTGCACCAGGCCTCTAGTATTCATATGTTTGTCAATATGAGAGAGAGAGAGAGAGAGAGAGAGAGAGAGAGAGAGAGAGAGAGAGAGGTGGTGGTGAAAATTCTCTTGGAAAGAATTGGCCGACATGATTGTGAAGGTCGGAAATCTGCAGGATAAAGTGCAAATGCAAGACCTAGAGAGTTGTTGCACTTGGACCTTAAAGGCAGAATTATCTCTTTTTCAGGGGAGAGCAGTCTCTTCTTAAGAACTTCAATTGGTTGAGTCAGATCCACCCACATTATTAAGGGCAATTTGTTTCACTTAAAAACCACTGGTTTAAATTTTAATTCCTCCAAAAAATATCTTCACAGAAACATCTAGGATAGTATTTGACCAAATATGTGGGTAACATGAACCAACCAACTTGATATAAAATTAACCATCACAAACATCAAAAGAAATAGCTGAGTAGTTTTAAGCATGTGAGTTTTCTTATTGTAATATAGAAATAATAGTGACTATGTAAATGTTGTTTTTTGATTTAATAAGATCATAAATGTAAAGTACAATAATAGATTTGTAGCTCATATTTAATAAACTAGAGGCCTGGTGCACAAATTCATGTATCAATGGGGTCCCTCAGCCTAGCCTGTGCGATCGGGCCCAAACCAATTCTACAACATCCCTGAGGGGTCATGGATTGCGAGAAGGCACAGACCAAGCTGAGAGACCCCATTGGTGTATGATCAGGGCCAGGGAGGGACATGGGAGATTGGCCTGCCGGGGAGGGAGGGACCGTGGGAGGGCTCCAGGGCATGTCTGGACCATCTTGTTCAATCCTGATCAACTGGACCCCAGCAGCAAGCTAACCTGCCAGTCAGAGTGTCTACCCCCGGTGGTCAGTGCACATCATAGCAACTGGTTGACTGGTCAATTGTCTGCCCCCTGGTGGTCAGTGCACATCATAGCAAGTGGTTGAGTTGCCTTAGCATATCATTAGCATATCATTAGCACTTTGATTGGTTGAACAGACGAACAGATGACTGGACACTTAGCATATCAGGTTTTTATTATATAGGATTGGCAATCAGTCATAATTAAGTAATCTTCTTTTATGTTATTTTAATCTAATTTATTCAAATGATAAATGAAATTGTATTTCCTGCTTTTGTTGTTTATTATGTCATAGATTTTGCTTCAATATTGTTATATGAAATTAATAACTATAATGGATAGATAACATTTCATAAAGTGGAATTCTATATCATAAATTTATGTCATAGATTTTGGAGGAAAATACACACTGCTTTTTATTTTTATTATTACTCTTTATACAACATTTACATGCTCCCAAACACATGTTGGGATGCCCATCAGCAGATGAGTAGATTAGAAAACTGTGGTACATCTACACAATGGAATACTACACTGCTGTAAAAAAGAAGGGATCCTTACCATTTGCTACAGCATGGATGGAAATGGAGACCATTAGGCTAAGTGAAATAAGCCATTCAGATATAGATAAATATCACATGATCTCACTCATTTGTGGAATATAAAAAACACCAAAAACTGATGAAAAAAATAGATCTAGAGACACAGAAGCATCGAACAGACTGTCAAACTACAGAGGGAAGGCAGGGGAGAGTTGGGGGGGGGGGTTAGAGATCAATGGAAGGACTTGTATTCATGCATATAAGCATAACCAATGGATACAGACACAGGGGTGGGGTGAGGGCATGTACCGGGGATAAGGGAGGCCGGGGGGTGGTCAATGGGGGAAAAAGGAGACATATGTACTATTATTTGTAATACTTTAAACAATAAAAAATAAAAACTCTTGCCTATGCCATATTTGCCTTTATCCTCTGTCTTAAAGCTTAAAATGATCACAAAAGTCACATAACTCAGGAATCATTTTTTCTAGGGCTTAAGGGTATACATTAGAATGCCTTAGAGACTGATTTTAAAATGGTCATGATAATTTCCATAGCACCATCCTTGATATTTGACCATTACTCGAATGTTATGGTGGGAAAGTAAATGAACAAAAACATCCCCAGGGGATTTCAATTACTGTGTGCCCAATTCTGATTCCACCCCCAATGAGATCACAGATGCTGCCAAATACTGATATTTCTCTGTAAGAACAATTGGTTGCTGCTTTGTGATTTGAATTAGGAACAATTTGCAGGTCACATGACTCCCATTCTCATGCTTTTTTGTTCCATTCTTTTACAAGGAATTATCTTCAATTGATCATTTGAAATTATAAATTTATTGTATCATTAAAATTGTAATAATGGCTAGTTTTCTATATTTCCAAAGATAGACAAGCATTCAACAAAATTGGGAAGGGGATGATGGAGAAGGGCAGCTCAAAGGTAGGGTATTTCTGATACTCGAATACACCACAGACTCTGGGAAGAAGATGGGCTTTGGAAACAATTTACCTAGAGTTCAAAGCCCAACATCTCTACTTACCAGCTGTAGAAATTTGACTAAATTATTTAAACTTTCTCTTTCTTTATTTCCTTATTGCCTTTATTAGGATAATAAAACCTGTCTCATAGTGTTGTTAATATACTTAAATTATATAATTTATAAAAACTCTTAGAAATAGTGGAAATGATAGTAGTCATAATAGTAGTGGTTGTAACACAATAATTTGTAGTCTCCTTAACTTGATAGTAGGAAAGAGGAGGGGTAGCATTTGTTTAGTGGTACTAGCAGATGGCATAAAAAGGTTTATTCTAAAAGTGATAGAAGAAACTGTCACATGCTTCATATTTCATAAAGAGTATTCTCTATGACCTTTCCAAATTGTTGGAGAAAAGATTTCCAGACTATACAGTGAGGTAGTGGGATCCAATCACACAAAGGCCCCTTTTTCTCTCTCATTACATGTGTCTTTAAGGCTATGGTGTCCCTGAGCAAAGGTTCTGCCATGACCACAGTTAATCTGATGACTTTCACTCTTATGAGGCCTGTCTAAATGGCACCCAATAGATAATGTGTAACAAAAACAGTACAGGAGAAGGTAAAAAGACATGTTTCTCACAGGCAATGGCGATCACACCCCACCCTTCCCCACAGCCCAGGTAATACGCACAGGTGGTTCTGTGCTCTTCAGCATTTATGGAGCTGGAAGAGTGGAAACATCAACAGGCACATAATGAAGTCAGGAGTATTTGGACCATGTTGGATTCTTATGGAATTGCTCATTTCTATGTTGGTGTAGCTGCCGTTGGGGAAGAGGCATGAAGGGCTAACTGCTTCTTCTCCTCCACTTCCCCCTTTCTAAGAGCATCTCAACCATGAAGATAAGAGGCTCTTCCTTACTAACTCCCTTAACCCAGTGAAGGGCCAAAGAACACTAACCACAAATACTAACTTAGATTCTGGCAGTTCAAATACAGTAGCCATTAACCACATGTATTTAATAGATGTAAATGGGGTAGTGATGGTGAAGGGAAAGGACATGCAGCAAGTGTGTCCTGGGAATCTTGGCACCCCATCTTACTGACTGTATAGAGTCCCGGGAGCATGGTAACAGTGGAACTTCTGATGGGGCACCTGCCTGGGGATAATCAGAGAAGTGGGTTCAAAGGGCTTGACCTGGGGCCCCAGGAGAGCTGCTGCACATGCTGCCTGTGGGAGAGGCTATTAAACTGCACCCAAGACAAGGGATACCGATAGTTCTCCTTCTCTCCTTTCCTGTCAGCACTGGTTTTGCCCCATGGAAAGGCTTCCTTGTGTTGGGTGAGGGCTGGCACCTGGAAGAATCCCAGTTCACACAGGGCTGGTCATATGAAGGTGCTGCTCTAAGCATCACTGTTTTGTGATGGAACCTTCAGAAGGAGAAAGGCGGAGGGTGGGGCACAGCCCAAGTGACAAGCAGCTATTTACAACCTTAACTTGGGGCACTTCAAATATGCCCCCCAAAACACAGTTTGTTCATTGCCAGCATCACTCTTTTAAAGGCTTTGGGCCTGCTGGCATATGTCATGGAAATATTTACCTTGTTTTTCTTAAGTATTTCCTAGCACAATATTTCAATATCCCAAGATTTATTTTATCAGAGATTAACTGATAATGTGTTAGTGTGGAATACATTTTGGACATTAGTTTCTTATGCTTCTGTAACAAATTACTACAAATTTATTGGCTTAAAACAATCTAAATATATTCTCTCACAATACTGGAGTTTGGAAATCCTAACCATAAGGTGTCAGTAGGGCCACATTCCATCTGGAGGCTCTAGGGGGAATCCATTTCCTTCTCTTTTCCAGTTTCCAGAGCTTGCCCACATTTCTGACCTTGTGGACATTTCATCTTCAAAGCCTGCAGCATGGTGTCTTATGATTACACTAGAGGCCCAGTGTACGAATTTGTGCATGGGTGGGGTCCAGCTGGCCTGGCCCAAATCGGGGTGGATCGGGGCTGGGCCTGTTGGGAGGAGATGGTGGGAGGTTGGCCCGCAGGCCCACCCCAGTCAGGGCCTGATTAAAGCCAGCTGGCTGGGGGAAGGGGCCACAGGCAATTGGCCAGCAGGCCCACCCCCCTTATTGGGGTTGGGGGGCCAATTGGGGGTGAGGCCGGTCATGGGGAGGAGCTATGGGTGGTGGGCTGCCCAGCCCCACCCCCAAATGGGGTGGAGGGTGCTAATTGGGGGCCAGTGACATGGGGGGGGGGCATTGGTGGTTGGAAGGTTGGCCTTGGCCTTGATCAGGGTGGGGGACCAATCTGGGGTGGGGCCAGGTGGGGGGAAGGGCTGCAGGAGATTGGCTGGCCGGCCCCTCCCCCTATTGGGGTGGGGGGATGTGATCAGGGATGGCCCAACCTGGAGGAGGGGCTGCAGGCCTATTGTGGTGGAGAAGGCTGATTGGGGGCAGGGCAGGCTGGGGGAATGAAGGAGGTGTTTGGCCGGCTGGCCCCGCTCTTTTTTAAAAAATATATGTTTTATTGATTTTTTACAGAAAGGAAAGGAGAGGGATAGAGAGTTAGAAACATCAGTGAGAGAGAAACATCAATCAACTGCATCCTGCACACCCCCTACTGGGGATGTGCCCACAGCCAAGGTATATGCCTTTGTCCGGAAATGAACCTGGGACCCTTCAGTCTGCAGGATGATGCTCTATGCACTGTGCCAAACTGTTTAGGGCCAGGCCTGCTCTTGATTGGGGTGGAAGAGTCCGATCAGGGGCAGGCCAGAAGGGGGGAGGGGCCATGAGGTGGGCCGGTGGCCCCACCCCCTGATCGGGCCTGTTTGCTGGCCACAGTGGGTGTCATAACTACTGGTTGTTATGCTCATTATGGCTGTTATGGTTGCTGGCTTTTTTTTTTAAAATATATTTTATTGATTTTTTACAGAGAGGAAGTGAGAGAGATAGAGAGTTAGAAACGTCGATGAGAGAGAAACATCGATCAGCTGCCTCCTGCACATCTCCTACTGGGGATGTGCCGCAACCCAGGTACATGCCCTTGACCGGAATCGAACCTGGGACCCTTCAGTCCGCAAGCCGACGCTCTATCCACTGAGCCAAACTGGTTTTGGTGCTGGCTTTTTATATATATAGATTCCTCCCACTGACTGATGGAGATAAACTAGGATTTTCTCTCCATCTCAAGATCCTTAACTTAATCCCATCTGTAAAGTCCCTTTTGATATGCAAAATAGTGTATTCACAGACTCCAGAATATTAGAATGTAGACACCTATTGATGGGCCATTATTTAGCCCAGCATAGCACCTTGACTCCTAACTTGGGTTTTTGTTTACTTGTTACTATTGGTCTTCCAGAGAGGATTCTACCAGATTAGTAGCCGATTCCACTCCTTTGATTGGTCCACAAGTTAACACTCAAATATCATTTAAGCCTGTTTCAGCCATGGGACTAGGAGCTCCTGGGACTTCTTTTTAGAACATGTTTAAAATATATATGGTGACTTGAGAATTAGGAATTAACCAAATAACATGAATAAAAGCAATGGCAAATGGTGGCACATTTTAAAGTCCCACAAACCATTCTTCACTGATCTTAGAAACTGGCTAGGCCTTAATTAGAACTTATCCTATATAATAATGAGGTAATATGCAAATTAACCCTCACACCCTCACAAAGATGGCTGCCAAGAAGGCGGAGCTTATGATGCTGACTGGCATAGAAACTGACCAATCAGAACCTAATCTTGGTGAACTGTGAAGGCAGAACCTAAGGCGGGGCTGAGGAGGGGTTTTAAGGGCAAAAGTTGTTTGGTGTGAGGTGTAAGAAAGTAGTTCAATTTTTTAATGACCTCTTTGGCAGTATAGTGCATATGGCTGGCTATCAGTCCAGATATAGGGGTTATGTATTTTTGTCTGCCAAGAGCATCTCCTCCTGCTGAAAAAGGCTTTCTCTCCACCCACCCCCCCCCCCATTTAAGCAATCCTATCCTATATAATCTATCTACACTAATGAAAGTGTAATATGCTAATTAGACCAGGTCGACCAGCCATCTTCCAGACATCCAACTTCCTTTCGGACAAAGCCATGGTGGTGGGGGTTGAGGCAGAGGTAGTTAGGGTCAATCAGGCACGCAGGCAGAGAGGTTAGGGATGATCAGGCAGGCAGAGGTGTTAGGGACAATCAGGCAGGCAGGCAGAGGTGTTAGGGGTGATCAGGCAGGCAGGCAGAGGGGTTAGAGCAGCCGTGGTTAAACTATAGCCCGTGGGCTGGATCCGGCCCTTTTGAAATGAATAAATCTAAAAAAAAAAAAAAAAAGACCGTACCCTTTTATGTAATGATGTTTACTTTGAATTTATATTAGTTCACACAAACACTCCATCCATGCTTTTGTTCCTGACCTCCGGCCCAGTTTAAGAACCCATTGTGGCCCTCGAGTTAAAAAGTTTGTCCACCCCTGGGTTAGGGGCAATCAGGAAGGCAGGCAGGCAGAGGGGTTAGGGGCAATCAGGCAGGCAGGCAGGCAGAGGGGTTAGGGGCAATCAGGCAGGCAGGCAGGTGAGCAGTTAGGAGCCAGCAGTCCCAGATTGCGAAAGGGATGTCTGACTGCCAGTTTAGGCTGATCCCGGGATCCCTGTGGGATTGGGCTTAAAGCTTCAGTCAGACATCCCCTGAGGGATCCCCGATTGGAAAGGGTGCAGTCTGGACTGGGAGAACCCCCTCCCCCCTCATGCACAAATTTAATACACCTTGCCACTAGCTAAAAAATAAAACAAAAGAGAAAAAGAAAACCACTGGGATTTCCAATACATTAGAGGTAAAAGCAAAGTTGCCCTGCCCTTTGCATTGCAAAATGGAGGCAAGTTTTCATGCATATAATAATTTGGACCTTTTTTGAGCTTATAGGAGAGGAATTCTACAAGCATCAGAAGAGGAAAGAAGTTCCACAGATTGAGGGTGAGGGCAAACAAGAAGGCCTGAGTACAGAGGCTGGATTTCAATGCTCAGCTCATGGCCTTCCCTGAAGCACATTTAATACAGGAGACCAACGTGATGTAATGGAAAAGAAGCAGATGACCTTGAAAAAGTTGAGCTTGCTCCATATGTAGAGAAATACTCAGCCACTTCCAGAGTTTGAGGCTTGCACTAGAAAACAATACATAGAAAACACAAAAATAGAAGCCAGCCAGTCAGCCAAAGCTCACCCCTCTCTCACCACTTGCCTAAGGGATGGAGGCGTATTGGAACCTGGTCATCTAGATCCTAATAGGAACACTCCAGGCTTTGATTCTGTGGGTTAGTAACCCAGACTACAATGAAAAACACAGAAGACCTGGGTATAGGAGCAGTTTTTGCTACCAAAACACAGGATGATGCTGGACAACACAGTTTACCACTTAAAGGACAAACGATGTAGTGAAAATACATGAGTCTCAATATTGACAGAGTTCATTTTGATTCTAGAAAATAGCACCACTACTGAGGAAATCACTCAAGCCCTTTGTATAAGGAACAGGGTTGCCATGAGGAATGTGAAACGATGCATGCAAGTCCCTGAACTCAGTGCTGACCCTTAGTTTCTTCCCACCTACGGGTGAGGCACAGCCTCCTGAATTTTTAGGAAACGTACAGTCATGTGTTCCCTCCTGCTCCCACCTGTCAATGGATAGTGTGTCACCAGCCTATTAATAGGTCACACGTACAGAATGTCTCAGGTTGAACAGGAACTGGATGAAATAGCTGGCCTTGCCGCTCAGCTGCTTTAACCACAGGGAAGGTGGCTCATTCTCTCCACTGCCTCTCAGCCATTGATGGGATTTTATAGCTCCTGCTTCCAACTGTCACTCCACAATTTTCTCTCTTTGATGAGGGAAGTTTACACAATGCACCTTGAAGATGAGTGAGCTATAGGGGAGTGGGGGAGATCTGCTCAAACCCCCAGCAACTCCCATCCTGGTTCAGGCTGCGAGTAATTACTTGGCTGCACGCAGATATACTTCTAATGTGCCTTCTATCTTCCTGCTCTAATGGGAAGTTTATATAATCTGTTCTCTCTCCTGAATTTTATACACCTTCTGTGTGTTTCTCCAGTCACACCTGTTGTGGCTTATGACTTATCCATCCATTGACCTTTCAAATACAATTATGCAAAATGGCTGAGACTAAGCATAAAATAAATATATATTTAGCTTTTTTTTTTTTTGTATGCACAGTTAAACTGTCCTCATTAAGTCACATTACTCAGGGTTGGATTCCATTCTATGACAGCAGCAAGAAGGGAACATTTAAGCAAGAGAATTACCAAGCACTCTTTCTAAAGACAGGAAAGCCATTGGTTGCAACTGTGCCTGGAATGGGAGCCAGATCCTGCCTCTGCTCCTGTAACCCTTTCTTGACCAGGCATACTCAGGAATTTGATGAACAGTCCCTCCGTGACAGGAGTGCCAAAGGCATCCTTACAAATGATTTAATGGATACTCTCTGTCACAGCCTCTCTCTGTACAGCCCTGGCAAATGTGTGCAGAATTTTACCATCTCTCACCCCCTCAGCTGCTATAGGACCCACCACAGGCTCTCCCATAGACTGTTGGGTAACTTCTATCTTGGCCTTTGTGGCTCCAATTGTCCTCTCCTAGCCTAGATGGCAGATGAAAAGGAATCATATCTTGTCACTCTTCTACTCAAAACCTTCTGATTTTGTTTTCCAGAATGGAAGCCCGAATCCTTCCAATTGCCAACAATACCGCAGTCAGTCTAGCCCCCACCTTGGGCATGAGACCCTCGCTGACTTTTTCTCTCCCTGCTCATTCCTCTCTGCACTCCAGTCCCCTCTCAGCTCTTCAGACAGGCAGGGCCTGTTCCCAGCAATCTGCTGACACACTCTAACCTGTTTTAAGACTTCTCCCAGGTATCACCTGCTCACCAGCTCATCCGGGCCTTCTCTGTCAATCTTATTTGGAATTGAATGCTCAGTGACAGCATTATTTTCCTAACGTTTTGTTATTTTAGTTAGACTATTTAGCATAATTTAGCTATATATATATGAATATGTGAGATTTCCTATTCAAAGGAAAGCCCACGAGGGAAGAAGTGTCTGTAATTTTGCTGCTATTCTATTGCAAAACTCAGCATTGGAACAAAAGAGACACAATGTTCAATGTATTTGTTGAAAGAATAAATCTATGGAAGTTCTCTTCAAATTAAAAAGTATATTTTGTGCAAGCAGTTCTTCAAAAGGTATCTTAAATGAAAGCTGCATATGTAAACAAGTAAGGAGCTCTGGTAAGAGTGAGGTCTTGTGGCCGAAACGGGTTTGGCTCAGTGGATAGAGTGTCGGCTTGCGGACTGAAGGGTCCCGGGTTCGATTCCGGTCAGGGGCGTGTGCCTGGGTTGCGGGCACATCCCCAGTGGGAGATGTGCAGGAGGCAGCTGATCGATGTTTCTCTCTCATCGATGTTTCTAGCTCTCTATCTCTCTCCCTTCCTCTCTGTAAAAAATCAATAAAATATATTTTAAAAAAAAGAGTGAGGTCTTGTGGTTAAAGTGTGATCATCATAATATTAGCTGACAGTATATGGCACTTACTTTATGTCAGACTTTGTTGTAAAAATTTCTTTACAACAACCCGATTATGGAATGATTATTATTTCCCCCATTATACACATGTAAAAACTGAGGCACAGAGAGATTAGGCCACTTACTACTTACCCAATGTTACAAAGCTAATAAAGTGGAAGAACTGGATTTTGTCTGCTCATCACCATTCTCACTGGTCCTTTAAGTCTCAGACCTCAAGGGGTGATGCCTGATTAACTCACCAAACCAATGGAGTTCCTAGGGACCCAGTCTACCAGCCACCCATCTGCACCCTGGAAGTACAGATGGTGAGCAAGACCTACTGGCCAGATCGGTCTGCTCCCACTTGTACATTTATGCAATTGTAGGTATCACTTTTTTAAAAATATATTTTATTGATTTTTTTTTTATAGAGAAGAAGGGAGAGGGATAAAGAGTTAGAAACATCGATGAGAGAGAAACATTGATCAGCTGCCTCCTGCACATCCCTCACTGGGGATGTGCCCACAACCAAGGTACATGCCCTTGACCAGAATCAAACCTGGGACCGTTCAGTCTGCAGGCCTACGCTCTATCCATTGAGCCAAATCAGTTAGGATTGTAGGTATCATTTTTTATTTTGAATGGCCATCTCATCCTCATCTGCCTGGCAAATTGCAAGTCATTTTTCAAGTGACTCATTATTACTATGAAGACCCACAGAGTTAATTTTCCCCTCAATACATTGTACACATTTATTAATGCAGTTTCTTCATCAATTTCTAATACTTGTTTATGAAATCTCATATTCCTAATAGACCACAATCTCTTTGAGCATAAAGACTGTCTTTGCTGCCTCTGCATCCCAGTAGCATTATGCCAGGAGACTAAGAGGCTGAGCAAACGCTCCCTGGTGTATAGTGACCTGACCTATCAAAGGTCAGGAACCCAGAAAAAAGATGGAATTAGAACCCGTTCTACTCTATTGTGGGATAGTGATAATCCCATAAAATGATTTTGCTTCTTACTACAGCTTTCACTTTAGATATTCAACAAATCATCAAAATCCACTCTCTATCCTCATCCCTGTTGTGTCTCTATGGCAACTTCAGAAACAAATGGGCATCCCAATCTCCTCAGCTGGAGTACTGAACCTAGAGTTCTCGCCTATGGGTGAGGCTGATCTCCTCTGCCGGTGACAGAGTGCCCGGCCCTAACTGGCTTATGCAATCAGGAGGCCATTATCCAATGTAACAAGAAGCCCAGAGAACAACATGTGGATGCCGCTTTATTCGCAGCTCAAGGTGATCAAGGCAGTTTCCAGGCTCTCCCATAGAAACACACTATGCAGTTAAAAAGCATAGTTTCCTTCTGAAGTTAGATGACAAATAAAAAGCAAATCTAGACCTAGGGAAGGGGAGACTATGTTCGAAAGGACATCACACTGAGGGGAGGAGGGCCATTTTCCAGAAGGAACCCTGGCGTCAGACGATCTCCATGCTGTAAGGGTCAGGCGGAAAGGGCTTTCCATTCACAGGAGGAATAAACAATGTGGAAGGAACCAAAGAATGGGTGTGGGATGTGGGATGATCATGCGTGGTGTGAGAGCACTGTAGCCCAGACTATGCTCTCGCTGAGGTTGGCCTGTTCCCAGGAAGGGCCTTAAAGAGTGGTTGTGGCCCAGCTGGTGTGGCTCCGTTGGTTGAGCATCTTCCCATTCACCAAGAATCTCTGGTTCCATTCCTGGTCAGGCCACATGCCTGGAGTTTGGGGCTTGATCCCCAGTAGGGGGCGTGCAGGAGGCAGCTGGTCAATGTTTCTCTCTCATTGATGTTTCTTTCTTTTTTATTCATTAAGTTAATACAAATTTGTGATTATCCCGTTATTGCCCCCCCCCCCACCACCCCAATCCTGCCTTCACCCTCAACCTCTGTTGTCTGTGTCCATTGGTTATGCTTATATGCATGCAGACAAGTCTCTTGGTTGATCTCTCCCCCTAATTCCACCCTCCCCTACCTTCCCTCTGAGGTTTGAGCATCTGATTGATGTTTCACTGTCTCTGGATCTGTTTTTATTCATCGGTTTATGTTGTTCATTATAATCCACAAATGAGTGAGATCATGTGATATTTATCTTTCTCTGACTGACTTATTTCACTTAGAAACATCAATGAGATGGAGCTGGAGAGCATTATGCTAACTCTCCCTTCCTCTCTCTTTAAATAAAATAAAATAAAATAAAATAAAATAAAATAAAATAAAATAAAATAAAATAAAATAAAATAAAATAAAATAAAATAAAATAAAATAAAAAGATATTTAGAAAAAAAAAAGAATAGTTGTATGCAGGCTCAGGTTTGGATGGGCGGTGGAGGGTAAGGGGCAAAATTCCAGGACCTGGGGGAAGGAGAGAAATTTGAACAAGTCAAGGACATAGATATTATGTCCAGATTCATCAATGGATACAAATAGTTCGGCTAAGATTTATGAGGCAAAGACGGGAATTTGTAGAGCCTGTGCGTGGCCTTGTCACAGCTCAACAAGGGGCCACAGCTAGGCATCTACATCTTATGGAAAGGGTAGATCTTTGCAGTTAGCAGTTGCCCAGAATATTAAGGTGGGGATTTTCTTAACCATCACTGCTTTTTAGGATCAGAGGGTCAGGTAAAGTCTACAAATGATAGAGAGAACCCATTTTTCCAGAAGTTCAGTAAGTAGAGGACCCTTCAGGATTCATTAAACAGGACCGGGTTACAGGCCAGACTCTCACGAAAGGAAGGCTGCGGAAAAACTGGGGGCATTTTTAGTGGTTACCTAAGGTCATTGGTCCTGCCAAGGGAAGGGGGGAGTGGAAAAATGCTCCAAAGTAGTGACCAAGGGCCCACCGCCCAAATGCTCTCCATCTACCTGTTTACCACACCCATTTCCTGCATGGCTGGAAACCTGGAGAGCAGCACCCCTGACCCCCACTGCAGGACTGACCAGCTACAGCCAGGCGAGGGCCGCTGCCGCACATGCGCCTTGCTCACTGACCTCCTGTAGCATTACCATAGAGCCCTTGTATGCGCCCCATAACTATTTAAGGCTATTTATATACAGTAGGGGGTATATTAGTGGAAATTGATAAAAAGCTGGGGTTAATTCATTTGTGTGATTAATCAAAGCTAAATAATTGGTTATTTTCATTATATCTTTTGCTTAATTCTCAATGTGTATATTTTATTTTTAGTGTATGGAAGTGTTAGGTAATTATTCATGAAAATAGATCTTGCAATTATGTAACTCAGGCCTAATACACATGACTGGGTATTTTTGTTTGTGTGCTCTTTAGTATTCCCAAAAGCTAATTAGAGTTTCCATTTCCCCCAATTTTTAAAGAGGGCTATCAACAATGCAAATTTCTATTTATAAAAATACTAGAGACCCGGTCAGGGATTCGTACACCGGTGGGGTCCCTTGGCTTGTCCTGCGCCCTCTCGAAATCCTGGACCCCTCAGATGTCAGACTGCCAGTTTCAGCCCAATCCCCACAGGCCAGGCCGAGGGACCCACTGGTTCATGAATCAATGCACCAGGCCTCTAGTATGATTTTTGGTTAATCTCTTCCTGCCCTCCCCTCTTCCCTCTTCCCTCTTCCCTCTGAGATTCATCAGTCTGTTCCATCTTTCCATGCCTGTGTGTTGAGCAGCTGCCCCCTGGTAGTCAGTGTGCATCATAGCTACCGGTTGAATGGTCAAACAGTTAAATGTTGAATGGCTGCTTAGGCTTTTATATATATAGATGCTATTACTCCCCAGCATGCAGAGAGTAATGCACAAAACCACTCACTGGAGAAGAAAGGCTTCTTTTAGTTGACTCCAAGCTACCTTTCTGACAGAACCTCTCACTTTTTGTACCTGTTCCTCTGCCTGTGGAAAAAATGAAACTGTCACTTTCCATTCATTTATTCATTCAATTATTTGAGGACTTGCTCTGTGTCAGGTAATGGATGAACATCTCTGTCCTCATAGTCCTGTAATGGAGATAAAAAAAAAAACAGACTTCACGGTGAGATAGAAGGTCCTGTGTGTGCTAGACCAAGAGAAAAAGAAGGAGCAGGGCTGGGGTACCAGGACTAGTGGGGAACAGGTGATAGGATTAAATAGTGTCACCTCCTTGAGAAGACACAATTGTAGCAAAAGCTTCAGTGGTGAATGGTCCCCAAGCAGGTTTTGAGGGAAGAAAGTTTCAGGTTTGGAAAAGATCTAAGTTTGATGTGTGCCTGGTGTGAGCATGGCACAGCCAGCCCGTGTGTATGAGCAGAGTGAGGCACAGAGAGAGCCCAGGGAAACAGAGCCAGCACCTTCCATGCCAAGAGCAGCTGCAGACTTGACTGGCGTTCTGAGTGAATGGACGGCCAGAGGAGGTGGTACACGGAACACCTGAGATAAGCATCGCTGTAAAGCTGCAATCTGGATGCCCTGTTTAGAACAGACTATCGAGGGGGCAAGAGTAGAAGCAGGAACCTGTTAGAGGGCTACCCCAGGAAGCTGAACGTCGGTGGTGATGGGGGTAGTGGTAGTCAAGGTGGTTTGGAATGGTCAGTGTCTGAAGGTATTTTGAGGTAGAGCCCAGTGGACTTTTTGAAGGTTGGATGGGCATGACTGTGAGAAAAAAAATGTCAAGAGTGACTCTAAGCTTCTTGTCCTGTGAATCAAACATGCAGCTACTGAGACAGGGGAGGCTGAAGGATTAGGGTTAGGTTAGGGTTAGGTTTAGAGCTAAGGTTAGGGTTAGGGAACGAGGAGCAGTTCTGGACACATTCAGAGTTTGAAGTTCATAAGGCATCCATGTAAGAGCAGATCCTGTCCCCAGTGCACACACTCTTTTCTTCATCCAGAAATCTCTTCTTCCACATTTCCCCAATCATTTATTCATCAAAGCCCAGGTCAAAAATTATTTATGCTGGAAGCCATTCTTTATGCCTACACTTCTATAAAAACAACAACAACAACAAAACACAGAAAAAACAGCCTTTCTTTCTTTCTTTCTTTCTTTCTTTCTTTCTTTCTTTCTTTCTTTCTTTTTTTATTTATTGATTTTAGGGGGAAAAAGAGAGGTAGGAGAGAGAGAGAGAGAGAGAGAGAGAGAGAGAGAGAGAGAGAGAGAGAGAGAGAGAGATTTGTTGTTCCACTTATTCATACATTCATTTGTTGATTCCTGTACGTGCCCTGTCCAGGATCAAACCTGCAACCCTGGTGCATTGGGTCAATGCAACCCTGGTGCATCATGTCAATGCTACAATCATCGAACCACCCAGCCAGGGCTGTTTCTTTATTTAAACCAGCGTGATTGTCATTTTTCATCCATTTATTTGTATCCAATTCACATCCATTCAGTGATGACTGAGCATCACCAGGGAACACATGGTGTTTGAAGGTGCAGACAGTGGGGAAGAAGACCAGCAAAATCACAGCTTTTGTGGAACTTTCCTAACAGTTGGAGGGAAGAAAAGAAAGCTAAAAAATAATGGGAAAGTGATTTCAAACAGAGACAAGTGTATAGAGTGAAGAGGTCATGATATTACAAAACAGAGAGCCTAGGACTGAAGGAACACTTCCGTAATAGTCAGAAAAAGGCTTTATGAGAAAGTGAAAGGAGTTGAGGCAGGAAGTTGGGAAGGTGTCAGATATGTGAAGGTGGGGAAATTGTGGGGAGCCATCTGAGTAGCGTGAAAAGTGAACACAGAGCCAGTGTCCTGGGGAAGGGAAGTAGGGCTGAATTTAATCCATGAGAGCTGACCTTGTTCAATTTCAGAAGGGATCAGGGTATTGTTACTGAAGGTGCAGGAAAGCCGTATTTTCTTCCAGTCTCCAACCTTCTTGAACAGAGGTCACATGAATGATTTTGACTAGTAAATGGCAAAGAGATGTTATCATTAATACTGGGAGCAGTCACTCATTGTAGATTCTGGGCCAGCACTATCCACATACTCGAGCTATGTAATCCCAAATCTTCACAAGCTCCTAAAAGTTGCTATCCCTTCACCTTAGGGACACATGCAATGAAGTTCAGGTGGTGAGGGCAGACCTACAGCTGGGGTCAGCCCTGTGCTGGAGAGACACAGCTAACAACCCTGTCATTCCCCATGTGTGCTGGTGCCTGCAGCCCAGCACTGAATCCTGGGCACAGCCTGCCTCTACATGCAGGTCTCAGTGTGACTAGGCACAAGATGAGTACTTTGGGGTGGCAAAATAATTCTATTTCTAAAAAGAATAATGAATATATGGAATAAGTTATTGAGCACAAAGAATCTACTGAAACATGTGTAATTAAAATGTTACCAGGAGGTCAAAGTTAATTTAGAATACATTCATGGAACAGAGAGTTTTACAAAGAGAAAATTGAGAAAATAAAAACTGCATGAGCCCAATAAATAAAAATGGGCGAAGTAACTATCCAAAAGTCTTTGCCGCTGCTGGAGTTCATTAACTTTTATTTTGGCTTTAACTCTTTGAAAAAGTTCTGCCTAAAGGAGTTTCTTAATTTGGACTTAATGTGGCTATGGAGGCAAAGTGCGGTTTGAAAGGGCTCAGAGATGCTAAGAAAATGCTGGCAAGAGCCCAAGACCACCCAGGGCCTTCCAAACAGACAGGCTGCTGGGGGCAGCGCGGGCAGGAAGGGCTTCTGATGTCGGACAGTGTGAGTCGGGCTACCTGTGGCCCAGAATCGATCTTCCTCTGAAGGCAGGTGCCCTGGAAGAACACGGCACCGGAGAGGGCATGATGAAGGGTTTAAGATGATCTTGTCTCCTGGCAATGGACAAAGTCCAGCCACTGGAGCGTTTCTCACCTGCAGACTCAGGATTCAGAGTTGTCAAGTCTTCAAGGATTGTGGTCACCTCTCCTTACCACTCGTTGGAAAGTTTCAATGTTTTTTTTTTTACTAAACAAATGCATATCTAAATTAATCAAAAATGGGAGAAAGAAACAAAATCCCTATAATCCCCACAATGCAGGCACATTATTTTAGTTGCACATTGTACTTCCTTTACTATTTCATTATATACATATATTTAATTGACCTATATACAAACTCTTGTTGCTTTGCTTACATTTTAAATTTGCAGAAATTCCATTGCATATGTTATAACAAGATTATATAGTGTAACATAGTGCTAAAGAGCATCTTCTCTGAATCTAAGTGGTTCCACTATCTCCTAACAATGTTGCCCTGGACAAACAGAAAATAATAGTTTCCTGAGAGTAGGTGCTTGATAAATAACCTCCCTTGCAATACTAAACACTGTATTGTTATTGTTTACAAAATATATTCATATAAATTCTCTTGTATTTATGGGTTCTAATACAAGAACTTTGTTAAAGCTTTATAAAAAAAGTTATGAGAATTTGAACGCCATATTTTTTCACACAATCTAGAAGGGGCTAGCAGTAATCACCATTCTGTATCTGCCAACCCCAGAGCATCCTACTGAAAACACGTGCGATTCTTACGCTGTCTTCCTCTAGCCCAGTGGTTCTCAACCATGGCTGCACATTAGAATCACCTGGGAATCTTTTTAAAATCCTGATTTTTGGGCCTCATCTTGCAGAAATTCTGTTTCTGGGCCACAACATTAGTAACAAAGAAACAGAATTTCTGGAAGATGAGGCCCAGAAATCAGGATTTTAAAAAGATTCCCAGGTGATTCTAATGTGCAGCCATGGTTGAGAACCACTGCTCTAGAAGTTGTTGAAGGTAAGGGCAGTTTTTACTGCAGTTGAGAATTGGTGTTTCTCTTGTTTGCTATAATAACTCCAGAGTCTAGCATAGTTCTGGCCTTTCCATATACTGCCTAAAGGAATAATAAAGATGGTGGAGAAAGAAACCTGTTGAAATGGGTTTAAGAGGAAGTGATTAGTGTGAAGATAAACCACTTTTGAGACTAATTCTGAGGCATAGAAATAGAGAAAAAAAAACAAATAAGAGTTAAGAAAAAAGAAAAGTTTATTTTTTCCCCATTTTATATATAGAAGGTACCAGAGCATGTGTATGTGTTAATGGAAATTATTCAACAGCAAGATGAATGTTTATGGTTCAAGAGAAATAGGACAACCAGAAAGGCCAAAAAGGAACGAGATACAGACCCCAAAGGCAGAGGAACTAACCTCTGAGGAGAAAAGAAAAAAATTCCTGCTTTGCAATAGGGATTAAGAAAATAAACCCGTAGAAGTAAGACTATTAGTTTGAAGTAGGAAAGTGAGGTAGCTTGTCTTTATTGGCTTCTTTTTCAATGTCATACTTGGAAGTGGAGGTAGAAGGAATGGCAGTCATATGAAGACAGGTGGTATATAATATTTATTCTTGGGAATGAAGTGTGGTCCTTCTGGAAAAACATAGAAGATGTCATGATACTATTTAGTTCCAGTTTAGACTTGTTCTATAGTTTTCACTTTAATTTTGTTAATTCTAACCCAAGGATATTTTTTCCAATGATTTTTAGAGAGAGTGGGAGGGAAGGAGGGGAGAGAGAGAGAGAGACAGAAGCATTGATGTGAGAGAGACACCTGGGTTGGTTGCCTCCCACACACCCTGACCTGGTTGGGGATCGAAGTTTCGTGTCCTTGACGGGGAATTGAACCTGAGACCATTCAGTGCTCAGGCCAACACTCTAACCAGAGAACACACTGGCCAGGGTTAGACTTGTACTATAGTTTTAACATGAAGCCTGAGGATGGCTCTGTGATTCCATGCAGCACAGGTTTCACCTTCATTTGGACTGTGGGTGGCATTATGTTGTCATCTGAAGTATGTTCAATGTAACGATTGCCATGGATGAAACTTGAAGGTATTTTAATGCACTAAGTCAATTAATAAATAAGCTGGTCATTATCGTTATGCCTGTTTTACTGATGTGGTGATAATTGATTTACACAAGCTTATACAGTTTGAAGGTGGGATAGTCAAGAGCACTACAGCATACTGGCTCTGACCTCATTATTTTAACAACCACATAAATGTCAAATAGGCAAGTTTTAGAACTTGAAGGAAAGGGCGCAGAGGACTCAGCTGAAAGGCAACACTAACTGAGGAGGAGGTGGATATTCCAAAAGCACTCAGTGTAGGGAGACCTTGAAGATGCTTAGTCGATTCCTTCCTGGCCCACTTTACTCCCAGTGAAGAGTCCAAACAGTCCATGACAACACCACATGCTAATTTTCTATACAAATGGAAAATGACCCCTTAGAACTGAGTGTGTGGTTCACTGTCCATGGTGCCTGCCTCTCCTGATGCTCTCTCACTGCCAAACATCACCTCCTGCAACAACACTCTCTCCTTGACAATCTGCTTCCTTCATATTCTTTTTACCTAAACCAAGCATAGATCAAAGGCTTTCACTTTTATGAAACCAATAAAAAAAGAACTAAATGCTTCTCAGGAATTGAATCCAAGTGTACAAGTTGAGAGTGACATATTTATATCATGCCAGAAATGGAAAAGACCACTCGCTCCTCTCCAAACACATCTGTTCTCATAAACACATTCTAAAGAGGATATATAATTCACTAAAACTGTGCTTTTAGCTTTTTATTGTTGTTATTTATCATTAATAAGCCTCATTCCAACATTGTCTTCTAGAAGAAAAACAAACAATTTTAGTTGAGAACTTTGTAGACAATTCTTTCAAAAATCATTGTACCTTGATATGGTAAAGCTATGTTAAATGATAATTTAAGGCTATTAACAAAAGACATTGAATTAATCTTATTTTAACTAGGAAGATATTGATCTTGTGTCTATTATTGCTTAGCTGTAGATCCGTAGGTACTTTATTAAAATGTGCTCTAAAATCATATCAGTTCAATTGCTTATTACCTGGATTTAACAATATTTGCCATATTCTAGATTATTCTAGATTTGAACACAGACCCTAAAGACTCCTAAGTGTGGTTACATATAAAACAAAGAAGGTTAGTTCTCTTTTGGTTGTGAATTTTAATCTCCTCTCTTACACTTAGCTATATGGCTATGGCTCATTAATTTGTCCTATCTGACACTCAGTTTTATTTTTGTTCTTTTAATCCTCACCAGAGGATATGTTTTTATCAATTTGGGGAAGAGACGAAAGGAGACAGAGAAACATTCATCAGTTGCATCCCAAATGCTCCCCAACCAGGGATGGAACCCACAACCTAGGTATGTTCCCTGACCTGGGATCAAACCTACAACTTTTTTTGTGTGTGGAACTTGCTCCAAACAACTGAGCCACCTGTCCATGGCTGACACTCACATCTTTGGTCTGTAAATTGAGGGAAACAATGCTCTTTTGCATTGTTGTTGTAATTGATGGATAAAATAATATATGTGAAGAGGTACACCATTGTCCACAATACACTGAGGATATTAATTGTTATTAATTGTTGCTTTCCTCCTTAATACAGCTCTTTATAGTTCTATATGAGGGTTGATTGAAACAATATGTATTGCAAATATTTGATAAATTTAAGTAATATGATGTGTTGTATAATTTAAATCTATTTAATTTTATTAACCAAAATCACCCCAATAAATGTAATTAAAATTACAGTAAGTTCTTGGCTTCAGTTGTAAGGCACATTTGAATAAAGAAACACACTGCAGTGATTTTGCTAAGCTCATGGAAGTGTTGAACCAGAATAATACTGAGTTTGCATAATCTGCTCCTGATATTTTAAAGCTTAGAAAAGGGAGAAACAAAATATTAAATATAACTGGACCAAATAGGTTGTGACTCAGCCTTGAGAATATGACATACTTGCTAAAAAATTCTTTGCAAATCATTTATAAATGAATATTTGACTTTATAAAGAGAGGGTTAAAAATTCTTAAAATAATATAATGGCAAATACAGAATGAGAGTGAAAGATGGGACCAGAAATCAGATAGTGGAGTTGGAAGCATTGGAAAAGATTGTCTTCCACTTCTACAATAATTACACTGGCAGAACTTTGTCTGATATAACAATTTTGGAATTCTGGAACCCATTGAAAACCTGCATCTTCCAGGAGGAAGATTAGACAGTGAACTGTGGTAAATTTCTGTCAATTTTAGTTTTTAGCACAGTAGCAACTGCACATCTGCCACACTCAGCCAGATGTCAGGCAGCATGCAGGTGTTCCTGAGGCAGAAGCTAAGATGGGCAAAAAGAACACAGTGAAATACAGGAATCTGTATTTAATACAAATAGCAGACATCTGTACTTTGATTACTGATTGCTGCTTGTAATCACAGAGGTGCAGGCAAGAAGTGGCAGCCAATGTGTTTGCACCGCCATCCATTGTGGTATAACCCTCCCACTCAGGCTCAAGTAAATCCATAAGATTTAAAGGACCAACACCTTTCTTTTAACTCTCTCGCCCCTTATTATTCTCTTTTCCTCCCTTTTGGAGCCAGATATTTAAAGAAGACTAGATCATGACCACAGGTGCCCTTGAATTGGCTCAGAAAAGACTGGAGGAGACTTAAGTTCATACATCAGGCTGATCTTCATAAAACAAACAAGAAAACAAAAAAGCAGTAATCAAAAAACAACAAACACCTGGGAAGGAGAAATCTGATTTTCAGAATTAACACATTATTAAATTACATCCAATTTTTAACAAAATAATCTCAAAACAAACAAACAAACAAAAAGAAAGAAAATTATCGGCCATTCAAAAGAGAAAAATAAATCAACAGAAACTTTCCTTGAAAAAAAACTGATGGCAAATATACTGGACAAAGACTAAAATAACTAACTTAAAGAAGCTCAAAGCACTAAAGAGATATGTGTATAAAGTAAAAAAAAAAAAAAAAAGTAAAAAGCAACAAGAGAAAAGCGAACCATTGTACACAGGAATTCTCAAAAAGATTGTTGGCAGATTTCTTCTTAGAACCTTTGGATGCTAGAAAGCAATGGGCCAAGATTTTCAAAGTGATTAAAAAAAGCTGCCAATAAAAAATTCTACATCCAGCAAAAATGTCCTTCAAGCATGAAGAGAAATTAATACATTCTTAAGAAACAAAAGTTTAGGTAATTAGTTATACCTAGACTTAGCCAAGTTAGACTAGACCTACTGTTCAGGAAGTGCTCAAGGGAATCTTGCCAGGTAAGAGAAAAGACCACCAGACCATACCATGAAGTCATGTGGAGAAATAAAAATCTTTATAAAGGCAGTACATTAGCAATTATAAAAGCTAGTATTATTGTACCAATGGTTTGTAACTAGGTAACTGCACTTTCTGTGTTTTTTTGTGTGTTTTTTTGTAACTTAAGATGATACATTTATAAACACCTGTTATTAATATAAAACTAATATTGTTGTAACTTTGGTGTGTAATTCCAAATCTTGTTTTCTACATAATTTAAAATACTAATGCATTTTTTAAATTATAAGTTTTGGGCATAGAATGTATAAAGATATAATTTTGTGATACCAAAAACTGAAAGAAGTGAGTGTGAGGATGGAACTTTAGAGGGCAGATTCCTGTATTTTACCACCTTTAAGTTGATATAAATTCAAATTAGAGTGCATTGCTTTAAAGTGTTAAATATAGTCCTCTTGGTAACCAAAAAAAAAAAAAAGCTATAGGATATACATAAAAGAAAATAAGAAAGAAATACAAAATAATTCATTTCAAAGTAAATAAACTAATCACAAATGAAAAACTGAGGCAAAAAATCTATAAGACTTATAGAAAATAAATAGCAAAATGACTGAAGTAAATCCCTACTTACCAGTACTATTTAAACATATGATTCTATTGATTTCAGAGAGAAGACAGAGAGAGAGATAGAAACATCAATGATGAGAGATGATTATGGATTGGCTGCCTCCTGCCACTGGGGACCCAGCCCAAAACCTGGGCATGTGCCATGACTGGAAATCAAACTGCAACCTCTTGGTTCATGGGTCAGTGCTCAACCACTGAGCCATGCTGGCCAGGTTACTTATCAGCAATTTCAGTAAATGTTAATAGACTAAAGTCTCCAATCAAAATACCTTAGAGTTCGGCAGAATAAATAAAAACACAGGATCCAACAATATGCTTTCTACTACAGAATCTCTTTAGATCAATGGACCCAAATAGAATGAAAATAAGAGTGTAAAAATGTATTCTAAGCAAATATGGACCAAAAAAGAGCAGAGGTGATATATCAATATCAAACAAAATAGATTTTTAATAAATAAATGTTTACAATTAGGAAAGAAAAAGAAATGAGACTTCCAAATTGGAAAGGAAAAATTAAAATGATTTCTATTTGAAGATGCTATAATCTTTTATGTAAAAGGCAGTAAAGATTACATACATACTTAAAATAATAAATATATTCAGGAAAATAACAGAATACAAAATCAATGCACACACCAAAAATAGTTGCCTTTCTATTTATGATCATAGAAGAATCTGAAATGAAAGTTACAAAACCTATTTTATTTACAACAGCATCAAGAAAGATAAAATATTTAGGAAATAACCAAGGAAATTAAAGACTTATACAGTGCAAAAGATAAAACGTTGCTAAAAAAAATTGAAGACATCCCTGGCTGGTGTGGCTCAGTTGGCTGGGCATTATCCTTTGCACCAAGCAGTTGCTGGTTCAATTCCTGGTCTGGGCACATGCCTGGGTTGCTGACTGGACCCCCAGTAGAGGGCATGCAGGTGGCAGCCCATGGATATTCCCCTCTCACATCAATATTTCTCTGTCTCTCTTCCTCTCCCTTTCTCTCTCTCTAAGATCAATAAAAAATATTTTTAAAATAAATCTATAAAAATGACAATAAATAAAAGATAGAAAAAAATGGAAACACATTCCATGTTTATGAATTGGAAGACAATATTTTTTTAAATGCCTATACAATCCAAAGCTAAAGTAATCTATAGGTTCAATAAAAGCCCTATCAAAATATCAATGATGCTTTTATGCAGAAATAGAAAAACCCATCCTCAAATTTATATGGAATCTCAAGGGACCCCAAACAGACAAAGAAATTTTGAAAAAAAAAAAGAAAGAAAGAAAGAAAGAAAACAAAAGAAGAAACCTGCAGAACTCACATTTCCTGATTTTAAAACTTACTATAGTAGTCTAAATGAGGTACTGGATTAAAGATAGATCTATAGGCTAGAAGAAAATAGAGAGTTCTGAAATAAATCTTCATATATATGGTGTAAAAATTAATAAACTTTAATTAAAGAACTTTAATTAAAATAGAGTTTGGAGGTTAGAAGAGAGAGCTTTCATGCACATATCACTTAACACACACTACTGATCCAACAGGAAGGGATACTACATGACTCCCTCAGCAGGAAGAAGAAAAGACTTCCTTGCCCAGTAATAGTTCAGCCAATGGGAGACTGCCATGACTCAGCCAATGAATAGTCACTATGCTTCGCACTTTCAGTTTCTCCCAATGGACTCTGTTTACAGCAGTCCCTCCCAAGTTCATAAAAAACACTCCTTTCCTTTATTTTTGTGATCTTTCACCTGGTTCACCATTTGACCATATGTCCTGAATTGCAATTATTTGCTTCTTCCAAATAAATCCATTTTTCTGGAGAAATATGTGCTATTTGTTAAAGGTCAACAATGATTAAAGAATTTTTGACAAGGGTTTCAAGACCATTTGGTAGGGAAAGATAGTCTTATTAATAAACTAGAGGCGTGGTGCACAAAATTCATACACTTGGGGGTGGTCCCCTCAGCCTGGCCTGCACCCTCTCACACTCTGGGAGCCCTCGGGGGTTGTCTGACTGATGGTGTAGGCCCACTCCCTGAGAGGAGTGGGCATAAGCCGGCAGTGGACATTCTTAGTGCTGCCGCAGAGGTGGGGGAGGTTCCTGCCACCACTGCCGCACTCGCCAGCCCTGAGCTCGGCTTCTGGCTGAACGGTGCTCCCCCTGTGGGAGCGCACTGACCACCAGGGGGCAGATCCTGAATTGAGCATCTGCCCCCGGTGGTCAGTGAGCATTATAGCGACCGGTCATTCCGCCATTTGGTTGATTTGCATAATAGCCTTTTATTATATAGGATGGAGGTGGAAAAACTGGATATACACATGACAAAAAATAAAGTTATAACTTTACCTAATACCATACAGACAGATTAATTCCAAATGATCAGAAAACTAAATGTAAGACCAAAACCAATAAAAGTCTGAGAAAAAAAAAATATAAGAAAAAACTTTATAACATTGTATTTGACTAGATCATAGGTAACACCAAATAAAAATTAGACTAATTAGACATTATAAATGGTTTACAATAATGCATCAAAAGTCAATGTTAATAGAGTAAAAGGTACTCAGAATAGGAGAAAGTATTTGAAAAATGTTTGTTAAAATAATAGTATTCAGAATATTTAATATTTTAATAATTATTTTAGAGGAGAAGGGAGAGAGAAACATTGATGTGAGAGAAATATAAATAGGTCGCCTCCTGTACACACCCCAACTGGGAATCAAACCCACAATCTGGGCATGTGCCTGGACCTGGAATCGAACTGGTGACCTTCTGGTACATGGGACTACACTCAACCAACTGAGCCACACAGGCCAGAGCAATATTCAGAATATTCAGAAAACACTTAAAACTCAACAACAAAAAATCAACTCAATTCAAAAATGGGCAAGGGATTTGAATATATACATCTTCAAGTAAGATATACAAATGTATAATAAACACATGAAAAGATATTCAATTCACTAATTTTTAGGGAATGCAAATCAAAACTACAATGAGATACCACCTCACACTCATTGGGATGGTTACTATAAAACAAACAAACAAACAAAAAAACTTAGAATCTTTGGGCACTGTTAGTTGGAAAGTAAAATGGTACATTCACTTTTGAAAACAAAATGATAGTTCTTAAAATTAAAGAAATATATACCATATTATCCAGCAATTCTACTTTTGTTCATGTACCCAAAAGAATTGAAAACAGTTCTCAAAAAGATATTTGTACTCCCATGTTCATAGTGGCATTGTTCAAAATAGTTGAAATGTGGAAACAATCAAGCTGACCATGAATGGATGAATGGATAAGCAAAATGTGGTCTATACGTACAAGGAAATATTATTTAGCCTTAAGTGAAAGAGAGTTCTGCTACATGTTACAACGTGGAGGAGTCTTGAGAACATTATTTTAAGTTAAATAAGCCATTTACAAAAAAATCCTCTTAAAAACAAATACTGTATGATTCAGGTTGTATGAAGCACTGAGAGTAGTCAAATGTATAAAGACAGAAAATAGAAAGCTCAATTGGTTGGAGCATGGTCACATGAACCAAAAGACCGCAGGTTCCATTACACAAGCTCTCTCTCTCTCCCCCACCCTCTCTTTTTCTCTCTCTCCCTTCATCTCTAAACATATGCTTGGTTGAGGAATAAAAAAAGTTCCAATGGATATAGAACTTTATTTTTGAAAGATGAAAAGATTTGTCAAGATGAAAGTTATAATGGTTTTACATTATAAATGTATTTAATACCGCTTAACTTCACACTTAAAATGTTTAAATTGTAAATCTTGTTATATAAATTTTACTACAAGAAAAAAATGAAAAAAAGTCTGCAGTATTAAAATCCAACTTGAATTTGCTCTTAGTATTGTGTGTGGATGAATAGTTGGGTAACACTCAGGCTTGATGGAGCTTGAGGTCCAGGTCACCCAGACATTTATTAATGGACTCTACCAGGGGTGCTAACATGTCAGTGGACTAAAGAGAAAATAAGATGCCAGTTAACTTGTGCACATAATTCAAATAAATGCTGCATTCTAACGTGTTTTATCTCATTAAATAGATGTGCTAAATCTCTTATTTTGAATATTAGGATGGAGCAGGAAGAAATTACAATTAGTTATAACCTACTGTCTTTAGAGGAAGGAGAATCCTAACAACCAGGTCATCTTTTCTTTAGTGAGCACAAACCAACACCTCCCAACAAAAGCATTCACCACTCTCAGAAACAATTTTGAGGAACATCTGTGAAATACCAAATAAAGATTCTGGGGCAGAGTGAAATAGCTCTGACTGAAAAAAGTAAAATACTGAGCAGCCTGTGGGAAAGGGGAGGAGAGAAAGAGATGTCAGAAAAGTAATCAAGAGTCAGGAAACCTGAGCACAAGCCAGGAAACCAGAGCATGAGAAAGAAAAGAGAAAACAGAGACTTCGCGACGACTGCGCTATGGAGAGGTGGAAACTGCACCTCCTGCCCAGTGCTGGGCCTGGGAACTCACCTTCTCGCTCTCACCTACACAATCCAGTCAGCACTGAGTTTCTCTGAGACAAGTGAAGTTTTACTTTGGGGGGGAGCCTGAAAAAGCTGAAGAGATGACATCATATAACTGAGTGAAAACAATTAGTGAAAGGTGTTCCGTTAAGGTTAATTGAAAATTTATTTCTCCCTGTTTCCAATTTAATGAAATGTTGGGTTGAAGGGGCGGGGAGACCATCACCCTTCCGACTGGCCCTGATGCTTTAGTTGGCCTCAGGTAGCGACAGCTTAGTTTATTACCACAGGCCTACTCAAACATTTTCACTGCCGGTCCTTTCAAGATACCAGTTGAGAGATACCTACTGTTGTGTTTAATTCAGGACAGCGTAGGCCCTGGTTAAACAGCAACCAAGGATGATGGTTTACTGCATAAGAACGGAGTTCTTCCTGCTTTTACCAACTTTTGTTGTCTCTGGATGTTCTTGTAAGGTCATTAATTAAACTGAGATTCGCACAGCAAATATTGGAAGTGGAGTCTAAAGGGAGATGGGGCCAGGATTTGTGAAAAATGACACAACTCTGCTCAAATGCCTTGGTTGGCCGCTCCCACCATCCCCCCGGGAACATGCTGTATTCTGCTCTTCCAATGTGATTTCTCTCAGCATGCATGAGGAAGGCAATAGCTCTTTCATAGCAGGAAACAAGATCTTGAAGAATGTATGGAGCTATTTTTAAAACCATAAAGTGATTTGAAAGGTGCCTCTATTGGAAATCTATGTAGAAGAAAGTTACAATATTTATGTCCCAATATGCCACCATCCAGAAACTGTACATTATACAACGGCTGTGAAGGAGAAAACAGAGAGCTACTGGCTTGGCATGAACAAAGGAGCTACTGTCCCTGCTGATCATAATAATAGCTACTGTGATATGATGCGGAGTGAAATTTTCCCAGTTGCCCTGTAATTGACAATTAAGGCCCATATTCTAAAGAGAGCTATCGATGAGTGGGTCAGATGAACCTCGCACCCCCCTTGGGGCTTATAAAGTGGGATGGAAATATTTCTGAAACAATCAGCACGGGAGAGCTTGTCAATCAGGATATATAATGGGTTACTGACAAGGAGCAAAGAAAAAAAACAAGGTCATTTTTAAATGTCTTCCACCTTTTAGGGAATAGAATACTCATGGTAAAAAAATAAACTAAAACAATTGTTCTCCCCTTGCCTTGATCACCACAGCCCTAAAGCCAAGAGACGGTGACAGTGTAGGACTAAGAAAATCACCCTGCAGTCGGGGTACACCTACAAGGAAGAGACTGGCACTGCACCCGGATGGTGCAAATACTTAGGGCTGTTTCAATGCTCCCCAAAGCACTGCCTGGTGAGAGTTCCTGGGGAGATGGATGTGCTTGCCCTCAGCATGTAGAGAAGCTGCCTGGTTTTGCAGGCAAGATGACTCTGAACGTGGGAGGTCTGCAAGAATGTCTCTCGCCAGTAGGAAAGGTGTGCCCCGCCCACCCCAGATCCCAGGGTCGGAAGACATGGAAGGAAGAGTCCTAAGTGGCCCCAGTGGCTCCAACTGAAGGGAAGTTGGAGGCATGGATTCTAGATGGGGGCAGCCCAGGAGGGGACACTTATGTCCCTTTAACAATGGTGTTCAGTGGAGTCAGGTCAGGGAAATCTGGATACCTTTTCAAGAAAACCATGCGGTACAGACACAGACTGCTTTTTCCGCAGGTGCCCGCCTATCAGGGAAGCCCAGGAGCAGCTCTGCATCCTGGCAGCGCCCCCAGTGGCCCATGACCGTTACTGCCTCACTATAGCTCTTCTCTCAAGTCTGAAGAGGGATGGCAATGAGATGAGAAACAGCCAGCCAAGCCAAGGGCCACACTATGCCTTTCACCCTCAGTGACAGTCGACGATGAGGGGGATGAGGCGTTCCATTCAACGTGGAATGTGGAGTGTGGAGTGTGGAGTGTGGAATGTGGAGTGTGGAGTGTGGAGTGTGGAATGTGGAATGTGGAGTGTGGAGTGTGGAGTGTGGAATGTGGAATGTGGAATGTGGAATGTGGAATGTGGAATGTGGAACGGGATGTACAAACTGTCTTGAACTGAGTTTAATAATCATGAGCAGCCAGGAAGTTATGGAATTTTCACAAGGCCATCCTCATATGGGAAAATGAGCTTCTATTCAGCAAGCTGAAAACAGTAAATGGAGAAAAAAGTCTTTGCAAAAATTAGAATATATTTTCACAGAAATTTCATGTTCTAGGTGTTGCACATATCATCCTAAACCCTAAGAAGTGACATTGTTAGATCTATTTTGCAAAAAAGGAAATTGAGGTTGAGAGCAGCTTGCATAAAGGGACACAGAGCATGACTTCAATTTGGATTTGGGTCTGACACACTCAAATCCTGTGCTCTCTTTCCTACAGTACGCTGCTTTTGATTGGTTTTCTTTATCTAAAACATGTAAATTTCTTTAAGAATTACTAAAAAATAAAAGTAGATATTTTTAACTTTAAGGTCATTTACTGAGTGGAAAAATCTAAATTGTTCTGTTATTGGTGTTAGATTTTTTTAAATTTAAATTCTTTATTTTTTAAAGTATGGCATGAGTCGCCTTTCCCTCCCATTGTCCTCTCCCTGGCCACTCCCACCCAAAGCACATGCCCTCACCCTGCTACTGTCTGTCTCCATTGGTTATGCTCATATGCATGCATACAAGACCTTTGGTTGATCTCTTACCCCCTCACACTCTGCCTTCCCTCATAGGTTGTACAGTATGCTCAATGCATCTATGGCTCTGGTTCTATTGTTGTTCATCAGTTTATTTTGTTCATTATATTCCACAAATGAGTGAGATCATATGATATTCATCTTTCTTTGACTGGCTCATTTTGCATAGCATAATGTTCTCCAGTTCCATACATGCTGTTGCAAATGGTAAGAAATCCTTCCTTTTTTTTTTTTTTTTTACAGCAGCATAGTATTCCATTGTGTAGATGTACCACAGTTTTCTAATCCACTCATCTGCTGATGGGCACTTAGGCTGTTTCCAAGTCTTAGCTGTTGTAAATTGTGCTGCTATGAACATAGGAATGCATATATCTTTTCTGCTTGGTATTTCTGTTTTCTTGGGATATAGCCCTAGAAATAGAATTACTGAGTCAAATGGAAGTTCCATTTTTAACTTTCTGAGGCAACTCCAAACTGTTTTCCACAGTGGCTGCACCAGTCTGCATTCCCACCAGCGGTGTATGAGGGTGCCTTTTTCTCCACATCCTCGCCAGCACTTGTTTGTTGATTTGTTGATGATAGCCATTCTGACAGGTGTGAGGTGGTACCTCGTTGTTTTGATTTACATCTCTCAGATGATTTGTGACTTTGATCATGTTTTCATATGTCTCTTGGCCTTCTGTATGTCCTCTTTTGAAAAGTGTCTATTTAGGGCCTTTGCCCATTTTTGATTGGATTGTTTATCTTCCTTTTGTTAAGTTGTATGAGTTCCCTATAAATTTTGGAGGTTAGGCCCTTATCAGAGATAACATTGGCAAAATGTTTCCATGCAGTGGGCTTTCTTGTTGTTTTATTGATAGTTTCTTTTGCTGTGCAGAAGCTTTTTATTTTGATGTAGTCCCATTTGTTTATTTTCTATTTAGTTTCCATTGTCCTAGGAGCTGTATTGGTAAAGATATTGCTACAAGATAGCTTTGCTATTTTGCTGCCTATGGATTTTTCTAAGATTTTTATGGTTTCCCATCTTACATTTAAGTCCTTTATCCATTTTGAGTTTACTTTTTGCGTATGGTGTAAGTTGCTGGTCTAGTTTTATTTTTTTGCATGTATCTGTCCAATTTTCTGAACACCATTTATTGAAGTGACTGTCTTGACTCCATTGTATGCTCTTGCCTCCTGTGTCAAATATTAATTGAGCATAATGGCTTGGGTTGATTTCTGGTTTCTCTGTTCTGTTCTATTGGTCTAAATGCATGTTCTTATGCCAGTACCAGGCAGTTTTGAGAACAGTGGCTTTGTAATATAGCTTGAGATCTGGTATTGTTATCCCTCCAACTTTGTTCTTCTTTCTCAAGATTGCTGCGGCTATTTGGGGTCTTTCTTTTATTCCATATGATTTTTTGGAGAGTTTGTTCTAAGTCTGTGAAATATGCCATTGGTATTTTAGTGGGGATTGCATTGAATCTATAGATTGCTTTGGGTGGTATGAGCATTTTAACGATGTTGATTCTATCAATCCATGAACATGGTATATTATCCCATTTGTTTATATCTTCCTCTATCTCTTTCTTAGTATCCTGTAATTTTCTGGATATAACTCCTTTACCTCCTTGGTTAAGTTTATTCCTAGGTATCTTAACTTTTTTCTTACAGTGGTAAATGGAATTGTTGTTTTGTTTGTTTGTTTCTCTTTCTGTGAGTTCATTATTGGTGTATAAAAAAGCCATAGTTTTCTGGGTGTTAGTTTTATATCCTGCTACATTGCCCAATTCATTTATTAAGTCTACTAGTTTTTTGATGGAGTCTTTATGGTTTCCTATTTACAATATCATGTCATGTGCAAATGACAATTTTACTTATTATTTTCCAACTTGGATGCTTTTTATTTCTCCTTCTTGTCTGATTGCTATGGCTAGCACTTCCAGTACTATGTCAAACAGGAGTGGTGAAGTGGACATCCCTGTCTTGTTCGTGTTCTTAGGGGAAATGGTTTTAGTTTCTTCCCATTGAGTATGATGTTGGCTGTAGTTTGTCATATAGGGCTTTTATTATGTTGAGGTATGATTCCTCTGTTCCCACTTTGCTAACAGTTTTTATCAAGAAAGTGTGTTGGATTTTATCAAATGCCTTTTCTGCACCAATTGATATGATTATGTGATTTTTGTCTCTCAATTTGTTTATGTGAGTTATCACATTTATTGATTTACATATATTGTACCAGCCTTGCATCCCTGGAATAAATCCCACTTGGTCATGGTGTATGATATTTCTAATGTAATGCTGGATCTGACTTGCTAGAATTTTGTGAGGATTTTAGCATCTATGTTCATCAGGGATATTGGCCTCTAATTTTCTTTCTTTGTAGTGTCTTTATCTGGTTTTGGGATTAGGGTAATACTGGCTTCAAAGAAAGAGCTCAGAAGCATGCTTTCCTCTTGAATTTTTTGGAATAGTCTGAGGAGGATAGGTTTTAGTTTTTCTTTGAATGTTTGTAAAACTCCCTTCCAGGCCAGGACTTTTGTTTGCTGGAAGTTTTTTGATTATTGTTTCAATTTCATCAGTAGTTATCAGCCTATTCAGGTTTTTTTATTCTTCCTGATTGAGTTTTGGAAGGTTGTATTTTTCTAGGAATATGTCTATTTTCAAGGTTGTCCCTTTTGTTGGAGTAAAGTTGTTTGTAGGTTTTTTTTTGTTTGTTTGTTTGTTTTCAATCCTTTGTATGTCTGTGCGGTTCGTTGTTACTTCACCTCTTTCATTTCTGATTTTGTTTATTTGGGTCCTCTCTCTTTGTTTCTTGGTGAGCCTGGCTAGAGGTTCATCAATCTTATTTATCCTTTCAAAGAACCAGCTCTTGTTTTTATTGACATTTGTATTGCTTTTTGGTCTCTATGTCATTTATTTCCACTATTATCTTTATTATTTACTTCCTCCTGCTTACTCTGGGCCTTTTTTGTTACTCTCCTACTAATTATTTAAGTTATAGGGTTAAATAATTTATTACCATTTTTTTTTCTTGTTTTGTGAGGTAGGCCTGTACAGCTATGAATGTCCCTCTCAGGACTGCTTTCACAATGTCTCATAGATTTTGGATTGTTGTGTTTTCATTTCCATTTGTTTCCAGGATGATTTATATTTCTCTTTTGATCTCTTTGGTAACCCAATCATTATATAATAGCATGCTATATAGTCTCCAAATGCTGGATTTTTCTTATTGTTTTTATTTTAGTTGATTTCTAATTATATGCCATTGTGATCTAAGAAGAAGCTTAATATGATTTCTAACTTCTGGAATTTTAAGAGACCTTTTCCGTGTCCTAATATGTGGTCTATCTTTGAAAAAGTCCCATGTGCACTTGGGAAGAATGTATATTCTGTAGCTTTGGGGTGAAATGTTCTGAAGATACCAATTAAGTCCATCTGATCCAGTAAGTCATTTAGGATGTCTGTTTCTTTGCTGATTTTTTGTTTAGAGAATTTATCCAGTGTTGTCAATGGGGTATTAAAGTCCCCTACTATGATTGTATTGCTGTTGATCTTTTCCATGATATCTTCCAGAAGTTTTTTTTATTTTGTTTGTTTGTTTTTTAATGTATTTGGGTACTCCTCTATTGGGTGCATATATGTTTACCATAGTTACATTCTCATTTTGGATTGTTCCCTTTAGTATTATGAAGTGGCCCTCCTTATCTTTTGTTACGGTATTCACGTTGAGGTCTATTTTGTCAGATATAAGTATTGCTACCACAGCTATTTTCTCATTTCCATTTGTCTGAAAAAAAATTTTCCATCACTTCACTACCAGTCTGTGTGAATCCTTTGTTCTAAAGTGGGTCTCCTGTAGACAGCAAATAGATGGGTCATGTTTTCTTATCCACTCAGCTACCCTATGTCTTTTGATTGGGGCATTTAATCCATTTATGTTTAAGGTTATTATTGACTAGTGGCTTGGTGCACAAAATTCGTGCATGGGGGGGGGTATCCCTCAGCCCGGCCTGCACCCTCTCCAATTTGGAACCCTTCGGGGGATGTCCGATTGCTGGTTTAGGCCCGAAGGAAATGGAAAAAAACATACAAAGTGATGCAAAGGACTGACTCCAAGAATACTATACCCAGCAAGGTTATAGTATACTCTGTGGGATCTGGCCTAAACAGGCAGCTGGACATCCCTTTCGCAATCCAGGATGGTTGGCTCCTAACTGCTCACTTTCCTGCCTGCATGATCACCCCTAACCACTTTGCATGCCAGCCTGCTCGCCCTAACTGCTCCCCTTGCTGGCCTTCTCACCCCCAACTGCCCCCCCTGCTAGCCTGCTTACCCCCAACTGCCCCTCACTGGCCTGATTGCCCCAACTCCCCCCCCTGCCAGCCTGATCGCCCCTAACTGCCCTCCCCTGCCAGCCTCATGGCCCCCAACTGCCCCCCCACCGTCCTGATTGCCCCTTACTGCCCCCCCCCCCAGCAGCCTGATCACCACCACCTGCCCCCCTGCTGACCTTTGTGATTGTTTCTACATAACAGACCAAACTGCTATGCCACCCAGATTTTTTGAGTTTGTTTTATATGGTAGATGTTTTGTGGGACCCAGTGGTGCATTCTCTTTGGTCTTATGGTCTGGGAAATCTAGGGATGCCTCCTACTTGGGATATTTGGGTTATCTTCGTGTAATTAGGTATTGAGTGTTATTGTCCCATTCATGGATGGAATTTCCTCTCAGGGTGTCTGGTTATGTGGCTTGTTCTGTACCATGTTGACCAAACAGCACAAAATACAACTCAACAAGACACAAGACAAAGGGAACAAAACACGAATGTACTCATGACACTAATAACCCCACTATAAATGACCACCAGAGAAAAGAGAAGTAGGGGGTAGAAAAGAGAGAAAAAAAATGATATTTAGGAATGAAAAAATGGTAAGAAAGAAAAGAAAAAGAAATATATATATATATATATATATATATATATATATATATATGGAGAAAACAGCACATAACAAACAGATAAACCAAAAAATGCAAATGACAAACACCCAGCAAAAGAGGTGATGGCAGAATCTGTAGAGGCAGAGCTTATTACAGAAAGTAAGATTAAGGAATTAAGTGAATATGGGGAGGACCTCAGTCCAGTACAAAGGAGGTAGAAAGAGGATGAGTGCATAAGAAGAAAAGAAACAGAAAGAAAAAAAAATAAAAAAAATAAAAACCATTAACAAATCAACAAATGACAAGTAAGTGCTAGTGAGGATGTGGAGAAAAAGGAACCCTCGTGCACTGCTGGTGGGAATGCAGACCAGTGAAGCCACTGTGGAAAACAGTGTGGAGTTTCCTCTCAAAACTAAAAATGGAAATCCCAATTGACCCAATGATTCCACTTTAGGAATATATCCCAAGAAACTAGAAACATCAATTAGAAAGGATGTATGCACCCCTATGTTCATAGCAGCACAATTTACAATAGCTAAGATTTGGAAACAGCCTAAGTGCCCATCAGCAGATGAGTGGATTAGAAAACTGTGATACATCTACACAATGGAATTCTACACTTCTGTAAAAAAGAAGGAATTCTTACCATTTGCAACAGCATGTATGGAACTAGAGAGCATTATCCTAAGTGAAATAAGCCAGTCAAAGAAAGATAAATATCACATGATCTCACTCATTTGTGGAATATAACGAACAACATAAACTGAACAAAAATAGAACCAGAGACATAGAAGCATTTAACAATCTATAAGGGAAGGCGGGAGTTGAGGAGTAAGAGATCAACCATAGTACTTGTATGCATGCATATGAGCAAAACCAATGGACACAGACAGTAGGGGGAGTGAGGGCTTGTGCTTGGGAGAGGGGGTGATGGGGGATAGGTCAGTGGGGGGGAAACGGAGACACATATACTTTAAACAATAATGATTTTTTTTAATTTAAAAAGTTAAAATAAATAAAAATAAGATAAAATAACAATAAACAAATAAAAATAGAATGAAGAAATATAATGTGGAAAAAATAAAGAAGCAAGCAAAAAAACAAAGAAAAAATTTAAATAGAAGATAAAATAAAGAAATAAATAAATACAAAAATTGAAGTGCTGTTCCTTTCAGCTGAGTTTTAAGGCCCCATTGGCATTAATTTAATGCCCCACTCTTCTGCACTGTCTGCCACTTCTCAGTTTCCTATTAGGTATCAGCCCGGTGTTGATGTTCCAAGTGATCCACCCCTCCTCTGTTTGTGTCTATCTCCATCGCCTTGACTGCCAGTAGACAGGACCAGTCTGCCCACTTAGCCTCTCTGCCTGCTGTCAATCTTAATCTCTCAAGTGGCTCTTTGTTTCAGGGCTATAGTTAGGGAGGTTGCTGTATCACTTTCAGGGACTGAAAGGCCTCCCTTCAACACAGTCCCTGAGGGCACTTTGGGGCTTTTCCTTTGTAGCACTCAGGGTGTAGTCTGGGTGTGGCTGTATTGGTTGTCTAGAGACTTCTGGGAGCTCTTCAGGAGAAAATGGTTGCTTAGGTCCCAAGTGTCAGGACTCCCAGTCACCTCTCTTCAACCTGCTCTTCTCCACAGAGTCTCCCCAGACTCCACAAGTTTGCACCTCCATCTCCACCTCCACCTGAACCTCAGCCACAGATGAGTGTTTGTATTTTAAAAGCCTTGTGACCTAGGTTTAGCAAATAAAAGCAAAGACCAAACATAGGGGAAACAACTGCGCCACTGTGTGTTTCTCTCCCCGCCGCACTGCGGGGTTTGAGCAGTTCTTCAGGCCGCCCCCCCTGGGCTCAGTCTCTCGTGGCTGTGGACTTAGACCTAGAATCCCCTGCTGCCAGCAGCCCGGTGGACCTCTTTCCATAGTCAGATGTTATGCCTGTCCCCAAGGGATGCAGACTTGGTGCCCTGTGGCTTCCTTCTGACCCTCTTGGCTCAGAGGTCTCACAGCTTTCTCCAGCCCAGATCCCCAATCCTTACTGTTCTCCAGGCATCCTCTGCCCTTCTTGGCTGCAAATTGTCTCACCAGCTGTGTCTACTTCACCAATTCCTGGTGGATGTTATTTAATTTAGATGCTCCTTCTATCTGCCCCGGGATAAGGCTCAGGACATGTCTGCCTATTCGGCCACCATTTTTCCTGGGTGTTACTTTTTACTGGGCAGCTACAGCAGGCCAGACATTATTTCAGAAGTGGTATATGCATAACATAAATTATTTTTTTTTAAAAAAAAAAAAACCTTTTGTGCATTTTAGAGAGGAGAAACTAAAAGCCAAGAGAGGTAAGTTAAAATGCCACAGTGATGCATTTGTAGAGCTGTGAAAGTCCCCAAAACCTATACCATTTACCTCTACCCAACTGTAAATGATAGATTCTTTTTCATGAGCTGGAATTAGTTTTGCATGATTCTTCCTTTCTTCTTCTCCCTTTATTGCTCCATGAATATGAGATTATTAGAAGATAGGGACATTTATATTTTATTACTAAGGTGTGAGCCCAGGTTTATTTTCTCTGTATTTATGGAAAGAGTAGATCATGCCATGTGATATTATAACAAAGAATGTCCAAGAGCATTCAGGGATGGTGGGGATGGTAATGTGGATGATAACAATGATGTTGCAGGTGCATGTGAAATGGAACCATTCTTGGGTAAAATTTATTAGAGGAATCAGATAGGACATTTGAGAGAGAGTCTTGATTCCTTCTCATCTTGTTTTATGCAGGCTTCCCAGTTCATCAACTGCTGTGCACTGGCAGAAGATCTGCAGGAGCTCAGCTGCTTAGGCTGTAAAAGCAAAAGGTGTTTCCCTTACCCTTAACTGTTTATGAAGTGAAGGAGTTGGAGTACATATAAATTATAAGGGCGTGATAGGTATTTACAAGGAGATTCTGGATGAAGTGTAAGGATTTGAAGTTTGAGATGGAGTTGGATATAAACTGATGCTGAAGTGTACAGAGTGTAACTGCAGAATATAAAATAAAACATAACTAAAATATAGCCATGGCCGGATAGCTCAATCCTGTACACCAAAAAAGTTGTCTACTCCCAGTCAGGGTACATACCTAGGCTGTGGGTTCAGTTCAACCCCTGGTTGGGGCACATGCAAGAGGAAGCCAGTTGATTTTCTCTCTCTGTCTGTTTCTCTTTCTCTCTCTCTTTCTCTCTCACTCTCTCCCCCTTTATCTTTCTCTTTTTGTCTGTCTCTCTTTCTCTGTCCCTTTCTTCTCTCTATAAAATCAATAAACATATCATCAGGTGAGAATTCTAAAAAGTAACTAAAATATCCTATACTAATAAAAGACAAACATGTAAATTGACCATACTTTTGCTATGTCTTAAGCCATGCCCACCAGCCAATCAGAGCGACTATATGCAAATTAACCCAACCAAGATGGCCCTAGCAGCCATGGAGCTGGAGTGAGCAGGAGGCTTGCTTGCTCCAGTGATGGAGGAAGCCAAGGTTCCCCGCCTGCCACGGCCTGGCTCTGAGCTCCACTGAAAGCAACCAAGTTTCAATTATGGAAGGTAAATAAGCCCAGATACTTGCTTTCAGCCAGCCATGGCCACAGAGCTGGAGCGAGGAGGAGTGGGTTGCCCCTGGTGATGGAGGAAGCCAAGCTTTCCGCAGGCCTCTGCTAAAGGCAACAAAGTTTCAATTATAGAAGGTAAATAAATCCCAGAATAAAAAAGAAAAAATAAAAAAAGGAGAGGCTGGGAGCTTACATTGCCAGGGTGCTTGGCCAGCCTGAAAACGGCCCTCAGCCCCTCACTCAGACTGGCCAGGCACCCCAGTGGGGACTCCCCACCCTAAAGGGGGTGTGGCCAGCCTGAAAACAGCCATCAGCCCCTCATCCAGGCTGGCCAAACCTCCATGGGGTGAGGGTCCCCACTGGGGTGGACATCCTCTGAGAGGTCCCACACTGCAAGAGGGCATAGGCCAGGCTGAGGGACCCCCTGAGTGCACAAATTTTTTGTGCACTGGGCCTCTAGTCCTATATAATAAAAAGCTAATATGCAAATTGTCCCCTCGACTGGGAGTTCAACCAGGGGGCGGGGCCAGCTGGCCCAACCTCCCACATCCCCTCCCCCATACTGCCAGACCCGATTGGCCCTGATTGGGGCAGACCAGCTGAACCCCACCCATGAATGAATTCGTGCGCAGGGCCTCTAGTAGGAAATAAAACTCAATAGCAAAATTTCTTTGGTGTTTTTATCAGAGCATGAAAAAAAAATCTTACATCAAATTTTCTATGCTTTCTTTCTAAGAAAATGATCCCTTTTCTCTAAAATTTGTTTTGTTGAAACATATAGAAAGATCAGCATGCTGGTGCATGCGGACAGGCTAAATAGCCATCTCAGATGGTGGATAAAGAACAAATGACTTTATTTAAGGAAAGGAAATGGGAGAGGGATATCCAAAGAGACGGGCTGCACAGCACCAAGCCAAAGGGGCATGGGGCAAATGCAGGCAGCCCCCAGAAGCTGGAGTTTCATCCTTATATGCAGTCACCAGTTGTAAGCTCTTGTCAGTGGATCTGGGGGCTGAGCTGGGCTGAAAATGAAGAAGGAATGGAGGTGTGTGGTCAGGTGCCTTCAGGACAATTTCCATTCCTTACATGGTATGACTCCTGGTGTCCAGCAAGCCTTTCCTGGCCTTTGTTCTCCTGTGGGAGGAAGCTTACAAATGACCATTAGGATCATATTGTCCTATAGTCCCAACACAGACCATAATAGAAGAAATGAAAATACTGTAAATAATGCCTACTCCAATTGATAACCTAATGAATACTTATACACAAAGTCCCACATGGGTTTATATATATTATATTATGTTGTGTGGCATTCTATTGCACATTTTATTTTAATTCCACTAATTAAAGGACTCATCAGATGACTCTAGGCACCCTTTCTGTTGTGACATAGATAGAAACCACCGGTCCCTGGGCCTGGCCATAACCACAAGCTGCAGGCTTAATGAAAATCAAGCACCAACCTGTATTTTTTTGCAGCGAAAGCTCCCCTTCTTCCACTTATGTGTCTTTGACTCTATTTCTTGGTAGTTTTTTTTTTTTTAACCTCTTTATCTCCTGAGCCTGGAAATTGAGGTTTGATACCATATTTGAGATTTGAGGACCTCTCACTTTCCTCCTCCTTCTGCTAGGTTTCTCCTGAAGTTGTGAGTTGTACTAATTGAGCCAAACAGAGTCTTGCCCAAGTTTTCACAATCCAAAGACACGAGAGTGTATTTTTCTTGTGTTCCATTTGTCCTTTAGCTAGCTGTGTGTAAGAGGCATGTCGAAAAGGTAGCCTCTCAGGCTGCATTGACACGTGGCAACCATTCTAAAATAGTGTGGTACAGTTGAAAGAAAGGAGAGTTGGGATTAGAGGTATCTAGGTTGAAATTCAACTTCTATCATTCTAGGAAAACTTTTGCTTTTAAATTATAAAAATGATTATTTAAAATTCATTTTAAAGTTAAATTGTAAATGGAAAACTCACAAAAGTAATGATGAATAGATTTTGGTAGGGGGATTTATAATCTGATAAATTGCCTGAATTCATCTGAAAAATAATCATATTATTTTAAATCTTAGAACATATATACTTATGTACATAGGCGGTTAAGTTTTTCTTTTCGAGGCCTGTGAAAAGCAATTGAGGAGGTGACTCAGCTGTGAATCCAGTAAGCCGAACCAATAAGCATGGTCAGGCCGACCCATCAGGAGTCAAAACATCATCTCATCCGCATCATCTCTTTGAAGGACAATAGCTGATGCCTGCACATCCCCCAGGGATGCACCCAGCTGTTCCCAGCCTCAGCCTAGCCCCTTCCCCTTTATAATCCTGTCCCCTGCACCTTGCTGGAAGACAGGATTTGAATGCTTGTAAGCAACCTGTCTTCTTGGTTGGCTAGCCTTCTTAATAAACACCTGGTATGATTTAACCCTGCCTTTGTTACTGGACACAGTAATAGGCAGCCCAAGCCCACTTGGGGATTTCCAGGTAATAACTTTACTGTGAAAATTCAAAGAGAAAGAAAAGTTCTATAGAAATAGTAAAAACAAAAGTAATAGGAAATAAGTGTAGCAAATATTGACATTTAAAGGGCTATGATATTTAATATTATGAGAAGCGCTTGAATATTAGTAAGAAAATGAGAAATACTCTGATAAATACATTGACAAAAAGGCATGATAAGACAATGACAAGGAAAGTGATGCAAATGACCAATAAGCATTTGAAGAGGGAAGTTCTCAAAAATAATAAAAAGATACAATTAAACATAATAATGGGGTCCCACTTCCACCTACAAAATCAGAAGTATTTTTGATGAGTACTTTCTGGTACTGTTATGAGTAGACAGAGAAGTATCTGTTTGCATGGCTGTCTCCCAGGTGTCATTCAAAACTTTCAATTACTTCCTACAAGAGTTATCTGACCATCTCACTGATGTTTTTCACTCTGTCCCAGCACCGGCTTTACTCTCTTTATAAAACTTATGAATATCTAGCATTATCTTATTTTTGCTGCTAGAATAGTCTTTCAACTGGAATATAAGAAACCTGAAACTAAAACCCTACATGTGTACCCCCTTTAACCCCGTCAACATAAGAAACAACAAAACCTGTGAAGGATTTTTGTGAGTTTATTGGAACCAAACTGTCAACAATTGCTGGGAATCAAAATCTCATCAGATTGAGATAATGCTCAAGTATAGGAGTTTTGCATCTTGTTTTATACATTATAGTCAAAAAAGGAGACATAAGTGGGTTACATGAAATCTATTGGTGACAGATTAGGGAGGCGGGAGAAAGCAAAGTGGGGTGGGGGGAAAACCTCTGGGATTGGATAAAAAGTAAAATGATAGACACATGTTCTTTTGCATGGTAGGTATAGGATAGTTAACAGTCAACAATTACTTCAATAAAAATGAGGGGATTTGCCGAAACCGGTTTGGCTCAGTGGATAGAGCGTCGGCCTGCGGACTGAAGGGTCCCAGGTTCGATTCCGGTCGGGGGCATGTGCCTGGGTTGCGGGCACATCCCCAGTGGGAGATGTTTAGGAGGCAGCTGATCGATGTTCTCTCTCATCGATGTTTCTAACTCTCTATCTCTCTCCCTTCCTCTCTGTAAAAAATCAATAGAAATATATTTAAAAAAAAATAAAAAAGTGTTTTCTTAAAAAAAAAAAAATGAGGGGATTTGTGGTGTCCACAGAGCAGTGCCTGTGCTTTGAGGGGTCAAGAAAAAGGAAAATTTCTTTGACATTCCACAGATATGCTATGGTAGATGCAAAAAGACAATGGTCAGGCTTAGTTAGGGTAAAGATTGACCTTTGTCAGGGAAGATAACGGCCTAGGACATGACTACCCACCATAAACTCCTTTTAGGTAGGAACTGAATTTTAGACCATTCTTTGTGCTTGTCAGTTTAGCATGTGGCCCCTTTTCATCCACAAATCCCCCCCCCAAAAGGGGGGGAGGAGGGGATTTGTATGACTCAATAGACACACCCTGATTGAAAGGGTGGAAGAAGTGCATATATACACTTTTAGGTATCATAGTTCTGCAATATATGCATATCAAAGCTTTCAAAATTATCTTTCTTTTGACTCAGTAATCCCACGTTCACAGATTTATTTCTAGAAAATAATCAGAAATACACAAGTTTTATGTATAGTGATAGCCATCTCAATATTAGTATTATTTATAACAGCAAAAAAAATAATGTAAGTATCCAAAAATGCAGAAATGGGTAAAACATTTCTCTTGTATATCTAGCATGTAAAACTATGCAATTACCAAAAGTCATGTTTTCAAAAATTGATTAATCACCTAATTTAAAAAATAAAGTGAAAGAAACCAATATTTGAAATTTCATATGCAGAATAATCCAAATTTTGTTAATCTATGTATATAAATAAAAATACCCTACATGTATCATAATTCACTGACCTTTGAGGTCATAATTTCCTTTATGCCAAATTACAATTGTCTAAGTGCTCATCTATGGTGACTGAAATAATCCTTGTATTTTACCGTCCGACTTTCCCCAGTCATCTCTGAGTAGCCAAATGAATGATTCCAGGTCTCATAAACTCAACCCATCGATCACTGTCTCAAACACTGACCTCATATCTTCTGAGGCACCCATCTTGCAAGGCCCGTGTTTTTCTTTATACCAGTGTGAGCTAAACATGGCATGAGCCCTTGCCTTTGAATATCTCAATAGTCAGCTTTTTCTAATGTTTAATGACAGATACAATAGAGATACTGGAATTGAAGTACAATATAGAAAATAATTTATAAACCCTATCTTTGGGTTATCTGTAAAGAGACTCTGAGACAAAGAATTGGGTGCAGAAAATGTTTGGAGAAATTCATGTGAGATGAACTTGCAGGAAGGTGAGGAAGACAGATTTGGCAGAGGAAGGGCTGACCTAGTACACTTGACAAACCCCACTGATCCTACAGTGAGGTCTGGAGCTGGGAGGAGCCTTCACAGTTTGGGACCTTTAATTCCCCATGTCAGATAGTGTTGGCTATGAGCCACACCCTTTGAGAAGGCATACTCTTGCATGAAGCAATTTCCTGTGGCAGAAGATTATATCCAGAGAGAGTCTGTGAGCCTTCAGCAGCAATATTTTCAGTATCTGTGGGATGAGTTTCAGGAGCTGAAGAGGGAACCTGGTGCCATAACAAAATATGGCAGACTGTGTGGCTAAAATAGAAATTCCAAATTCAAGCCCTAGACATTCAGTTTCTGGTGAGATTTCTCAGCTTGTCTCGCGGACTGCTACTGTCTCACATGTGTTCGCACTGCCTCTCCTTGGGGCTTGTGCCAGACAAGAGAAGAAGCAAGCTCTCCGGGGTCTCCTCCCATCGGCCCAGTACCCCACATTTATGACTTCATTTAATTTAATCACTCCCTTAGAGGCCCCATCTCCAAACACTGGGTGAGGGTTTCAACATATGAATTGGGGGAAGCAGGCAAACATCCCTCCAGCACCCAGCGCTGCCCACTCCACAGCAGCAGGCTCAGCACCCTTCCCGGGCTCTTCCTGCCACCCCCCTGCTTTTCTCTCACCAGGTGACAGTTCTTTCTTCCTTCCAAACTAAGATGCACCTTTATGTCTCCACAGCTCAGAGTCTAGGTCAAATTGAATCCTGGCTCTTAGGAAAAGTGGGTGATTATTCTTAAGTCAAATCTGGGTACTCACTTTCTACCATGCATACTACGCTGATAGAATTGTTCAAAATAATGTATTGATTAGTACTTGCCATACAAATGCTATGTACCAAACTAATCCGAAACTCATTAGCCTAAAGCAATCATCATGTGTGCGTGAGTTGGCTGAGCTAGACTTCCAGGTAAAGAATTAAAGGCAGACAATTTATTGGGGGCAAGCTCATAGGAGATACACCTGTGGAAAAACAAGAGAGCAAGACTGAGCCAGGGGGAGCTGATCTTGGCTGGCTGTGTCGGGTTTGGCTTCAAGCTCTAGATCGAATCCAGGTTTGTTCCACATTATCTCTCATCCTCTTTGGGCAACCAGGTAGATGGGGCGTATTTTCTTCCCGGATATGACAGAGGTGGGAGTATAATCGTAGCTGCTCAATATGAATGGAACAATAATAATTAAAATAATACAACTAGTGAATTGTTTAGCACCTGAATTTGTTTTCTCTTAATTCCTGTAAAAAACAACCTTGTTCATCTCCCACCGCATGCTCTTCTGCCTCACGTTCACCAGTCTAATAAATTTCAACTCACTCTTCGTTTTCCCCATTACACCTTAGAGATATATTACACCTTAGTAGGAGGTCAACAATGCATTTGAAACCACAGTTGTGGTAATTTATTCAGCATACCAGTGTATAGCTTTTTCAGTGGTAGAGGACCATTCAAATTGCTTAGCACATCATACACAGAAAGGAAAATCTTCCTTTTCCTATCCCTTCCCCTTACAGGTTTCTGTTAGAAGTGCTCTGGAGCAAACAGGAGGAATGGCCAGGTCTTGAAACACATTTCTTGAGGACTGAGAGACAGAAGCAGGAGCAGGAGAGGTGTGGGTTGCCCTATTGACTGGCATGTGGGGCAGTACAGAAAACCAGCAGGAAACACCCCAGGGCTCTAAGGGATGGTGGGGATGGTGTATGGTGTGCAGGCAACCTGGCCTCAGTCTGCACTGCCAGCTCAGTGCGTGCACTGGCACCTCCCCCAGTGTGATGAGAGGTGCACCAGCCTCCCAGCTGCAGCTGCACAGCAGGCAGAGCTGCTGACCAACCTGCAGGGGGACCTCCCGCCAGGCCCCAGGGCCTGGTGCCCAGGACAGCAGGCTGCCAGCACTGTGAGAAACCTGCCGCTCCAGCCTCTGCTGCAGCCGTTTTACTGTCAGTTCCATGTGTTATGATGATCTAACATTATTTTTGAAATTTGCCATTTTAATCTGTGTTTACTCTTTATTAAACTTTAATATTTTTCTTTTATTTCCTCTCTTCTATATTCCAAAGGACACGGAAATTTTTCTTGTTAGAATTGTTTCATTTTTATTTTTCTGTTAGTTAGTTATTAATTAAATCCACATTTTGTTCTTCCTTGTATACTCTCATTGAACTTTGTATTATTCATGTCTTTTCTGTCATCCCTGTAGTCTGACCCCCTTCCCGACTTCACCCGCTCTGCTCCCACGGCCTGGTGGTCTTTATGTCTGATTTTAGCTCAGATTATTATAGTCCTACATCTTCTATCACTTTATCGAGCTGTCAATTATGTACTATGAACTTCACATATTTAAATGTACCATTTAATGCTTAAACATATATACACATACATATATTTAACAACACATTTAATAAATTATGTGCTACCTCAATGTTGTGTTCTCCCAGATTTTCCCCTGCTGTTCCCGGACTGCTTGCTGTACGAGAGCTTTCAAAGTAAATCATTTCGTGATAAACATTCAGAAGTGTCTATGACTTTAATTTTTAAAACTTTTAAACAATAATTTAGCAGAATCTGAAATTCCAGATTTGAAGTCCTTGTCCCACCTCTTTGAATGTGTTGCTCAGTTTTCTTTTTCCATTCAGCAGTGCTCTCAGGAGCTCTACGGCTATGTCCACCTGAATCGTATTTCTTACAGATAATCTGTTTCCACTAAAAGGACATATTAGATAGTTTCTCAGCATTTAATCTTCCAGAATTTAGCTGGAGTGCACCAGGTGTGAATATCAGTTCTCACTTCTTAGGCTCTCTATAATCTATGTTTGGTATGTGTTGAACCAAAAGAGAAAATAATATAATATGATTTAAATTATTGAATGTGTTATATCAGAAACTTTTGGAATTTCTTACTATTTCTGTTGTGTACACTCCCTCATTCTACAACAAAAGATAATGAAATGTTCAGAATCACAATAATTGGACAATAGTTGATAATGCCGGATAGGTTCCTTTCCTAGAAATTAGACATTGAGAGATAGTTATTCGGTCTCATGGTGGAACTAGCAACACATAAGCTCAATGATAATTACAGGCCAAATACTACCTCACAAACCAAATAATCAGGACAAAGCAAAATGGAAAATAAGAGAAGAATAAAGCATATCTGTGGAGCAAAGCAAAGATGAGTGAAGTCAAAAGAGCCTGGGCAGCCAGCACTGCATTTGCTTCCTATTCATTTCTGAGATCTGCCTTTGGCCATATGAGGTGATGCTCTCTCTCATCATAAGTTCATCTTCTTATGTTTCTAGTTTAAGCTTTATTGTATTATTTACAACTAAATAGCCCTGCATAAATTTCAGATAGTAGGTGGTGTGGTTTCCATATCAAACACAAATATCAAGAAACATGAGATGAAACAAGGTTTTCATACACATGAAATTTTTATCAAAAATATCGGGAACACCTAGTTAGATTGGGAATTGAAATATGCCATTTCACAATGTCATTACACAAGAGTAAGAAGAAGATATGCTTTTATATTTGCTTATTTGTGTAGAAGAACTTGTGATGGACTATGGATCGTTAACATTACATGGCATTTTCCACTAGGTTTCCTATGTTTCGTTCCAATTGGTAGGGCCATATGAGCAAGTACTCTTTGCTATAACAAGCCTATGGACACGTGCTTATTAGGATTTGGAGATTCGGTTACAGCCAATTCATTTAGAAAGTAATAGTACTGCCACAATTTCATAATAAGCAACTTTGAGGGACAGAGTGTCAAGTAAAACATTGATTTTTATTATAGTAATTCATAAGGTTAAACCTCATAATTAAAGGTCAACTGTATAGCACAATAGCTAGTGTTGGCTGGGCAAATGCATATTATACAAATGGAAATACAAATGGCAATCAATTTGAGGGAAAATGATATTGGAAACTCGAAATGACAATAAGGTGTGTGTGTGTGTGTGTGTGTGTGTGTGTGTGTGCAATAGATATATGTGAAATATGTAACAATGGTAGTGCTTTCAGAATTTCCCTATGGATTGTGTGAGAGATACCTAGAAGACATCTAAGCAAATATGCTGAGTAGCTATTGAGTTTAGAATTAAGTGGGAAGATTCTTGCCACAGATGTAAATTTGACTCATCAAAATACAGGTTGTATGTATAGTCCAGAGACTGGATAAGACATCCAAGGGGTGTGAAGATAAAGTCCAAATGCTAAAGTTTTGCAAACATCAAATTTTTGTGATTTAAGAAATGACAAATAAAATTAAGTTATAATAAAATATAAGCAAACTAGAAGCCTCGTGTATGACATTTGTGCACTGGAGGAAGTCCCTCAGCCTGGCCTGCCCCCTCTCGCAGTCCGGGACCCCTTGGGGGATATCTAACTGCCACCTTAGACCCACTACCCAGTCAACTGTCTGTGTCCTGGTGGTCAGTGCATGTCATAGCTAGCTGTTGAGTGGCCTTAGCATATCATTAGCATATTATGCTTTGATTGGTTGAACAGACAACTGGACACTTAGCATATTAGGCTTTTATTATATAGGATTACATTAAGTGCTCATGGGTACATAGTCCCTTCTTTCCAAAGTCTCACATGTGAAAATTATATTTCCTTTCTAAATTGCCAAAACTTACAATATTTATTTCAATCTTGATATAGAAAGAGGATGCTGCTAGGTTTCAGTGTCATTCAATGATCATGTAATCGTAAACATTACATGAATGTTATTTAAGATGTATGATAGCCTCCTAATTGCCTTGATCCTTATTGCCTGGAATTCAATTTCCATAAGGCTATCTGAATACATTTTAAAAAATAAAACTAATTGTGTGCTTATACTGCTTTAGTGGCCCCCTCTTGACCTTGTCATGTCCCACACATTCTCCATCTTCTTGCCCCCACTCATCTCCCCTGGTAGTATCTTTCATCACTTTCCTGCTGATCCCCTGAACTACTTAACACTTTCCCTGAAGTTTCCTTCTCACTTGGCAGCAGGCTTTCATACATGGTGTTCTCTCTGGGTAGAAAGCTTTTTCCTCCCTTGTGTGCTGACATTTTTGACATTCCTGTCAGGGAGCCCTTTCTGAACTCTTCAGTCTAGGTTGGGTGCTTTTTCAATCCACCTCTTGACATCCTTTCCTACTCGGTATTGCAATTACCAACATAATGAGTAAGATAATGTACCAGAAGAATAATCGTTCTCACTATTTGTTCCCTGGAGAATATTTGCCAATGTCTGGAGACAATTTTGGTTGACCCTATTAGGCATGAGCTACTGGCACGTAATGGGAAAAGACTGAAGATGCTGTTGAACATCCTACATTTCAAAAGACAGACCCTACAATAATGAATTATGCAGCCCATGCTGTTGATAATGTCAAGGGTAGGAAATTATGAACTAGAATATAGAGAGAACTACATGAGAAAAGTAGAAAGCAGTATGAAAACTAGGCCAACCTTATGGAGACTGGCTGTTATGGGGGCTGTTCAAGGCAGGGAGGATCCCAGTACCTGAGGGCAGGGAGGGAAGAATTGGGAAAAGGAAGATCTGTTATATTGAGAACACTGAGTAGATAAGAAAACAGGGAGAGGTTATCAGCTACATTTGTGGAGAAAAATTGGTGCATAAAGATGACAATCAGAGAAGTTTTCTTGATGAGGTGCTATGGGGAGCCCTCCTGCTGCCTTTTCACAGAAACATATTATAGAGTTCCACATTGCACTTCCACACTTCTTGAAACAGACTACTGTTTCTTTTAATTTTATGGCAACAAAACATGGAGTCTACTCCATTTGTTTGAACATGAGTCCCCTACCATTAATCTTCTATCATGCACTGTTTTCCCATGACAACAATATCATGACTTTGAATCCCAGTGGACAGTACAGGTAAAGAACATGCTGAACACTTTACACTTCCAGGCCAGGACACGTGAGATGTTAGTGTAGTCATTGGCATGCCCTTGTCTCTTTCCAGTGACACTTTCCCTGGTTATGACTTGGGTTCTGTCAGAACCAGCAGCAAGAGTGCCATATAGCTCTGCTGGTCTGACTGGCTCTGAGCCTGGGCAGAACTTGGTAGAGGGTCTTGGGGGATGGAGAAAGAGATGGAGAAGTTGTAGGTGTATAAGGAGTCTTTATTGCAGAAGCCAGTGGCCATATAGCCATTAGACAAGAACAGTCCTCACAGCAATGTCCATACAGGCAGGCAGCAGGACATCAGCTGGTGAATACATGTCTTTTCCAGAAAACAGCATATGTCTCTATACCCACAGCTATTCTCTAAGCAGCCACACGCTGCCTCCTAGACTCACTGCCTCACATTGTAGAGGAACTTAAGCTCTCCGGCTCAGCGGCTTCTTCTCTCTCTCCTGCCTAGCTGTTCTCTCTAGCAGACTTCTTCTCACTCCATCCTCAGCCAACTCCAGCCTACTCCAGCATACTCCAGCCAACTAGGAGGTCAACAACCTACTTTTTTTTTTTTTAATATATTTTATTGATTTTTTACAGAGAGGAAGGGAGAGAGATAGAGAGTTAGAAACATCGATGAGAGAGGAACATCGATCAGCCGCCTCCAGCACATCTCCCACTGGGGATGTGCCCACAACCCAGGCACATGCCCTTGACCGGAATCGAACCTGGGACCTTTCAGTCCGCAAGCCGACGCTCTATCCACAGAGCCAAACTGGTTTTGGCTCAACAACCTACTTTTATACCATTTAGACAAAGAAGTCTTTGTGCCACTAGTTACATCTACATGTTGGCTACTGAAGGACACAGTGTACCTTGTGTCCTTGCATCTGCTCATGGTATCTTGTCCTGATTAGGATTCCCAGGCTCAGAGTTCTTGAACATTCCATTTAGACACATGCTCAGAGCAGCCTTTGGTCATTCTGGTGTATTGATAACGAGGCCTTTGTGCTCCCATTGGCCTTGACTATCCAGGGACCTGGCATGGTTTCTACAGGTTCTCTTGCTGTCTTTTATGCCATGCCTCATGGCACATTCCCAGTGTGCTCCTTCTTTGTCATCTGCTACCCTGCTGGAACATACCCATGCTAGGATGTTATACCCCTCACCATCTTATCAATTACAAACCTAAAACGGAAGTAGTTACAAATGCTTCATAAGCATATAATTTACTCATTCATTCTAAGCATACTGGCATAATATATTTCTTCTATATTTAAAAAAAAATACTTTAAATAAATGAGAACAAAACAATGAATTACCATGTTAATATGTCAATATATCAGGCATTCTTAAAGTATACAAGGAAAATATCTGATACCAGGGAGATATTTCAAATTCATTCTTACTGGTGACTTCCTATAAAGCTGCCTTCAATACTATGTTGTTAAAGGCAGTACTTTATAATCTGACTAGAGGCCCAGTGCATTCCACATTGCCCCCTGGTGGTCAGTGCACATCATAGTGAGCAATCAAACTCCCGAGGGGACACTTTACATATTAGGTTTATATACTGCCAGCCAGGTCACCCCCAAGTGTCCCCTCCATGCTGTCCTGGTCACTTCTAACTGCCCCCCCTACTGGTCTGGTTACCCCCAACTTACCCCCCTGCCAGCCTGGTTGCCCCTCATGGGCCCCTCACCAGCCTGGTTGCCTCACGCAGCCTGCTGTTCAGTTGTTTGGTCATCCCTCACTAACCCCCCTACCAGCCTGGTTGTAGGAAATCATCTTGTGAGGGTGTGATTGTCAATTTGCATATTCCCTCTTTATTATATGGGACTAGAGGTCCAGTGCATGAATTTATGCAAGGGTGGGGTCCAGCCAATCTGGGCTGGGCCGGCCAAGGGGAGGGGCCATGGGTAGTTTGCCAGCTGGCCCTGCCCCTGATCGGGGTTGGGGGATGACTGGGGATAGGGCCTGATGGGGAGGGGCTGCAGGCAGTTGGTTGGCCAGCCCTGTCACCAATTGGGTGGGGCCAATTGGGGGCTAGGCCAGCTGGGGGGAGGGGCCACAGGCAGTTTAGGGGGGCCCGATCAGGGATCGAGCTAGTTGGCTGCCTCAGTGCATGTCATAGCAACTGGTCGTTCCCGTCACTTGGTTTTTATATATATAGATAGATAGATATTGTCAGCCTCTGGTAATAACCCTGATACTGTGTGTGTGTCTGTTTGTTCCTGTGTGCATATGTGTGTGTGTATGTGTGCACATGAACACATGTGTAATGGGTAGGAGGCTGGTCTAATTGTGTTATTTTCTGTGTAGTCTGGTCTATTTGTGTTATTTTCTATGTAGTACATCCTTATACATATACATATATACACTGACATATGGTCTCTAAAAAATTGCTTCTAAATTCTTCTTCTATCATGGCTTAGAAGTTTAATAAAATAGTCCAGGATTTTGAGTTCCAATTCAGGATATACACTTTTCTAGCTGAGATCTAAGAAATGTATTTTGTCTTTCTTACCTTTACGTGCCTTAATTCTAAAGTGGAAATTAGTCTACATATTCCATGAAGTTATTGCAAACATCATGTGCTTTGGGATGTCACATTGCTAGCAGGTACACCCAACAAAATCTATTGCCCTTTTGGTGAGTGTGATTAGGTGGAAATAAGGCCAGTAATAAAATATCAAAAATAGGGATAAAGCAGTGGTTCTCAACCTTGGTTGCACATTAGAATCACCTGGGAATCTTTTTAAAATCCTGATTTCTGGGCCTCATCCTTCAGAAATTCTGTTTCTTTGTTACTAATGTTGTGACCCCACCCCATAACAAAGAAACAGAATTTCTGGAGGATGAGGCCCAGAAATCAGGATTTTAAAAAGATTCCAAGGTGATTCTAATGTGCAGCCAAGGTTGAGAACCACTGGGATAAAGGATGTTGACATATAGTGCAACTCAGAATTCCCACCTCTAGATACATGTGCTTAAAGAGGTAAAAATACTGATATTGATTGCGAAATTTGTAATATATAAAATTGGGAATAATTTTAAAGTGTCCATTAACAGAAGAATGGGAAAATAAATTATGATAGGTTCATTCTATACAGCCTTTAAACAGGACAACTTAGATGTAAATGTTTCTCAGTGAGGTGACATCCTCCACAAAGAGAAGATATGAAGAAAGGCGACAAAGATGGCAATACAAAAGAGATTTCAATGATAATTCTTTCACTCCTTCAGAAATATGGAACAAATATTACAAAATATGAAAATGTCGTATCTGAATAACATCTTATTAATCTTGGTATTTTATATTCTAACTAGAGGTCCGGTGCACAAAAATTTGTGCACTCGGGGTTGGGAGAGGAGGTCCCTCAGCCTGGCCTGTGCCCTCTCACAGTCTGGGACCCATCAGGAGATAAGGACCTGCTGGTTTAGGCCTGCTCCCGGGTGGCAGAGGGCAGGCCTAATCCTAGGTGTAACCCCTGGTCGGGCTCAGAGCAGGGCCCATTGGGGAGTTGGGGCCCCGCCTCCTGTCATGCACAGAGCAGGGCGGATTGGGAGGTTGCGATGCCACCCTCAGTCATGCTCAGGGTAGGGCTGATTGGGGGGCTGGGGCACCACCCCCTGGCACACTCAAGGCAAGGTCCATAGGGAAGTTGCAGCGCCACTCCTGTCATGCACAGAGCAGGGCCGATCAGAGGGTTGGAGCTCCGCACCCTGTCACACTGATCCCGGTGCTGGGAAGCCTCCCTGCTCCGCTGATCCCAGGGCCAGGACGCCTCTCGGCTCCCCTGATCCCTGGCCCGGAGGCCTCTCGGCTCCGCTGATCACCGGGGCGGGAGGCCTCTTGGCTCCGCTGATCGCGGGGCCTCCGACTCCACTGATCACCGGGGCCAGGAGGCCTCTCGGCTCTGCTGATCGCGGGGCCTCCGACTCCGCTGATCACGGGGCCGGGAGGCCTCTCGGCTCCGCTGATCACCGGGGCCGGGAGGCCTCTCGGCTCCGCTGATCACAGGGGCCGGAGGCCTCTCGGCTCCGCTGATCACAGGGGCCGGAGGCCTCTCGGCTCCGCTGATCACCGGGGCCGGGAGGCCTCTCGGCTCCGCTGATCACAGGGGCCGGAGGCCTCTCGGCTCCGCTGATCACAGGGGCCGGAGGCCTCTCGGCTCCGCTGATCACAGGGGCCGGAGGCCTCTCGGCTCCGCTGATCACAGGGGCCGGGAGGCCTCTCGGCTCCGCTGATCACCGGGGCCTGGAGGCCTCTCGGCTCCGCTGATCACAGGGGCCGGGAGGCCTCTCGACTCTGCTGATCCCAGGCCCTGAGGCCTCTCTGCCCTGCTGCTTCAGGGCTGTTTGGCTTCGCTCTGCTTGGAGCCTGAGTATGCAAATTAACCGCCATCTTTTAGCTTCTATAATTGAAACATTGTATCTTTTGGAGTTGTTGCCTCAGGAGCTCAGAGCCCTGCAGCTGCGGGGATCCTTGACTTTCTCCATCGCCGGGGCAACCAAGCCTCCTATTCTCAGCTGCCTGGCTGCCAGCCGCCATCTTGGCTGACAGTTAATTTGCATATCTCGCTGATTAGCCAATGAAAAAGGTATCGGTTGTACGCCAATTACCATTTTTCTCTTTTATTAGTATAGGATACCTGGATAACATAAATGATTTTGTGTAAAATATGCTGATGTCTGTGTACGTATATGTGTGTGTGAGAGAGACTGACAAAGACAAATTGTTAATTTGAAAGAGACCTTCTGATCTGTTTAATAAGAATTTTTGAGGCTTTATTTGCTCTTTCTAGAGTAAAAAAAATAAGATAATTAAATCACAAAACCTTTTATTTCTGATCAGTCATTCACTGGATTTAATTTTCTTCTTCCCCTTTATTTCCTAAAATCCCAACATTCATTTTTCAGAGACTGGTAAACACAAGTTTTATTTTCTCTAAATTAATTTGTAGGTATTTAATTAATTTGTAAGTACATTTTTTTTTCATTTCTTTACTCAAATATTGTCTTAGATTTCTATGTTTCTGCACATTAATTAGAAGTTTGGTTTTAACTCTTGGGAATGATATTATTATTATCTATTTCCCTGTATTTGCAATTATGATTATTTACATTTGCCCCTTTAGTCTCTCTATCTGTGGTTTTCAAGATTGCCGTTGCCATTGCTTCAGGTACCTGCTTTGGCCTCTTGAAGGTTCTTATTAGTACACCTGGCATAGTTCCCATGCCTCTGGGCTTTTATGAGTTCCCAATAATTATTCTTTTGTGTAGTCAAGCTTGAAAAACACTGAATTAGGGTGATTTTCTGTTATTTTATCCTTTATTTTTATAGCACAATTTTAAATAATCATATTAAATCTTGCTTCTTCTCCCTAGTCTTTCATAACACTCCCCCTGGTTATTTATCCACATTACGTCTTTGCCATTCAAGTATCGAGATCATGAATCCCTTCTCTAAGAAGCCTTCTCGGAACCACTGACTGAATTAAGATTCCCCCACTTTTCACTCCTCATTGCTTTCACACTCACTTGCTATCCTCATTTAGTGCTTGTCTTTCTGAGGATAGAAACCATATCTATATGCATATTCCTACATTTAGATATATGATGAACGATGGATGACAGATGGATGACAGATGAGAGAGAGAGAGAGAGAGAGAGAGAGAGAGAGAGAGAGAGAATTGTTGGAAAGAAAATAACAATTTTTAATCCATCAGTGCTGAGTATAGGGCCTGATAAGATTTCTCAATGAACTAATATAACAAAATAATGGCTCAAAAACATTTAATTAGCTTTATTGAAGAGCAGACGTCCTCCTGGGCAATTAGCATCAAAAGGATCTGATTTTCTATTATGCCTACATTTAATATTCTCGAGCTGATATTTAAATATGTTTGGCTAACCACTTCAATTGTTCAGTATGCAAGATTACAGTCATTATATATATGTGGAAACAAAATCACCATCTAAATTCAAAGCAAAGTGGGAGGAAATCAACTTTCATCATTTTACTTTCAAGTAACCATTTTGCAATGGTAAATAAAATAAAATTAGTACCATAGATTAATACCTACTTACCTTGTGATAAACTTTCTGACACCCTAAACATGTAGGCACAATTAAGGAGCGGCTTTCACAAATGCATGCACTGCCTGTAAAGACAGTTTTCACTCAGCTTCCACCCAATGAATGACTTTAAAATTGCACCACCTCTATTCTTTCTTTGCGTACATTGTCATTCTAGTGCCACAGAAAATTTTTTATCACTGTAATAATTTTATTGAATTTTTATATGGAAACTGACCAACTGAGAAATATTTGCAACATGATTAGCACACAAGTCTAATTAAAGCTTAGAAGGCTAAGACATTTACAAAAACTATAAATGTTCAATAAACATATGAAAAGACATATACTCATCCTATCTAATAAAAGAGAAACATGGTAATTGGCGTATGACTGCTGCCCTTCCCATTGGCTAATCAGCGAGATATGCAAATTAACTACCAGCCAAGATGGCGGCCAGCAGCCAGGCAGCTGACTCGAACAGGGAGGCTTGCTTGCTTCAGTGACGGAGGGAGCCAAGCTTCCCTGCCTGCCTTGCCGGCCTCTCAGCTGCACTCTAAGCAGCATTGTAACAAATATAGAAGCTAAACAAAACCCCGGGCTTCAGCCAGAAGGACCGCAACATTGTTTCACATACAGAAGGGTAAACAAAGTCCAGAAACCTGCTTTCACCAGTGGAGGTCTTATAGCTGGAGCCGAGCCTCAGAGCTAAAGCTGGCCCAGAATTAAAAAAAAGGAAAAAAGGAGCAGTTGGGAGCTTCAGTCACCCGCCAGCCTGAAAATGGCCATCAGCCCCTCACCCAGGCTGGCCAGGCACCCCAGTGGGGACCCCCACCCTGAAGGGGATGTGACCAGATGCAAACAGCCATCATCCCATCACCCAGGCTGGCCAGACACCCAAGCGGGAACCCCACCCTGATACAGGACACCCTTCAGGCCAAACCAGCTGTCCCCCATCCGTGCACCAGGCTTCTGTCCTATATAGTAAAAGGGTAATATGCCTCCCAGCACCGGGATCAGTGGAGCCACGAGGCCTCCCAGCACCGGGATCAGTGTGACAGGGGGCAGCGCCCAAACCCCCTGATTGCCCTGTGGCTCTGTGTGTGACAGGGGGCGTGGCCACAACCTCCCCATCCGCCCTGCTCTGTTCCTGACAGGGGGGAGCTCCTCAACCCCCTGATCAGCCCTGCTCTGTGCGTGACAGGGGGGAGCTCTCCAACCCCCTGATCGCCCTGTGGCTCTGTGTGTGACAGTGGCGGCACCCCAACCCCCTGATCCACCCTGCTCTGTGTGTGACAGAGGGTGGTGCCCCAACTCCCCTATCGGCCCTTCTCTGTGCATGACAGGAGGGAACTCCTCAACCCACTGATTGGCCCTGCTCTGTGTGTGACAGGGTACAGAGCCCCAACCCCCCTGATGGGCCCTGCTCTGTGTGTGATGGGGGGAGCTCCTCAACCCACTGATTGGCCCTGCTCTGTGTGTGACAGGGTATGGAGCCCCAACCCCCCTGATGGGCCTTGCTCTGTGTGTGATAGGTGGCAGAGCCCCACCCCCTGATCGGCCCTGCTCTGTGCATGACAGGGGGTGGCGCCGCAACCTCCCTATTGACCCTGCCTTGAGTGTGACAGGGGGCGGTGCCCCAACCCCCCAATCGGCCCTACCCTGAGCGTGACTAGGGGTGGCATCGCAACCTCCTGATCCACCCTGCTCTGTGCATGACAAAGGGCGGCGCCCCAACTCCCCAATCGGCCCTGCTCTGAGCCCGACCAGGGTCTGCACCTAGGGATTGGGCCTGCCCTCTGCCACCTGTGAGCGGGCCTAAGCCAGCAGGTCGTTATCTCCCGAGGGGTCCTAGACTGCTGAGGGACCCCCTGGAGTGCACAAATTTTTGTGCACCGGGCCTCTAGTTGATAATAAAATTAAATAATCAGATGTAATTTCTATAATCTGTGAAATAGTAAAATAAATACTATCTTCCATGTGATCAATAGAATATATCTATTGGATTATGTACAATCCTTTTGAAGGATAATTTGGAAATATCTTAAAGTCTTAAAATGTCCATTCCTTACTTTTACTATTCATAGAGACATACAGGGATGCTTGTATAAACATTTATAAAACAGTAAATTTATTAAAATAAAATAACTAACAAAATGATGATTGAACTAACTATATGAGGGTACTATTATTGAATAGACCATTCTGTAGGGAATAGTCATCTATTGGCATATTCTTTATATTTGGAGAAAATATTTACAACATGATTTCCAAAAGGAGTAGATTTTTCATTGATAACACATGCTCAATATAAAGACCCATTTATATAATAATAATAGTTCTATATGATGATTTCGTCATTATTTAGCTCCATACCACAGCATGATCTCTGAATCCTGATCTGGTACCAAGCCTTTTTAGGGCTCCAGAGTGTTCTCCATGTATCTGGGTTGAGTGACATGACTAATTAAACAACACACACTTTTAATCATCATTTAAAAGAAAAACATAGTTATACTATGACATTTCAATGACTTAAAGATGGTCAGAAAAGTTTGTTCTCCAGAATATTCAGAAAAATTCCATATAGGATTGAAACAAAGTAATGTTTCTAAAATTGTATGGGGATGTAAGGGAGATTCTATAATTTTATCCTAAGGCATTCATTCTGGTAATCATAGTCATATTACCACAGTTCTATGGTAACTGATGAAAATGTGTTATTTAATTATCTTCCTTGATGCAATAATAAAAATACTGAAATGAAAGCAAAATTGATTTAAAATTCAGTTAATAAGGCTACCAACTGTGTACCTTTAAAAGTTTATATAAGGATCAAGCCATAATATATTCATCTCCTCAAATGTAGCTGTGGGAAATATATTAAAATATTTAAATGACATCCAGCCAAGATATCTGATCTTTTCTTCCTCACAATATATAATCAACAACACACCTGATTTTTGAAAACTCAGGCAGAAATGGACAACCTGAAGCTCTAACAAACTCCTGACCTGTGCTGGCTTCTCCTGCATTTTCATGAGACATGATGTAACTCACTCCTTCCACTGATGTTTTCAGGGCTCTTGGCAGCATCTTTGCTATTCATTTATTCAATCTAGAGTAATCTGTGTTTAATAAAATTCTGGAACATGTCAGAATGAACAATTAAATATGATTGCTGTCATTGACAACTAGTACTTATTGCTAAAAATCTCCCAGGCACGAATATGAGCATTTGGGGCTTATCCTATCTAATAATAGAGAAACATGGTAATTATCTGTACCTCCAATACCCTTCCCATTGGCTAATCAGTGAGATATGCAAATTAACTGCCAACCAAGATGGGGGCCAGCAACCAGGCAGCTTGAAGCTAACATGAGGCTTCCTTGCTTCAGTGACGGAGGACTTAAACGTTCCCCGCCTGCCTTGCCAGCCTCTGAGCTTGCAGTTTGAAACATTGTTACAAATATAGAAGCTAAACAAAACCCCAGAAACCTGCTTTCAGCCAACCTGGATCTCAGAGCTGGAGTTGATACAGTGTTTTGATTATAGAACCTAAACAAACTAGATACCTTCTTTCAGCAGAAAGAGGCCTCAGAGCTGGAGCCAGAACTAAAGCTAGCCCAGAATAAAAAAAAAGAAAAAAAGGAGCAGTTGGGAGCTTCAGTCACCCACCAGCCTGAAAACAGCCCTTAGCCCCTCACCTAGACTGGCCAGGGACCCCAGTGGGGACCCCCACCCTGAAGGGTGTGTGACCAGCTGCAAACAGCCATCACCTCCTCACCCAGGCTGGCCAGGCACCCCAGTGGGGACCCCCACCCTGATCCAGGACACCCTTCAGGGCAAACAAGCCAGCCCCCACCCATGCACCAGGCCTCTATTCTGTATAGTAAAAGGATAATATGCCTCCCAGCACCAGGATCAGCGGAGCCACGAGGCCTCCTGGCACCAGGATCAGCATGACAGGGGGCAGCGCCCAAACCCCCTGATCGCCCTGCGGCTCTGTGTGTGACAGGGTGCGGCGCCCCAACCCCCCCACCCCACGGGCCCTGCTCTGTGTGTGATGCGTTAGAGCCATAACCTCCCCATCGGCCTTGCCCTGAGTGTGAGAGCGGTGGCGCCCCAACCCCCTGACCAACACTGCTCTGTGGGTGATAGAGGGTGGCACCCCCACCCCCCCACCCCACGGGCCCTGCTCTGTGTGTGATGGGTTAGAGCCATAACCTCCCCATCGGCCCTGCCCTGAGTGTGAGAGTGGTGGCGCCCCAACCCCCTGATCCGCCCTGCTCTGTGTGTGACAGGGGGGAGCTCCCCAACCCCCTGATTGACCCTGCTCTGTGCGTGACAGGGGGTGGCGCCACAACCTCCCCACGACCCTGACTTGAGTGTGACAGGGGGCGGTGTCCCAACCCCCCAATCGGCCTTAACCTGAGCATGACTGAGGGTGGCATCGCAACCTCCCGATCCACCCTGCTCTGAGCCTGACCAGGGGCTTCACCTAGGGATTGGGCCTGCCCTCTGCCACCCAGGAGCAGGCCTAAGCCAGCAGGTCATTATCTCCCGAGGGGTCCCGGACTGTGAAAGGGCACAGGCCGGGCTGAGGGACCTCCCCTTCCCCCCAAGTGCACAAATTTTTGTGCACCGGGCCTCTAGTCTGTATAATAAAAGGCTAATATGCAAATTGTCCCCACAGGCAGGAGTTCAACCAACCAGGAGTTAGACGTGCACTGACAACCAGGGGGTAGCAGGGAACATGGTAGGCGTCAGCGAAGCAGCACTTGCAGCAGCAGCAGTGGAGGCGCTGCCAGCCACATGGGCCCCTACGAGAGCGGGACTGCAGCGGGATGGTGGAGTAGGTGAGCAGCAGCACCAGGTCAAGTCTGGTGTGAAGAGAGGCCCTGGATGGCAGTGGTGGCAGGCAGGTGGGGAAGGGAGGCCCTGGCTGGCAGCTGGCAGGTGCTGGCAACCCTACCCAGGAATGAATTTCATGCACTGGGCCTCTAGTTTTAAATAAAGGAGAAGTTTAATTGAAGTAACTATTCAAGATAATGGCAGTTAAATGCTGCCATGCACAGGGTGCACTTCAGACTAATAGGAATATGAACACAGTGTTTTTCTTTCTGTTTCCACCTTTCTTTCCTACTTGCTGGCCCAGGGATTGATTTTCGCATGGTGAGGCCTTTTAAAAAATGTATTTTTATTTATTTTAGAGAGAGAGGAAGGGAGGGGAAGAGAAACATGAATGTGAGAGAGAAACACTGAACCAGCAACGTTTTGGTGCATGGACACAACCAACTGTGCCACATCAGAAAGGGCTGGTCAGGCTTTTGACTGAGGGTGTGATCTGCAGTTATTGGGCTCATCTCCTGGGGTGAGATGAGGAGGGAGCAGGAAAGTGACCATTTCTGAATAAGGCAAGAGAGGATGGGCCCTTGAGATGGGCTATAGAGGACAATGCCCTCTAAGTAAGCACAGAGAGAAAATAATAAATTGGATAGTGAGCAAATAAAATGAGATTTTATCTGAATTTTCATGTGAGAAAGTACTTTGATAAATGTCTCCCTTTTGCACCAATTGTATATATAAAATGCATGTGATGCTTATCAGTTCCAACATGCAGCGCCTGCTGTGTGTACATAATACCTGTGTGTGTTTGCCTGCACAGGCATGTATGGAGAGACAAGAGATACATAATGTTTAGAGCAACTGATATAAACACATATATTTCCTTTGATAAAATTATTGAAGCTGCTGAAAAGGATAATTGTGTTTTTTCTAACCCCTGCAAACAAATTTCCCATTATGGATATAGAAATGCTTCAAAATGGGAATGTCACATCACTGTCAAGTCACTGGGCTCCCAAGAACAACCATTAGGAGGAATTCACTGGGACATATGTGAACACTTCACTCCACTGAGAATGGAAGAGCGTGTCTGAATGGAGAGCCTTGGGAGTTCCCTGTGACCCTGCATCGGCGGTCGCCCCAGGGGAAGGCCATGGCCAGCGTTGGCCACAGGGGTGTGTGAGGACGAAAAAGAGAGACGAGGAACAACACAAAGGAAGGAAAGGAGGGAGTGAGTCTCTCCTCACCCTCACCCGCACCCTCACAAACCCTTGAGGGGCTAGAATGTCACGCTAGTGGGATAAACATCACGTCTCTTACTGGGTCAGATATTAAGCCATAATCTAGCTTAAGGAAAACCCTGGCTGTGCTCCATTATATGGTTGATCAATAAGTAAGGAAGGACCTAGACAATCTTTTACTTTTTTTAAATCCATGGTAGGTTTTTTATACAGAACTTTTTCTAGGTAATTCTTCAACCTACTGGTATTTCAGCCTGCTTTTATGCCTATTCAACAACTGATAAATAAAGTAGAATCTGACTTGATTGGTTGCACACTATTTCACTTGAACCATTAGCCCCTCCCTAATTCATCAAATCCAGGGGGTGAGTCCTGGATATTGGCTAACAAACCAGCTTTCCCACTTTTCCACTATCCCTTCCATCTCATCCTTCTATACTAACAGAGGTCTATCTTCCTAGAGGAAAGTGCTACCGTGGTCGGCAAACTGCAGCTTGCGAGCCACATGCGGCTCCTTGGCCCCTTGAGTGTGGCTCTTCCTAAGCCTTAGGACTACCCTAATTAAGTTAATAACAATGTACCTACCTATATAGTTTAAGTTTAAAAAATTTGGCTCTCAAAAGAAATTTCATTTGCTGTACTGTTGATATTTGGCTCTGCTGACTAATGAGTTTGCCGACCACTAGCAGCTAGCACATTCTATCACAAACACACACACACACACACACACACACACACACACACTCCACTATCCAATTAACCCATGTTTATCACATGCTTTTTGAGGATGGAATCAATATCTAGAGAGTGCACAGGCATCTTCTCTTAGTTGTTCCTGTCAATGATATTTCTCATTGATTGGTGGCTGAGACGGGAACCCCGTTTCTGTCTGGGGAACAGCCACATTGCACTGCTCCTTACTGCTTGGGATGTTTGTTTGCCATTTCATTTAAAAACAGTGGGGTTTTTTTTCAAAATCAATTTTAAGATTTTTTAAGGGTAGGGAAGATATTTTATATTTAATATTGCCTCAAAAATTATTTGCATACTTATAGGAGCTGGAGAAATATTTGTCGAATGAGTGAAAAATTGATAGATGGCAAAAGATGTAAGTATAGGCAATTATCAATTACCTCAAGGGCAATTTCTCTATAGTTGGTGTTATATTGCATTATTTACATGCTCTTATTCACAAGCTTCTCTTTACTATCACTTTGCCTAGCAACTTATATTTGAAAACCTCCAATAAATAATTGCAGTTGATTGTTTACTATTAGTAGACTCAAACTGTTCTTTTCCTTTAAATATTTCTTCCATCTCATGTATTCTATGGAATACAGTTTTGCATTCTATGGAATACAGTTTGAGTGGCAAGGAAAAGTCCCTTCAAGTAAGCAGCAAATTAAAACTCTGACATAATGCACCAGGAAAACTGGAAGAAATGAAATGAGATAAAACACATCAATGAGAGAGAGAGAGAGCGAGAGAGAGAGAGAGAGAGAGAGAGAGAGAGAGAGAGAGAACTATATTTTGATATGGACTTTACAGTAATCTTGGAGAAAGCTGGTTATTTTCTGAATAGATTGGAATAATTTGTTAAAGTAGAAGGGGAGAGGAGGAGGACGTTGCATACAATGATCCATTTTCAGAGTTCTTCCTAAAATGATCCATTTTCAGAGTTCTCAGAATTTGTTACACACATTTCAACTAATAAATTCCACATGTGCCCCAAAACCAAAACTAAAGAACTGTCTCCTCCTTCGGACACCAGAACTCCCCTCTCACAGTCTGAAGCCAACAGTGTGCAGTCTGCATTGCCAGTGGTGTTTCCTGAAACACCGTCCCGAGTGGGGAGGCCCAGCAGGAGTATGATGACTCAGGATGGAGAGACCTGAGCAGGACACAGGCACAGCAGGGAGAGGGCAAGGTGGCATGGTGCACAGCTCATGCTAAGGGAGAACCTGTGTGCATATGTAGATTCAACTGTCCAGTGCAGAGGGATTTGCTCACCCTAGAAAGTATCTTGGTAACAGGTTTTAAGTCAGAGCGTCCCTGCGCATATCTGCCTTTTAGTGACAGAGACTTTGCTTATCTTTACAAGATAAACACTGTAATTATAGACAGGAATAAAATGTGAAATCCATTTAAAATTATATATATGACGTATCCATGACATGCCAGGACCTTGGCATTAAACCCAGGGCATGCTCAATTGGGATTTTTCAAAGAAACTTCTTAATGAGGTGACTTTTTAACAAGGTGTTCGCAGTTAGGGAACCACAAAGTGTATGTAGACACTCAGAGACCAGCTGCAGTGGGAAGCCACCTGCTCCCCTGGACCTGGTAGAGCAAAGGGAGGAAACGGTGTTAAGGAGAGCGGTAAAGAGCTGGTGTGAGCAGGGCCACCTGCATTGCTGCCCTAGTGCCACCTAACCTGTACACACAGCATTGCAGGTGACCTGGCCTAGACCGACTTATTTAAAATTCACAAATTCCCTTAGATCAACCTGTAAACCCATTTACATCACCCTAGATGTTATAGGTGTGTGTAACCACATCGAGCAATCCGCTAGGAGTTTAACAGAAGGGCTGAGAGGTAATTGGTTAAGCTGCTTTCATGCCAATGCCACCCCTGACGTTGATGAATGGCAGACCTGTCTTTTCAGGGACAAGCCCAGGATGACTTTCAGGACCAGGGACTCCTCTGGCTCAACCTTCAGGGGCTGGCCCAGCAGCCTGGAGGACGCCCTGCTGACCTCTGCATAAGCTATTCTCCTGATGCCCTCCTTCTAATACTGTTATCCCCCGGGTGGAGATTTTCTTCCGTTTGCAAACATGCAATCTATTAAAGGCATGTTTCCAGCTGCACCTGCGTAGGAACGTCTAACTGTGCCTGCGATGAGGAAGCTCCCTGGATGCTTATACAGAATTTCCCTGAATAAAGACGAATGGATGTCCCAACCCGTGGTTGGCAAATGGCGGCTCGCGAGCCACATGCGGCTCTTTGGCCCCTTGAGTGTGGCTCTTCCTAAGCCTTAAGAGTACCCTAATTAAGTTAATAACAATGTGCCTACCTATATAGTTTAAGTTTAAAAAATTTGGCTCTCAAAAGAAATTTCAATCGTTGTACTGTTGATATTTGGCTCTGTTGATTAATGAGTTTGCCGACCACTGCAACTGGTTTGGCTCAGTGGATAGAGTGTTGGCCTGTGAACTGAAATGTCCCAGATTCAATTCTGGTCAAGAGCACATGCCCAGGTTGTGGGCTCGATCCCTATTGGGGGACTTGCAGGAGGCAGCCGATCCACGATTCTCTCTCATCATGGATGTTTCTATCTCTCTCTCCCTCTCCCTTCTTCTCTGAAATAAAAATAATATATATTTTTAAAAAAAGACGAATGGAATTCCTTGTTTGTATGCAGATTGCTTTGGTGAAGTGGTGGTCTCCACTCGCAGGGGGACAAGGTTTGTCTAAGGGCTTTCAATAAAGTGCATTCTTTCACATACATTTTCTCAAGGTTGGCTTTTGGCTGCTGAGTACTCTGTCATTGGGCCTGGTCTCGTCCAGTAACGCCAGTGCTGTAGCCCTGATGGGCGCAGGGAGGGGTGGGGAGTGGGGGTGGGAGAGGTCAGCGCCTGTGTCTGTCTGTCTGTCTTTCTGTCTGTCTATTCCCACCTTCTCACCTCTTCTCCACCTTCCCATCAGCCCCATGGATCTGGAGCCAAGGAGGGAGGGACCTCAGGCAGTGTCTTCCTGGGTGATAAGCCTCCAGAGACACAAAACAGGAGGGAACAAACTGGAGAATAAAAGTGGAGAGTAAATGCTGAGAAACCATCACACAGGGAGTGATGCCTTTAAATAAATATTACAAAAGAAGCAGAAGTTATATGTATAGCAGCATTTTCCAGCTGAAAACTAAGCTGATACCTGAATTCTGGTTCCACATCTGCCCTTAATTTGCTGAGAATTTCAAAAGCATCCCTCCCTCCAATCCTCTCTGCCTCAATCCATAAGGGTATTTTTATTTACCTTTTTTAAAACAAAAGGGTTTGTTCCTATACATGTGACAAGGGTTAAAATGAGCCATGCTTCCTGGGGACAGAATGTGCACAAACCCAGGACCCCGAATGTTCTTGGCACGGGAGATGCATCTCAGTGACGAAGTCAGTGCAAACGGCGGGTGCTGTGGGCCTATGAACTCATAAACGTGCGCTTGAGCATTCTTTAGGAAACTTCAGAGGAGGCCTCATCAGAAGGAAACTTGGTGACAAGGGAAGCTCTGGGTTTGGAGCAGAGGAAGCTGGGTTCTATTTTCAACATAACCATTAATGGTGCGTTTTGAAATTCTTTAGATTTTCAAATAGCATTTCAAAGGTAATTTGGGTTGAAGTTACAAGTAGGCAAACATAGCAGAGTGTTCCCTTTCATATACTTTTCTATTCATCTGCAAATGTCTCTGGTCTGCAATTTGCCTTAGGAAAATGCATGCGATTTTCTTTGATAAACTAAAAATTCCAGCCTCATGCTGCTCTTTTGGGGGAAATCATGAGGCTCCTGTAAGAACAGGTAAACATAAATGTAACTTGTCAAAAGTACTAATATTTAAAACATTGGAATTATAGTGATTGCATGCATCCTCTTTTAAGGGCTCCTGTGAAAATCATCACCTAACATCACTCAGTTCAAAAGGTGTTACTGTCTCAGCTCCGATGCTTTGGTTCTAACATGCAGAACCAAATAGACACCCGACACAGAGGGGCAGGGAGCTCCGGGCAGAAGCTGAAGAGAATAAGCCTGGTGGACGCTGATCAATGGTAGGGAGGCCTCATGGAGTCCAAGCGGGGCGTTAGTGTGCTCCAAAATAGCACAAATCAGACACGATGCACATGCAAACATTCCCCATGTCCATCTTTACCTTTGGTCAATATTCCTTTAATTGGAACTCTCCCCTTCAGGCTTGCAGGTCTTAAAACATCAGATGTTAAATAGTAAAAATATTTTTTCCATGGCCCTTCAGATTTTTTGCCTGTTGATATCTAGTGTGTAGCAGTTTTCTTTTATAAGTAGTACTGAAATAAAATAAAGTCCAACCAAAATGTAAAAGGTAATAAAAGGTTTGCTAAGACCATTTAAGAGACACTTACTCGATTGTATTAAATATGAGCCCCCAAATTATCACAGGAATGGGAATTCTAACTAAAGAAGGCTGAATAACACCATTTCTGTTTCACTTCTCTTCATATGAAACTTGCTAAGATCCACAAAACAATCACACAAAAAAAATCAAAGCCAAAGCTCTTTTCACCACAACATGAATATGTTTCCAACTCTAAATGCCATGCTTGAAGATTATTGGCTAAATATAGTGATACTGGACTCAAAACGAGGTACAAGGCTAAAGAAGCTGCTTACCCAGACCCTGAAAGGGAGAATATGGGTGCCAATGCTCATGCCCGGGGGAAGGGAGGGTGAGGCATGCTCAGGAACTTACAGCAGATGCTTCCGAACACAGGTGTGCGCCCATGTCCCCTCTGTCTTCATCTGGCCTCCTGGAAGAGAGAAATAAAAGAAGGAACAGAAATCATTAGCTCTCAACATGGAGGGCTTGTAACAAAGGTTTCTGTGCGCCACACTGCCCCACTGGATGTGACACATAAGGAGGCATTTTCCCAGCTCCCCATCCCAGTCCTCAGACTATTGCCCTCCCACTACCTTCACCCTCTGCCTCCCTCCCTGTCTGCCTCCTGCTATCAAGTGCCAGCCCTGAGCAATCTCCTGCAGGGACCGCGCTTCCTTTAGCTGTCTAAGGCTGTCCTTCTGTTTTAAGTATTGCTTAGGTTTTAAACACAAGTATATCCTTCTGTAAATTAAATATCAGATAGGAAACATTAAAAGTCATTAATTAATGCCTCAAAGAAGATAGAAGAAATTAATGACTGAAATTATAATACCATCATTTTAAATTCTACTGAATATATATTATTTATATACACATATATGTATAGAACCTATTTGTAGAAATATGTAAAGAGAGAGAGAGAGGAAGAAAGAGAGAGAGAGAGAGAGAGAGAGAGAGAGAGAGAGAGAGAGAGAAGGAGAGAGAGAAGAAGAGACAGAGAACACAAAAGAGAGAGAGGTGCCCCCTTCTGGGGGTGTGTGGGGCCAGTGGCACTGGAGGGATGGGTGATGGTTTACGTGCTCATGCTGTCTGGGTGCACTTCACAGTCCCAATTCAGATCCAGCACCCAGAGGCATCTACGTTTGGATTCAGAGTCCTGACCAGCGGTCACAGAGCTTTCTTAGTTTTGGTATGTTATGTATTGTATTATTTTTTGTGGGTCTTCCCAGAAAAACGGTCTTCCTCTATTTCTATACACAAATATCCCCCAATCCCATATTAGCCATATCACGTGAAAAGTAAGAGAATTTTCTGTCATTATTTATCATCTCAAGACCAATATTGAGGAAACAACACTGTCGTTTCCTATATCACTCTGCCTATAACACAACTGGTCTTCATTTTCTCTTAATTCATAATGATAACCTGGTTATTATTTAACAGGAAAGGAGCACATGGGAGACCAGATAATACAGGCTGCCATTTATGCGGCTTTGCCAGGAAGCTGCAGTTCACACTCTCCAGGTCTAGTCCCTGCAAAGTGCTGGGGGAAGGGATTGGACAGACAGTCTTTAGATGATGCCCAGTGAGACCTGGGGGACCTGGGAAGGGGCTTACCTGTCAGTCACACCTGGGAGCAGGTCGCTGGCCAGAATAGGGAGCGTGGGGATATGTGATATTTAAACTCCTGAGCGAAGGGGGTTCTCTCTCTCGGGCTGCTGGCCCTCTCGCTCTGCTCTCTGGGACTCCTGCTGCAGGGCCACGCTCCCTGCACTCGCCCACGTGCCTTGCAGCAGGTGGGACCCTCACGATGGACTCTTGGATGCAATCATCCTGATGCTACATCAGACCTGCTCTACTGTGGAATGGGAGCTCTGGGCACTGGCTTTGCTTGTGGCTCTGCTGGACCCCAACTGCACCTTCGCCAGGACTGGTTTAAGGGACACGTGACTTTGGAAACTGAGAAATATAATTCCACTCATTCTCCTACACGGGTCTTGGAAAGTTCCTTTTCTCAGGATATTGCAAGAACCCCACTCCCACTAGTGACGGAGAAATTCCAACCACTCATTTCTCCAGCTACATTAGAATGTAAACTATTTGAGCCTAAAGGAAAGGAAGAGGGATGGGTAAACATTACTGAGCTCTGTTTATATAGCATGCATTGTCACATTCTCATTAAACTTGGTGTTAAAAAGTCCCTCTGACATTGATATCATTGCCCACATTGCAAAGATGGGATAATTAGGCTTAAATGGGGTATATAACGTGCAAAAGGAGTCTGAGCCTGATATTGCAACTGTGACCACAGGCTCTGAAGACGTACTGCGTTCGCCATAGTATGCAATTCCAGCTGAGGCTGTCTCCTCTAATGCTTCATCATACATACCAGGGAGTGAGGCTCAGCGTGAGCACTAATTCACACGGCGAATTTGAGTGCTTTTGTACAAACCCCACTTGTTTTGTGCCAAACAAGCCCTGAGCTGGCCCCACTGGAATGCAAGTGCTTTTCTGAACCATGAAGCTCCCCTGCCTGGTCTTTTTTATCTTTTTAATCCTCAGGTCACTCTTGTTCTTATCTATCTGCACAGTTCCTGAGCACAGGGGCCAGGCAGGAAGTAGGTTCCTTTTGAAGATCTCACAAGTGCAGCCCAATAATTGAAGTAAGCGAGAATTAACACTCCATTATAAGCTAGCTAATAGGAAATTTAAAAATCAAGCCCCAGATCAAGTTCTGCAATATACACAAACATTAACCAGAAACTGTGAAAATGAAATCTCACTGTTCTACTTTTTTGCTCTCAAAACATCTTGCATGGCCTTAGTTGGTTGGCTCAGTGGATAGAGCATCAGCCTATGGACTGAAGGGTCCCGAGTTTGATTCCGGTCAAGGGTACATGCCCAGGTTGTGGGTTCAATCTCCAGTAGGAGTCATGCAGGAGGTAGTTGATCAATGATTCTCTCTCATCATTGATGTTTCTATCTCTCTCTCCCACTCCCTTCCTCTCTGAAATCAATAAAATATATTTTTAAAATAAATGAATAAATACTGTATTTTTCTGTGTATAAGACACTTTTTTTCATTAGACTGAAAATCATGGGGCATCTTATACATGGAAATCAGCCAAGGAAGGAGCTGCGGGTGTGTAACTGCCCGCACCTTGTCAAACAGGCTTCCTCCAATCATGAGCCTTGTTGTTACTGACATTAGCTGATGCCATAATTGGAGGTGGAGATGGAGAGTGCACAGATGCAACAGGGACCAGAGTGTTCTGAGACTATAAAGATGTTAAAAAGTAAAAAGATAAATACCTGTAAGTGATTGTCTTAGTTTGTAAAATTCAAACTGAATACCATCAGCTCTGCAAAAGAGCATGGAAATAGAGCTGCAGAGAGAAAATTTGGACCCCCTCCCAACTGAGTGTGTGATCAGACACTGGAGAAAACAGGAAGAACAACTCCTTAAGATGCCAAAAAAGAAGAAGGTCTTAAGACCAAAACCAGCAAAATGTTTAAAATATTGATTTCTTAATTTTGGGTGGGAAAAGTGGGGGGCCTCTTATACATGGGGGCCTCTCATACATGGGGGCCTCTCATACACGGAAAAATTATGAAAAATATGTCTTGCATGGAAGTTTCTTTGAAAGCAAATGTTACAATATTCTAATTGTGTATTTCAGAGAATCATGTTTTAGAATTCTGTGACCAAACCTCTTCTAAACCAACAGTAAGACACAAGCCCCTTGCCGAAACCGGTTTGGCTCAGTGGATAGAGCGTTGGCCTGCGGACTGAAAGGTCCCAGGTTCGATTCCGGTCAGGGGCATGTACCTGGGTTGCGGGCACTTCCCCAGTGGGGGATGTGCAGGTGGCAGCTGGTCGATGTTTCTCTCTCATCGATGTTTCTAACTCTCTATCTCTCTCCCTTCCTCTCTGTAAAAAATCAATAAAAAAGAAAAAAAAAGACACAAGCCCCTTAATGATCAAACTTTCCATGTTTATCCCGAAGGGTATGCAGTAACATAGACATTAGGTTTTAAAGTCCTAATCCTGGAATAGCAGGACATGTTTTGAAAGTACTTTACCTAATCCACATGTATTGAATACTAACATTTCGAACACCCACTATTCCTAATCAACAACTTTTCTAACACACATCAACCTTTCTAGTTCATTTTCTTGATGGATAGAACAGCCTCTGATATAATTTGATGAGAAAGGAAGAAGACTTACAGTAGCCACTTCTGTAGTGTGGCCTTTCTTATCTAAACTTATCAGATCTCCCTGACATGATGAAGACACTGACAGACCCTGGTGTGGAATGGAAATCATCTAATATGCACATTTATATCACGTGGCCTAGATTAATTATTTAAAGGAAACGACTACTTACAGATTTTCTGACTCATCTCCCCCCACCCCCCCGCCTGTGATCACTTGCTCACTTAACTCTCTTGACTGCCTTGCTTCTCTGATACTCTGATATCCTGACTTTCAATACAGGTGTGTTTCCAAGACCCTGACCTCATGCTCCTACCCTGTTCCACTATAGTCACCCTGGGCGTAGGCTAGAGACTTTCTGCGCCTGCTTGGCCCTGCTTTCTCCCAAACTGCATGCTCACAACCAGCATGGTTCACACTATGCCTCCTGAGTCTGTCTGGTCCGGAAAAGAAGCGCCAGGCTTCAGCTAGGGCTCCAACTTAGTGGAGGGATATCTAAAGGCAGGTAGGCCCATCTCTGGGCACAAGCCGGGCTTCTGGGAGCTCACCTCTGTCAGTCCATCACCACTCCCCATGCCTGGCCTCCCGCCCCTCCCTGCCTCCCTTTTGTGCCAGGGAGTTCGGAATGTTAGCTGCTCCCAGCCAGCTGCTACTCTTGACTGTAAAGCAAAATGCTCAAGATACAGACAGGATCAACAGATACAAGATGGCTCTCGCACAGGATGAAAACCTGCATCAAATATGAAATCTTGTTGTTTTAATATGTTTTGAGTGATTTTAACTTAAATAAATTCTGTATGAGCAAAATATTGCTATTGTTCTGTATCTGCGGGTGCAGCTGGCCATTGGGGCTAGATCATCTTAGCTCAGCTACAAGTGTTGAGGAGCCCTACCTGTGAGGGAAGAGCTATGAGCCACTCTATTTCGGCAATAAAATGTCTCTCATAAGATATGAAATAAAATTGTTTTATAGAAAGTCCTTTAAAAGCAGCATCTTCTAAAGGCTCCTCTATGAAAGAGACAACAGAAGGCACTTTATCCAATTTGATCCTCATGGCAACCCAGAAAGCAGGCGTGTTTATTTCTATTTTGCAGATAAAGAGACTGAGAAACTCTAAGGGATAAGTGACTTTCCCAGCCTCATACAGATAAGCTGCACTAGCATTTGAACAAACATTGTATTTGAATCTATGCCCTGAGTACAAACTGCGCCTCACTAACGTAGACTTACTTAATAACACTTGGTACTGATGCTTTCTTAATCGAAGTGACGGTGAGGTGCTAGCACTGGCCCTTTTCACTCTTTCCCAGGAAGGTCATTAGGAATTCCTGCCTCACCTGTCCTGGGAGGGGGCCAGGGGAAGAGCATCAGTCACTGTTATTGAACTAGAATAGATCTACGTGTGAGAGGTTGGTAGGGTCACTCTGTGTTTTCCCTTTGATTGGAATGTTTCCTTTTTACAACAGAACCTACCATAAATGGTGTCTGTTTTATTGACTAACTCTAATTGGAGTGTATGAAAATATCAAAGCACTCCCCAAAAGATGAAGAGAACTTTCAAGTAGAGCAGCCACTTGAAAAAATTTAAGAATATTTGCTTTAAAGTGTTACTGAAGTGGCCAATGCTCCTATTATTACACGACTGGGAAGAATTTTGAAAATGCAGAGAGAAAAGGCAATGCTAAAGCCAGAGCACCCTGTTATGAACGGGGAGATTTCAGTCCGTGTTGGGAACGTGGGAACATGCCTTAGAGAGGCAGCGCCTGACCTGGGCACCACAAGCCATTCCCCCAGGAACAGGCTCTTCTGGCATTGAGTCTGAAGGCTGGTCCCCCTGGTGGGTATGAGGAACTGGAGGGGGTCTAAGAGGACAGAATGGGAACATGCAAGGGACTCTGTTTTTTCAGAGAGAACCGAACAATTCATGTGGTTTTGCAGAAGGAGAATTTGATCTGGGGTCAGAGGACCTGGCTCCCGTTCCCTCACTTCCTACCATGTGACCTTCCACAGAACTCAGTTTTCTCTCTGCTCATAGAGAGGGATGGATAACATAACAACAGTGGCAACAGCTGCATCGGTTTAAATAACTACAGTTTCCTTGACTTTGTCTGCGTGTCCCAGTTAATCTTAGGGAAGTCCATGAATGTGATGAGTCCTCCCTCTTATGAAGGGCTACGTGACTGGCCCAGAACAACACAGCAAATGCTAACTACAAACCCCAGTCTTTCCAGTCTCATAGGATTCTGTTTCCTCCAACATCTTCCCAAAGTTCACTCCATTCCCACTATTTTTTCCTTAGAGCCATTACAATGTTAGGAAAAGATGAATAATAGCAATTTAATGAAGTACAAAGCTCAGAGCTACAATGCCAGGGATTATACACAGGTGGGGAAAAGTAGGTTTACAGCTATTCTTTTGTTGTTGTTGTTGTTAATCCTCATCCGAAGATATTTTTTTCATTGAGTTTAGAGAGAGAGGAAGGGAAGGGGAGAGACACACAGAGAGAAACATTGATGTGAGAAAGACACATCCATTGGTTGCCTCCCACACACACCCATCCAGGGCCAGATGTTGAGCCTGCAACTGAGGTAAGTACCCTTGTCCATAATCAAACCCAGGGCCCTTCAGTCCATGGGCTGATGCTCTATCCACTGACCAAAAGCAGCTAGGGCTACAGTTGTTCTTATGGAAAAATATATAATGCAAGAACAAATAATAATACAAGCATAAGCTCTGTTTTGCATACTCACAAGTGTAAACCTACTTTTGCCCCCCCTCTATCCTATATAATAAAGAGCTAATATGCTAATTACACCAAACAGCAGAACAACTGTCCAGACAACCTTCTGGATGAAGCTGGGGCTGTGAGAGCCAGCTGAGGCATCAGGCAGGGCTGCGAGGGTGAAGCCCCTTGCACAAATTTCATGCATCAGGCCTCAGGTGATTCTAATGTGCAGCCAAGGTTGAGAACCACTGATTTGTGATTCATTAGAAAATGAGCACAAAGATTGAGGCAGGTGCAGGGGCAGGCGGAGGCCCCGTGCCTGGGTCAGGGACTATAGGACACTGAGGAGCTGCTTCCCGCTCTCTGCAGTGCACAACAGCTCCGCCCTCACACCTGTGCCCCGCAGGTCCTGGGCTGGCTGATCGCCTCCGGAAGGCTGCAGCCCAACTCCCTCTGCGCTGCAGGAGGACCTGCCTTGTTCCTTCTCCGGGGTGACTGCGAATCTTTCAGGTATTTAGTGTGCCCTGCTCTGGGCTGGGTCTCCTCCCAGCTCAGCTAGATGGAGGGCATCTCTTCCAGGAGTTTACAGGCATCCGCTGACCTTGTAGCAGTCACCATGCTGGGCCTGTTTACATGTAAGCTTTCCATTGCACGGGAGCCACCCCAGGGCAGTGACTGCGACTGCTTCTTAGCCTTTGGCTTGTTTTGTTTCATTTTACCTTGAGGCCCACTATTTCTCTCTAGCACACAGGGAAGCTCGCAATGAAACATGTTGATTGAGTAAAGGGAGGAGTGGTTAAGGAACTTATAGCCTAATGGTGGAGACAGAGGCAAATGAGCAAGCAGAATCTGAGGAGCTCTCCAGGTGCCCCTGGGGCAGGCACCCTGCCCCAGCGTCGGGGACAGTTCACTCCCAGTGCACTCCACCGAGGAAAAGCTCAGTGTTGGTTTTTGCCCCAACTGGAAATGCAAGGCAGTGTAAACAAACGCAGGAGTGAGAGCCATTGGACAGGAGGACTGTGGTCTGAGGAGAGTGAGTAGACACAACAGGAGCTACTGGTGCTGTGCAGCCTGGGAGGACACACACTGCATGGAAACCCAGGGACAGGGTGGGCACAAAGGCCATGCACCTGGAAGGGCACGGAGCAGGGCTGGGGTAGCAGAGGGGTATTCTGGACATAACTTTAGCTGTGCCCCTGTGTCCTAAGAAGGAGAAAGAGGAAGGTTTTGACCTCCCTGAAAATTTTCCTCAGGTTATTTCAAGTTAAGAAGGTTTCCACGAGGTTCTGTAATGTTTCTTCCCACATAAATCAGCTAGGTAATGTCTGTGCCTCACCCCCCCACCCCCCGCCCCCAGCACAAGGAGGGGCCAGCCAAGTGAGGTTACTGTGTAGAGTACTGTGTGAGACAGGGCATTTGCTGCACAATTCTACCAGTTTCATAGGAAATCCTATATAATAACAGCTTAATATGTAAATTGTTTAACCGGGAGTTCAACTGGGAGTTGGACTGCTGGCCATGATATGTGCTGACCACCAGGGGGCAGCGCGGAACATGGCAGGTGGCTGGGACATGGTGCTGGCAGCAGGTGGCAGTGGTTGTGCTGCTGGCCCTTATGGGCCCCAAAGAGAGCGGTACCACAGTGGGATGGTGGAGCAGGTGAGTGGGTGGCACCAGGCCAAGGCGGGTGCTAGCAGGGGCGCAATCACCCTACTTATCTCCCCACAGATGGCAACCAGCGGCCAGGATCCAGGGGTGGGTGGTGGCGACCAACCTCCCACGGTGCCTGGGCGGTGGGCTGCGGCCTCTTACCAGCTACCTGCGGGCAGGGGTGATGGGGATGGAGGTGTGGTGAGGATGCAGGGTATCCTTTGAGCTTGCTCTCACTCCCCCTGCTACCCTCCCCTGGGAAGCCAGGGCTCGCGCTTGTGCTCAGGTGCCAGGCTTCTGCGAAGAGCTTGCCCTGCACCCACACAGCCTCTCTGGGTGAGCCACGCCGCAGCCACCATGAACGCAGGGGCTAGTCGGGCTCCCAGTGGGTTTACACAGAAACTGGTCTGCAAGGCTGGCAGGGAGAGAGCGCGCTGCCCGCCTGGCTTCCATGCGGTGTTGCTGGGCGGCCCAGAGGCCCACGCTGCACCCTGGACCACAGTGTCTGGCCACGCTCAACGCATCTCCATGTGGGGACTCGGGTGCCATGACTCAGGTGGAGGGGGGCACATGAGGGTCTGGGGGCCCAGGTTCCGCCCAGGGCCCAGAGATCAGCTGGGACCTGCCCTTCCATGAAAGACGCTCGTGCTTTGATCATCGGCCAGACCTAGGGACCGCACCTGTGCACGAATTTCATGCACTGGGCCTCTAGTAAACTATACTGGCATAGACAGTATAGATCAAGTACAATCACCAAGTGGAAGTTAAAACACACACACAGTTTCTCTCGGTAGCTGGATCAGAGAACGATTGCCGCACTGTGACCACCCTGGACGCAGCTTTGCCCACACTCTCAAGGCTCAGGCTCAGGAGCCTATGGAAGGCACCCTTCCTTTCTCTCCTCACGTCTAGAGGAACTAAATGTATGAAGCCATTTCCCAGACAAATGCCAGTGGACAGGCTAGTCAGCACCTTCTTCCTGCACCTCGAGAGGAGAGAGCGGAGAGGGTACCCTTAGCTGGGCCCTCTGCACCAGGCTCCACCAGTAAACCTTTTCTCATGGAGCCCAGGAGACAGGGTGTCTGGGTGGCAAGATGTGATCCCGAGGGCCAGCCTCTGCTGTGCACGCCTTACAGGAGGGGCATCTACAGGCTGGAAGCACCGTGTGGGTTCTCAGCCTCCCCCGTTCGCGTCAGGCGAGATGGTCAAGAGACACATGACAGAGTTAGAGTTCCTTGTGTTTCTTTTCCTAAGAACTCAGGCAGAAATATGAAGAGAAAAGACATCTCTTTGCCAGATCTTGAGAGCATCCTTTGGGCAAGAATGCAACATTTCTGACTTATGTTCCTGAACTTTAAAATTAGGAAAACAAAATGAATTTTCTTAAAAAGTGGTTCAGAAGATTACATGAGATAATTTACTGAACAATTGTAAGATGAACTCAACAAATGTTAGTTCGTGGCAGCTTACAGATGTATCTAAAGCTGGCCTGACCCCTCTCTCTATAAGTGATCATATTTTGTGAACACTATTTTTGAATCTTGCTTCCTGGTTTACTGATTTCCACCAGTGTCCTTCCCTAGGAAAAATTAGTATAATTTTAAAAAATTAACTTTCAACATGTATTATCAATTTTTATTTACAGCAATAGCTTGGGTGAAAAAATAAAATAGATGAAAGGAATGAAAACCTTGGAACTGCTAACATACAGTCAGTGGCACAAACTTGCAGGGCTAGAGAACACACACAGCATAACGGACACCACGAAACTGCACCAAAGAGCACAGAGCTGTGGGATGTGGCCAACGCCCACACGTGCCAAGAAAACAGAGGTCAAACAACCGGTGAGTAGCACAGGAATTAGAGGAGATGGCTGTGTCACCTTTCCGTTAGGGGCTGGCGAGGTCGGGAATATCGGGGCGCACCCTGATATTCCCACCACAACTACCTGGGACAGGGATGGAAGCTGGTGCATGAGGACAAGCGCCACTGAGCCCGCAGAGGGGTGCCGAGCGGACCCGGCGCCTCACTAACAATGGGAAGGCCCCACTCACATTTCTCTAAGGGGCAGGTAATCAAGGGCCAAATAATACAGAAAGAAGAGGACAGTTCACCTTTAGTAAAACAAACAAACAAAAACCAGTTTGGCAGTCTAGTAACGGAATGGGCTTCACACCATGAAAACCCACATGTGGCCACATTTGGGGTGCCCCCCTGAACTGTATATCTTAGCCACCGAAGATGTGTTCCCTCAGGCATAGCGCAACATCTGAAAATGGCTCTAACCGAGAAATGAGGCCGCTGGAATGCAAAGAGCAGGGACATCTGGAAAGTAACCCATTTCAGACCCCATTTTTTTTTTAAATGTAGGAAAAGAAAAAGTTAATTTATTGCCTCAAATATATTAAGAATCTATTATGTACAAACACACACTTAGTTTCAACACTATGGGAGATACATTAAATAAGTTACTCAGAGTGCAGACCTCATGAAATTTACAACCCAGAAGAAGAAATACACATTCATAAATAATGACAGTATCACATAGACAGTGACTTAAATGTGAGACACTAAAGTCTTCTGAGCATTAGACTTTTAAAAAGAATGGACAAATCAGCTCATCTTCTCCTTATAATAAAAAATGAAAATAGTATGAAGGGATTTGAAATAAATTGCTTCTCATTTGCAATAAAATAAATGTATGCCAAAACAGGTTGAATCAGAGAAATGAGAAAGAAAACATTTAGAAAAAATATTTTTGTTGTTTTATCTTGTTCATGTGATAAACCTAATTGAATGTCAGATTTGGGCTGGATACCCAAGAATACAGTTTTTAAGTTATTCTAAGTATCTCCCCCTGAGACATCATTTTTATTTAACTTAATAAGATAAGTTTATTGAAGAAATACAAGAAAAACATAAATTTAAAATAAATACAACTCTCATTAAGTTTATTCTACATACAGCCTTTTCAATGTACATAAATGTAAATTAATATGCACTTACATAAATATATATACACAGCATGAATAATAAACAGTAGCTACTTTTGTTCATTGTATTTATTTTTATAGTTTTATTAATTTCAAAGAGGAAGGGGGAGAGAGAGAGAGATAGAAACATCAATGATGAGAGAGAATCATTGATCAGCTGCACACCCCCTACTAGGGTTGAGCCCTCAACCTGGGCAAGTGCCCTGAACTGGAATCGAACCATGAACTCCTGGTTCACAGGTCATTGCTTAACCACTGAACCACATTGCCAGGCATGACTAATTTTAAACACTGAGATCTGTCCCACCAGCTCTCCTTCCTAAATGCACTGAGGTCTCTGTCCCATCAGCTCTCTTCCCTAAATGCACTGGGATCTCTATCCCACCAGCTCTCCTTCCTAAATGCACTGAGATCTCTGTCCCATCAGCTCTCCTCCCTAAATGCACTGGGATCTCTATCCCACCAGCTCTCCTCCCTAAATGCACTGGGATCTCTATCCCACCAGCTCTCCTTCCTAAATGCACTGAGGTCTGTCCCACCAGCTCTCCTTCCTAAATGCACTGAGATCTGTCCCACCAGCTCTCCTCCCTAAATGCACTGGGATCTCTATCCCACCAGCTCTCCTCCCTAAATGCACTGAGATCTGTCCCACCAGCTCTCCTCCCTAAATGCACTGGGATCTCTGTCCCACCAGCTCTCCTCCCTAAATGCACTGGGATCTCTATCCCACCAGCTCTCCTCCCTAAATGCACTGGGATCTCTATCCCACCAGCTCTCCTTCCTAAATGCACTGAGGTCTGTCCCACCAGCTCTCCTTCCTAAATGCACTGAGATCTGTCCCACCAGCTCTCCTCCCTAAATGCACTGAGATCTGTCCCACCAGCTCTCCTCCCTAAATGCACTGGGATCTCTGTCCCACCAGCTCTCCTCCCTAAATGCACTGGGATCTTTATCCCACCAGCTCTCCTTCCTAAATGCACTGGGATCACTGTCCCACCAGGTCTCTTTCCAGGGCTGCTGCGTTGCACCCAGCATCCTGGGAGCATGTGGAACCTGCTACTCTTCCTGACCATACATGCTGGGACAAGGGAAGGGCCACAGTCTGTTCTGAGACATGTTGGGAAGAAAGAAATGGTGAAAAGGATAAAACAACATGTTCTCTGACCAGGTATCAGGGTCTTTTGACTCAAAACTGCTACTTCCCCCTCAATGGGACTTAATCACAAATTTTGCATTATTTTCTCTCATCTCATGCATCATGCATCTCAGCATTTAAGTGAGTGTTCCATCTTATCTGGAAGAGAAACCCAAGAAAAAATATTTTCATCTCCATTTCAAATATGAGGAAACTTTTATGTTTAGAGTTTAAATAATGCATAATACATTACTGCACCAGTGAGCAGCAGAGAGGGAGCAAAGTAGGTTAGATCTGACTGCAGACCTCATGGCCTTTCCCTGGAGTTTATATCAGATATGATGCAATATACTGGAATTGTTTCTAAGAATATAATTTGCTCAGTCAATAAAAATAAATCACCTTGTTTTTACAAACCCTGGCACTGGAAAATCATTTCAAGTCTTTTCACCAAAATCAAACAGGTAGAAGATATCTTCAGGCCCAGAGGCCCATTCCCCCTGGATGGAGGTGAGAAAGGCTGTTGAATCAGCATAAAGATAATTCTGAGTTACATTTAAAAAGACAACTCATGTGGAAACTGTGTACACAAAGCCCCTCAGAGGCCACAGAGCTGCTTGCAGGTTGGACTCTCTCAGGGCCACGCCCAGGGCACAGAGGCAGCCGTGCTCTCTACTATCAGAGAATATCGCTGCATTTTCAGGTAAATGCTGTTCTATGAGGTGTCCTGAGCAACAGCTCTTGAAACAATGTAAAAAAATTGTTTTTTAATCACCACATAGCTGCTTGCTATGGGCTGAGACATGCTAGTACCAAGTACTAAAATATATGCTAGATAAATAAAAAATACCACCTGGGTGTCATTTCCTCGGGTCACTATGGCGATGCTGAAAATCTCCCTGCAGTGATGGTTAATTTTGTGGGTTTTTGTTTTGTTTTTGTCTTTTTGTTCCAATGCATTTTAAAATCTATGTTGTTAGTGGATGAAAATAATATGAACTTTCTGATTGATTTGTACCTATTATGAGGAGAGCTATAAACTATGCACTCCAAAGTGGGTTGAGTTGAGGTCTTTTATGCAAAATACTCATAGGTATGTACATGATTTATACAGTTTTAAGTTTGTAAAAACCTCTTGCTGATAAAATGGAGCAGTAATGAATTAAAGTTAGGTATTATTATCCTATATAATAAAAGGCTATTATGCAAATTTTCTCCTCAACTGAGGGGGGATTGGCCCACGGTCCCTCCCCCTGGCTGGCCTAGCCCAATTGGCCCTGATCGGGGCAGGCTGGCTGGACCCTACAAGTGCATGAATTCGTGCACCAGGCCTCTAGTTACTAATAACATGATGTTAGTAATTTAAGTTGGAGTACAGCTAAAAAATACTAGCTATCGTTCATTATGATATTTTATGTGCCAGGAGGTATATCAGATGTTCAATCTGCCTCATTTTATTGCATTTTTCTCTCAATGACTCTAAAAGTTTGGATACTGAGGCTCAAAGAAGCTAAGTAAGGTACTCAAGAGTCACTGATCTACAAGTTGTGCAGTGCAGAGAATTTGAATCCAGGCCTGCCCACATCTGAATTTCTCGCACTTGTCACAAAACCTCAGAGTTCCTCGTATGCTGAAGATTGAACCAGACCAATGATGCTCTCTTTGACAGATGTGACCTTTTTACCCTCTTGTCGTTCTGTGGTTCCCACAAGGGAATCTATGAAAGTGAACCCTCCTCATCTAGGCCACATGTGTTATTTCCTTTCCTCTACCTGTTATGAATATCAGTAACAATCCAGGGAGCACAGCCTGCTCCGTGGGTGCCAAAGTTTATTGAAAAGCACAGAATAATTCTGGCATGTTAAGCTGAAAACACTTTCTTAGAGATGATCTGAAACAGCCTGGTCAGTGACACTGAAACAGAACGAGAGTAAGTCATATGCTGACCATTGGCTGGCAGAGCCAGAAGGGACCTTAATAAATTGATAAATTATTTTATAATTCATTTCTAGAAGTGGGGACCTTGAGTGCTGCGAAGGTGAAGGATGGGCGTGAGTAATTTAGAGCAGAGGCAAAGCTTGACTAGATCTTTCAGATGTTCCTACTTATACTCCTTATGCTGTTAAATATTCATGGTTTTGCTTATTAAAATATGAGGGAAGTATGAAGAGAATATAAAAACGCACATTATCCACCATCAAAATGTCCATATCCCTTATCCCCAGACACACTCCCCACCCAGTCACAGCTACCTTTATGAATGTAGGTGTGTAATTAGTACATTTTCTCCTTTTTCTCCCATGTAGTGTATGACACACTACATGAAGTGACTGGTGATTCTAGTTTACATAGATGACATTGAGGAGTGCATTATGTTGTATAGTGTGCTTTATACATTCAAAACTGTATTCTAGCAACTTGTGTTTATATGCATTCACATATTTTTATCTATTTACCTGCTCTATACTGCCACATCATATATATAACAGATTATTTAACCATCTCCTGACTGCTGCCAATCTGTTATTATTTGCCCTACCTTTTTTATTTATGCTGCCTATGTACCTGTGAATCCCAAAGCATATATCATTTTATTTTGCTTATTTCTGTTTTTATAAAAATTATGATTTGTTATAATAACTTGTAATATTTGTATAAAATGATATAATTTATCCCTAGCTGGTTTGGCTCAGTGGATCAGCCTGTAAGCTGAAGGGTCCCAGGTTTGATTCTGGGCAAGGGCATATGTCCGGGTTGCAGGCTTGATCCCCAGTGCGGGGAGTGCAGGAGGCAGCCAGATCAATGATTCTCTCATCATTGATGTTTCTCTCTCCCTCTCCCTCTCCCTTCCTCTCTGAAATCAATAAAAATATATAAACAAAATAAAATGATATACTTTATAAAAAGTCTTCTGTTTCTTGTTATATTTCTAAGAGTGAGCCTTGCCTGCCCCCAAGCTATATTTTATTTACTTTTACTGCTACATGTGCTCCAATGCACTAAGTTTAATAATATGCACATTATTTATCTATTGTGTTCTTGGTGGACATTCGCACTACTTGCTGTTATGAACAGTGGTGCTATAAACATTTCTATGCATATGTCCTGGTGCATATTTTAGTAAGTGCTCCTGATCTGATGTTTATGTTCAGTTTTGGAATACTTTGATAAAAAACATTGTATCAGTTTATCTACTTCACATTTTCAATAACATGTCATTTCCCCTGTGTTATATAAAATTAAAAGTTATAAAAATTATTAAAATTTCCATTTGTCAGAATTCTCATTAATTTTATTTTAGAGAGAGAGGAAGAGAGAGGGCTAGAGTTAGAAACATCCATGAGAGAGAAACAGCAATCGGCTGCCCTGATTGTTCCCTGAAGGAATCAAAGGGGTATCTCCTTAGTTCCTGGGTCAACACTCAACTGCTGAGCCACACCTGCAGGGCCCATTTGGCAGGATTCTTAAACGCTGCATATTTAGTGGCTGTGAGAGTGCCTCTCGCTGAGGTCTCTGTTGAGTGTTTCCTTCCCACGTCCCGCGTGGGTCAGGGTTCAGGAACTGGAAGGGGAGCCGCACACAAATGAAAATGAAAAGACAAGAAATAATTTGAAATATTGGGGGACCAGGCGGGCAAGTCCAACTCAAGGGGAAGGACTTCCACTCGTGCTCAGGCCTCACCAAGCTTTTATTGATCTGGGATGCACCCATAGCATAGCCCTTAGGCAGGCGACCCCTGGCAACAGGCAGACTAGCCCATAGGCAAGGATTTACATAATAATAAATGGGGGAGTAGTTTTAGCTACCACTGTCTGGACAAACAGAGGTGGTGCCTAGCTCTGACCTTTGCTAGGGCTTCAAAGGCACCCAGCCTTCCGGGGTTCTCTGTCTACACTTATCAGATAGTGAAGGCAATAAACTGTTTCCCACAGGTCCCAGTCTGCATAACAGCTCATTACAGAGATTGCCTCGCTTTTAGTCCATTGCCACTTTTTCTTCTGTGAAATGCCCAGGCTTATTTTTTGTTCAGGTTTGTTTTTATTGTAGTTATCATATATTTAACATACATATTTAACTAAAGATTTTTCTATTAATGTTAAAATGTGTTAAATATTTTGATTTTCCTCCTAAATGATATAGGAAACACAGCAGATTTTGGATACTATTTCAATCTTTTTGCTCCCTTTCCATAAAATTGCTCCTATTATTTTTGCCTAGAGTTTTAGTTTAAATGTTTTATTTCCCTAAATAACTAGGTTTATGTTGGTTGCTGGTTTGTTTTTACCACTTTTAAGTAAATTTTACCCCATTTGATGCTCATCTTTATTATTGCATTCCACGTCTCATCTTCGTATTCACTTATTCCCATTAGAGTACTTGTCTTTGGTAGTGTTTTCAGTAAGTTTTAGAATTTACTGGTAAATTCTCTTCATTTGTAAATGCTTGAGAAAGTATAGTATATATATATTTTGAGTAATGACTGTGCATGTATCAGTAGTGATAGCACTCAGATTGGGGTGACTTTTTATGCTTAATTTTTTTTATTTTTAAATTCTGTGTACTCTATGTACAAGAACCTTTGCTGGAACTCTTTCCAGAAAAGCAACAGTGAATTTTAAGAATATTCTACACTCTGTTCCCTGCAGCAAAAAGATAAATCATGGTGTAAATTATGTTGTTCCTCTGTCATCTTTGACTGGGGCTGGACCCAGAAGCTTTTGACTAGCAAACCATTATAGTCAAATGTTGCTGGTGCCCCGGGGGCCTTTATGCTAGGAGCTCAGTAAGAGATGTTTGTGTTTAATCAATCCCTTTAAGGTCCCTCCAGGGGTGCCACAGCTCACAGACAAATGGGGTGATATTTTGTTATTTCCAGGCAGTGTGTCTCAGGCAATGTTGAATCAGAATGCTCACAGCCACACGTCTGAGCCTCCTGTGTCTCAGAAACACCCACTGTGTCCTGAGGAAGAGAGGGCAAGTCAGAGGGGCAGTGGGAAGGGTAACTTGAGGCTCAGGCTGCAGGAGGTTACCAGCTGGTGAAGAAGTGCTTAACAGCTGACAATTGTTCTGCCAGGGCCAGCTTAGAGCAACGGCCCTCACAACTGTTGTTTATCTAGATTTTTCCACTGGTGAGAAATGCATTCTATCATTAATGTTCTTTTTTACTCTTAATGTCCATCAATTTTTCTGTAATATGCCCAAGTGAGGGAATTTTTAAATTTTGTTTAGTGCTCAGAGTGCATTTTTCATCTTTGGAGACTTGACTCTAAATTCTAGAAAATTCTCAGCCACTATTATTTTGAATATTAACTTTCTGCTATTTCATCCCTTTCTTCTGGCTCTTATATCAAGTGTGTGCCAGTCTATCTAAATACCCCAGCCACTTAGCTTCTCTTTCATAGTTGTCATGTTTTATTCTCTCTAATGTCTTCCAGGTAAATGTCCCCTCCTGTGGTTCCCCTCCCTAGGGTGTTCTTTCTGCCAGTGAAGAGTGTACCCCATTAATTGACTGTTTTCTAATTTCAATAATGTTTTTTTATAATCAAAATATCCAATTAGACCTTTTTTTCTCTATATATTGATGCCTTAGATACATTTGTAGTCATTATTTCTTTTTTGCTGTTTGAAGTATTCATATATGTCTATGTTAAGGTTATTTTGAAATTGCTCTATAACTTTGTCTTCTTGATTGTCTATAGTGGCTCTCTTTCTTCATGTTAAAATTCTAATTAACACAGAAAAGCATGTGTCATAAGTTTTTAAATGTAAATAATAAATGATCAGAAATTAACTTTCATCTGAGTACTGTAGACAAATAGCCATAATATTATTTCAAGGATGAAATGCCCAGGTTCTGTTACACAGAATCCACCTGGCACTGGTCAGTCATACACTGACCCTTCCTCCCAGGTGGAGGGTGAGAGCCTCAGGACACCATCTCCAGCTTCCAGCTGCAGCACTACAGTGGCCTCCTAACTCTTGTACACCTCCCCATGCTCTTTTCTACCAAAATAACTAGGCAAGAAAAATAAATAACAGTTATCCAAATTGGAAAGAAAGAACTAAAAATGTCTGACTGTAGATTACAGGATCAAATGTGTAAAAAGAAAAAGTGAACTAAGCCAGTCACAAAAACATGAGTGCTGTATAATTTCACTTACCTGAAGTGCCCTGAGGAGTTCATCCATGGAGACAGAAAGTAGAGTGTCTGTTTCTGGGCCTGGGAAAAAAGGGAAATTGGGAGTTAGTTTGGGATCATGGGAAAATTCTACAAATGAATAGTGGTGATGGTTACAACATAAGAGTACATAGTGACACAGAACTGACCAATCAAGTGTGGTTTAAATGGTAAATTCTGTAATGTCCATTTTACCACAATAAAAAAGTTGAAAAACAAAGCTCATTTTGATTTAGGGGTGGACAATGGATTGGAAAAAGAAAACAGCAAGTGCATTGGTTCCTAGCACACTTGTGTGATGGGCTTTGAGATGCAGAGATGGTGCATGTAAAACAATACTGCATCAGGGGACAGCAGATAGAGCAGGTGGAGGGAGGCATGGAAGCACAGTAACTTCCATCTTAAAAACTGCTGTTTGAAATTATCTGCTATTGTTAGATAGTCCCTTGCCCGGTAAACTCTGCCATTGTAAACTCTGTCACTTTAAGACAGTCTCTTATGCTATAAAATGACTTTGTTTTTAGCTCAAATAATAGAAAATATAAACTTAACTGTCTGACCTTGCAAGCTGGCCATCTAATCTAATAAACAGGAAACATGCAAATTGACTGTACCTTTGCTATGCCCAAGCCACTCCCACCAGCCAATCAGAGCGACTATATGAAAATTAACCCAACCAAGATGGCGGCCGGCAGCCACGAAGCTGGAGCAGGCAGGAGGCTTGGTTGCCCCGGCGATGGAGTAAGCCAAGCTTCCCACTTTCCCTGGCCAGCTGTAGCCTCCTCTCAAGGTAACAAAGTTTCAATTATAGAAGATAAATAAATCCCAGATACCTGCTTCCAGCCAGCCTTCACTGGGTGGTTGGGTGGCTGGGGGCTGTGGCCAGCCTGCAAACAGCCATCAGCCCCTCACTCAGGCTGGCCCGGCACCCCAGCAGGGACCCCTACCTTGAAGGGAGTGTGGCCAGTCTGGAAATGGCCCTCAGCCTCTCACCCAGGCTGTCCAGGCACTCCAGCAGGACCCCCACCCTGATCCAGAACACCCTTCAGGGAAAACAAGCCGGCCCCCACCCATGCACCAGGCATATAATAAAAGGGTAATATGCAAATTGACCCTACGAGCAGAATGACTGGGAATGACTGGTCACTATGACACACACTGACCACCAGGGGACAGACGCTCAATGCAGGAGCTGCCCCCTGGTGGTCAGTGTGCTCTCACAGGGGGAGCTTTGCTCAGCCACAAGCCAGGCTGATGGCTGCCAGCACAGCAGTGATGGCGGGAGCCTCTCCCACCTCCTCAGCAGCGCTAGGGATGTCTGACTGCAGCTTAGGCCTGTTCCCCGCTGGCAAGTGGACATCCCCCGAGGGCTCCTGGGCTGCCTGACTGCCACCTAAGCCAGCAGGTGGACATCTCCCGAGAGGTCTCAGGCTGTGAGAGGGCACAGGCCAGCCTGAGGGACTTTCCCCCCTCCCCGAGTGCACAAATTTTTGTGCACCGGGCCTCTAGTCCAATATAATAGACTAATATAAACTAATACTGATAATAATTCCCATTTTTTAAATATATTTTATTGATTTTTTACAGAGAGGAAAGAAGAGGGACAGAGAGTCAGAAACATCGACGAGAGAAACATTGACCAGCTGCCTCCTGCACACCCCCCACTGGGGATGCACCCACAACCAAGGCACATGGCCCTGACTGGAATCAAACCTGGGACCACCTCAGTCCTGGTCACCCCTAAATGCCTCTGCCTGATCTCCTGTCACCGTAGCTTTGTCTGGAAAGACATCTCGAAGGATGTCTGGAAGATGTTTGGTCTAATTAGCATATTTCCCTTTTATTAGTATAGATAACTAGTATAAACTTATGAAGTTGGATACTTTAAAGATAATAGTTTATCTTGCTGTTTACTTTTAGTGATAAAAAATCTGTTGTCAATGTAATTGCTGTTGCTTTATAGAAAATGTGTCTTCTTCGCCCTCTGGTGGCTATTTAAAATCACTTTTTTAAAATGTATGTATTTTTTTAATTTTGTTTTATTCCTTAAAATATTACAAAGAGTAGTACATATGTCTTCTTTTTAAAAAAAAAAGATCTTTGGTATCAGCATAGATTCCCCTCTCCTTTTTCAAAACATATCTATGTATTTTGTTTAACATAGAAACACATTTTATTTGTCCTTCCTCTTGTTAGAAAGAGATAAGGAAGTATTCCTTAATTTTCTCTCAGTTTTACATGGAACTAGAAATGCTTTAGAGATATTTAAATAAGAAATGGGATAGCTTTACTAAGACTTCTTAAAATATGATTCTTCTAATTAAAACAGTTCTCATTAATTTTAACACATTTGTTCATTCTTAGGTAACTTAATTACCTCATTTTGTATTGTTTAAAATTTTTGTATGTTTTTTTATGTCCTGATCTTATTTTTTTCTATAATTGTTTCCACAAGCTCTGAATGCCTTCATATCCAGGTGAAATGAATATTAATGTTTTAGTTTAACAATTCTAATTCATTTATTTAAATTACAGAGACTAGCTTTATCCCACATTTGATTATTAAAGAATAAAGTGATGTCATCTTGTTATCTTTTAAGGCAGAAAGTGGAAAAAAGCAAACAAAATGCTAGTTGTATATGGTATTTGAATTTTCTGAACTTTTCTATAAAAATAGATAATATATTTATTTTTGCAAGATTATTTTGACAAATAAAATAATTAAGCAAAAATAATTCCCTGCAATTAGCAGAACGTTTAGGTATGTGTTTACTTATATTCACACACACATGCACACATTCATTAGCTCTCTCTTTCTTATGAAAATGCAAATTTTTGGGAGAAACCAAGATGGCGGCATAGGTAAACACTGGAAATTGCTGCTTCGCACAACAACTTCAAAAATACAACTAAAAGACAAAACGGACATCATCCAGAACCACAGGAAGGCTGGCTGAGTGGAAATTCTACAACCAGAAGGAAAGAGAAAAGCACACTGAGACTCAGAGGAGGTGAGGAAGTCAAGTGCAGAGGTATGGAGGTACATACGAAAAGGGCTGGCAACTGAGGATGCAGTTGTCTTTCTCGTTCAGGAGGGAGTCTCAAGCTCCTGATGGCTCTGAACTCCAGTTCCGGGTGAGTCTCTGGGGACCCAGACTCATACGGGGAGAAACTGGACTGTCTGGCATCAGGCAGAACGCGAGGGCGGCTTTCTCTTAGAGGTGCTTGCAGCAATTACCGGGACACTGAGATCTGGGACCTCTTAGGGCAGTGCTGAGGATCAGTCATAGCTGTTTGCTCTGCCCTGTTGATTCCCTGAGACAGTGCCCCACCCAAGCTGTGCGCAGAGACTTTTGTATATGAATGACCTGGCCTTTTGCAATCTAAAATTACCTAACAAACGGCAGCTGGGTCAGAGAGATCCAGAATATCCAAAAGAAGGCCCAAGGCCCCACAGCAGTTTGCATTGCTTCACAGCTGGGCCTCATCTGGGCACCTCCAAACCCCAAACAAAGAAGAGGAATCTGCAGATCTCTCCATAGCTCTCGCTGGGTAGCCCCAGGCAGAGGCTAAATTAGCACCTCCTTAGAGATCCAAGGGCCAGTGTACCCAGTGGTCAGAGTGGGACCATCCAGATGACAACTCCTCAGATCCATAAGGGACACACTCAGGGGGCAGACTCAGTGAGCACCAAAACCCCACTGAAGCAAGTCTTTCCCCAGAAGGGTGTCTCCAGCACAGAAGTTGCCCCACCATAGACACATCTGATTCTCACAGCCAATTGGCCTGGAGGTCAATTCCTCCCAGTGATACCAACTACAATCAAGGCTTAACTACAACAAGACTGTGCACACAGCCCACAAAGGGGTGCACCAAGAGTGTCCACCTCAGGTAACTGGGGAGGTTGAGCCACTGGGCCCTATAGGACACCTAGCACACAAAGCCACTCTATCAACACAGGGAAACAGCCAAAATGAGGAGACAAAAAAACAGGTCACAAATGAACAAAATGCAGGAAAGGAAACTACTGGATATAGAGTTCAAAACCATGGTTATAAGGTTACTCAAGAATCTTCTAGAAACTGCTGATAAATTTAGTTAGACCCTCCATAAATCTAGCGAGACCCTCAAGGATATGAGAAAGGACCAACTAGAAATTAAGCATACACTGACTGAAATAAAGAATATTATACAGAGATCCAACAGCAGACTAGAGGATCCCAAGAATCAAGTCAAAGATTTGAAATATGAAGAACCAAAAAACAACCAACTGGAAAAACAAAAAGAAAAAAGAATCCAAAAATATGAAGATAGTGTAAGGAGCCTCTGGGACAACTTTAAGCGAACCAACATCCGAATTATAGGGGTGCCAGAAGAAGAGAGAGAGCAAGATATTGAAAACCTATTTGAAGAAATAATGACAGAAAACTTCCCCTACTTGGTGAAAGAAATAGACTTACAATCCAGGAAGTGCAGAGAACTCCAAACAAAAAGAATCCAAAGAGGACCACACCAAGACACATCATCATTAAAATGCCAACAGTTAAAGACAAAGAGAGAATATTAAAAGCAGCAAGAGAAAAACCGCCAGTTACCTACAAGGGAGTACCCATACGATTGCCAGCTGATTTCTCAATAGAAACTATGTAGGCCAGAAGGGAGTGGCAAGAAATATTCAAAGTGATGAATACCAAGAACCTACAACCAAGATTACTTTATCCAGCAAAGCTATAATTCAGAATTGAAGGTCAGATAAAGGGCTCCACAGACAAGAAAAAGCTAAAGGAGTTCATCACCACCAAACCAGTATTATATGAAATGCTGAAAGGTATCCTTTAAGAAGAGGAAGAAGAAGAAAAAGGTAAAGATACAAATTATGAACAACAAATACATATCTATCAACAAGTGAATCTAAAAATCAAGTGAATAAATAATCTGATGAACAGAATAAACTGGTGAATATAATAGAATCAGGGCATAGAAAGGGAGTTGACTGTCAATTGTCAGGCGAAAGGGGTGTGGGGGGTGCAGGAAGAGACTGGAAAAAAATCGTGCACCTATGGATGAGGAGGGGGGGGTAAGGGCAGAGGGTGGGGTGGGAACTGAGTGGAGGGGAGCTATGGGGGCAAAAAAGAGGAACAACTGTAATAATCTGAACAATAAAGATTTAATTTTAAAAAAGAAAGCAATTTTAATATTTAAAAAATGCAAATTTTCCTTTTAGAAACAAAATAAATGTTTTCCAACTCTCTAGTACTAAGAAAATAATTTTGTTTTAAAATTATGGGTTTTATACATGTATATTTTAAAAGTGAATAGCTCTATAGCATCCATTTATGTAGATAGTTTATGAGACTAGTTCAGAAATGTCTTAGCTCAACATGCCAGCCTGCTGGCAAAGGGGAGGTGCTTTGTGAGAGCACCCTCAAAGCTACTGCCTCCTCAGGCCCAGAGCTGTGCTTATGTCTGGTCTCTGAACTCTGAAATGCTGCCCCTTCTCTTCACCAGGCCTCCCACCAAAATCTCCTTTTCTGCAGTTGCCTGGTGTTAGCTGTTGACACAGAGGAAAAAAACAAAGACAAGCTGTACTCATTAACAAGAAACAATGTAAAACCATGGCCTAGGGCGTAATAGCCCAGCAGTTAAAATCCTAGTGTCACCACCAAGGAGTGCATTTACAATCTACCTTAGATCCCAGTTTCTCTTTAAGATATTGAAGATAGAAAACATAATTGCCTCTTGCAATAATTATGAGGAATAAATTAATTAAAGTGTGTAATATTAGACCACAATGTGGTCTGAAGATACAGCCTGCAAACCCTAAATTAAAGATAAAGCATGTAGAGAAATGAATACTGAATTTAAAATTTAGTCCAGACCCAGTACATGAGTGAAATGCTATTATTTATAACTTGCAGAACACTGTGTAATTGTTGACTGACATAACAATATCTCTAACCATAAATACCTAACATGTTGTACAGAAGTTTATAATATTCAGTTTTGGTAGGATGTGTCGTTTATGGGTAATGCATCGGTACTGGTAACTTACAGAAACTAAAAACAGGACAGCAGACTCAGACAGTGGAAGGGCTGGTATCACTAAAGCCTTCACATGACACTCAAATGATGCAGAACTCATCTATTTTTGTTTCCATTAGACTAATTCTTGTACCAGCACATACCTACAACCCTTAGCAAGTTTAGTTTAATTAAAACCTTAAGGACATTCAGTGCAACATTCTACAGAAATTAACAGCTCTCCTGACAAACAGCAGCCAGGAGTTTCTGTGGCACTAACATGCTGCTGGGTGGTTTGGGCTACTCAGACATATGGCCCAAATGAAACAGCTGGGAAAACACAGCTACTGACCTTTGTACAGAGGCCAAAGTGTTAGGGCAGACTCTCTCCTAACTGCAGGCGATGGCGCGGTGCCTTCCTTTCCCCAGATGAGAAAGGATAGACCCGTCTACTTTTCCTTAGCTGATCTACGTCACTTTGTGCACATCCTGTCCACTTGAAGCTCATCAGATTCCGGCAGAGAAAGACCTTATAGTCAAAAACTTCATACCATTCCTAAAACCAAAGGAGCACTGTCTTCACCAGTAAGGACAGCGGATGAAAGGAAACTAAACCAACATATGTTCTAAAACTATGAAATGTTTGTTTATAGAAGAGCAAAGTGAAGCGTGGACACCTTGTGCAAGTTGTCCACAATAACACATTTTAACACGGCTGTAATGAGATCAGAACCCCAGCAAAGCCATGGGTCTTCCATACAGCCCTCCAAGTCTATCAGATTATAATCTTGTCCATAATATTTAATCTGATTAAAATTTTAAACGTCCCATATAAATTCTACAGATTAATATTTTTGTTTTCTTTTTAAATGTTTATTAAATGTATTGGAGTAACTTGAGTAATGGCATATATATTTCAGGTGTGTAACTTTATAGCAGGACATTTGTATACTCAAATCTGAGCTCACCACCTGGAGTCCAGTCTCCCTCCATCACCATATATTTGATCCCCTTTAACCTCTGTGACCTCTCCCAGTTGCCTTCCCCTCTGGTAACCACCATTTTATTCCCTATTCCTATGAGTGTGTTTGTTTGTATATACTGTTTGGTCATTTGATGCTTTTTAAAAAATGAAATAATACAATTCTTATTATTTTCCATCTGACTTACTTCACTTAGTATAATACTCTCAAGATCAATTCCTGATATCTCAAATGGCAATTTTTCACATTTTTATAACCGAGTAATATTCCAAAGTATGTGTACCACATCTTCTTTATACAGTAATCTGTCCAAAAACACTTAAGTGGACAGAAGGGATACATATGTACTAGAGGCCCAGTGAACAAAAATTTGTGCACTTGTGGGGGGGGGTGTCCCTCAGCCTGGCCTGTGCCCTCTCGCAGTCTGGGACCCCTCGGGGGTTGTCCACCTGTTGGCTTAGGCCAGCTCCCTGGGGGATTGGGCCTAAGCTGGCAGTCAGACATCCCTCTGGCAGCCCGGGAGCCCTCAGGGGATGTCCACTTGCCAGTGGGGACCAGACCTAAGCTGCAGTAGGACATCCTTAGCACTGCTGATGAGGTGGGAGAGGCTCCCGCCACCACTGCTATACTGGCAGCCGTCAGCCTGGCTTGTGGCTGAGCAAAGCTCCCCCTGTGGGAGCACACTGACCACCAGGGGGCAGCTCCTGCAGTGAGCATCTGCATCCTGGTGGTCAGTGTGTGTCATAGTGACCAGTCATTCCCAGTTGTTCTGCTCTTAGGGAAATTTGCATATTACCATTTTTTTATATAGGATAGAGGCCTGGTGCATGGGTGGGGGCCGGCTGGTTTTCCCTGAAGGGTGTCCCAGATCAGAGTGGGGGTCCCGCTGGGGTGCCTGGCAAGCCTGAGGGGCTGATGGCTATTTGCAGGCTGGCCAAGCCCTCCAGTGGGGACCCTCACCCCATGAGGGTTTGGCCAGCCTGGGTGTGTGGCTGACGGCTGTTTGCAGGCTGGCCACAACCTCCAGCCACCCAAAACTCCCAGTGGAGGCTGGCTGGAAGCAGGTATCTGGGATTTATTTATCTTCTATAATTGAAACTTTGTTGCCTTGTGCGGAGCCAGCCAGGGCAGGCTGGAAGTTTGGCCTCTTCCATCGCTGGGGCAACCAAGCCTCCAGCTTGCTCCAGCTCCCAGCTGCCATCTTGGTTGTATTAATTTGCATATAGTTGCTCTGATTGGCTGGTAGGTGTGGCTTATGGGCATGGCTTGTGAGCGTAGTGGAGGTATGGTCAGTTTGCATCTTTCTCTTTATATATATAATTTTTTTTTTCAAAATTTTCAGGTAGATACCCAGGGGAGGGATTGCTAGGTCATATCATAGCTCTAGTCTTAATTTTTTTGAGGAATCTCCATACTATTTTCCATAGTGGCTGCACCAATTAATATTCTTAACATTAGTGTGTGAGCGTTTCCTTTTCTCCACAACCTCTTTAACATTTGTTACTTCTTGTCTTATTGATAATAGCAATTCTAGTCTATGGCCATACCACCCTGAACGCGCCCGATCTCGTCTGATAACAGCAATTCTAACAAGTGTGAGGTGTTATCTCATTGTGGTTTTGATTTGTGTTTCCCTTATGACTAGTGATACTGACATATTTTTACATATCTGTTGGCCATCTGCATGTCTTCATTGAAAAAGGGTCTATTCATGTCCTTTGCCTAGTTTTTACCAGTTTTGTATTTTTTGTTGTTGAGTTATATGAGTTATTTACATATTTTGGATATGAGCACCTTATCAGAGGTGTCACTTGCAAATATCTTCTCCCATTTTGTTGGTTGCCTTTTGGTTTTGTTGATGACTTCTTTTGCTGGGAAGCTTTTCAGTTTGATGTAGTCCTATTTATTTACTTTTGTTTTTTATCCCTTGCCTTTGGGGTCAAGTTCACAAAAATGACACTGAGACTGAGGTTCATAGTTAAGTGTGGTATGTTTTTTTTCTGTATATTATACTGTTTCAGAATTTACATTCAATATTTCATTCCGTTTTAAGTTAACTTTTTGTAAAGTGTCAATATTAGTCTAGTTTCATTCTTTTGAATTTGGTTTTCCTGTTTTCCCAATACTATTAAACAAAGAGACTTGCCTTTCTCCATTGTATGTTTTTGGCTCCATGATTGAAATGTTATTGTCCATATTTCTGGGCTCTGTTATGTTCCATTGCTCTGTTTGTCTATTTTTCCATCAATGCCATACTTTTTTGATGATACTAGCTTCGTACTGTTAGTTTGAATTCAGGGAGTTTCCTATCTCCAGCTTTGCTCTTTTTATTATCGGGATTGCTTTCATTATTTGGGGTCTTTTGTGTTACTACACAAATTTGGGGTTTTTGTTTTATTTCTATGAAAAATGTTATTGGGATTTTGATGGAGATTGCATTAAGTCTGTATATTGCTTTATGAAATGTGGCCATTTTTAAATATTAATTCTTCCATCCATCTACATGGAATATTCTTCCATTTCTTTGTGTCTTCTTCAACTTCTTTCAAATTATCTTATAATTTTCAGTGTACCTGTCCTTCCCATCCTTTGTTAAGTGTATTCTTAGGTAGTGTATCCTTTTTGTTGCAATTGTAAAAGGGATTTTTCAGTCGTTTGTCTATTTCATTGTTACTATATAGGACAGTGATAGCGAAACTTTTTTTTTTTTTTATTTTTACAGAGAGGAAGGGAGAGGAATAGAGAGTTAGAAACATCAATGAGAGAGAAACATCGATCAGCTGCCTCCTGCACACCCCCCACTGGGGATGTGCTCGCAACCAAGGTACATGCCCTTGACCGGAATTGAACCCGGGACCCTTGAGTCCACAGGCCGACGCTCTATACACTGAGCCAAACCGGTGCTGGCGATAGCGAAACTTTTGAGCTTGGCGTGTCAGCATTTTGAAAAAGCCTAACTTAACTCTGGCGCCGTGTCACATATAGAAATTTTTTTGATATTTGCAACCATAGTAAAACAAAGATTTATATTTTTGATATTTATTTTATATATTTAAATGCCATTTAACAAAGAAAAATCAACAAAAAAAATGAGTTTGCATGTCACCTCTGACACGCGTGTCATAGGTTCGCCATCACTGATATAGGCGTACAATGGATTCTTGTATATGGATTTGTAACTGGCAACCTCACTGTGTTAGTCTGTTTTTTCTAACAGTCTTTTGGTGGCGTTTTTAGGGTTTTCTATCTATAGCACCATGTCATCTGCAAATAGTGACAGTTTTACTTCTTCATTCTCAACTTTGAAGCCTTTTGTTTCTTTTTCTTGCCTGACTTCTCTGTCTAGGACTTCCAGTTCAGCATTGGATAACAGTGGTGAGAGTGGGTGTGCTTGTCTTGTAACTGATCTTAGAGAAAGCTTTCAGTTACTCACCATTGAGCATGATATTAGCTGAGGCTTGGTCATATATGGCCTTAATTATGTCGAGGTATTTACCTTCTATACCTATTTCATTGAATGTTTTCAATGTAAATAGATGTTGCATCTTGTCAAATGTTTTTTCCACAGCATTGATAACATCATATAATTTTTATATTTCATTTTGTTAATTTTGTGTACCACATTGATTATTAGCATGTCAAAACATCCTTGCATCCCTGGAATAAACCCCACTTGTTCATGGTATATTATCCTTTTAATGCATTGTTGTATTCAATTTTTTAGCATTTTGTTTAGAATTTTGGTGTCTATTTTCATTATAGATATTGGTCTGCAATTTTCTTTTTTGCATTGTCCTCATATGGTTTTTATATCAGTATAATTTTGGCTTTGTAAAATGAGTTAAGAATTAGTCCCTCCTCTTCAATATTTTGGAAGAGTTTCAAAATAACATGTATTCTCTTTCCATAACAATTTAACCTCCTCCCACCCCTCTTTCCTTCTGATAACCACCATACTGTTGTCTGTGTGTATAATTTTCATTTTATTTTATTACTAGAGGCCCAGTGCACAGATTTGTACACCAGTGGGGTCCCTCGACCTACCTGCGGGGATCAGGTCGAAACTGGCTCTCCGACATACCCTGAGGGGTCCCGGATTGTGAGAGGGTGCAGGCCAGGCCAAGGGACCTCAACAGTGCATGAATCCATGCACTGGGCCCCTAGTATGCATATAAGATTTTTGGTTAACCTCTCCCCGCCACCCTCTCTCCCGTTCCCTCTGAGATTCATTAGTCTGTTCCATGTTTCCATGCCTGTGGTTTCACTCCTGCATTGAGTGTCTGCCTGCTGCAAGTCAGTGTGAATCATAGCTACCAGTCAGATGGTTAAACGGTTGGCTGGTCACTTAGGGTTTCATATATATAGATTTTTTTTGCTTAATTCTTTCAACTTTTTCATCCAACCACCAACACCCCTCCTTCTGACAGCTATGACACCCCAATAAATTACATATTTTTTTTTAAAAAAAGAAAAAAAGTAAAAGAAGGAATGGTAGGTATTAAATCTTTGAATGTTTTGCAGAATTCACCAGTGAAGCTGTCTGGTCTTAGATTTTGTTTTTGAGGGAGGTTTTTTATTATTGTTTTCATTTCCTTACTAGTGATCAATCTATTTAGATTTCTCAATTCTTCATAGTTCAGTCTACAGGGATTATATATTTTAAGAATTTTTGAACATTTTCTGCATTATCTAATTTGATGTCTTGTAGCTTTTCACAATATTTTTGTATAATCATTTGTATTTCGGTTGGGTCTATTGTAACTTTTCCTCTTTCATTTTTAATTTTTTAAACTATATTTTATTTACTTCAGAGAGGAAGGGAGAGGGAGAGATAGAAAAATCAATGATGAGAGAGTATCATTGATCAATTGCCTCCTACACACCTCCTACTGGTGATTGAGCCAGCAACCCTGGCATGTGCCCTGAATGGGAATCAACTGTGACCTCCTAGTTCAAAGGTCAACATTGCACCACTGAGTCATGCTGGCTAGGCTCATTTTTAATTTTATACATTTGAGACTATTTTGTTTATTCCTTAGTGAGTCTATCTAGAGGTTTGTCAATTTTATTTATCCTTTCCAAAAATCAGCTGTTTCATTATTTATTTCTATTGCTTTGTACTTCATTTATTTCCGCTCTAATTTTTATTATTTACTTTATTCTATTGATGTTTGTTTTCATTTGATTTTTTTTTCTTTACCTAGTTTTTTAAGGCATAATGTTTGATGTTTTTATTTGCGATCTTTCTAATTTCTTGAGGTGGACCTGTATTGCTATAGACGCCCCTCTTAGTACCAGTTTTTCTACATTCCCAAAATTTTGGTGCCTTATTTTTTCTCAATGTACCTTTTGATCTCTTCTTTTATTTCTTCTTTGACTCAATAGTTACTGATTGGCATGTTTAATCTCCACATATTAATAATTTTTCAGCTTTCTTCTTGTAGTTAATTTTCAGTTTCATACTGTTATTGTCAGAAAATATAGTTGGTGTGATTTAATCTTCTTTAATTTATTGAGACTAGTTTTGTGCCCCAACTTATGGTCTATCCTTGAGAATGTTCCATCTTCACTTGAGAAGAATGTACATGTTATTATTTTAGAATGGAAAGTTCTATAAATATAGATTATGCCATTTGCTCTGATGTGCCATTTAAGGCAGATATTTCGTTGTTGATTTTCTTTTGGGATGATCTATCCATTACTGTCAATGGGTACTGAGGTTTGCTACTACAATTGTATTTTTGTCAGTTTCTCTCTTTAGATCTGTTATTAATCACTTTATATATTTTGCTGCTCCCAGATGCAGGGCATATGTATTGATGTGTTATGTCTTCTAGATTGTTTCCTTTATCATTATAAAATGTCTATCTTTGCCCCTGATTACCTTTTTATCTTAAAAATCTAATTTCTTCTGATATCAGTATGACCACACCCTCTGGTCTCTGGATCCCTATGCTGGAAGTATCTTCTTCCACCCATTCACTTCGAGCTAGATTTCCTTTACCGCTGAGATGAGTCTCCTGAAGGTGACATATAGTTGGCCTTGTTTTTAATCTATCCTGCTGCCCTGTGCCTTTTGATGGATGAGTTCAGTTCATTTAAATTCAGGGTTATTATGGATATATGAGGACTTACTATCAGTATTTTCTCTTTTTTTCTTGTTACTCTGTATTTCCATCATTTTTTTCTCTTGTGTTTCTGTTTCCTGTTTTAGTTTGTTTTTCTATGAATGTTATCTATCAGCTCTAGATTTTTGTATTGTGATTACTATTAGCTTTATGTAAAAAATAAGATATATATGTTTCCTGCCTACAAGAGCCCTTTTCTTCTGATTGCATCTTATTTCCATTCACCTGTGCAAGGCCAGTCCTTCCCCTCTTCGCTTTTCATGCCTTTGTGTTACAAATTATCCCTTTTCTGCATTTCTTTCCAAATTATAGAAGTTACAGTCATTTTAAAAATGCATTTCCCCCTTTCACGTATATGTTATACTTAATTGTTTAGTACCCTATTCATGAATAGAGTCACAATTATGTGCTTCTGTCTGATTGTCATCATACTCACATGCTGTACATGCTTGTCCTTGGCTTTGGGTGCAGCCTCTCCTCCCCAGGTGGACTGTAATGCAGGCTTTGTGATGGTAAATTCCCTCAGCTCTTTTATTAATTTATTTATTTTTCATATATAAAAGATAGCATCCTGGCTTTATTATTCTTGGCTTTTTCTTTCTCTTTTTCAATATTTTGAATATTTTATATCCTTCTCTCCTGGCTTGTACGGTTTCTGCTAAAAAACCTGATGATAATCCAGTGGTGCTGGCTTTGTTGCAGTCTCTCTCTCTCTCTCTCTCTCTCTCTCTCTCTCTCTCTCTCTCTCGTCAGTGCCTTGAGAATTCTTTCTTTTTCATTAACGTATGACAGTTTCAATACAATGTTTCTTGGATAACGTGTTTTTACATTGAGGTGATTAGGTGTTTTACTGGCTTCTTGAAATTACATTGTCCAGTTCTGTCCTCTTCCCTTGCTCTTCTCCTTTATACCTATTATTCTGATTCTTTTTGATAGAATCAGACAATTCTGGCAGAAATATTTCACTTTTTAAAACTCAATCCTCTCTCTTCTTCCACTTGAGTTATTTCTAGATTTCTGAGTTCACCAATTCTTTCCTCCACCCAGACTACTCTGTTTCCAGTGCTCTCTAAGCTATTCTTTATCACATTTATTGAGTCCTTTAGCTCCAGAATTCTTGTTTGGTTATTTTTTGCAGTTCCAGTTTCTTTGGTAAAGTACTCATTTGTTTGTTAATTTTATTCCTGACCTTACTGAGCTCCCTTTCTGAGCTTTTTGTATCTCATGGTTTTTTGTTGTTGTTTTTTTCATAACTGCAATTTTGAATTCTATTATTTAAATCAGTATTCCAGGTCTTTGAGTTTGCTTTTGGATACTTTTTATTTTCTTTCGGACTTTCCTTTCTACTTTGGTTTTTCATGGGCATTTGAGATAGTCACCTCTTCTTCTTCTTCTTCTTCTTTTTTTTCTTTTAAGTACTGTCTGTCTCTTTAAAAGTCACCAGTTTGAGGCCCTGGCCAGACAGCTCAGTTGGTTAGAGTTTCACCCCAATATGCCAAGGTTGCGGGATTGACCCCTGGTCAGGGCACATTCAAGAATCAACCAATGAATGCAGAAATAAGTGGCACAACAAACCTCTCTTTCTGTCCTTCCCTTTCTCTCTAAAATCAACCCGTAAATAAAAATAATTAGCAGGTTGATAAGTAGAGTGCTTTCTTCCAAGTTCCAGTAGACAGTGCTGTAGTGCAAGCTTTTGTTTTCTGTTCTCTTCATTACTGGCCCGCTGTGATCTCGGTTTGCTAGTGTTACCTCAGTCATGGAAAATGTGTTGTTTTCCTTGAGGTGCTGGGCATCCTGCCTCGGTTGTCTCAGTTTCAGGGCACCAGCCTTATAGTGGGATGTGGCAGGGATTCAAGTTCACAATACTCACTACTGAGGTTCAGTGGTTGCCAGCCACACTGTGCTATCTGAGGTCTCCACTTCCTCTTCCTGGTTCTGACTCTACCAGGTTCCACAGCCATGGGAGGCAAGAGGGAGAATGACAGGAGGAGAGGGGGGAAAGAGGAGGTGCACTCTTGTACCTGCAGCTTTGCCTCCTTGCAGTAATGGCAGCCCTTGTCCACAGCTGCCACACTGCTGTGCTGCATCTGCAACCCTGTCCAGGGTGTAGATGCAAGAGGTGCTGTCTGCTCAGGCTGGAGTGTGGCTTCTGCCCATCCTAGCCTCCAGGCTGCCATGTGCGGGCTGCAGCTTGACTGCACCGAGAGGAAGAGGATCTCTCAGAAATGCATGAGTATTGAACAGGGGCCCCTTGTTGAGTTATAGTCATTTGATTTGTAACTTTAAGGGGAGAACTTGTAACTTCTCACTCTACTATGATGCTACTGTCACTTTCTGTACAAAAAAATAGTTTTTGCTTGAAATGCCAAGGTCTAGATATATTTGGAAACTTGGGGTGTCTCAGTGTTTTTTTGTTTTGTTTTGTTTTAGGAGAAAAAAGGCAGATATATGATGTCATTTACTTTAGTATCTTAGCTAGAGAGGCTCATGTGTGTAACAGTTATGTTCAGATAAATTTATAAAGGCCAGTATCAGTGAGAGAGCAAAGTAGGAAGGGAAAGCATCAGAGCAAGATGAACTTGGAGAGGTAGACAAAGGTTAGAATATCTAGAAACTTAGTGATTATGATCAATTTTTTCTAAGAAAAAATGTATTACAATGGTGTTAGTATTATGACTCTATTAGTTATGTTTTTGTTTTGTTTTTTGTTTGTTTATTTTGTTAATTCTCACCTGAGGATATTTTTTTCATTGATTATTTTAGAGAGAGTGGAATGAAGCAAGGAGGAGAGATAGAGATAGAGAGACAGACAGACATAAATATTGATGTGAGGACACATGGATTGATTGCTTCCCACATGCGCCCTGACCAGGGCTGTTCGAGGATCAAACCTGCAACTGAGGTATATGCCTTTGACCGAGAATTGAACCCGTGACCTTCCAATGTGTGGGCCTACTCTCTAACCACTGAGTGATGCTGGCCAGGGCTCTCTTAGCATTTTTTAAATTGCTATAATTGCTGTATGAAGAAAGAATTCCTGGAGGAATAAAGGCAGTAAATTATGGTATGTTCAACTATGGTGATGGCTATGAAAACAAAGAAATAGACTGGTTAAGGGATGAATGTAGAGGGTAGAGAAGTAAGTGTCCAGGGGACTCAGGTTTCTGCTTGCATAGCAGGATGGATTAGCCAGTAGCCAGGAAACACTAGTGAGGACCTTGAAAAGGGAAGCCTCAAGTTCATTTTGGATTATAAGAAACTTGAGATACATTTGAGACTCCTGACAGGGGTTGTCAGCCAGTAACTAAATAGGAATGTGTTACACAGCAAGGAATCCTGGGATAGGGGCACAAACTTCTAAATAAATCTCACTGGATAGTCTCATCTTTGCTTAAGATTGCTTAGGTAGAGAAAACCAACACATTGAAGGACTTGGACAGAGAGGAGTTACTTCATCGTGTGTCACACAAGACAACAACGCTCAACTTCAGAAACCACGGGCCCTTTGATGCACGGTGCCTGAACCCTGGAGTTGCTCCATGTGGCAGACCTGATAGAGATCGAAGGACACAATGACTATGGGAAATGAAGGTGGGCTTGCAAAGTGAGTGCCTGTGAAGAGAGATAAGAGGGAATTATGGACAATGTGTGATGATGGAAATTAAGGGAAGATAATATCTTGAAAGAAGGGCGATGTGAAAATTTACAACTGCCACTGAGACACCAAGTAAAATATAGTAAACAAGGACATTAAACTTGGCAACATAAAAGTAATCAGAATAATTAGCTAAAACTCTCTCAAAGGACCTCAGGAGGTGGGATTCAGATTGGAGTAGGCCGAAGAGCGAGCTGTAATCTCACCTGTTACTTTCAACTTGCACAGTACTCCGGATTCTCTAATCACACTTATCTCACTACATAACCTTATCCCCATATTAGCCTTTCAAATTAAGTGTGATTTTATTGACATTGGGACAATATCTTTGCCTTCTAGTCTCATCACAGCAGTAGAGTGGTCCTTCTAAATCATAATTCAGATCAGTTCTCTATTCTTTTTAAAACATTCCAGTGGTTCCCTATCTAAACAAAGCCCTTCGTATTACTCCATAGACCAGCGGTTCTCAACCTGTGGGTCATTCCAGTGTGAGAAGATGCTTGATATGACTTAAGTCTTTGTGAACTTGTAGAGACTTGTTCTGTGTCTTAACATGTGGTCTTTCTTTGAGAATGATCCATGTGCACTTGAGAAGAATGTATATTCCACAGATTTGGGGTGAACTGTTCTATGAATGACAATTAAAGCCATCTGATCTAGTGCATCATTAAGAGTCACTGTTTCCTTGTAAATTTTTTGTCTGGAAGATCTATCCAGTGAAGTAAATGTGGTATTCAAGTCCTTTACTATGATGATTGCTGTTGATCTGTCCCTTAAGGTCCCCCAGAAGTTTTTTGTTTATTTGTTTTCTGTTTGTTTGTTTTTTTATAAATGTATATTTAGGTGCACCCATATTGGGGGCATATAAGTTTATCATGGTTATCTCCTCTTTTTGCATTGATCCCTTTAATATTATGTAGTGACCTTTATTGTCTCTTGTGATGTCCTTCATTTTGAAGTCTATTTTGTCAGTTATGAGTATTGCTACTTCAGCTTTTTTTTCCTTCCATTTATACTTGCCTCAAAACCTTTTTTCATCTCCTCATTCTAATTCTGTTTAAGTCTTTTGAGGTGGGTCTCTTGTAGACAGCATATATTTGGGTCATATTTTTTTACCCATTCAGCTACCATATCACTTTTGATCAGAGCATCTAATCTACTTACATTTAAGATTATTATTGATAGAGACTTATTTATTGACATTTTAATTCTTTATGTCTATGTTTCTCACAATATATTATTTCTTCTTTTCATTATAGCAGCCCCTCTATAATTTCTTGTGAGGCTAGTTTTCTATTTTTATTGATAGCTTTGCTGGGTATAATAATCTTGTTTTCAGATCCTTGTTTTTCATTAATTTGAATACTTTATGGAATTCTCTTCTGTCCTGTAGAGTTTCTGATGAAAAACCAGCTGACAGCCTTATGGGATCTCCTTTGTAGGTAACAGTTTGCTTTTCTCTTGCTGCTTTTAAGATTCTCTTTCTGTCTTTATTTTTTGGAATTTTAATTATGATGTGTTTGGGTGTGGGCCTGTTTGGGTTCTTCTTGCTTAGGACTCTCTGTGCCTCTTGAACTTGTGTGACTTTTTCCTTCATCAGTTTAGGGAAGTTTTCTGCCATTATTTCTTCAAATACATTCTCTATTCCTTGCTCACTTTTTCCCCCTTCTGGAACTCTTATGATGCAAATATTGTTAAGTTTCATGTTGTCCCACAGCTCCCTGAAACTATCCTCCTGTTTATTAATTTTGCTGTGTTATTTTTTTTTTCTTTTTGGTTCTCTGATTGAATGATTTACTTCTACCCAATCTTCTAATTCACTGATCCAATCTTCAGCTGTATATCCCTTCCAATGTGTTCTTTATTAATGTTATGTAATTATTCATTTCTGACTGTTTTTTTTTAGATTTACTATATCTTTTCTCATCCTTGTCATAATCTTTTTGAGTTCTATATCTGATCAATTTCTTTTTTCATTAATAACTTTTTATTTATTTTTATTGATTTCAGAGAGAAATGGAGAGGGAGAAATAGAAACATCAATGATGAAAAAGAATCATTGATCAGCTGCTTCCCCCATACCCCGCCCCCACAACTGGAGATCAAGCCAGCAACCTGGGCATGTGCCCTTGACTAGAATTGAATCCAGGACCCTTCAGTCCAAAGGCTGATGCTCTATCCACTGACCCAAACCAGCTAGGTCTGATCAATTTCTTATTTCCATTTTATTTATCTCTTCTTCTGGATAATTCTCTTTTCCTTTCAGTTGGGGCTTATTTTTTGCCTGCCCATTTTGACTGCCTATTTGGGATGGGTCAATGTATTAGGTAGATCTGCTGCAACCCCCAATCTCTAGTGCAGGATAATGTCAGATGCTGTTTGTGTGTGGCCTGAATAGGCTGTTTTTAGCTATCAGCAATCCACAGCTTTTAGCTCCCTCTGCTGGGGCTGGATGACTTTGGAAAGTACCAAGATGTGCAGCAGGGCCTGCTTTTCTTAGCCCTGAGCCCAGGAGGAGATCAGGCAAAGACTCAAAGCCTCCAGAGATCTGTCTCTACCTGCTGCTGATTGACCCTCAGTCTTTAATAGCCCCAGGTTATTGACCACAGGGTGCGGGGAGAGGTCTTCCAACTAGGTGAGACAACTGCTTTCGCCCACTTCCCAGGCAAAAAAACATCTGAATAGCAAAAGTTTGCCAAATAAAGAGGTCTTCCACAGCATGAGGGAATGACCCAGCACAGGACACTGGGGTGGCTGCCTTCTCAGCTCCAATCCCAGAGCCCCCATTCCTGACTCTCCTCACACAGCTCTAGTGCACTCTGCCCTCCCTCTGCCAGAGTGCAAGGTGAGTGGCTGCACATGATATTTTGTGCATTTGCCCTTTATGAGGGTGCTTGCATGTCCAGCTGTCTCTGGCTGGTGGACAGCAATCCTGCTGCTTTCCACAGCCAAGTGTTCCGTGGGCTCCTTTTTCAGTTTTGGTGCTCTAGGCTGGGGAGTCCACCTTGGGGTTTAGACTCCATAGTTCTTAATGGGAGCCCTCCACCCCTGAGATATCCCTCTGGAATTTCAGCTGCTGTCTGTGGGAGCCCGGCCAACCGGCCCCCACCTTTCCTACCAGCCTCTGTGTGGTTTCCACTCTGTCCTGGTTATCGGGCTCTCTCCAGCTAGTCTTCCGTTGATTTTTCAGGGTGGTTTTCTGTATTTCCGTTGAATTTCCAGTTTGGTCCTGGGAGAGTGTCAGTGTAGCTTCCACATACTTGGCCGCCATTTTGGAATCTCTGACCTGCCACTAGCGATATGTTTTCAATCATTTACAAATTCATGTGTGAGTGGTGGGAAGAGTTCAACCAAAGTACTTGTATACATTATACATAACCCATGGATACAGACAATAGGGTGGTGGAGGCCTGGGGTGGGGTGCAGGGATGGACTATAAGGGATCAATGGGTAAAAAAGGGGGACATATATAATACTTTCAACAATAAGTATTAAAAAAAGAATCTGTGGCATCTCTTCTTAATAAAAGTTATGATATCATACTGTGAAATGTGAATCTAAAGCATCAGGTAATTTGTAATTAGCTCCCAGCTCCAATTGAGTGAGGGGAGTTTGAAAATGAACTATCTATAATCAGGCCACCTGGAATCACAAAGTAAAAATCAGCCTGTTGGTAATTGCATCCTACTCTGAACTACATTATACTTCTAGTACTTACAGAAATGAACATAAAACTAAGAAAGCTGTCAATTTTTCCATGCAAGCATAGTCTCCTGACCTTTACATTGTCACTTTAGCACTGTATTTAAACATTCAGAATAGACAAAACCACATTTCCAAAAAATATATGAAGCAAGTAAAAATATTTACTCATTTTTAATTTATTAGGTACCTACTGTTCATAAATATGTTAAAAACTGGGAATACAATAGTAAATATATCTGAAGAGGAACTAATGACTAATGGGAACTTACAGTAAATTTAATGACTTGAATTATGATCGTGCTATAATTTTCTAGTCTCAAAGTGGTTGTTTATTCAAACTATGCCTAAATGTTTCCTTTAGTAAATGTAAATGTAAACAAGATTCTATTCTTACTGTGATGCACAAGTTGTACTGAATTAAGCATGCCACATTTGTGCATATAAGATCCACATAATTGCATTTTCACTTACAAATGGTTACAGAGACCCAAAGAATTTTGTGTCATATCCGTAAGGAATTGCATTGTAATCTGAAGCACAAGTTGATCGCCTATCTATTCTGTTGGAGTGCTGATCATTATTGCAGTGGAGAAGGTACCTACATCATATTTAGAAACCACTGGTCTCTTTCCCTACTTCAAAACTACAAAGCTGATTTCCCAAAGCCTCATCTTTACCACTGACTCTTAAAGAGTGCTTCCCAGGCTAGCGCACTGATATCATCGGGAACATGTTAGAAATGAAGTGAAGGGCCTCATCTACACACATTTGAGCCAGAACCTCCTGATATGGGGTTCAGCAATTTTGTTTTAACTGGCTTTGCAAGTAATTCTGGAGGACATCTAAGTTTGTGGGTCATAAATTCAATCTGAAGTCAATCCCTTGGATTGGTGTTTCCAATCCAGGTTTCACACTCCCTAGAGCTGCACAGTCCATCCCGGGAGTTAGTAGTTAGTGTGTGTATTGGTCATTCGGAATGTAGCTAACCCAAATTGAGATGTGCTATAATGGTAAAAAGTGTTCGGAGTCAAAGAGTTTATAAAAATGTAAAATATTTCAATAATATATATTGGTTAATAAACTATATTTTGGAGCAGTTTTTATGTTCACAGCATGATTGGGTGGAGGGTACAAAGATTTCCTATCTACCTCTTGCCCCACACATGCATAGCTCCCTTCTTCCCAGTTATCAACATCCCTGCCAAGTGGTGCGTTTGTTATAACTGATGAATCTGTATTGACACATCATGACTCAAAGGCCATCATGTACATTAGGGTTGACATTTGGTGCTGTACATTCTATGGGTTTGAACAAATGTAAAAAGACATTTATCCAACATGACTATAATATACAGACTAGTTTCACTGACCTAAAATATCTCAGCTCCACTATTGCAACCTTTATTCTCCTCTAAATCATGGCAACTGCTGATCTCTTTACTGTCGCCATATTTTTGCCTTTTTCACAATATCATATAGTTGAAATCACATAGTATATAGCTTTTTCAGATTGTCTTCTTTCATTTGTATTATATAATTAAAGTTGCTCCATGTATTTTCTTGGCTTGATCACTTATTTCTTCTTAGTGCTGAATAGTATTCCATTGTCAAGATCCGTGGTCAGCAAACTGCGGCTCGCGAGCCACATGTAGATCTTTGGCCCCTTGAGTGTGGCTCTTCCTAAGCCTTAGGAGTACCCTAATTAAGTTAATAACAATTTACCTACCTATATAGGGTAAGTTTAAAAAATGTGGGTCTCAAAAGAAATTTCAATCGTTGTACTGTTGATATTTGGCTCTGTTGATTAATGAGTTTGCCGACCACTGGTCTAGATTATCACAATTCATTTATCTATTCATCTACCAAAGGATATCTTGGTTGCTTCCAAGTTTTGGCAATTAAGTTTGAAGTTGTTATAAACATACATGTGCAGGTTTTTGTGTGGACAAAATTTATAATCCATTTGGGTAAATACCAAAGATTGTCATTAAAAGTATATATTAAGAGTATGTTAGTTATATAAGAAACTGCCAAACTGTCTTCCAAAGTATCTGAACCATTTTGCATTCTCACCAGCAATGAATGAAAGTTCCTATTTCTCTACATCCTTGCCAGCATTTGCTGTTAGTGTTGTGGATTTTTGCCATTCTAATTAATGGCTGTAGTAATAATACCTCATTGTTGTTTTAATTTGCAATTCCCTAATGGCATATGGTGTGGAGCATCGGTTCATGTGCCTACTTGCCATCTATATCTTCTTCAGTTTAGGTGTCTGTTCAGGTCTTTAGCCTTTTGCTTATTGGGTTGTTAAGTGTATCATTGACTTTTAAGAGCTATTTTTAAAAACTATTTTGGAAAAAAAGTTCATTGCCAGATATTTTTTTGCAAATATTTTATCCCAGTCTGTGGCTTGTCTTCTATCTTAATTAATAACATTTTAATATTGATTGCATGTTGAGATAATTAATTTGACATATTTGATTAAATGAAATATATTACTAAAATTAGTTTTACTTTTTTATATTTACTTTTCTTAACGTGACTACTAGACAGTTTAAAAGTTCACATGTGGCTTACATTTTTGTTACATTTCTATTTACATTAGACAGCACTGTCCTTAAACCTTTCGTTTCTCTCTTGAACAATCGCCCATTTCAAGGTGAGGCATGATGCAGGAAGCAATGGTGTCAGGAGTTCTGTGATAAATATTATAATAAGGAAGGAAAATGAAGTGTGAAAACTGTAGAAAAGGACTTACTGAAAGAATTCTTTTATGTTACTGTAGCCAAGAAAAATATACTGAAATGTATTTTAGATCAAATATCTATTATGATTACAGCTTCATATCAGGAACTGGATCAAACATGGCTTTCATTTCAAAACTCGTATGTTTTACTCTTTCTTAAAACCATGTTTTGGCCTTCTTCCTCAGAAACTCTTGGACTTGTCTGTTTCTCAGTCCCTGGTCCTCTTGCTTTGTTGGCAGCTGCCAGTGCTCATGCAGATGCTCTCTGTGGAAGATCCAGAGGCTCTGGCTCCTTGAATGAAGAACCACATAGGGGGTGGGGTCTTGTTGCCCATGAAGCTGCCTGCACAGCCACTTGAAGCAATCAGAACCACAGGGAGGGGAGAGGGGGGTGCCCTGAGATTGATTTTGATCAATAGGAAACAGAAAAGGGCAAGCATGCGCAGAGACTTCCTTTCATCCTTTCTTTCATCCTCCGGCAGAACCCTGTGGAGAGGTCTTTCACATGTGCTTCTGTGGGTCTTCAAAAACAGAGGCTGGTGGCCATAGCCACCTCCCTGCCACCACACTCCTGCCTCAAGTGCCTGCTCCCACAAACACTGGACTCCAAACCTGGGATGTGAATGCTAGGCGGGACAAAGGGAGGATGGAAACCGCAAGAGGTTAATGGACCATGAAAAGAGACCAGGATTCTGAGTCAGACGCCTCATTGGATGGGGTTAATGTGTGGTGTGAGCATAGCAAAATCCGTTTCTTCAGGTTGCTTTTTTATAAGTGTTTATTTCAAATTAAAGGTCTTTTTTCATTTCAATCTTCCATGCAAATTCAGGAAGATTGACTTTCCAAGTGTTATTTCAAAAATACAGTTAATTTTTCTTTAGTTAACCTAAAATAGCTTCTGTAAATACCAGTTGGCCCACTTTTTTATTATATATTTAGAGGTAAAATAAAGTTCCTCAAATATAGAGTTTCTCTGACTTATTCTTCAGTCATCACCTGCTACTTGCGAATGTGACGGGAGAGCTAGCTCATCACTGCTCTTTGAAGCCTGTGTGGGAAGACTTAGCATCCTATTTTACTTTGCTGTTTGGCATTTTCTCTGTAGTATGTAACCTACAAAAGGAAGCTCATCCTGCTCAGTGGGAAGTGAAGAAATTGCTAATGACTTTATGGTGAATACACAAGTAGTGTAGCATTTGGTTTGGGTATTCTGTAGATGGCATTAATGAACACCATTCCTCAATGTGGTGATATAAAGGTGGAATGTCTACTGATACCTGCCTGATATTTATTTATATTGAGTGTAAAAATGGAACACAGACAGACATTCCTTCAGAATTTTACCAGTTGCTGAGACTCAGTAGTGCCACAGTTCCTTGGGAGCAAACCCAAGTGAAGATTCTGAGAATCCATCCCAGAAAGCTGGGGAAGGATGTGATATACCAACAGGACCAACTCTGAGCTAAGACAAGACTCACAACTTCAGGCTAAACTCACCTAACAGGTTTTCTTAAGCTTATTCATTGTTTTTATAAAGTGAATTAGTTACCCAAATTTTAAAGTTGGCAGGCTGCACACACACACGCAATCCATATTTGTGACTTCCTTTTAACAAGAATGTGATGCAGCCAACTGCTCCCACCTTCCTCGTGGCTTCTGTTGGAGGAATCAGAGGAGCATGGTCTCCCCAGTTCACCAATGTCCCCACCTGACCTGCTTCTCACTCACTGTACCTGCTTGCACCTGAAGCCATTTCTGTTTGTTTTCAGTTAAGAACTTCTTTACATTTGCCCTGCCCAGTTTGGCTCAGTGGCTAGAGCGTCAGCCTGTGGACTCAAGGATCCCAGGTTCCATTCTGATAAAGGACATTTACCTTGGTTGCTGGCACATACCTAATAGGGAGTGTGCAGGAAGCAGCTGATCGATTTTTCTCTCTCATCGATGTTCCTAACTCTCTATCCCTCTCCCTTCCTCTCTGTAAAAAATCAATAAAATATATATTTTTAAAAAGTACATCTTTACATTTAATTACATCCGACCTGACCCATTGGAGAGTTCTAGAACAGTGGTTCTCAAACCTGACCATACACGAGAGTTACAAATAAAGCTTTAAACACTATTATGCTTAGCCCATACCCCATAGTAAACTAAATTTTTGGTGAAGGAAGGTGTAACATTCAAGCATAGGTGCTATTCAAAGTCATCCACAATATTCCAATGTGTAGTTTCAAAATCATGGTACCTGAGAACTTGGTTTAATCAAACTGCTGAAGTGTTCTTCCAAGGATTTCAAATACCTTACCCAGAGGAACAAGATGGCAAAAGGGATGACACACGAAGGGCACAGGGAAAGAGAAGCAGATTAGGTCAGGGGTTTGCAATGTTGGCTGCTCATTCGAACAACGTAAGAAATTTTAAAAATAACTGGCCTCCTAGCCCTACCATCAGGTCCTCTGATTTGAGTAATTTGTCGCAGTACATATTCATCAGTAATTTTTTTTAAAGCTACCTAGTCTTTCTAGGGAAAAGCTAGGACTGAAGACTAGTAGTTACTACAGCTTAGAGTACTTAACTAGAAATAAATAAATTAATCACAATAACTATGAGTCAACAGGCACCCTGGATTTTGTTGAACAAACCAGGATTGTTAATGAATCTCATTTTCTGTGTGTGGACCTGACCTTCAATTTTGTTTAGCCTTTTACTTTCCATGAAAAGTTGTCACATCTCCAGAATTAGAGATTGGGTTTCTAACTGGTAGGGTCTACAACATCATTTCATTTTCAGCATATATGTGAAATGCCTACTAGCTGCTCGTTTCTATCTTATTTCTCATTCTGTTGCAAGAATTGAGTTTGAAACCTGGCACCTGGTATACTGTCAATAAATGATTATTGAATTTGGACTATAGCTAAAGAGTTTTCATAAATTTTAATATCTACCTCTAAGTTTTCTTTCTTAATTCTCAGTTATAAAACAAATACTGCAACATGTTCTTTTCTGAAAATTTCCTAAAAGTTCTAAAATGTGGACTTAACTCAAAAAGTTATTAATTTAAACGTTCTTTAGGATTATCTTTTTAATTATTCAACAATACAAGATCCATTTAACCTGCTCATCAATTCTCCTTTTTAATATTACATTATCTAACAGTCTTTTTTTAATTTATTGATTAAGGTATTACATATGTGTCCTTACCCCTCCCCTCCATTTCACCCCCCGACACACACACTAATGCCCTCAACCCTGGTGTCTGTGTCCATTGGTTAGGCTTATATGCATGCATACAAGTACTATGGTTGATCTTTCGCTCTTATCCTCACCCTCCCCTACCTTCCCTCTGAGATTTGATGGTCTGATGGATGCTTCTCTGTTTCTCGATCTGTTTTTGTTCATTAGTTTATGTTGCTCATTTTATTCCACAAATGAGTGGGATCATGTGATATTTATCTTTCTCTGACTGGCTTATTTCACTTAGCTTAATGCTCTCCAGTTCCATCCATGCTGTTGCAAATGGTAAGAATTCCTTCTTTTTTACCGTAGCATAGAATTCCGTTGTCTAGATGTACCACAGTTTTCTAATCCACTAGTCTGCTGATGGGCACTTAGGCTGTTTCCATATCTTAGCTATTGTAAGTTGTGCTGCTATGAACATAGGGGTGCATATATTCATTCTGATTGATGTTTCAGGTTTCTTAGGATATATTCCTAGAAGTGGGAGCACTGGGTCAAATGGGAATTCCATTTTTAGTTTTTTGAGGAAACTCCATACTATTTTCCACAGTGGCTGCACCAGTCTGCATTCCCACCAGCAGTGTACGAGGGTTCCTTTGCTGCATGGAAGAACATATTTGCCAATGTTATCACCAAGGGTTTAATCACCAACATTTACAGGGAACTCATACAACTTAGCAAAAGGAAGATAAACAATCCAATCAAAAAATGGGCAATGGAACTAAATAGATACTTTTCAAAAGAGGACATAAGGAAGGCCAAGAGACATATGAAAACATGCTCAAAGTCACTAATCATCTGAGAGATGCAAATCAAAACGACAACGTGGTACCATCTCATACCTGCCAGAATGGCTATCATCAACAAATGACAAATGGTGGTGAAGATGTGGAGAAAAAGCAATTCTTTTTACCTTTGTCTCTGATCTTCTGGTTCTTGTTGGAAGAATCAGCAATGGGGGGAAAGGGTAATTTTCTTCCCCATCCTAGCACCAGAAATGTTGAGACAGCCTAACCAAGGAGGAATAAGCATGCTGTCTACTGTCCAAAGAGATAAAGTTGAATTCAAGAAAACAGGAGACTAACAAAAAATATATATGGACATAAAAATATTTATTGTTAATCATTATCCTAGGCTGGATTCCTTGGCTCCATAAAATTTGCTCAAATTTGGAAGTGGTATTTTAAGTCACACATGTAAATTGTATCTCACATTGATAAAAGCAACAATTTTCAAGCATTCCCCCAGAGTGCCTTCCATAGTCGTAGCTACATATCCTTGATTTTCTCAAAGTCATTTGTGGATTGGGCTCTGTGACAGACAATAGATTCTAAAGATGGCCACAAATTATTTCCCATTTGCTATGTTCTTCTTAAATCTTGTCCTTACTGATATGAGAATTAACTCACCCCCCTGAGTCTGGGCAAACTGATGACTTGTCTGTAACCAACACAATGTGTAGATGTGGTTCTGTTATTGAGGCAAGAAAGTAAAAAGTGATTTGACTTCCACATTCTTCCCTCAGACATTTGCCTGAGCACCACGAAAACAATGCAACAACCAGGAGACCAACTCAGTGGGAGGAAGCGCAGCCGGTCAGCACAGCCAGAAAAGACTGTGCAAGGCAGGCTTGGCCAGCTCTGTGGCTCCAGCTCCAAACTGTCTGATCACATCTGACAGAAAGACCATTAGCCAGAGTGACCCAGCTGACTACTGGAAACATTACCAACAGAATTGTGCTGTGAGTTATAATAGTTAAATAATAGCTATATTTTAAACCACTGAGATATGCGGTGATTTTTTTTTTTAATTTAGTAATAGTGAGTGGAACACACTTTGCCCCACTGTTTATTTCTCAGGTAAGGAAGTTCCTGCTTGATTATTGTTATTCTGGTAAATGTTAAACTACCAGCCCTCCACAGGGAGCCCTGATTTTTACCACAGTGACAGGTTCTAGGGGACCGCAGCTGTAGGTTCATGTAAACCACAGTTAAGTTCCAATGGCATATTTCTGGTCATGAAAACATCACCAAACTTATAAACATCCGAAGCATATCTAATATTAAGGATTGAGGTAAATGTGTTCTATACATACACTGAAGAAAGATGAGTGGAAACAAGACCATTCTTTCCAAGCAGCTTATCCCCTTCCCACTCAGGGTCGCCAGTGGCAGGTCAGGGCGCCAGGCACAGGCAGGAGCCCACCCTGGTCGGGACCATTCCCACATCCACACTTACCGGCCTGGCCAACATATGCACGCGGTAACCCAGCATGCACATCTCTGGGATGTGGGAGGGAGGAAGCCGGGATCCGGGAGCAAACCCAGGCCCACCTGGGGGGACTGCAAACTCCGCTCAGACAGTGGACCTAGCTGGGAACTGTTTTCCTTTTCCTCATCAGCATTATAGCCAAACAACACAGAATGGAATAACATATTTGAGGACCCGCTGTACTTGCTGATTGCCTGCTGTCATTTCAAGCTACGAACGTGATACGACTGAAAGTGGGGTTGGAAGAGCCACACAGCAGCTCGCCGTGGTAGGTTTCCCACCGCAGATGGCCTCAGGGCATAGGTGGCAATGCATTGTAGAAGACAGTTCTAAGAACGTAAACTTTACGTTGGTTTATCTTTGTTTTTAATGTAATTTAATTAGTTTTAAATGTATATGATGTAATATTTAATAATGTCAGCGTCTAATAACCTAGCTTGCAGAAGTTCACCATGAGCCCCAGCGCACCACTGCGCATGCTCTTCTCTGTCCTCTGTGCTGTTCAGGCTGCGATAGACACCGAGCTCAGGGGCACCACTTCCAGTAACAGATGAGGCCTCTCTTGCACCGGCTGAGTGCCACACCAGGGACCAATCCACTCACTCTCCCAGCTTCTCGCACTGACTTCCATGGCTTACCTGACCTTGGGCTATCTGATTATCCACAATCATCAAATCAAAACCCATGTCGCATGTCACTTCACTAGGATTTAGTATTAATATGCCCCATAAGTAACTCGCATTCAATTTATACAAATGGAAGTCAACATGTTTCCCATTGCCGCTTCCCTTCTTGTATCTTCTTTATCTTATTTAGTAACATTATGAAAAACTGGTTCCCAGAGTATGCTTGAATTCCACTCTCTTCATGTTCAGTCATGTAAAAAATCTGCTTATTCCACTGGCATCAGGTGACTCAACACAGTGTCCTTCTCTCTACTTCAGATGTGACTGCCATATCCCCATACGGACTCTTCATTGATCGGTCATTTCTCAAGCAGCCTCCCTACCTCTGGTCGTCCACTTAACCTTCTTTACCCTGACCTCAGGGTTACCTTCCTAACCAGGCTGTTCCTCTAGGCCAGCCATGGGCAAACTATGGCCCGCAGACCGTTTGAAATGAATAAAACTAAAAAAAAAAAGACCGTACCCTTTTATGTAATGATGTTTACTTTGAATTTATATTAGTTCACACAAACACTCCATCCATGCTTTTGTTCCGGCCCTCTGGTCCAGTTTAAGAATCCATTGTGGCTCTCAAGTCAAAAAGTTTGCCCACCCCTGCTCTAGGCTGTTCCCTCCTTCCCAGGCCGGAAGATCAGTAGCCCCTACCTCAGCACTCTTCCCACATCACGGCATCACTGCTGGAGACAGAGGGCCTTCTCAGGGTTCCTATAGGCCTGCACATGGACAGTGTCTTCACTCAGATAATGGACGAGTCTGAGAAATAGCCCAGATTTTCCTTTGACCAGGGTCTTCTTGACTTGTGGAATTTTACCTCAGTTCAGGTCATTTAAATTGTTCATTGCTCATTTCAAGGGTGCTTCTTCTTTGTATTTCTATGCTCTAGCTAACCTAACCCATGGGAACTGAAGTCGACCTGAGAGCGATCTGCTCTTGTCTGGAGATTAGTCCCACTTTTTCTCCCTGGTTCCCCTGGGATAGAGCTATAGAAGCACAGTTATAGGAACTAACTGATGTCTCAAGAAAAGATTTCCCAAGGAGTTGTGTCACTTTGACCAACCTCAATTTATAACAACAGAGCCATGTAGGTCCAATTGCTGTGGACATCAAATTAAAAAGGAAATCAGTTTGTGTACCTACACTTCACCTCTGAGTTGGAGCATTTTATTTAAGTGACAGTGGCTGTGCAATAAAAAATTATATTGGTTTTATTTTTATTAACCTAAATTCAGATACTCAGTATTTTAATCTTAATCCTAATGTACTTAGATTCAGCACAAACTGCTGAGATGAATACAATTCATTGAATCATAAAAGAAGATAGAAAAGTTAAATGATCTGAAATACATTTTATATGTGACTGTCATTTTTCAATAAAACTTCAGTAACATGCCTATATCCTACAGTAAAGAATATATTACCATCACATTAAAGATTTCAATAAGTTCTGATGGTCACAACAGATTATTTGGATGTTTATAACTGAAAGGAAATGTTTTCCATCAAAATCTGCTGAGTTATGTTTTCTAGGGAGATTTTTCCAATACAAGTTCACATAGTAGACACACAAAGAGAGCTTTAGGAAAGCAATCTATTTTAGAAAGGATAACATTTTACTGAAAGATCTTTGTGTTTTTATTCCCATATAGAGAGCTTTACAGTTCTCTAAACTCTGGCTCAATACAGACAGCAATGCACAGGGCTGTTTTCTTTGTCATGGGCCTAAGGACTAAAGCTATTTTGCACCTGTCAGCCACGCCCCAGTGCTGTCTGTCTCCCACCCATCAAGGTGCAAGAGCTTCACCTGAAAAAGGAAAGATGACGTTTCCACACAACTGTCCCGGGACTAGTTATGCCACTTTGTTTTGATTGTCCCGCTTACAGAATGGGATGAAATATTTCAGAATTTACTTAGATTCCCGTGCTGTGCTACTTTAGCAATAGCATTTATTTATTTATTCACTACCCAGTCATGTCTCCATGAAACATTTATTTTAACAGTGGTTGAAACTTATTGAGCAATTACTATATGCCAGGCCTATTGCTTAGCAGTTCATCTATTACCTCATACACTTCCCCTACAGCCATATAAGGCATAGTTACCATTACTATGTATTTTGCAAAGGAAGAAACTGGAGTAAAAATAAGGTTCATGTGACGTAGAATTTTTCCCTCTACTTCCCACCATCAGCTGTTAAAAATAATTATTCAGTCCTAAAAAAGAAAAGGTGATTGCCAACATTTGTATAAATACTGTTACAGATTTAATAAATAAAAATATGCAATGTAAAGATAATGTATCATAGAAATGCACTGGATACCTATATAATTTAATTAACCAATGTCACCTGAATAAATTTAATAAAAATAAACAAACAAATAAATAAAACAACACGTAAAAATACAGTGTGCCTATTTGGGTTTGAATTTCAGATAGAATATGTGTATGTGTGTGTATGTGTACTATGCCTCATGCAATAATTGGGACATATTAATATTAAAATTATTCATTGTTAATAACATAAAATGGGCCTTTTGTGTTTTATTTGGGAACACTATTTATAAAGCTAGTTCAGCTTCTAAAGTTGGATGCCATCAATGTGCTACCTAGGCAAGGTTCCTTCAGGCTCCCGCAGGTCTGAACCCAGCTGGTCGGTGAGACACAGGATGACGCACGTGTCCCTCTTCCACCTCCCCCGCCATGTCCTGAAGTCCCCAGCTGAGGACTCCTCTCCTGCCTGCACCAGGGGGTCTGCTCCGAGGCCCCGCTGTCCGCAGTGCTGTGTGTCTGCCGTTGTCTGCAGTGTTAGCTCCTAACCCATCTGAGCCTCCTGTTTTCCCGACAGGCATTTGTGCCCTGCCGACATGCATGCTTGGTGGACTCTGCGTGCATGCAGCCTGCACCAGGTTCTGCATCTCACTCATGGGCTGTGAGACACCATTTTTGTTATTTCCTCGTCTGACAGAGAAACACATGAAGTCTGGACACTGAACGGGCTAAAGTGAAGAACTCCGCAAGGACTATGGCAGATTTAATGTCGTGAAAGTAGAAACACAGAACACAGTGGGGGCAAAGGCACAAGGAATGGGAAGGATGAACTCAGCCACAAATGGATAAAAGGAGGTTTGGGTAAGTGCTTAGGATGGTGATAGATGGAAATGCACTCACTCTCTGCCCTGCAGTTGGTCACTGCCTGCATACAAGTGTTTTGCAAACTCTGGGATGAATTCCCCTTGGATAGGCCAGGGGTATGTCGTGTCCTAGGTACCTTGCTTATAAATCATTATTTTTTAAAATATTGATCACTGCTTTTTTTCAGTAGGTATTTAACCATTGCACACGTGAGGTAAACAGGGTACCTAGGACACAGCATGTAAGAAGACTCTTGACAGTAGGGGGCATCCATTTTGCACCTGAATGGCCCTGAAATGAACCACTTCCTTAAAGATTATGCTCGAGGCACCTTTCTTGCCTGCCTAAGCCTCAGCCCTATGGTAGGACTGTCTTCTGCTCTGCAAATATTTTTATTTCTTTGAGATCCCCACTGAGTCTTAACCATGTAAAATGAACATGTATCGAAGTGTATTTAATTTAAAGAAGAGCACTATCTCATTTGTCAATCAGAATAATTCAACTGCACAAAATTATAGTTCCTAAATGTCAACACTGACACCAACCTGGTGTTCACTTGTCCTTTCTGTTAAAAGTTAGGTAGACTATATCCCATTTTGAAATCACAGTGTATAGGAGCGTGGGTTAGAAGGAACAGATAATTGGACTCCAGGGCAAGCCCCACCGCCTGCTGTGTAACCCCGCATGGATAAGTTCACCTTCTTGAAACACTTTCTTTCCACGTGCAATGCTTAAACATCTACTGGAAAAAGCAGTGGTAAAGATTTTTAAAAAAATAATGATTTATAATTGACTGAGGCTTTGAAAGCTCTTAATAGATAATGGTTCTCTTACCTCTGCTGCTTTAGCAATAACTTCTTTCCTTTGAGGTTAATTAAGTGTTAAGTTCTTATATAAGATAGTATGCAAATCCTTTTCCCAAAGACCATCTGTATTTGACGGAGGAGAACTAGCACTAGACATGCAGCCAAGAATCTGGGATTCACGTCATAAATTGGCCAATACTCTCAGGTGAAATCATTTAACCACTCTGAACTGGCTTTATCATTGGTGCAAAAAAAAAAGTGCATGTAGGAAACCCATTTCTTTACTAATATTCCATTCATTATCCTGTGCAAAGACCAAGTCCTTCTTCCCTCAGCTGCCCAGTATCATGTGCTCACCCCACTTGCTCCTGCACCCTCTCTGTAGCAGCTGGGAGGACTCCAAAGGAGGAGCTTTAGTGTGGAGCAGGAACTTGGACACTGGCCTTTGTTTCAGGCTTGATGATGACAAGACTGAATATTTTCCAGGGCTAGACAGATGAGCTGAGCCACTGGGAGAGGGGCAGCCTTCTACATCCACCCAAATGAGTATGACCACGCTGTAGTCTCCGCTCAGTGGGTCCCTGAAACAAGGCGATGCCCACTGGCAGCACTTAGAGCCAGTGCAGGTAAAGCCACCAACACCCCGCTGGGCACTTGGCAGTGTGCAGGGAGCAGTAATAGGCTTTTTGTCGTTGCTTGTTTTTCATTATGAAGAGTTGTGAAAAGTCTAGATCAAGTCTAAGAGCCGGTGAGACAGGGATGGGACAACAATAAGAAGCATAAAATCTCACAACAGAGGAAGGTGAGCTGGCGGAGCAGCAGACTGGGAGAGGAAAAGCAGGCGCTATTGGAGAAGAGTTAGAAGAGGCACAGTGGGAACCAATGGTCCCCAGCAGTACCCCTAGCACGCAGACCCCCCACAGCTGCAACACTGACCTGTTAGGCCCAGCAGCAACAGCAGTGAGGCCCCGCACACTGTGGGGATCCTGCAGGGGAGGCCCTCACACTGTGGGATCCTGCAGGGGAGGCCCTCACACTGTGGGGATCCTGCAGGGGAGGCCCTCACACTGTGGGATCCTGCAGGGGAGGCCCTCACACTGTGGGATCCTGCAGGGGAGGCCCTCACACTGTGGGGATCCTGCAGGGGAGGCCCTCACACTGTGGGAATCCTGCAGGCCCAGTGCCTAGGGTTCTGCAGCAACTGCCATCCATGCCATGGGCTAGTGACTTGCCCTCAGCTCCAGGCCCCAGCTGGTCTGAGGAGACAAGGCAGCAATTAGAACAATTAGGACAAATCATCACAGTGAATTAATGAATCACCACCCTCCCCTTGAGCACTATGGAAGGTTTAAAAGACTGACTCCCAGATGTGCTGCTGACAATAAATATTCCTGAAATGCTGTGGCTCTGTTTGTCCAGGGGACAGCTGCTAGGAGAAAAGCAACTTTGCCTCCTCCAAATTTGGCTGATCTGGTCAATTTGGACACTTGCTTAACTGAGTTTTTTAAAATAAGATTCTGCAGTTTAGCCAGCGTGACAGCACGAAGGCATTCCAAATGCAATTATTACGGTCAAACCACACAAATGCCCTCTTCCTCAGTGAAGGAAAATGAAAAGGGAAAAATACTATGACTTCCATTTTCCTTCACTCTGCATCCTGGACTACAGGAGGGATTCTGGGATTCGGGACATCACGCGCTGCTGTGGGCATATCCCAGTCCCCAGGGAGCACTGGATGCAAAGCCTGGGAAGATGGAACTCACACCTGTCATGTAGAACCATGCTAGGTATGCTCTGTAAATCATTTCTCTAGTTAATATGCACAACAATCACATAACGTAGGTGTTCTCTCCAGGTCCCTAAGAGAAAGCTGAGAGCTGGCTGATTGCAGCTTGCCTGAGGGTACAGCCCACACCCGTCAATAGGAGGAAAGGGACTTAGCTATACCCGTTAGGAATCGGCAGGCATGGCCCCTCTGCTGCTGTGAACAGGGGCTCCACCTGCCTCAGTGCCCTCGCCTTCTCCACTCCCACCCTCTGAGCTCCAGAAAGTCAGACTCTGAGTTAATTAAGAAAAATAATTCCGATGAGATGAAAAAGAAACCCTTATTTTTCCTAATTGTGTACACTGATGAGGAGGACCAAAGTTCTGCCCCACCAAAATGTAACTTTAAAAGTCACATTTCAAGATGGTAGCTGGTAAGTGACATCATAAATTAGACATAGTGATGCGGTGTGATTCAAAAGCACTGACATTATTCCATTCTTCAAAGTACAAACTTTGCTTTTAAGCTGGTTTTAAGAAACAAAAGACTCACAGAATCTTTGACCTTCCCGCTTTATCTACCTGAAGAAATTAAGATAGAAACACCTGCTTCAGGAAGGAAGCAGCCCCGCATACTCCCCTCAGCGCATGTGAACCGCATGCAGACGGGGGAATCCAGCAGCCCAGGTCCCTCCGTGGCCATGGTTCCTGGCGGCCAGCGGGATTCTTGACCAGATGTTGGCTCTTTCTCACCTTCCTGGGCGTTGCCTGCTCCCCTTCTAAGTCCCGCCTCCCTCTCCGTAGCCCAGGATGGCACGTGAGCATCAGGGCCAGTGTGTTCTGGAGTTTCCTTGTGGAACCCCATGTGTGTACACATGTGGTAACTTTGCACATTTCCTCCTGTTAAGCTGTCTCGCGTTAATTTGATTATTAGCCTAGCCACGCCAGAAGAACCTAGGAAGGTGTCATCAGTTATATCTCAGACTGGCATCAATCAATGTCAACAATGTTGGATGTCAGTGTGGAAGGAAGAGCTCCAGAAAGCTCTGAGCAGTGGGACCATTGCTGTGCTCGCACACTGGGGACAACGTCACACGGAGGACTGCAGGAGGCGGCACAGGTGCTATTCCTCACGGGGAGGAGCCCGGGCTCTGTGATCCAGCCAACACAGGTGTGTGAAAACAAGTTAAAACATAACTTCTAGTTCCTCATGACCTTGGGGAAATGGCATAATTACCCATCACACTGTTTCCTCTCAATTCCAGATTTTGTGATCAGATGATGACATCCATGTGTTCCTCTTATTTTCCAGGCAGAAGAACCAGCATTATACAAGTTTTTTCATTTACCTCCTGTTGGCTCTGAGCTCCTCTGCCAGGGACGGGACCTATCCAGGACACCAGAAATTGGAAAAAAATATGAGCAGCCATAGGTAGATGAGTCATGCTTTATTTCAGACAAAGCAGCCATTGCCAACACAGCAGCCCGGCCAAGAAGCCAGCCACCGCTGGTCAGCAACACATTTTATACCAACTCGGACAAAATAGGCTTCCTGCCAAGTGGTGGCATCCGTGTTGCATGTGATACAGGTGCGCCCGCAGTGCGTGCAGTGACACTGCTGTCATTGCCCTTGCACATGCATGTGGCACAGACCTTTAACATCAGGAGTACTCTGGGCAGAATCCCCACACATCCCATTACAAAGTTATAAAATAGGTAATATTTATCCCCATTATGAAGAAGGAAAATATGTTCTGGCAGGATAGAGCAATGCTAGGAAGGCCACAGTCAAAAGCTGTCAGAATTGGGATTCAAATTTGGACTTGATAAAATTTCAAGCTCTGGAAAACTGTGTGTACATGTTTCTGTGTGTACATGTGCATGTTCATATATATATAAAGTTTATACTTTGAAGAATGGAATAATATCAGTGCTTTTTGAATCACACCGCATCATTCTGTCTAATTTATGATGTCACTTCCCAGCTACCATCTTGAAATGTGACTTTTAAAAATATAATTGATAGTGGAATTTTAAAACTGTAAGGAGGTCAGAGAACATATTAGCCAAATTATTCTTTATTTTATACAGAAGGACTCAAAGCTCCCAGGTGGTGCTGTTACACATAAACCACAGCAAGCTATTGGCTGAACCAAGACTCTCATCACATGGGCTGTGTTCCACTCAGTGTCTAAACTGCTCTCAGCACCCTGCTCTATAGATGGTAAAGAATACACACACGCACTCACAGGCACACACATGCACACATGTGCACACATACACACTCACAAACACATGCACACACAGAGGCACACACACATGCACACACACACACAGCAGTGGAAGCTGTCTTTCACTCCAGATTACAGTTCCTCTTACTGAAATCCCTACTGATTTTTCTCCGGGGACATCCAGGTGCTCACTCAATGAGCAGCCTCACTGGGGAAAAAGAAGAGATGATTAGACACAGACACTGGAGGAAGAGCCAAGAAGTCACCTCCCGTCCCTGCCTGAGGCTCTGAAAGCCCACCAGCCGCCCTCCACCTCCTTACCCCCCTGTGGTCTCCTTACACCGACCACTCCCTCCTTGTCCACCCAGGGCTCCCACGCCCTGGCCTCCAGGGCTCCCTGCAGCATAGCCTGAGGCTGGTGGTGTCCCCAAAGGGAAGCGCCCTCCTGGAAAAGGGAGCTGCTCGCCTTCAGGAATCTGTGGAGCAGCCTGTGTTTTCTGCTCTTCTGGAGGCGCAGCCTGGTGTCTGATCTGCAGCCCTGAGCGCGCTTGCTCCTAGGAGAAAGCCAGTTCCCACAAAGCTCCTGGCCAAGGAGGCTGGGGCTGCTGGCTCTGCCTGTGGGTCAGGAAAAGGCAGATCGCCTCAGGGACGCACTGCCACCCCACCCCAACCCACCCCACTGGGACCAGGGGCTGCCCCTGGCACACAGAGGGGACCTTGGCCACTGGGAGCACAGCACCCTTGGCCAAGTTGCTTTCCTTTGGAGCTCAGTTGCCTCCTGTGTCAAATTAATATTTGGTAGAAAGAGGTCTTTGGAAACATGAAACCCATTTCCAAAGAAAAAAACATAAGAAAGCCTGCACATAGAAGCAATAAAGCCACTCTGGTGGGAGCAGGAGGAAGACAGACCGGGTGCCAGACAGGACACCCCAAAGGGCCCTGCAAAGCTCTGGCCCAGCACAGTGAGGAGCTTCTTGGGAGACTGAGACGTCCTCCCCGCAGATTACACTCTACTCCTGACAGCAGAGCCCCGGGACGACGCAGCTTCTAATCAGCCTGGAAGAGCAAGCAGTGCAGCCTGGCCTCCTGAGAGCTCTCGCAGGTAACTCTTGATCACTGGTGCCGGTCAGGGAGGCCTTCTCCCACCACCTGAGGAAGATACCCAGCCATCGCTTCCCTCTGAACTCCAATGTAGCTTTCTCCATTGTACTTACAGCTGTCTGAGAGCATTTTGTGAACTTATTTGCTTATGTGTTTATTGTATATTTCTCATATTCGGGGGCTCAGGACTCTGATGTGTTCAGTGACTATGTTTCTTGGCACAGAGATGTTCTATAGTGCATTATGTGCACTATGTTCCTGGCACATAATAAATATTTAGTGCCCAGCCAGCTTGGCTCAGTGGTTGAGCATCGACCTAGGAACCAGGAGGTGATGGTTCAATTCCTGGTCAGGGCACATGTCTGGGCTACGGGCTTGATCACCAATGGGGACCATGCAGGAGGCAGCCTATCTATGATTCTCTCTCATCGTTGATGCTTCTATCTCTCTCTCCCTTTCTCTTCCTCTCTGAAATCAATAAAAATAAAATTTAAAAATAAAATAAATATTTAGTGACTATATGTCTGCATTTCCCAGAATTTGATTGCAACTCTCCTTTGCTCCCTAAATTGCATCACTGTATGTATAGTCAACTTAAAGTCTGAATAGTGAGGTGAGCATTTCTTTGCCTCTCTAAATGGATCATTTCTTTGAGAGAAATAAATGAGACTTTTCAAAACAAAGCCAATATTACACATTTTGTTCTACTGAAAATAATCATCCTCTTCATAAAAGTTGTAAAGCCAGAGGGTGGTGTCAGCATGCCCCCCAAGAGAAGGGCTGAGGAAGATGGAGCAGCAGCCAGTGGCTGGCAGGCAGCTTGTTGGCACAGGGTGGCATGATGGGAGCAGAGCCCAGGGAAGACGCAGCTTTGTAATCAGCTTCAAAGAGCAAGCAGCTGCAGGCCTCGGCCTCCTAGTAGCTTTGATTGCACCCACGCAGAGCCTGCAAATTTGGTGATAGTGAAGAAAATAAAACGGAATAAATATTGCTAAGAGAGGCCCTTACAATAGAGCCAGGGCCTCAGTGCTCAGGGGCTGCTCTGGCTACACCTGTTGCTAAACTCAGCCCAAGGCTGAGCCATGAGCATCCTGGGACAGCACCGCTACATGGACACCTGCACTTCGCTTCCTTCCTTGTCGTTTTTGCCTCCCTTGTTTGCATATTGGAACTCACCAATTCCTATTGACCTCGTCAGAATCCTTCCTTTGTCTGAAAGAATTATATGTTGTTGATTTTGCTTTTATAAACCCTGCCTTTCTTTGTTCTCGCCAGAACACACTTTGGGTTGCCACACGAATCTGTGCCTCTCAGATTGCAAACCTTTTACTTTAAATGATGCTCCTTGTTCTTTACTGTAGCCTGAACCTCTGCATTGGTTAACATTGGAAAAGCATAAGTTGCTGGATTTCTAGTCATTGTTCAAAACCATCTGGCTGCTCTTAGAGCAGTGGTGCTCAACCTTCTGGCCCTTTAAATACAGTTCCTCATGTTGTGACCCAACCATAAAATTATTTTCGTTGCTACTTCATAACTGTAATGTTGCTACTGTTATGAATCGTAATGTAAATATCTGATATGCAGGATGGTCTTAGGCGACCCCTGTGAAAGGGTCGTTCGGCCGCCAAAGGGGCCGCGACCCACAGGTTGAGAACCGCTGCCTTAGAGGGTTTCTGTCTGTTCCCAGGTGAGCTGACGGTCCCTGTGTAGGAGAAGAAGTGTGCCTCAGAGCTGTGGCAAGCCCAGGTCAGTGCTACGACGCATTTGCTCTTGGTGCTGCTTCAAAGTAGTAAACCTCCTCTGTTACATGGGGCTAGGCATGGCTCCCCTCTGAGGACTCTGGATAAATGGAAATGATGTTTATAAGGCATCCAGGGCATTATTATTTTTCGCCAGTTAATACTATTGACAAGAAAAAGGTTCTGTCATGTCTTAAATTAAATGACAGCAGTCCAGAGAGTGGGAGAAAGAGACAAGTTAATTAGTTAACAGGTGTGGGTGGAAACCAGTGAAAAGCTGCTCACGTTTCTGAACGTACGTTGAAACTGAATGAACTTTTAGGCAGCTCCCTAGAAAGAATGGCCAACCCCCAGATGGCCCAGCATTCTACTTACCCATGAACTCTGAGTACAACCAATCCAGGAGCAACAAAGCCGTCTTTCCTACAGACACTGCGTCCTGTTTCTCCTTTTCCCAGCCCCTTCATCTACAGCCAATGCAATTCCTTCAAAACAACTTACTTCTCCCAACTGACTGTGCGTTTACTTTTTGAGCCTATTCCAGGAAGATAAGTGAGTGTTTTCCCTACCTAGCCCTGCTGCCGGTGGCTTAGACTGCACACCTTGGGGCCTGTCCATTTTTGGGTTAGTAAATGGCTCAATTAACTTTCTTTCAGGACAACTTTTGATTTATATGTTAACTTCTAATAACATAAATAGGCATTCCACATGATCATAATACAACACAAGCCAAGAATGAACTGGAAACCCTGTAAAAAGTGAATATAGATGTTATTGCCTATCACAGCGATTTTCAACCAGTGGGGCGCAAGAATCTTTAAAACATGCAGTAGCTGACTGTTTAGTCAGGGGCACTGACCTCTTTTCCTTAGATGGAATAAACATTGCTAAGAGAGTCCCTTACAATAGAACCAGGAGGTTATTAAGAAGTGGGGAATAGGAACTGCTCTTCCCCAGGAAACATACATTACAGGAGTTAAGAACCACAGTAGAAAGCCAATAGACTTGGCTTCGTGCCCAGGGCAGCCATTTACGATCTCTCTCTGCACAAATTACTTAGTGCCATTAAGCTCCAGTTGGTTCAACCATAAAATGAAGTTAACAACACCAACCTCACAGGGCTGTTAGAGAGATTAAATTTAAAAATGAATATAATATGCTTGGCATGATAGCAGAGCTGAGAGTCAAAATTTGATCTTTGTCCTATACGATGACATTTGTAAAGGCGATAGCATGAACTTCAGAGGCAATGTGGTGCAATATTTTGTTAAAAAAATGATACATTTACTGAAAACTAGACAAAGTTGAAAGCTATTTAACAAATGATAAATAAAAAATAAACGTTAACCCTAAAAATTACATACATTCTAGCATGAATATGAAAAACAGTCCATCTTTCTTACAATATTTTAATCCTCTTAGTGATGGGTTTGGTTGTCTTGATTTTGGCAGGATAGTTACTATTTTTGTTTTATTTTGTTCACTAAAAGGTTGATATATCTGAAACAGTAAGATTTAAGATTTCACTTATTTTGCCTTGCATTTTAGTATCTACTGAAGAACCCTTAAGACAAATGACAGTCACAGTATAGTAGTCTTCCCTTATCCACAGGGGAGATGTTTCAAGGCCCCCAGTGGATGTCTGGAGCCACGGCTAGGTGAACACTAGATATATTGTGATTTTTTTCCGATACATATATACCCATTGTCAACATAAATTCCAGAAGACCATTTTGGGAGGCAAAAGAGATTTTAATTCATACAGGGTTTGCAAACTAGGCAGACATAGCCTTTGGCAAAGACCAAAAGTGCTTTTAGAAGAGGGAGGGTTAAAAGTGGAAACAGAGAGCTGATCTTTAAGGGGATGTGTTGGGGCGAACGGCCACACTGCAAGTATGTGCAAGAAGGATGGAGGTTGGTCAGGACTATGGGGCAGCTTCAGTTTCTGGCGACTCATAGTCAGCAGGTAGAGTCATGAGATATGACCAAGTTTGGAGGCATAAGACATGGTCAGGGGGTGTTACAACACTTGGCTAGTAAGGGGGTGTTACAGGACAAGGTTAGTGGTGAGGATGGCAAGGCATGGTCAGCAGGGTGGAGTTACAAGGCATGGGCCAACGCCTAAGTTTCCCTTGGCATCTTCAAATTAAATTGGCAAAACTAGATTTGTGGATAACGGAACAATTCAGGGAGTGCAGTTCATTACATAGGTTCAGAGTTCAAACTGCAAAACTGCTTAGTCACTAGAGCAAGACCAGAGATCAAATTACAGGAAGGTCTAGATCAGTGATGGCGAACCTATGACACGTGTGTCAGAGGTGACACGCGAACTCATTTTTTTGGTTGATTTTTCTTTGTTAAATGGCATTTAAATATATAAAATAAACATCAAAAATATACATCTTTGTTTTACTATGGTTGCAAATATCAAAAAAATTCTATATGTGACACGGCACCAGAGTTAAGTTAGGGTTTTTCAAAATGCTGACATGCTGAGCTCAAAAGGTTCGCCATCACTGGTCTAGATATTTGGTCACAAAATTGTAATATTAGAATCCTCACTATTGTAAAGTTTAATTTATAAATTAGGCACAGTAAGAGATTAACGACAGCTAATAATAAAATAGAACAATAATCTATATATATAAAAGCCTAAGTGACGGAACGATGCTCACTGACCACCAGGGGACAGATGCTCAACACACAGGATCAGGCTCCCTCCTGTCTGGATCAGGCCTGTGGGGATCTGGCTCCCACCTGTCTGGATCGGGCCAGCAGGGATCAGGCTGAAACTGGCTATCTGACATTCCCTGAGGGGTCTCAGATTGCAAGAGAGCATAGTCCAGGCCAAGGGACCCCACCAGTGCACAAATTCATTCACTAGGCCTCTAGGAAGAATGTATTGTAATAAATTCTGTGAATGTCATCTCATTCTGTAACTATTCTGATGCCTGAGAGTGCTGCTAACAAGGGATGCATATGCAGCACAGATATGCTGACCAAGAGGTGATGCGTGTCTGGGTGGGCCAGAGCAGGACTGCGGTGAGGACAGGGCCAGATTCCATCACAACACTCATAATGACACACAATTTAAAACTCATGAATGTTTTATTTCTGAAACTGTTCATTTAATATTTTTGGACCAGGGTTGACAATGGGTAACTGAAACTGAGGAAAGGGAAGCCACATCAAAAGCACAATGGCATCTGCCAGTGCTTCCATTTTTGAAGAAATTTGCCCTGATTTTTGCTCCTTCAGTTGTTGCTCTAAAGTTAGTCAATTCAGTTCCTCCTCTTATGTCTCTGGCACTCTTTGAGCTGTTGTCACTGCACGAGATCTTAGATTGAGTGAGGTGTGAGCAAGTGAGTCTGTGCATGGGCTCTAGCAGCCCTCTGTCTTTCTTAATGCAATTCCTACTGTTTTTCTTTTTTTAACCCCTTGAGTGATGGGGAGCACGATCACGCTCCTCCTGTCTTTTGCCAAAAGTGCCAGGAGCGCTATCGCGCTCCTCCTGCAGTGTCACTATTAGATGCTAGTAGTTCACCCTGACCGGTTTGGCTCAGTGGATAGAGCATCGGCCTGTGGACTGAAGGGTCCCAGGTTCGATTCCGGTCAAAGGCATGTACCTTGGTTGCGGGCACATCCCCAGTGAGGGGTGTGCAGGAGGCAGCTGATCGATGTTTCTCTCTCATTGATATTTCTAGCTCTCTATGCCTCTCCTTTCCTCTCTGTAAAAAAATCAATTAAAAAAAATATATAGATGCTAGTAGTTCACTCTTTATGTGGGAAAAAATTTAAAAACCTTAACTCAAAATGCCTTGGCAATTTTAGCATAGTTCCTAGGATATTGGTTGGCATTCAAAGGGTTAATCATCGCCTGTGGATTGATTATTTTTTATTATTTTTTTTTTTAGAGAGAGAGGAAGGCAAAGGAATAGAGAGAAAAACATTGATTGGTTGCCTCCCAGACAGGTTATCAAACCCACAAATTTTTGGTGTACAATATGATGCTGCAAACAACTGAGCCACCTGTACAGGGCTTTGTGAAATCCCTACTGGCTATGGCAGCCAGATAGTATGGGTACTCTTCTTCTTGGCATGCCTGCCCCAGGCTAGGGAGCTACGTGTTGTGCTGGACCCCTCACTTCTCACGGGGACTCTGCGGCTGAGACATCCCCTGTTACTCACCTCCACACCATGGGTGCGGGGCTTGTCCCATCTGCATCTCTGCTTGTCCTACCAGACTAGAGGTGGCCTTTACTTATAGGAATTATATAGTTGTGTAAAGGTAGTTTTCAGGTATGGTTGTTCAATAATTTAATTATAATTTTGATTGATTGTGGAAGGAGATGACCTAAGTTTTCCTACTCCATTATCTTGACTGGAAGCCTCAGACAAGGGAATATATTTTAGTTTTATTGCATGGTAAATAGGGCTTGCAAACAATCACAATTTTTGTGAATAACATTTGTTCATTTTTGTGCGCGTGCACGCGCAAGCACACACACACACACACATATATGTATATATATATATATATATTGTGTATATATTTCCTATATAATAAAAGCCTAATATGCAAATCAACCAAACAGCAGAACAACTGGTGGAACAACCGGTTGCCATGACATGCACTGACCGACAGGGGATAGAGGCTCAATGCAGGAGCTACCCCCAGCCAACCTGCAGGCCCCAGGCCAGTCAAGGCGGGTGCCAGTGGGGACCCCCTGATTGCGCTGCCGGTCACCCCACCAATTGGCTTTGATCACCAGCCAGGCCTAGGGATACTACCCATGCACAAATTTTATACATCAGGCCTCTAGGATTGATTTTATGTATGTGTATATATATATATATATATATATATATATATATATATATCACCGTATATGGATATGGCACTTATTAAATAAAGAGCAGGATTCTAGTCATCATTGAGTTATTCCAAGCTTAAATTCTCAATCATCTGCCAAAGTATGCAAATTGCTTCTCAATTTCGAATGCACAATAATTAAATTAGCAGGTATTTTAACTGATACATCATAGAGTAAAACCATGCTGAAAATGTAGTTACAGCTGGAATAGACTCAAGATGATGAAATAAAATGCAGCATAAAATATGCTCAGAAGCATAGCTGAGAATGATATAAAACAGCAAATTGGAAATGTTTATGAAGTATTGAGAAAAACGAAAGAAAATTATAAAACTACTAGGGGCCCGGTGCACGAAATTCGTGCACTGGGTGTGTGTGGGGAGGGGAGTGTCCCTCAGCCCAGCCTGCCCCCTCTCACATACTGGGAGCCCTCAGGCGTTGACCCCCATCACCCTCCGATCGCCTGATCGGCCCCTTGCCCAGGCCTGACGCCTCCACCAGAGGCGTCAGGCTTGGTCAGGGGACCCCCAGCTCCCCTCGATCACTGGCTCTGGCTCCCGCCCAGGCCTGAGGCCTCTGGCCCAGGAATCATGCCTGGGCAGGGGACCCCCATCTCCCTCTGATCGCTTGCTCCACCCTCCGCCCAAGCCTGATGCCTCTGACCCAGGCTTCAGGCCTGGGCAAGGGGACCATCATATCCCCCCAATCCCCGGCTCCGTCCCCCACCCAGGCCTGATGCCTCGGCCAGAGGAGTTGACCCTCATCACCCTCCGATCACCAATCACCGGATCGGCCCCTTAACCAGGCCTGAGGCCTCTGGCAGAGGTGTCAGGCCTGGGCAGGGGACCCCCAGCTCCCCACGGTTGCATTCTCCGCCCCTGCCCAGGCCTAACGCCTCTGGCCTAGGCGTCCGGCCCAGGCAGCGGGGACCCGCAGCTGCAGCGGCCCCGTGATCGTGGGCTTTGCTTTAGCCCAGGCAAGGGACCCCTAGCTCCCGGGACTGCCAGCTTCGACCGTGCCCAGCTCCCATCGCTGGCTCCACCCCTACTTCCTGCTATCACTGGACAGGGCGGCTAAGGCGCCTGATTCTCTGATCATGGCTGGGGGGCAGGGCAAAGGCGGCCCCAGGGCCGCCTTTGCCCTGCCCCCCAGCTCTTAGCTCCCCCCTGGGTTTCCGATCACTGTCAGTGGCAGGGGGCTTCTTCCTGCTTTCCCTCTCACCTCCCTGCATTGTGCCTACATATGCAAATTGACCGCCATCTTGTTGGCAGTTAACTGCCAATCTTAGTTGGCAGTTAACTGCCAATCATAGTTGGCAGTTAATTTGTATATAGCCCTGATTAGCCAATGAAAAGGGTATCGTCATACGCCAATTACCATTTTTCTCTTTTATTAGATAGGATTTGTGTATATTGGCCTAAGTAATAGAACTGTTTTAGTACCCCTACACTTGTTGCTACAGAATTTAGAACCATGCTATATAATAATTGCAGGGCCAGGTTTAAAAAAAAAATGGTTGCTGGCTTTTGGCCTGCTCCTAACTACTGAGAAATAACGACATTCCATACCTGGCATTCATTTTCTCCTCTAAAACATGAGAGAACTACAGCCACCTTCCAGGGTTCTATTGGAATGTTACCTAAATAAGTATGCCTTCTAACTTGTAAATTATATTATGAATTTTAGTAATTAAAATAATCATGTTAGTTTATATAGAGAGGCATGAAACAATGTAATTATTATGCATATACTCATTTCTCATATAAAGATATAAAACTCATTGAGGTTATAGTCATAAAATAAATATAACAAGTAGAGTTTAATGAATGGTGTACACTGCACTTCTTTATTTAATTAATCTTTATAATGATTGTAGAAGATGGATTACCTAATTTCTATTCTATAAATGAAAAACCTGAGGCTTGAGGAGTGAAGTAATTTCCTCAAAATCAACCAGCTCATAAGAAGTAAAAATGAGATTTATATCCAAGTACATCTATTCTAAGCTTATATTATCACCACTATGTTTCAATGCATTAACATCATAATTAAGTGTCTTCCTACATGCAAGAAACTATATCAGCCAAAAAGGGCTGTGTGCTGGGCAGGATAAGATACAGGTCACAGAGGATTTTGCTCTGTACATCTATAATATTTCACAGAAAGAATCTGAAGTTGACTGAGCATGGGTCCCAGGCCCAAAGCTTGGGACTATCTGTCAGTCATAGGGGGTAAGTTGAGGCCAAAGTCCCTAGAACTCCAGAGATAAAAATCAGGGAAATGAAGTTCAGTCATCAAAGACCATATACAAGCCATAAATTTAGATTTTAAAAAATCCTGTCTGATTAAAAAGGACAAAAAAACATATGATTTAACTCATATATGGAATATAAAGCAAAAAAAGTCACAAACAAACCATCAGACAAAATAAAAAAAGACAAACTCATAAATACTGAAAACAGAAAGGTAGTTATTAGATGGTAAGGGGTATAAGGGAAAGATAAAATAGGTAAAGTCAATTAAATAGATGATAATAGATTGAAACTACATTTTTAGTGATGAGCACTCCATAGAATATACTGATATCAAATTATAATGGTGTACACCTGGAATTTATATTATTGACCAATGTTATCTCAATAAAAATTAAATTAAACATGTGTCATGTCTAAATTCAATACAATAAAATAACTATAATAAAAATGCTAAAAGATCTAATGGAAATTGTCAATAACATAGGTAAAGAAATGAGGAATTCAATAGAGATTTAAAAATTTTTATAAAGAACAGATGAAAACATTAGAAGTAAATAAAATGCAATAAATAAGGAATTATTTTGATGGCTTAGCAGAATGTACAGAGAGATAAAAGATCAATGAATTTGAAAACACTTCTATAGAAACTATCAAAACTAAAATACAAAACTAAAAAGGATGACATAATAGAGACGCAGTATCAGAAATCTTATCTATAACATCAAATATCTAATGCAAGATGTTCAGCTCTATTTGCTCTAACCCATAACTCAGGCTGGAAAAGCAGTGAGCATTGGTCAAAAATAATACAAGTCAAATTAACAAACCTCAAATGCTTGAGCAAAAGATTACAAAGTATACAATTGACTGTATAAGGTCCAGAGCAAACGCTGGGAGAGTTTCTTTCAGAAATTAAAACTTTTAGAAGTAGCCATGTCTGCTGGGGATTTTAGAAAATCACATGCACACCCAGAGAAAAACATGCTCAGAAAAGACCTGGGAAGATGAAGCTTCACCGTGGGTTGCTGCCTGAGTCACCTGGATATGTGATCAATGAGGACGCCAGCAGAGAACCAGTCTCCAAAGACTTGGAGTGGTGAGATCTCTCTCTCTCTCTCTCTCTCTCTCTCTCTCTCTCTCTCTCTCTCTCTCTCCCCCTCTCTCTCTCTGTTTCTTTTTCTCATTTCTTTCTTCATTTTCTGCTCTTTCAGAATCAGTGAAATAAAAATTATTTTTTTAAAGAACAAAAACTGGCAAATATTATACAGGTAAAAAGAGGAAAGACACAAATGACTAAAATAAGAAATAGAAGTAGGAACATTGCTACTGACCTTACAAAAATAAAATGTATTATAAAATAAAATAAAAACTCATACCACCAAATTTTATAGCCTAGATGAAATAAAAAAATATTATATAAACACACAGATTAATAAGCTGACTCATGAAATTGAAAATATCAACAGACTTACAAGAGACTGAATAAGTAATAAAAAAAAACCTTTCCATCTAAGAAATTCTATGAACAGGTGACTTTATTATTAAATTCTACATTTAAATAATAAGTAACAAAAATTTCCCTCTAATTAATAAAAAATAGAAGTTGTCTTATTCATTTTATAAGGCAAACAAATACCCTGATATCAAAGCCAGATAAAGATGTCACAAGAAGACTACAGACTAATAGTCCTCATGAATATACACTTTAAAAAATTAATAGAATACTAGCAAGTTGAATTCAGAAGCATATTAAAGGAACCATGTGAGATTCATCCCAGAAAAGCAACGGTGGTTTACATCCTATATAATAAAAGAGAAACATGCAAATTAACCATCACACCGTCACTCCGCTACACCCACCAGCTAATCAGAGTGACTATGCAAATTAACCCAACAAAGATGGTGGTTAATTTGCATATGCAGACGCAGAGCGAAGACTGAAGACGACTGAAGATGGTGGTGGTCACGGAGTTGGAGTGAGCAGGAGGCTTGGGTTGCTCCCAGCAATGGAGGAAGCCAAGCTTCCCGCTGGCCCTGGACTCCGCTAAAGGAGTGGCTGGGGGTGACCCTGGACTCCGTTGGAGGAGCTGGAAAAAAAAAATAAAAAGGAGGGGCTGGGAGCAGCCGGAGTGGAGAAGCCAAGCCTCGCTGCTGTGGCAGGACCAAAGGCCTGGGTCCCAGGTGACGGAAGAAAACCAGTGCCAGCAGCTATGGGAAGGAAGGCCTATTGCGCGAATCTTCATACAACGGGCCACTATTATTAAAATAAAAATTTAATGTACTACATTAGTGGTACAAACAAAAAACATAATTATTTCCATTGATGTGGAAAAGACATTTTAAAAAAACTAATAATCTTTCATAATAAAAACAATTAGAAATCCTATATAATAAAAGCCTAATATGCAAACTGTCCCTAGACCGGGAGTTTGACCAGGAATTTGATTGCTCACTATGATGTGCACTGACCACCAGAGGGTGGCGTAGAATATGGTAGGTGTTGATGACATAGCGCTGGCAGTGGGCGACAGTGGGGAAGCTGCCAGCCCCAATGGGCCCCAATGTGAGCAGGATACCAGCAGGATGGTGGAGCAGGTGATCAGGTGGCACCAGGCCAAGGCAGGTGCAAGTGGGGTGCCATCATCCCACTGATTACCCTGCAGATGGCAACCAGCGGTGGTGGTGGGGGGCAGGGCCGCCACCTGGCTTCCAGGTGCTGAGGGAGCCAGGTGGGGGCCTGATGACTCAGGACTTAGGCGCAGGGGGTGGGGTCATGCAGGGGCCCAGGGGCCCAGGTGCTGCCCAGGGCCCAGAGGTCAGCCGGGAACTGCCCTTCCACGCCAGACGCTCGCTCTTTGATTGCCAGCCAGGCCTAGGGACCACACCCATGTATGAAATTCCATGCTCCAAGCCTCCAGTCTATGAATAAAAAGTAACTTTCTCAATATGATAAAGGGTATTTATAAAATATCCATAGCTACCATCATATTAAATAGTGAAAGACAGAAAATTTCACCCAAATATGAGCAATAGATAGTCTATTCATAGCAATTAAACAAACAAAAAAGGTACTTCAATTAGAAAGGAAAATGTGAAACTACTTCTATTCACAGATTATCTTATTCCATATACATAGAAACTTCAAAAAATATATACAAGAAAACTAATAGACTTAATAAAAAAATTAAGCAAAGTTGTAAGGTATAAGATGTACAAGATCTACACACAAAATTTATTGGAATTCTATATAATAAAGAGGTAATATGCAACCTGACCATCACTCCAACACACAAGATGGCTATCCCCATGTGGACACAAGGTGGGTGCCACAAGATGGCTGGCAGGGGAGGACAGTTGAAGGGAACCAGGCCTTCAGGGGAGGGCAGTTGGTGGGTGTTGGAGACCGGATGTAAGCTGACATGGTCCTTGCACCTGAAGGGGCTAGCAAGGCTGGGACCCTTACCCACACAGTTTTCCCAGACTTGTTTGGATGGTGGTTATCAGTAGAATGAGAGCAACATTTGTAGAATGAGAACAGCCTTTCATGGCTTACCAAGAAGTGTGCAACTACTGAGATTTGCTGTACAGAGAATTTGTCCTTCTGCTGTGTCCCTCCCTTAGAGATTAAGAGGAACAAAGAATACATTCCTCTTGACACACCTCCTATTCAGTGTCTTGTCTATAAAGGCATTGTGTGGTTAATAAACTTGCTGCAGTTCCTCGATTAAGCTGTAGTCCTTCCGATCCCGCTCTCCTGTCTTTCTTTCTTTTCTCAATTCCCACCTCCCTACCTCAGCCTGGCTCAACCTGTCAGGCTGGCCCTGACAGATGGGGACCAGGCCTGCAGGGGAGGGAAGTTGGGGGGACCAGGCTGTCAGGGGAGGGCAGTTAGGGGTGACCAGGCCAGCAAGGGAGGACAGTTGGAGGTGATCAGGCCAGCAGGGGAGCAGTTAGGCATCAATCAGGCTGGTAGGGGAGTGGTTAGGGCATAATCAGGCTGGCAGGCAGAAGCAATTAGGGGCAATCTGGCAGGCAGGTTGGCGAGCAGTTGGGAGCCAGCAGTCCTGGATTGTGAGGGGGATGTCCAACTGCCCGTTTAGGCCCAATCCCAATCCCCAGTCGGACATCTCTTGAGGGGTCCCAGATTGGAGAGGGTGCAGGCTGGGCTGAGGGACACACAAATTTCGTGCTCCGGGGCTCTAGTTTTATATATAATAATAAGCAATTTTGAATAAAGCATTTAAAAGAAACTCTAATTATAACAGCCTCCTAAATAAATAAATAAATAAATAAATAAATAAGAATGAGTTTAACCAATGAGATGAAAGATTTGTATACTGAAAACATAAAAATAAATAAATGAATAAAATGTTGATAAATGAAATTTAAAATGACCTAAGTACATGGAAAGACATTCCATGTCCATGAATAGGAAGATCTAGTATTGTTAGAATACCAATACCACCTAAACTGTCTAAAGATTCAATATAATCTCTATTAAATTTACAAAAGTCAGTTTTCAGAAGTAAAATAATTGTCCAATTTATTGGCAGAGGAAATTAAAATGGTCCTTGAATAGCTAAAACAATCTTGAAAAAGAACAAAAGTTGAGGTTCACACTTTCTAATCTCAAAACTTACTACTAGGCTATAGTAATCAAAACAGTGTGCTGTTGGCATAAGGATGCACATTGAGGCCTGTAGAATGAAACTGTTAGTCTATAAATAAACTCATATCTCTATGACATACATTTTTTGTCAAAGGTGTCAAGTCCATTCAACAAGAAGACCCCTTCTAACAAATGGTGCTAAGAGTACTGAGTTCCGCCCTGACCAGTTTGGCTCAGTGGATAGAGCGTTGGCCTGTGAACTGAAGGGACCTGGGTTCGATTCTGGTCAAGGGCATGTACCATGGTTGTGGGCACATCCCCAGTAGGGGGTGTGCAGGAGGCAGCTGATCGATGTTTCTCTCTCATCGATGTTTCTGACTCTCTGTCCCTCTCCCTTCCTCTCTGTAAAAAAATCAATAAAATATATTTTTTAAAAAAGAATACTGAGTTCCACATAAGAAAATGAACTTAGACCCTTACTTCACAACATCTGTAATCTTAACACAAACTGAATCTATTACCTAAATGTAAGAGATCAAAGACTATGAGACTCTGAGAAAAACACTGAAGGATAACTTTTCATGACTGTGGGTTTGGAAATGGATTCTTATATATGACATCCAAAAGTACAAGCCTCAAAAGAAAAGATAAATTAGACTTCATAAAAATTATTTTGTCTTTGTATAGCAAAATATATTTGCAAGAAAATAGAAAGAAAATATATGGGAGTTGACTAAATTTTTGTATATTTTTTATTGTTGATAATATTATAGATGTCTCCTATTTACCCCTGTTTACTCCTTTCCACCCACCCCCCAGAACAACCCAATTAAAAAAAGAACTGACTTTGAATGCATATTTCTCCAAAATATATACAAATGACTTATAAACACATAAAAATGCAAAATAGTATTAATCATTAGGGAAATGCAAATAAAAAACACAATGAGATACCAATTCATATCTATTAGAGTGTCCATAATTAAACAAAAAAACAAACACAACAGAAAATAAGAGGTATTGCCAAAGATGTAGAGAAATTGGAACCTTGTGAATTGCTGATGAGAATGTAAGATGACGAAGCCACCACTGGTGAGAATGTAAGATGATGAAGCCACTGCTGGTGAGTATGTAAGATGATGGAGCCACCACTGGTGAGAATGTAAGATGATGGAGCCACTGCTGGTGGGAATGTAAGATGACAGAGCCACTGTGGAAGAACGTTCAGTGGCTCTTCATAAAAGGCACAGGTAGCATTATCATATGATCCAGCAATTCCACTCCCTTCTTAGGGACATAGCCTTCCTAAAAGTTTGGGTTTCTAATCTCCAGAACTGTTGAGAAAATAAATTTCTGTTGTTTTAAGCCACCAAGTTAGTAATAATTTATTATGGCAGCCTTAGGAAAATAATACAGATTTTGCTACTAAGAAGTTGATTCAATTTATGAAACATTTAAAGTTTGCATGTCATTAAATATATAGGATTAGTTTAGAATTATAGGTTGGCTACAATAACAGGTGATAGGTTTATCATCAGACACCTTTCTTGATCTAGGCTAATTTTATTTTCTAAGAGTACTGTTAAGAAAATAATGTTAGGTGATGAAAATGTTTCCTCCAAACAGAAGTGTCTTTTTATGATCAAGGCTAACTTAAGAATTATGGTGTATCTGACTTAGATCTGATAAGTTCCTACAAAGTTCTGTCTCATAGTGACTAATTGAGAGAACTTGAAAGTAGTTATAGTTACTGCAATAAAGAAAGCATGTCAAAAGAATCTAACTTTTGAAAATAGTTTATTCATTTTTATAAAATAAGTCATCTGTATATATAAAGAGCCAGGGTTGTCACGACCAGAATGGACAACTGATCAGGAGGCTGTGTGGGGCGACCAGGCCTGCAAGGAGGGCAGTGAGGGAAGACCAAATGCCTGGGCCCTGGCCTGGACGTAGTGGAACTGCGATGGAGGCATGGCCAGCCTTCAAACCCTGGGCCCAGAGCTCCCTGTCACCATCTCCAGCTGGGGCTCAGAATTCCCTCCCACCAGGTCGCAGCGGCAGAGGGGAGCTCTGGGCCCTGGCCAGGACCAGCGGAACTGCAATGGGGCATGGCTGGCCTTTAAACCCAGGGCCCAGAGCTCCTTCTCGCGGCTGCTCCCAGTCAGGGCTCAGAATTCCCTCCCGCAGGAGTGCAGCAGCCAAAGGGAGGTCTGGGCCCAAAGGGACCCAGGGAACTCAGGGTCTCCAGCGATGGGGGCCTGGCCAGCCTTCAAATCTGGGGCCCAGAGCTCCCTGCAGGAAGTGCTTCTGTTTGTTTAGTCCATTGGATTTAAATCAGGTTACACTCTCACAAATGAGGTAAGAGAAAACTGTTCAACGCGCCTCTGGCAAATCACAAACTCTTGCTGAACTTGAGCAAACCCTTCCTGGCATAGCTGTCTTCGCACTTCTCAGGGCACTTTTGAAGGAAGAGATCCAGCGCCCCTATGACTCTCCTGCAGGGACAGAGCTGGAAAAGCAAAGTTTCCCAAGGTGGTGGAAGTGCAGTGGGGACCCTCCCAGCTGGGGGAGGGACGTGCCCAGACGCCCCCTGCGCTCCAGGGCTGGGGCAGGGCACACAGGGCGGACATCAAGTGGTAAAGGTCCAGCAGACACCGGACCTACAGGCCGCCTGAGGAGGGGTGTCAGATGCAAGAAGGAAAGGCTTAGCTTTGGATTTCAGAATTCCCTGCTCCCCATCTGTCGACTCCCTCCCTCTGAGGGGCACTGTCCTCCTCACAGGAGGGCAACTGGAATATTATATCTCAAGAGGATTGCCCCAATGTACATATCATTTTATCCGACGGTGAAAAAAATCCCAAAGAACAAGAATGGAGACAGAATAATGTCCTTTAGGCTTAAAAACAAACAAACAAAAACAAAAACAAAAACCAAAAACAAAGAAAACAGAAGTGTCCTGCGAAGAGCAGAGACTTGGTTCTGTCCACGCACCTCAGAGAGATTGGATGAGGAAATGGTCTGACTTGGCCCTGACTTACCCATTTATGTTACTCTTGAAGGTGACTTTGCCACAGTGTGAATAAACTGCCACCTTTTGGAACAGGGGCTCGTACGAAAGTCTGCATTTCCAACTTTTCTTGAAACAGATCTATGTTCTGCAGCTGTGGCCACCGTCCTGAGATCAGGTCCTGCTGACCAGGTCCTGTGGCCGGGAATCAGGGGCACTGGAGTGGAGCCCCCCCCCCCCAACCTTGTGCCCTTTTACATTCAGGGATTGAGCTGAACTCACTTTGGGGGAGGCCTGGCAAGGGTGACAGGTGTCACAGAGGAAAGGATGGAGAATGGAGAGGCGGACACTCTGCTTGGTCCCTCCCTAGGTGGGGTCAGGCAGATGAAGGCCGGCCAGCCCGCCCCACAGTTGGGTGAGGCAGCGTCCTCTGTGTCCACCTCTCACCCTGTGGGCCCAGCCACTCCCCTCAGCTCCGGGCAGCCCTCTGCATTCCATGACAGCATGCTCTGCCCTCACATGCTGCTCGCCCTAAGTGAGAAGGAAGAGAGCAGTTGGCCCACAGACAACTACACAGAAAGATAGGGCTCACGGCTGGTGAGTGCAGTGGTAGTGGCAGGAGCCTCTTCTGCCTTCATAGCAGCGCTGAGGAGCAGCAAGCCCAGTGGTAAGGAACAGTGAGCAGGTGGGCAGTAAGGAGCGAGGGGTCCCAGACTGGGAGAGGGATTTCCAACTGTTGGCTAAGCCAGAAGGCGGACATCCACTGAGGGGTCCTGGACTGCAAGAGGGTGCAGGCTAAGCTGAGAGACACCCCCCCAACCCAGTGCACGAATTTTGAGCACCAGGCCTCTAGTGACATTATAAAAGACATTGGCTATAGGATTTCTTTGGCTCTTTTATACATGTGAAATTATTAACAAAAATTCTGTTTTCATAATATTGTGCAAACAGCCACCTGTACTGTAAATACATGTTGCCTATCTTTCAGCACAAACGAGGTTTTTTTTTTCAGGCTATCAGCATTAAAAATGAAAATAATAGATGATGCTTCTGATGTTAAAAATTCTATCAAGGGTGGATTTACCATGCATTTAATGAAACCTCAGAGACCCTTCGCTTGCACAGCATTCTACCTAATTTTGTATTTCTAAGGTCTGTACCTAATTTTGTATTAATATTTTAATATTATTTTTCTTAAAGAGGGACCTCAAATTGTATAAGTTTCAAACCAATAAAAATCTGATTTGGTAATTTTTAATTGATGGTATTTAGATGGGTTTTGGACTTAGAATTGATGGTGTAATGGGTTAAGACTTTGGGGGAAGATGGCATGAAATGAATTGATTTTTTACATGTGAAGGACATAAATTTTGGGAGGCCAGAAGGTAGACTGTTGTTTGTTGAATTGTGTCCCCCTAAAGGATATGTTAGTGACTATAGTCTGACCATAATTTGAAATGTAATTTGCAGATGTAATTATTTTAAAATAAGATTGTACTGGCTTAGGCGAGGCATTAAATCCAGTCACTGTTGTTTTTATAAAATAATAGCATGTGAAGACACAGAGACACAGACACTCAGAGGGAAGATGGAGGGGAAAGCAGAGAGAAGCAGCGATAGGCCAAAGAATGACAAGGATTTCCAGTAAAACCGGAAGCTAGACAGAGGCCAGGGAGATCATTCTCTGGAAACTTCATGTGAGATGGTCCTGCTGATACTTCGATCTGAGTGCTTTAACCTCAGAATTGTGAGAGAGTAAATGTCTGTTTTCTTAAGCCATACAGCTTTTGGTAATAATTCAAGGAGCACTAAAAATCTAATCAGCTGCCTACAAGAAACACTATTTAATTATAAATACATAAATATTTAAAAAAAGAAATAGTGGTAAAAATAATAGAAGTCATGATAACACTAGACAAAAGAGACTGAAGCAATATTAATATAAATAGGGGATTTAAGCACAAAGGAATAAAAGTTATTTCATTAAAATTAAGGACTGAATACATCAAGAGAGCATAGTCGTTTATAATGTTTATGCACCTAGTAGCAAAATACCTGGAGCAAAAACTGACAGAAGAACATGGATAAACCGGAAAGCTAACAATTATTATAGGAGATGTTAGTGCATTTGTCTCAGCAGTTGATAAAAGAAGTAGACAGAAAATTAATAAGAACATTGATATGAAATCTATCAATCAGCTTGATATAATTGATGTGTATAGAACACTCCATGTGGATTACACAATATTTTCAAATGTACATAGAAATGTTTTAAGTTAGACCATATTCTGGTCCATAAGACAGTTCTCAATAAACTTAAAAGGGTTCAAGTTGTAAAAAGTTGCTGCCTTCTCACAGTAGGATTAAATTATAATCAAAACCGGAAAAGTCTCTGGAATATGTTTGTGTAATTGGAAATAGAATAATAGACTTTTAAATAAATATTAACATGGAAAATAGAAATTCTTTAAACTGAAGTACAACAAAACACAATGTATCAGAAGGCATGGGGTGCTGTTACCACAGTATTCAGGGAGAAACTTATAGCATTAAATCTCTATATTAGGAAAAAAATAGTCTCAAGCATGTCATCAATATCTACCATAAGGAACAATTTTATTTTTTTTAAATAACTAGTGTAAAAGCATAAAGCAAGTTTCTGATTCTAGTGATTATTCCCTTGACGATGGATGCATGACTTTCATGTACCCCAGAGCTAGAAATTTAAGAATCAAGACAAAAGGAAAATATATTTTAAACAGTAGAATCTACACTAAAAATCACAACTCTGAGCTAAACTTATGGATTAATTTTACATTATATTATTATTCTCAGGCTCTTGCTGGTTCCTAATATTCCATAATTCCCTCCCAATATACCTTATATCTAGCAAAGAATATGAGTTAAAGATCTTTCTAAAAAATATACAACTATCCAAATATTGAATGTAGTTAGCTACAGAAATATAGAGAAATTTTAGGTAAAATCTGGCAAAGAAGAGAAGAAATGGCAGGAAAATAAGAGTGTCCAAGGAGTGCAGCTGGAGCAGAAGTTCCTGGAAGGAACACTTGGGAGACAAAACAGGTGTGATGGGGATCCCAGCTCCCAGCAGGAAATAATCCATGAACATTGGTGCTCCTGCCCTAGGATTTTCAGACTGTAATGCCCACCCCATGGCTGTAGAATTATTCTTGGCAGATTTCTTGACCAGACTGATATTTAATTACTAAATATTATTTTAAAAAGCAAAGGATCACATAGGCCGACAAGCCAGGTTCTTTTTATTAGTGGACCATATGAGGAGGTCAAAACAAAAGGAGGGACTTTGAAAACACTGTTTGAAGCGTTGGCCTAATTCTAATGAAGGGTCCTGGGAAACCATGTCTGAGCTCATTCTGACTGTATTTCCTCAGTTACCTAATAACCACTGGGTATTTGTATTTTATTTTTTAGTTTTTTGACTTAGTGTATTTTTCCTTTTTGTTGATTTTATTGGTGTGATACTGGGTAACAAAATTATAGAAGCTTCTGGTGCATAATTCTACAACATATCATCTCTACAATGTAGTATGTATTCACCACCACAAGTCAAGTCTCCGTTCATCACATTTATTCCTCCTTTACGCTCTTCCACTGCTCACCACCCATCTCCCTCTGGCAATCACCATACTGTTGTGTGTGTCTATGAGTGTTTCTCTCTTTTATTTTTATTTGCTCAATCCCTCCACTCCTCCCCCAAAACCCCAACCCCAACAGCTGTCAGCCTGCTTTTTTGAGTCTGTCTCTATTATGTGTGTTAGGTCATTTTGGCCATTAGTTTCCACACATGAATGAAATTATATGGGACTTGTCTTTCTCAACAAGCTTATTTCATTTAGCATAATGCTCTCCAAGTCCATCCACATTGTAGCAAAGGGTAGGATTTCCTTCATTTTTACACTGCATAGTATTCCATTGTGAAAATGAACCACAGCATTTTTATCCACTGATCTACTGATGGACACTTGGGCTGCCTCCAAATCTTGGCTATCTATACTAATAAGTGGGGACTTGCAGCATCAGGGACAAGGGCAGGGGAGCAGGACCCGGCAAAGGGCAGCCTGTAATCCCCACTTGATGGTGGTGGCTGTGAGCAGCGCCAAGTGGAGCCTGTGGGCCAGCTGAAACAGTGCCTGTGGGCTATCAGCGCGGAGGAGCAGCTGTGCCAGTCCCTCCTCTTGGCCCAGAATGTGCATGATCACAGGGACAGCCATGGTGGCGGGCCAGATTGATGTCCTCCTGGCCGTGCCACAAGGGCTTGCAGATCTGCACAGGCACAAGCCTCCAGTGCGCCCATCCTCTCCCTGTCCTCACGTGCAAACATCCCCCAGCATGCTGTCACCCATGCGCGTCCGCAACAGTCTTGGACTGTTCCCCCCACCCCTCTGCCATACTCTGTCAACCCCCGCATGCCTACGTCCCCCACATGACGTGCACATGTCCCCTCCGGCACGCTCACGTCCTTTAGAGCACGTCTGGGTGCTTGGGGTGGGTGGCTGTGAGATGACAGTGAGAGGGCGGAGGCCAGTGCAGTGGCAGGATCGCCTCTGCCTCCGTGGGGCTAATGCAGGTGCTGAGGCAGGAGCAGGTGTGGACAGACATACCTGGTGGGCAAGGGGCAGCCCTTGCTGAGGTGCCTTCGGTCAGCGTTCGAGGTGGGGAACCCAGAGGCAGCAAGGAGTTCCGTCCTCTCAGTGAAAGGGTGGGATAGCCAGGATGACTGCAGGGGAAGACTGTGCACTCGGGGCGGGTGCCCATGAGTGAAGGTCGCCCTGATTGAGCCTGGCTTGCTTGGGGCCTAGCGCACTCCTGCCAGGCAGAGGGTGACAGGATGTGCTTTTCTGAGTTAATGAGAGAAAACATTGATTCTCCCACTGCCTGCGAAGGTGGAAAGTGGAGTGGGGAGACATGCGGGGAGTGAGGTTCCCTTTCTGGGGGTTCCAAACTGCCATTGGTTCCTTTCACTGCTGACTAGAGATATACAGGGTGCCCCCCAAAATGTATGCACACTTTGAATACCTACTAATTCCAATGGGCTTAAGCATGAAAAGAAAGAAACAACAATGGATCTGTCATCTGTTAAAAGCGTGGGCCTAAACCAGCAGTCGGGCATCCCCCAAGGGGTCCCGGATTGAAAAGAGTGCAGGCTGGAATGAGGAATAGCCCACCGTGCACAAATTTAGTGTACCTCTAGTTGTAAATAACACTACAATGAACATAGAGGAGCATATATTCTTTCAAATTATTGTTTTGAGTTTCTTCAGGTAAATTTCTGGAAGTGGAATCACTGGGTCATAAGACAATAGCATTGGTAATTTTTTTTGGTAACTCCATACTGTTTTCCAAAGTGGCTACACTGATCTGCATTCTCACCAACGGTGCATGAGAATTTCCTTGTCTCCACTTCCTCAAAAACACTTGTTTGTTGATTTATTGATGATAGCCATTCTGACAGGTGTGAGGTATGAGTGACACTGAGCAACTTTTCATGTGTCTTTTTGCCATCTGTATGTCCTCTTTTGAGAAGTACCTCTTCAGGTCCTTTGATCATTTCTTAATTGGATTATTTGTTTTTTTTGGTATTAAGCTTTATAACTTTTTTATAAATTTTGGATATTAACTGCTTTTCACATTTATTATTGGAGAATATGTTCTCCCATATGGGTTTTCTTATAATTTTGCTGATAGTTTCCTTTGCTGTGCAAAAACATTGTTAGTTTCGATGTAATCCATTTTATTTACTTTTTCTTCTGTTTCCCTTGTCCCAGGAGATATATTGAAGAAACCATTTTAAAATGTCTTAATTATTCCCCAAGTAAGTAGAAAAAAGACAATAATAAGTATCAGAATCGGTAGAAATAAAATATAAAGCAGAACAACAATAAACAATTCAAACAAATCAAAAGCTGTTTTTTTTAAGATCAATGAAATTAATAAAAATTTTAGACAGATTGATTAGGAAAGAGGAAGGTACAAATAACCCATAATAATTGGAAGAGAATTACCATGTATTCTAAGATATTTTTTTAAATATGAAGAAAATATGATGATCACCTCTATGTCAATATATTCTACAGTTTAGATGAAATGTACAGATTTCTTGGAATATACAAATCATAAAAACGCACTCAAGAAGAAATAGATAATATGAATAGTCATAAACTTATTTAAGAAATTGAACTTGTATAAATAACACTCCAGTCCCAAATGACTTTATTGTTAAAATCTATGAAACTCTTAAGAATATTAAGGAGTAAGGGAATATCTGCCAACTCCTAATGCCAATGAACCACAGAATTACTCTGATATGAAAACCAGAATATATATTACTAGAAACGGTAACTATAGACCAATATCTCTCAAAATATAGATGCCAAAATTGTAAGAAAATGTTTATAATAGTAAGGAAATGGTTTCAAGCAATAAATAAAAGTGATAATACATGATTAATAAGTAAGTTTTTCCCAGGAGCAAAAAATCAGCTTAACATTGGAAAGTCAAACTGCTTAACAGCTACTAAACACAATACTAATTTGTAGAAATCAATTTTCTTTCTTTTTTTATTTTTTTAATATATATTTTATTGATTTTTTACAGAGAGGAAGGGAGAGAGATAGAGAGCTAGAAACATCGATGAGAGAGACATCGATCAGCTGCCTCCTGCACATCCCCTACTGGGGATGTGCCCGCAACCCAGGTACATGCCCTTAACCGGAATCGAACCTGGGACCTTTCAGTCCGCAAGCCGACACTCTATCCACTGAGCCAAACTGGTTTCGGCCAATTTTCTTTTTAAAAAAGATATTACTTTATATTTAGTATCACATAATTTTTTAAAGAAAGTCAATCAATATATTTCACTGTCTTAATAAACCACACAAAAAATTTCAAAAAATGGAGAAAAATATTTGAGAATTCTGATAGTTTCCATTTCATAAGTAAAAGCATAAAAATAAAAATTTATATGTGTGAGCAGCAAATAATAAGGAATTGAAAAATTTTTAAATATCATCTACCACTCAAAACACATCACATAATTAGGACTAGGTATAACAAAATATATGAAGTAACTTTATATTAGAAACTACAAAGTACATATAGAAGCAATTAAGGAGACATAAAAAACGGCTGAAATATATCATTTTTATAATTAAAAATACAGAGTATTAAGATGTCAATTTTTCTTAAATTAACATATATACAAATTCAACAGTGATGGAATAAAAATCATAGAAGCTTTTATTACAGATATTAGAAAGCTAATTTTAAAACTTGTGTAGAATAGCAAAGAAACTAGAATAACCAAAACAAATTTGAAAACTAATATTATCTGCTTTCAAGACTCAGTAACCAAGGTAGTGTGAATTGGTATTTGTGCTGACAAACAGATCAATGAAAAAGAATAGAGATCGCAGAAATGGACTCACATTACTGATGTTCATAAAAAATGCAAAGGCTGTGCAGTGGAGATAGAATGGTCTTTTCCACAAATGACAGTGGAGCAATTAGATATTCACATGCAAAAGAAAACATAACCAACCACACACAAAACTCTAATCCATTCCTTGTGCATATACAACAACCAAAATGAGTACCAAATCTAAATTTAACAATAAAAATTACAAAAACATTAAGAGAAAACATGAAGATAAATATTTGTGCCTTTGAATTAGGCAATTTTTAAAATATATGATACCAAAAGTCCAGTTGATAAAAAATGATTGGTTACAAGGAATTCCTCAAATTAAAAAATTTCTGCCCTTTGCCCTAGCTGGTTAGGCTCAGTGAATAGAGCATTGGCCTGCTGACTGAAGAGTCCCGAGTTTGATTTCAGTCAATGGGTATATGCCCAGGTTGCAGGCTCAATCCCCAACAGGAGGTGTGCCAAGAGGAAGCCTATCATTTGATTCTCTCTCATCATTGATGTTTCTCTCTCTCTCTTCTTTTCCTCTCCCTTCCTCTCTGAAATCAATAAAAAATATATTTAATAAAATAAAATAAAAATTTCTGCTCTTTGAAAGACACTGTTGAGATAATGAAAGGACAAATTAAATACTGGTAGACAATATTAGCTCTCTATATAATAAGGTGTTTTATTCAGAGTTACCAAGAAACAACAAATATAAAAAGCACAAAACAATTAAAAGACCATAAAAACAGCCATTAAGATAATTAATAGGCATTTCACAGACTCAGAATATAGTTCACAGTACATATATTTGATGAAGCAGTAATGGTTAGACAATACAAAGAACTCCTACTTATTCACAATAAATTGATGAACAACCCAATAAAAATGGCCAAAACTACTCAGAAAACTCACAAAAGAACATATATGACTAGACAATAAGCAACTGAAAAGGTGCCAAATTTTAATTATCAGACAAATACAAATGATAAACCCAATGAGACACCATGTTATATCCACAGGATTGCCTCCTGCCCCAATATTAAATACTTAATGAGCAAAATGTTGACAAGAATGTGGAGCAGCCATCCTCTATGACAGTGCTGGTAAAAATGTGAAATGGTGCACATACTTTGGGGAACATTTGGGCAGATTTTCATAGAGTCAAACATATACCTATCACATGGTTCAGCATTTTTACTCCTAGGTGTTGTATTTTCCTAAAAGATATAAAAACATATGTGCATAAATATGTCTACAAGATTAATAGCAGCATGTTAAGACCAACCTGGGAATGACTCAAATGCTCATTGACAAGGGAGTGAGTGAAAACATGGTGCTATTACTAAATATTAGTTTGATGGAAAACTACTTAGCAATACAAAGTTGTTAACTAGTGATATAAAAGTATGGATATACAATATGCAAACATTATACTGACTAAAAAGTATTAGTTTTACAAGAGCTCATATTTCATAATCCCATCTAAATGAACTTCTAGACTTGACAAAACTAACACATAGAAGAAGGAGTTGCCTGGGCAGGAACTGACTGGAAGGAGACTGAAGGCATGTTGGGGAGAAAGAAAAGTATTTTTGGGATATTGTTTTAAGTGGCAGTAATATAGATAAATGCTATTATAGAAACTCATTAATCTGAACACTAAGAAAGTATTCATTTTATGATATGTGAATAATAAATCAAAAAAATAAGATAAAAAAGAGAGATGCAGGTATGAATTATCTAGTTTAATAATAGTGTTGAAAAGTACAATTATTTCTTATCTCCAACTGGTAAAAAATAAAACTGAGAACTGCTTTGAGCTGAAGTATGATACGAGGAAGAATTAACCCCTTCCAACTCCTCCTCTACGTCCTCCTTCTCCTCTTTCCTCCAGCTTTTCTCTTGCTGCTTTAAGATTCTCTCTTTGTCTATAACCTTTGATGTCTTGGTGTGTGCCTCTTTGGGGGTTCCTCTTGCTTGGGGCTCAAAAAAAAAGATAGCTATAGCTGGTTTGGCTCAGTGCTTAGAGCATTGGCCTGAGGACTGAAGGATCCCAGGTTGTGGGCTTGATCCCCAGTGTGGGGCATGCAGGAGGCAGCAGATCAATGATTCTCTCTCATCATTGATCTCTCTCTCTCTCTCTATCTCTCTCTCTCTCTTTCTCTCTCTCTCTCTCCCCCATCTCTCTCTCTCCCCCCTTCCTCTCTGAAACTAATAAAAAATTATTTTTAAAAAATATGAACATAAAATCACAATAAATATATATATTTCAGAAATCAAATCAAAATAAAGAATCTAATGAAGAAAATAAACTGAGAATAAAATAGAACCAGAGACATAGAAACATGGAACAGACTGATGAATCTCAGAGGGAAGCAGGGGAGTGGGGGCAGGAAGAGATTAACCAAATAACTTATATGCATGTATGCATTACCTGTGGATACAGACAATAGGGTGGTGAAGGCCTGGAATGGGGTGGATGGGGTCAATGGGGGAATAATGGAGGACATATGTAAGACTCTCAGCAATAAATATTTTTTAAAAAGAAAGTCTCAAGACAAAACATAACTTGCATAACCCAACACACGCATAATTAATAAAAATTTAATTTTCTGCATAGTTTATTCTTGTATACTTAAAATAGTTCTTATCCTACTCTGCATGGTAAATCACACACTATACATTCTTCATATTAAAGGTGCTAAAATAAAAAGCATTTAAATGCTTCATACTGTAGTGCCCTGTTTAATTATAAGAATATGTTATTCAATGTTATCTTTAACTGTTTTCTAGAGCAGTGCACTTGATGTTATTTTTAAATATAGAAAAATCAAAGTTTTTTAATTTTTAATTTACTTCATAAAATCACTTCATTAAAAAATAAGACTACATAGTCACAGTGTTACAGTGTTTGAGAATATCTGTCCCCACCTTTATACGAGTGTATCAGTTAATAATGCGAATTTTGTAATCAAAGAAAACAAGATAATTTCAAGAGAAACATCAAAAGTGCTTTATTCAAAGTAATGTCCATCACTAGCTACACATTTCCCCATCTTTCAGGTAATTTGTGGCTATCATCCCAATAGAACTTTTCTTGTTTTGAGGCAAACTGTTCAGAGTTCCAATTTTCCACTTTTTCGTACGTTTTGAAGTGCTACTCAAAAAGTGTGTGTGCCACCGATGAGAACAAGTGGTAATCTGAAGGAGCAAGGTCTGGTGAATATGGCGGGTGGGTTAATATTTCCCGGGTAAGATCTTTTAACGTGTCTTTAACTAGTTTTGAAGTGTATGATGGTGTGTCATCATGAAGCAAAATTACTTTTCTGTGTCTTCTGGAACATTCTAGTCATTTCACAATCAAAGCATGATTTAAATTGATTATTTGTTGTTGGTAGCGATCAGTACTAATGGTTTCACCTGGTTTTAGAAACTCATAATACACCACACCTTCCTGATCCCACCAAACACAGAGCATTGTCTTCTTTCCGAAGCGATTTGGCCTTGCAGTCCATGTTGATGGTTAACCTGGATCAACCCATGATTTTGTGCATTTGGGATTCTCAAAATAAATCCACTTTTCATCGCCAGTCACAATTTGATGCAAAAAAGACTTTCTTTCATGCCATTGAAGCAACATTTTACTGATGACTTTCCGGGTTTTCATTTGTCTTTCGTTCAGTTGATATGGCACCCACTTTCCTTCCTTTAAAATCTTTCCCATTGCTTGTAAAAAAATCGGAAATTGTTTACTGAGTAAAGTTTAATATTTCTGCAAGTTGGTTTTGAGTTTGACATGCATCTTCATCCAATAATGCTTGTAATTGTTGGTCTTCAAAAGTTTTAGGTTGACCTGGACATTCTTTATCTTTCACATTGAAATAATCACTTTTAAAGCATTTAAACCAGCATTCACAAGCATCTTGAGATGAAGCATGTTCACCATAAACTTCCTGAAGTATACAATAGCTTTCAGCAGCACTTTTCTTCAAAATAAAGTAATGAATTCAAACTTCCTGCAAATGCTCTTTTTTTGGCAAGAAATTTGACATTTTTAAGCTTAAAAATATATATGATATTAACATCTTCAGAAAATTTGACATATAAAGTTTTTAAGCTTGCTGTCAATACAACAAAATAGCATACATATCAAATTGCATATATATCAACATATGTGTAACTCCATCTATTGAAAAAAAAATCCGCATTAGTAACCAGTAACTTGATTCAGAATTCATTTATGTAAGAAAAACATGTATAAAGAAGAGAGATTCTTTATTATTTTATGTTTTAAAAGTTATATAATATGTTTTATATTTGTACATACAGTACATGCATAAATGTTACATGTTATATGTATGCCTCATATTTATATATCATGTGCAACAGAGAGGCTTTATATATGTCTAAGATGGTTCTTAGTAAGAAAGGCTATGATTTCTATTTTTTAAAAAAGAATCAACCCTTCTTGTTGTAAACCTCTAACATTTTTGTATTCTTTGTTACTGAGACATAACTAAGTAAACAGATCAAGTCTTATTTGTTCTAAGTCAAATTACCTTCTTATTTCTTCAATTTTAAAAGCCTCACCATCTTCCAATGCTTAAAGCATGAAATGTATCGATTACTTATAAGGCCTTTTAGTTAACTTGTTTTGTTGTGTACGGTTTTATTTTTTGTAGTAAAATTCCACACAGAGGAGGACAACTGACAAGGATGACTATGGAAATTAATTTTGAATGGCTTATGGTTTTAAAAACGTAACGGCTGAGGGTGGCCGTGGCTGCAAAAGTCAATTGCGACCGGCTGAGAGGAGGGTGGGAAGAACCAGTCTCTTTGCTGGATGAGTGAAGGCCAGAGGAGGAAGAGGCCTTCCTGAAGTCCCCTCGCCTTCTCTCACCTTTCACTCCCAGGAAAAGGTTGAGGGTTAACATTGGAAGAAGGAAAGAAAGTTGTAACTAATATTTATGCACTTGATCTTAGCCAAAAGGCCGAGAAGCGATGTAACTAATATTTATGGACTGAACATTACATGCTTGTTATTTTGCAAGGTGTTTGCCTACATTTCACTTAATCTTCATTAATCTTCATTTAAACCTACAAATTATGTGTTATCATTTCTGTTTTAACCATGAAGAAACTGGGGCTTATGAATTAAAGAATTTGCCTATTTTTCAAATACCTCTGCAACACCCTGGTCAGTGTGGCTGGGTTAGTTGGAGAATAGTCCCATACATCAAAAGTTGGAGGTTTAGTTCCCTGGCTGAGGAAAATAATTATGATGCAAACTAACTGTTTCCTTAACCTCTAAAGCATGGCCGGTCCTCTTACAGACACACCCCTGTGTTTGGAAGGAAGTTGTGTTCAAGGTCAAGAGAAGGCAATCTCTTAGAGGGACTTCCATTTTCGATTGCAGGCATATAATCAATAACTTCACCAATCACCCATCAAATGAATTAATGAGACTATCTTTCTCTTCTTTTTCACTCTGCAGACCTTGTACTTCCTTTTCTCAGATGGCAAATTTCTGCTTTCAGCAACATGAAGACAACATGACAAGTTTGCCAGCATTTACAACATTACAGTCAGATTCTCATCATTGAAATTTTTCTTCAGCCTCCTGGTCACTAACAGACCTGATCAGTCTCTGTTCAAATTCTATTTTGTGTTTCAAATTCCAAAAAATGTTGGCCCTTGCTCCAAAAAAGATTAGACCAAGTTTCAGAAATTAGAAAGAAGCAATAAAATGAACATTCCACTTTGGTCAGCTCATTTCAAATATTTTGTGATGCAAATAGAGGACAGTGGGAAAAAAAGTGGGTTTTCTTCAAAGCAGCTTTTTAATAGTGTATGACAGCCAATTACTGAATCTAGCTTGCACTTTCACACGTTTTACTTCAAATAAGAATATAAAAGAAGCAGCATCCCAATTCCTAGCTAATTTCATTGATGAGAATACTTACATATTAGCACTAAAAAAAAAAAAAAGATTGTGACTGAATTATACAATACACTATCCCTGCTTTTCCTGAAGCCATTTGACCTAGGTGTTATTAAATATTCAGGCTGTGCCAATATATATTAAACTACTTAACTTTAAAAAGTAAAATCTAAAAATCACATGTTGCAAATATTAAATATTTGAAAAGTACCTAGGTGAATATCAGGAAGAGATAATTTACACTGAATCAGAGACAGAATAATAAAATAATAGCTTCACCACAAATTTATTTTGGAAGAAAAATTGTTAAGAAAATACTTGATAATCACCTTTCAGTAGAAGTTCAGATCCTAAAACAACAGCCAAGAGCACACAAAAGATGGATAAGTAGTACTATGTGAGAGCATAAGTGGAAAGAAAAAAAAGGATGGAATGGGGAAGGCAAAAGGGGGAGAACCAAACTAGGACATGATCTGAAACTATGGACATGATGGCATGGAAAAAGTACCCACAGTGGAATGGCCAACAGACTTTAAAGATCACGTTTTATCAACCACTTTTAAGGATTTTAGTTATCTCTTTGTAAACACCACCTTTCCCCCCACCCCCGCTTCTTTTAATGAATCTCTTATGAAAATGGTAAAATACAAATGCATGTGAGTGAAGACCTTTTGCTAATATTTTAAAAGACTGAATTTTTCTTTCTATCACAAAACTCTTTCTATCACAAGAAAAAAATCAATTAATAAATTAAAATCTGCAGAAGCCATATTCTGATCCAAAGTTCACCATAAAATCACAATCCTTCCTTCACTCTACTTCCCTACACATACTCCTGTCATTATTAAAAACTAGAGGTCTGGTGCACAAAATTCATGAACAGGGGTTTGTCCCTCAGCCCAGCCTGCACCCTCTCCAATACGGGATCCCTCTCACAATCCAGGGCTGCTGGCTCCCAACTGCTCACCTGCCTGCCTGCCTGATCACCCCCTAACCACCCCTGCTGGCCTAATTGACACCTAACTGCTCCCCTGTTGGCCCAATTGCCCCCAACTGCCCTCCCCTACTGGCTGGGTCACCACTAACTGCCCCTCCCTGCTGGCCTGGTCAACCCCAACTGCCCTCCTTTTCAGGCCTGGTCCCTCCCAACTGCCCTCCCCTGCCAGCCATCTTGTGGTTTCCATCTTTGACCACATGGGGGCGGCCATCTTGTGTGTTGGAGTGATGGTCAATTTGCACATTGCCTCTTTATTATATAGGAGCATCATACAAGAAAAGAAAACATGGGCAGATACCACTGAATAGTGAACATTAAAATATTTTAATATTGCTCTTAAGCGCTGAGAGGTTCCTCAAGTCATTTGGTGTATGCTGTCTTGGACCTGACCCAGGCAGGTTTAATTTAAACCAGTGATGGCGAACCTATGACACGCATGTCAGAGGTGACACGCGAACTCATTTTTTTGGTTGATTTTTCTTTGTTAAATTGCATTTAAATATATAAAATAAATATCAAAAATATAAATCTTTGTTTTACTATGGTTGCAAATACCAAAAAATTTCTATATGTGACTCGGCACCAGAGTTAAGTTAGGGTTTTTCAAAATACTGACACGCCGAGCTCAAAAGGTTCGCCATCACTGATTTAAACACTTTCTATACTATTAACTTAGTGAAAGGCATTGCTACAGTCACAACGGTCCCATCTGGACACCTCACAAAGCCTTCTAAACTATGAAGGAGATTCTAGGTGGGCAAAACCATGCCTTATCTGGAAAGAGGATTCGCCCTTGACCCATGCCTGACATGGTTTACTAAATGAAATAAAACATAAAATTCTTACCTAACTTTGAGAGAAACATTGATAAAGATATGAATTTATGTGTTTTTGAATAAAAATAGATGTAAAATTAACTTTCTCTGGTGTTCTTTTACTTCTTAACTAGAGGCCCAGTGCATGAAATTTGTGCACTGGGTGGGGAGCAGGTCCTTCAGCCCAGCCTTTGCCCTCTTGCAGTCCCAGGGGATTGGGTCTAAGCCGGCAGTTGGACATCTCTCTCACAGTCTGGGACACCTCACTCCTTACTTCCCTCCTGCTTTCTGCTCCTTACTGCTTGGATCACTGCTCCTTAGAGCTGCCGCAGAGGTGGGAGAGGCTCCTGCCACTGCCACTACACTCACCAACCCTGAGCCCAACTTCTGGCTGAGTAGTGCTCCCACTCTGGGAGCGCACTGACCACCAGGGGGAAGCTCCTACATTGAGTGCGTGCCCCTTGGTGGTCAGTACACATCATAGCGAGAGGTCATTCCACTGTAACAGTCACTTAGGCTATTATCCTATACTAGAAGCCCATTGCACGAAGATTCGCGCAATAGGCCTTCCTTCCCCTGGCTGCTGGCACCAGTTTTCCTCTGGCACCCGGGACCCAGGCCTTTGGTCCTGCCACAGCAGAGAAGCCAAGCCTCTTCAGTCTTCAGTCTTCACTCCGACCGGAGCCCACAGTATTTGCTCTGTGCCTGCATATGCAGATTAACCTCCATCTTTGTTGGGTTAATTTGCATGGTCGCTCTGATTGGCTGATGGGGATAGCAGAGTGACACCAATTTGGATGTTTCTCTTTTATTAGTGTAGATAATAAAAGGCTAATATGCAAATAGACTGAACAGAGGAACAACCGAACAACCAGTTGCTATGACATGTGCTGTCGACAAGGGAGTGTGCACGGAACATAGTGGGCATCAGCTGCCGTGGGATGGTGGAGCAGGTGAGCGCAGGATCCAGACCAAGGTGGGGCACCAGTTGCTGTCATTGGGGTGAGCTTCTGGTGGTTGCTGAAAATTCTTTGCTCCCATGCGCCATGGTCTCTCCCAGTGCTCACACCTGCTGCCGGCCTCAATTGCTCTGTGCTGTCAGTGGGTGTGAGTGGTGGCTGCCAGTCCAGATTTCCCCTGAGGGCTTCTCCACCTCCCCCTGCTCCTGGAGGGTGATCAGGGCAGTAGCTGCCACTTGCACCCACTGACTGCGCCGGCCCCAATCTCTCCGTGCTGTCAGCAGGTGCGAGCAGGGCCGGCTCTGTCAGCATGTGGGAGCAGCTGCAGTAAGAGCAGGGCTGCAGGCAGATAGGGAATGGGGGGATGTGGCAGGAGGGGCAAAGACCTCCCCCTGTGTCCACCACAGCCTCATGGCCCACAGTTTCTTTCAAGGTGCGTGAATGTGTGAACTGGGCCCCTAGTATATACAGATTATTTCATGCACTTATGCCAATGAAGTTACATGTTTAAAATATATTTTAAATTGATGACAGTCTACAGAATAAGTAGTTTTAGTGTTACCTTCATTTTATAAATACAGTTATGTGCCACTTTACAATGGGAATATGTTCTGAGAAATGTATTATTGTTAGGCAATTTCATACTTATGTAAACATCATACGGTGTACTCACATAAAACCTAAATGGTATAGAAAACTACTGTAATTGCATAAACTATACTTTTATATGACTGGCAGGGAAGTGCATTTGTTTACATCAGCATCGCCACATACATGTGAGTAATGTGTCATGCTATGCTGTTATGACAGCTACAAGGTCATTAGGCAATAGGAATTTTTTTAGCTCCATTGTAATCTTATGAGACCATCATCAGCAGTGTGGTTCATCATTGAACAAAAAGTTGTTCATGAGTGTAATGTTTGTTATCAGCTCAAAATTAGCGTGGTATAACTGAAACTTAAACATATTTTAACTCAGCCTAAAGAAATCCTATCTAATAAAAGATTAATATGCAAATTAACTATCACCCCATCTCAAAGATGGTGGCAGACACGGAGCTGGAGCGAGCAGGAGGCTTGAGTTCTCCTGGTGATGGAGGAAGCCAAGCTTCCCGCCTGCCCTGTCAGCCTTGAGCTCCATTCGAGGCTACAAAGTTTCAATTATAGACAATAAATAAATCCCAGACACCTGCTTCTAGCCGCGAGGCCTCCGCTCAAGGAGGGGCTGGGAACATGAGTTGCCAGGGGCAACCCAGGCTTCAAGTGGGACCAAGGCAACAAAGTTTCAATTATAGAAGTTAAATAAATCCCAGATACATGCTTCTAGCCCGGCTGTGGCCAGCCTGAAAACAGCCATCAGCCCCTCACCCAGGTTGGCCAAGCACCCCAGTGGGGACTCCCACCCTGAAGGTGGTGTGGCCAGTCTGAAAACGGCCCTCAGTCCATCACCCAGGCTGGCCAAGCACCCCAGTGGGACCCCCACCTTGATCTGGGACACCCTTCAGGTCAAACCAGCTGGCCCCCACCCATGCACCAGGCCTCTATCCTATATAATAAAAGGGTAATATGAAAATTGACCCTAACAGCAGAGAGACTGGGAATGACTAGTCACTATGACACACACTGACCACCAGGGGGCAGATGTTCAATGCAGGAGATGCCCCCTGGAGGTCAGTGCGCTCCAACAGGGTGAGCTTCGCTCAGCTACAAGCCAGGCTGCCAGCTGCCAGCACAGTGGTGGTGGCGAGAGCCTCTCCTGCCTCCTCAGCAGTGATAAGGATGTCTGACTGCAGCTTCGGCCTGGTCCCCGCTGGCAAGTAGACATCCCCCGAGGGCTCCCGGGCTGCCAGAGGGATGTCTGACTGCCAGCTTAGACCTGATCCCCAGGGGAGCGGGCCAAATCCAGCAGGTGGACATCCCCTGAGGAGTCCCAGACTGCGAGAGGGCACAGGCTGGGCTGAGGGACCCCCTCCCAAGTGCACAAATTTTTGTGAACGGGGCCTTTAGTCCTATATAATAAAAGCTTAATATGCTAAATGTCCGACCGTTGGTTCAACCTTTCGACCAGTTGCTATGATGTAGACTGACCACCAGGGGGCAGATGCTTCAACCAGCATGTTAGCTTGCTGCTGGGGTCCAGCCGAATGGGACTGGGCAAGATGGGCTGGACCCGCTCTGAAGCCCTCACATAGTCCCTCCCAGGCCCTGACCATGCACCAGTGGGAACTCTCAGCCTGACCTGAACCCTCTCGCAATCTGGAACCCCTCAGGGGATGTCAGAGAGCCAGTTTCGGCCCAATCCTTACAGGCCAGGCCAAGGGACCCCACCAGTGCACGAATCCATGCACCAGGCCTCTAGTAAAGCCATAGAAACACCCAACACAGAACACAGAGATTATTTCCCTTTGAGGACTATTTGCTACTGCTCATTAAAATGACCTGGTGGCCCCTTTAACTTCCTCTGCCCCTGCAACTGTAAACGACACAAGATGTAAAGTCCTTCCTTCTCCGCACCCACTGTCCTGCCTGGACTTAATGTGATCTGAAGTGGCAGCCACGTGCCTTCTGCTATCCCTGACTATCTGGGACTCACTCTCTCCATTCTCCCAGCGGATATAATTTATGAGTCAACTCTGGTTGTGCCACCTGGTACTTCTTCAAGCTGAACTTTAGCTGTACAGTATACCAATTGAACTTTATTCCTTACAAATAAACATTGCCAAAGGATCAAAACTTTTTTGCACCATTTCTCTAATGCATTTCCAAAAATAAATAAATTCATTTGTTCTTTAATAAATAGCCAAAAACTTTAGCTCATTGATACTTCTATGTATAAAAACTAAAAAATAAAAAAAGCACCTGGGATGGAAATAAACTTGCTTTTTAGTCAAGTTGGCAAAATATCCTCCAGGAAATTTCTATGTTCCTATGTTTTACCAGTTACTACTACTCAGATAATAAAAAATTTTTTTAAAAAAGCACATTTCTTGTGTAGTCTCTAATCATTTGTTAATACTTTTCTCCAATGAACAGTATTGGAAATGTTATTTTATATATTGTGGCAGTTATGTATTTCTGATTATTTTAATATCTGACATAAATAATTTTTGGTCTAATATAGCAACAAGTATCTGGATGAAAGCTTAATATTTAAGTAATTTAGCTCTATGTTCTCAATTATCTTCATGTTTGACGTCTTATGGAGCAGACACCCAGATGTAACTCTGGAGATTTCATTTTTAACCAGGTGTTTCATTATCTACTAGACATATTTCAGATAAAAATATATATGTACCTGCTTCTTTTACTTTTCTTAATAAATGAGCTTCTTCCAACCTAGGGTTCCAATTGTTCAATTCTGTACTCAGCAGAAAATCCATTGTCCTTGCTGTTGTGTCTTTATTTATTTATTTATTTATTTATTTATTATTTATTATTAAGCCCTCATTCTCTTCTCACTGGATCTTTTCTTTTCCAATCATGATAATGATTCTTACCAACAGATTTGGAAAATCTTCTCTGTTCTATGTTACAAAGAAATTGTAACATAAAAGTTTAGTTTATATCGTTTCAGAACATACTTCACAATGTTGAGGGTTCAAATCAAACATTTATTAGGAATCTGCTTAGTTCAATGTTCTGTGACAAAAAAATGGAGGAATTCTAGAATTATATGGCAATTTTACTTTTTATCACCGAATTTAAAGACAGCCATGTATTTAATTGGCAATAAAAAAAAATTGTCTTAGGATCATTACTCCTTGGTTGCAAAGGTTAAAAGCAATTCAAATTGATCCAAATACAAGGGTTTTGGGGTTTTTTAGAAAGATTTACTAAAATGTCAATAAAACACAGAGCAGGAATTTCAGCTGGCTCTAGTGAGGACTGAAAACTCATTGTCTGCCTCCCTTACCAAATCGCTCTTCTCTCTCTAGAAGTGCAAGATTCCTGATAACTTAGATGTCTCTTGTCAAATCTGCTCCAACCTCAAATCTTCAAAATGATTCTTCCTGAGTCTCTAAACTATTCTTTATATATTTGCAGCTTTCATTCATTCTTCTGTCAACTATATTCATTTATTTCTATGTGATATTACAATTCAATGAGTAGATCAAATTGTATTTCTCAAAAGAATTATCTGAAAGGCTCAGTGTGGGTTAATTCTAGTCTCTGCTAGGTTTCCAACTTGGAGCAATCAATCATGACCAGAGGATTGGGTATATGTAGTACAAATGTATCAGACCTCCAAGAATATGTGGAGCATAAGAAATTTCTAAGAAAGGAGCATGACTGGATAATCAAAAATATATTGGGTTCCCTCTCCATAGAGGCAAACGCCAAAAGTATTTTGTTCAAGAGCAACAAACTTAAAAGCAACCTTAGAAACCAAATAGCCCAAATTCCCATAAGAAATAAAAGTCCTGTAAGAGTTATAAGTTAACTTTATTACTGATTTTCCTTAATATTAAACTAAGATTAAACAAAATGTCAAATATCTTAAATATAATATATTAAAAATAATACGTGGATTGTGAATATAATCACAAACATCACTGGTCACATACTTTTATGATTCTGTTTTGAAATATTTTATTTTGGAAATATAATTGTTATTTTTTATAATACAAAGAACTAGTCCATATAATTAATCAAACATCCAACTGTCACAAAGACTTAATATTTTCTAAATTATCTACTATTTTCACATAATCTGTATTAAACATGCCTCAGGAACATATATTAGCCTATGATACCAAGAGTCAGACCTTACCTCTGTACTGCTAGGGTATGAATTGAAATGGCTCTCCTTCAAAATGGTTATGACAAAATATAATCTATCTATTGTATGTATTCAATAATGTATTATAATGTATTTGAAAGTGTGCCTCACATGGTTCAATAGTATATAAGCGCCCGAGGCTAGTGTCTATTGAAGAGGAGGGGTCATTATTAACCTCATTTGCACAACAGAAAATTGAGACTCAGAGAGGCTCATTAATACTATGTCCCAGAAAAACATTCAATTATGATGTGGTAAATATGAACTTGAATGCAGATTTGGCCAGCTCCAAAGACTGTAATTTTCATCTGCTTTGCTGCCTCTTAAGAGATCTTAAGCTTATCTTATCTGCCTCTTTCCACACTGAGAAAAGAATGAGCCTAATATCCGTAGGGGACAAAGAAAACTTACCTGCTGGCTTTGTGGGTGAAAATAATCCCAGACATCAACCAAAACAATCTTTGCATATGCTGATTGAATTGCTTTCTATTGATTTACATAAGAAATCTCCCTTGTTCCAAAGGAACCACATTTTATCTCCTTGGTTGCAAGTTTGATCCCTGGTCTCTGTGGGGGCAAGTGTGGGAAGCAACCAATAAATGTGTCTCTCTCACATTGATGTTTCTCTCCCCCTCCCTCCCTTCCACTCTCTCTAAAAAGCAATGGGAAAAATATCCTAGGGTGAGAATTAAAAAATAAAAATATAAGATATTAACTAAAAGAGTACATCAAAATAAAAGCAGATAATAAATAAACTTTTCTTCACCAGGCCAACTTGTAAAAACAATAATCAAAGTATATACTCAGAATTATTGGACTTAATCATTTTGATTTGGAGTTTCAAGACTGTAAATGAATAATTAGATGATAAGTTGCTCAGTGAATCCTGATGTTCATTTCCCCTAAATAAATAAAGAAAGAAATAAAAGAAATAACTACTTAGAAGAATAGACAAATGTTTTAAAAGCCATTTACATTAAAATAATCAAAGACTGGTCATTTCTAAATCCAAGAAATTATAAATAGCATTGCATTACAAGAGATGAGGAGAAAGAACCTTGATGCTTAAAGACAATATGCTCTTTTATGATTTTAATTGATTGATGACAAACATGAATGTCCTTATTCTTCTTTCTATTAATGTTAGGAAACTGGTGCTGATTTCTTATGTTTACATACTCAGAATCTCTAGGGATGGCTTCCCTGCATAATCAAAAGTGGATCAGCACAGAGAGCATTGCTTTTCTTTAGAGTGCTGGGACTGAAATATTTCCGCAATAACCTTACCTGGAATTTCGTGCATATAAATGACGGAAAAAGCATGAGTGACCAGTTAGCTTCCACCAAGCCTGAACGGGCATGGACGATGTACCTGCTGGAGAGAAGTGAGTGATGCTTCCCAAGGTCACCTGAGACTCAGAACACCTGCTCGGCAACTACAGGAAGAGACACATCATGAAAGGACTTTTATTTACTACATATATGCACATTACAAATGTTGAGAGAGAGAGAGAGAGAGAGAGGGAGGGAGAGAGAGAGAGAGAGAGCCTCTCATTGTTCACTTGTGTCTTTGAAGCTGCCAGGCATGTATGGGGAGTCAGTGTTCACGATCACTATTAGTGCTTCTGACATTTTGCTTTTTCAAGATAAAATTATTTTACCCGTTTTGTAAGGTATTATTATTCCCGTTTGCAAAAATGAAAACTAGGTTTTAAAAATAGAAAATTTAACGAGAAAACTCAAATTATGGGGCTATAAGCACTCACTGCATCTATGTGCCTTCCCAAATAAGTCTAACTGCTTTATGTCAAACATTTCTGTTATCAATCACTGAGTAGTGGGTCCCCCTAACAAAACGTCATCCTGAGGTCATAAAGTTAAGACTTGTATATTATTAGAAGAGTTTTTTTTTAAGACTCACTGTTGTTCACTTATAAATCTTAATCTCATTTCCCATTCAAAATTTCCAGACATGACTACCCTCGTAGCTCTAGCAGGCTGGCAGAGAGGGAAGAAGGTCTGCTTTTCCACCCCGTTCTTCCTCCTCCTCATACCTGATCACCCTGGTGGGGCAGGTGATGCAGAGAGAGCAGAAAAATTCTCACTCCATGGACCATGGCTCGGGGCAACTGCTCTCCCTTTTTGCAACAAAATTGACTGCTGAGGTGCATGGGTTTGTAGTTGTTGCCTTCTCCATCCACAGTCCATTAGCAAGGAGGATCCAGTTTATGCACACCTCAGCCCCTCCTTGCTAGTTTCATGCAGTAAGTGATGCCATAGATATCAGCAAAGCAGTTCAGTCCTTAAACCCAACTCCTCTTTTCCGTAGCACACCAGGACCACACCAGATAATGCGAACACAAGTGTCCTAACTCAGATGGCACACCTTGCCTCCCTTCCTGGCTTGTCTCCCAACTCCAGAATCAGGCATTCTGATGGCCTAGTGGCTCAGAATATTTAAGTGAGAGATTAACCAGGGCCCACTAGAATCATGAACTTGTCATGTTTCCATTCCAGAACACCAATTCCAAAAATTATTACTAAGAAGGTACAAAAAAAAGAGAAATAATTTGTAAAATGTGAATACTTGTTTTCTTAGAATGGTTGCTTACAGATAATTTTTTCAAAGCATATTCAATATTATGTAAAAGTAATAATTTACATATAAAATATGATATTGGAGTATATGAGATCAGTGTTGACTGGAAGTAGTAGAGTCAGAGTCATTGATTTTAGGAAGTGGAATTTATGTTGACCCTTGAAAGATAGGCTGGTATATAGATAGCAAGAAAAAAGAAAAGGAAATTGGTGAATAGGGATTGGATATTTTTGGGGAAGATACCAGAGGGGGAAGTACCTACTGTGAGTTTATCAGAAAAAAAAGACAACTCTAACCAGAGAGTCTTTTAAAAAGTTAGTATTAAGTGCTGATCCTTCTTAAAAACAAACTAGTAAGGCCCTGGCCAGTACACTCAGTGGTTAAAGCATTATTCTGCACACCAAAGGGTTGCAGGTCTCATTCCTGGTCAAGGGCATCCACCTGGGTTGCATTTTTCTTCTCTCTCTCTCCCTCTCTCTTTCTCTCTCCCCTCTCTCCCCCCTCACATGCACTCTCTTTAAAACTGCAATGGAAAAATATCCAGGGGTGAGGGTGACAAACTCCACCCAAAAAACTAGAAAGTTAAAAGTAAGTAATACCTTTCAGGAAGGTGCTCTCATTGATTTTCACCAAAGACTTAAAAACCATCAAGCACTTAAGAAAGCTTTTGACTTCATCAAGGACAAATGCCAGCTGTTACTCCTAAATAGTTAATTAAAAATGAAATTGAACTATTTGTGCATTCTTATTTTAATGACATGTTATTTGTTAGAATTATTTATTTATAGGATCCTTGTCTCATGACTTTTAAAATCAAAGAAGAGTAAAAGTGGACATCATTTCAGCTGATATGAAATGCTTGGTTTAAGTAAATACATAAAAACCTGAGAAGATGGCGGCATAGGTTAACGCCGGAGTTTGCTGCTTTGAACAACTACTTCAAAAGTGAAACCAAAAAACGGAAGGGACATCACCCAGAACCACAGGAACGCTGGCTGAGTGGAAGTCCTACAACTAGGAGGAAAGAGAAACGCATACGGACACTCAGAGGAGGCGCAGTGCTGAAGTCAAATTCTGAGGTGCGGAGTGCGCGGAGCGGGCTGGCGGCAGAGGGCGCGGTTTGCGTTTTCAATCTGGAGGGAGTCGCAGACTCTGAGCTCCAGATACAGGCGAGTCTTTAGGGACCCAGACTCAAACGGGAGAAGCGGGACTGTCTGGCTTCCGTCAGAGTGAGTGCAGCTTTCTCTCCCAGCTTTGCAGCGGGTGCGGGGACTCAGAGAGGCGGAGCCCCTGGGGACAGGACTGAGAGCCGCCATAACTGCTCTCTCCGGCCCACCCTGTTGATCCTGTGTGACCCGCCCCGCCCAAGCCCTGCACAGAGGCATTTGCCGGATAGCCTTAGGCAAAGGCTAGATTAGCACCTCCCTAGAGGACAGAAGTTCTCTCACTGCTGACACAGCTGATTCTCATAGCCACTTGGCCTGGAGGTCAAACCCTCCCTGGAATTAGCTACAACAATCAAGATTTAACTATAAGACTGCGAACAAAGACCACTAGGGGGTGCACCAAGGAAGCATAACAAAATGCGGAGACAAAGAAACAGGACAAAATTGTCAATGGAAGATATAGAGTTCAGAACCACACTTTTAAGGTCTCTCAAGAACTGTTTAGAAGCTGCCGATAAACTTAATGAGATCTACACAAAAACTAATAAGACCCTCGATCTTATATTGGGGAACCAACTAGAAATTAAGCATACACGGACTGAAATAACGAATATTATACAGACGCCCGACAGCAGACCAGAGGAGTGCAAGAATCAAGTCAATGATTTGAAATGCGAGGAAGCAAAAAACATCCAACCGGAAAAGCAAAATGAAAAAAGAATCCAAAAATGCGAGGATAGTGTAAGGAGCCTTTGGGACAGCTTCAAGCGTACCAATATCAGAATTATAGGGGTGCCAGAAGATGAGAGAGACCAAGATATTGAAAACCTATTTGAAGAAATAATGACAGAAAACTTCCCCCACCTGGTGAAAGAAATGGACTTACAGGTCCAAGAAGCCCAGAGAACCCCAAACAAAAGGAATCCAAAGAGGACCACACCAAGACACATCATCATTAAAATGCCAAGAGCAAAAGATAAAGAGAGAATCTTAAAAACAGCAAGAGAAAGAAACTCAGTTACCTACAAGGGAATACCCATACGACTGTCAGCTGATTTCTCAACAGAAACTTTGCAGGCCAGAAGGGAGTGGCAAGAAATATTCAAAGTGATGAATACCAAGAACCTACAACCAAGATTACTTTATCCAGCAAAGCTATCATTCAGAATTGAAGGTCAGATAAAGAGCTTCACAGATAAGGAAAAGCTAAAGGAGTTCATCACCACCAAACCAGGATTATATGAAATGCTGAAAGGTATCCTTTAAGAAGAGGAAGAGGAAGAAAAAGGTAAAGATACAAATTATGAACAACAAATATGCATCTATCAACAAGTGAATCTAAGAATCAAGTGAATAAATAATCTGATGAACAGAATGAACTGTTGATTATAATAGAATCAGGGACATAGAAAGGGAATGGACTGACTATTCTTGGGGGGGAAAGGGGTGTGGGAGATGTGGGAAGAGTCTGGACAAAAATCGTGCACCTATGGATGAGGACAGTGGGTGGGGAGTGAGGGCGGAGGGTGGGGCGGGAACTGGGAGGAGGGGAGTTATGGGGGGGGAAAAAGAGGAACAAATGTAATAATCTGAACAATAAAGATTTAATTAAAAAAAATAAAAACCTGAGCAATCATTTTATTTTGGCGGTCACACTCTTTCGATAGATTTTTTTAAGCATAAAGGATCAGGCGAAGAGAGGTCACCATCACCACCAATGATATCCTAAACGTGATGGCTGACAACATCCCCCACCTCAATTATTGGTCAGGAACCTTTCCATTCTTAAGCCAAACACTTTGGGATCACCCATGACTCCTTTCTGTCTCTCATCTGCAAATATTGTGATATATCCCTTCAAAATATATCCAGTATTTCATCACTCTGCTCCTCCGTGGCCACGCTATCATCACTCTGCGTGGAGATGATCACTGCAGTAACCTTTAATTAGCCTCCTGTGTGTCTCAGCATTCTTCCTCAGTACAGACATGACCATTGTATTTTTACCTCTTAAATGAAATAATACCTCTCTCCTGCTCAAAGGCTGCCAGTGGCTTCCCGTCTCGTTCGGAGAGAAGGAGACTTTACACAGTTGTCTTTTATTTGCTCCAGCCCTCACCCCCTCCTCCCTGCGCCAGTGCACCTTGCCCTTTGTCTTCTTCAGCTGTCCAGCTTAGACACTCCTCAAGCCACACTGCCCTCCCAAAGGCAAACTGCTGCCTCAGGGTACCAGCTGTTTCCTCAGTCTGGAATATTCTCCCAATATTTACCCAGCTCACTGCCTTAGATGTCGTCCATTAAATAAGGCTTTCCTTGACTATGGTATCAAAATGGCATGCAAGTCATCATTGTTACCCTGTGTGGTAGATTGCATTGTTGTCTCCAGTTATTTACTCCTTCCCTTAATAGAATAATGCATCCAAACCGTGCTCATATGATGCATGTTGCAATGCCACCCATGTGACGGGGTGCCTTCCCACGTGGCTTGATTTGGCCAATACACTGAGGATGTGAGCTAGAATGTGGCAGCTGATTGCTGAACTTCCATTCAGCCTATTGTGTTGCTATAATTCTTTGTGAGGAGAGTATCCTCTGGGAGGCCACAAGTACAAGCAGGATGAGACAGATTTGGGAAGCTATGAACCTGGAAACCACCAAAGGGACTTATTACAGATAATTATAGGCTTGTGAGTAAGAGAAATCAATGTTTGTTATTATAAGCTGCTGAAACTTGAAGATGCTCTGCAGCCTTATCATAGCAGTAATAGCCGATTATTTACCATGGTTTATTTATTCCAGAACACTTAACAACCTGTGACTGCAATACACCGTTACCTCTTTTTTCTATTTTCTTTCTCCATTGGTGGCTATTGCTTTATTGCTAACATCTATAACAGCACTTAGGACATAATAGTCACTAAATGAGCACTTACTGAATGAATGAATGAATGAATGAATGACTAAATGTATGAATGGATTATAAAATATATAAATGGATAATAAGAATGTGCCCTTTCAGAAAAAATAGGGGAATTTCAACAGCATCACTACTTTGGGACTCTGAAAAAAACTGTCGCAGATGAGAAATTTTTCATTACAGGATAATGTGTACAGTGGGCATCCTAACAGATCCCTGAGCATGCTCCATCCCTAAAGACCCTTGTCCAGAGGAAGTCTAATTCTCCAGCCACAAGGAACATACAGTCTAAAGCAGTGGTTCTCAACCTTCCTAATGCTGCGACCCTTTAATACAGTACCTCATGTTGTGGTGACCCCCAACCATAAAATTATTTTTGTTGCTACTTCATAACTGTAATTTTGCTACTGTTATGAATCGTTATGTAAATATCTGATATGCAGGATGTATTTTCATTGTTACAAATGGAACATAACTAAAGCATAGTGATTAATCACAAAAATAATATGTAATTATATATGTGTTTTCCGATGGTCTTAGGTGACCCCTGTGAAAGGGTCGTTCGACCCACAAAGGGGTCTTGACCCACAAGTTGAGAACCGCTGGTCTAAAGAATTATTTTTTCTTATTACGAACTATTGTGCCCCAAAGACAGTTCCACATGATTTTTGAAACCAACATGGATAGAGGGATGAGAGTGCAGTGAGGCTCTAGGGTGGAGTGGTGATGACAGTAGTATTGGGTCAGGTATGATAAGGGATGGAGATATGATTCAGGTACACTAACAAGAACCTTCAAAAAGTGTGTGTTGCCAAGACAGCATGGCTCAATGGTTGAGCATTGACCTATGAACCAGGAGGTCACAGTTTGATTCCTGGTCAGGGCACCGGCCCCAGTTGCAGGCTCCATTCCCAGTGTGGGGTGTGCTGGAGGCAGCCGATCAATGATTCTCTCTCATCACTGATGTTTCTTTCTCCCTCTCCCTCTCCATTCCTCTCTGAAAAAAAAAAAAAAGTTTTTGAGAAAGTGTGATAGTATCACAGTTTAAACACAGGAACAAGTATTACTTAGATTATCTGAATCAAAATGTTCCTGATGATAAAGGGGCTGGTCCAAGATGGCTCAGTAACAATGACCTTGCCCTAGAGAAAATTTGAGGCAAAACAAGAGAAGTTCATTACCCAGAGTCACAGGGCCAGGCAGTGGAAGACACGGGGCTAAAACCTGCTCTCTGACTTCAGTCCCAGTTTTCAGCATGAAGGAAAGAGCACTAACAGGCCCCCCACCTGGCTTTCAACTTCTCCCAGCTCTGCAATATGCCTTTGTGGCTCTTCTCTCAGTTCTCACTCTGTCCCTCCATGCTAATGTTTATTCCTGTCACTGCTAGATAGGGAATATTATCTGAATACACTTGACATGACAGGTGGTTTGGATATATTATTATGTCATGTTTGTGACAATTCATGAACATTAGATAGTATTACTCTATTTTGCAGATGAAGAAAGATTCTGGAGGTGAGAGAGTTAGGTGAACTGGCTAACGGCTAATAGATGGGAAAGCCTGAATTGAGGCCCAGCTCTGCTTGGTATCTTATTTTTGTGATCATTTTACTAACCCGTGCTGCCACCCGTCGGCATGCCTCAGAATGTCCTGTTCATCCATGTGTCTGCCTGCTCCCCCTCCCCCAGTGTTCATGCATGTGATGAACCTGTCCTGAGCTTCCCAAGCAGGACACCGGCCCCTCATCTCTGGTCACTAAGCTAATATCCAGCTGGATTATTGTGCCTAGAGCATCTGTGGAGAGGGAGCAATTGCAGTGATCCCTGCTGTCTGGTCATCTGTGGGTAACCTTACTTAAGAGAGGACACCCAGCTTTGTATGGAACCAGGGGCCACAAGATACTGTAAGCCTAACTGCCATTTACAGATTCCTTTGGTGGATATTCTGTATCTTCCTGATTTCTCAAGGAAACCTGCATCTATTTTTGCTTAACCTTGTCACATGCTATGCAACCTTAGTATCTTTGCTTGGCTTCTTCAAAGATTTTTCTGTAAGGAAATGTCTTTTTTCCAGGATCTCCAGGATTGAGGTAACAGAACAGTTATATAGGTAGGCCAAGGTGCGGGAGTGATCTGCCCCAAATACAGGCAATAAGGGTGTGCATTATCTCTAGATAATTTTATAAAACAACTAGAGAGAACCAATGCACAAAATTCACCCATCACCGAAGCTACGCAGCCCAGCTTGTGGGAGAGCAATGACCACCAGGGGGCAGCTCTTGCATTGAGCGTCTGTCCCCTGGTGGTCAATGTGCATCATAGCGACCCGTCATTCTGCTGTTCTGTCAATTTGCATATTAGCATTTTATTATATAGAATGCTGTTGTCTTAAATTTAGCCTGATTTTTATTACCATGCTCCATCTACACTAATAAAAGACAAAGATGCTAATTGACCGTACCTTTACTATGCCTTAAGTCATGCCCACCAGCCAATCAGAGCGACTATATGCAAATTAACCCAACCAAGATGGCAGCCAGCAGCCACGGAGCTGGAGCGAGCAGGAGGCTTGGTTGACTGGACGATGGAGAAAGCCAAGCTTCCCGCCTGCCCTGAGCCAGGTGTGGCCTCTGCTCATGGCAACAAAGTTTCAATTATAGAAGATAAATAAATCCCAGATACCTGCTTCCAGCCAGCCTCCACAGGGAGCTTGGGTGGCTGGTGGCTGTGGCCAGCCTGCAAACAGCCATCAGACTCTCACCCAGGCTGGCCACACCCTCATGGGGTGATGGTTCCTGCTGGAGGGCTTAGCCAGCCAGAAAACGGCCCTCAGCCCCTCACCTAGACTCTCCAGGTACCCCAGCAGGATCCTCCACCCAGAATTGGGTGTGGCCAGCCTGAAAACGGCCCTCAGTCCCTCACCCAAGCTAGCCAGGCACCCAAGGGGGGACCCCCTAACTGAAGGTTCTGTGTCCAGCCTGCAAACAGACAAAGGCCCCTCACCCAGGCTGGCCATTCACCCCTTGGGGGTCCCACACCCTGAAGGGGCTTTGGCCAGCCTGCAAACAGCCATCAGTCCCTCACCCAGGCTGGCCAGGCACCCCAGCAGGACCCCCCACACTGCAGGGGCTGTGCCCAGCTGGCAAACAGCCATCATACCCTCACACAGGCTGGATAGGCACCCCAGGGGGGACCCACACCATGAAGGGGATGTGGCCAGCCTGCAAACAGCCATCAGCCCCTCAACGAGGCTGGCCAGGCACCCCAGCAGGTCCCCCTCACTGAAGGGGATGTGGCAGGCTGAAGACGACCCTCAGCCCCTCACCCAGGCTGTCCAGGCACCCCAGTGGGACCCCCACCCTGATCCAGGACACCCTTCAGGGCAAACCAGCTGACCCCCACCCATGCACCAGGCCTCTATGTACACTAATAAAAGACAAAGTTGCTAATTGACCGTACCTTTGCTACACCGCTAAGCCAAGCCCACCAGCCAATCAGAGTGACTGTATGCAAATTAACCCAACCAAGATGGCAGCCAGCAGCCACGGAGCTGGAGCAAGCAGGAGGCTTGGTTGCCCGGGCAATGGAGAAAGCCAAGCTTCCCACCTGCCCTGGCCAGCTGTGGCCTCCGCTCAAGGCAACATAGTTTCAATTATAGAAGATAAATAAATCCCAGATACCTGCTTCCAACCAGCCTCCACAGGGAGTTTGGGTGGCTGGTGGCTATTGCCAGCCTGCAAACAGCCATCAGACTCTCATCCAGGCTGGCCACATCCTCATCGGGTGAGGGTCCCCGCTGGGGGGCTCAGCCAGCCTGAAAACGACCCTCAGGCCCTCACCCAGACTGGGCAGGCACCCCAGCAGGACCCTCCACCCTGAAGGGGCTGTGTCCAGCCTGAAAACAGCCATCAGCCACTCACCCAGGCTGGCCACATCCTCACAGGGTGAGGGTCCTTGCTGGGTGGCTTGGCCAGCCTTCTAACAGCCATCAGCCTCTCACCCAGGCTGGCCAGGCACTCCCATATAATAAAAGGGTAATATGCAAATGGACCCTAACAGCAGAATGATTGAAAATGACTGATCACTATGACACACACTGACTATCAGGGGGCAGATGCTCACTGCAGGAGCTTTCCCCTGGTGGTCAGTGCGCTCCCACAGGGGGAGCTCTGCTCAGCCACAAGCCAGGCTTGTGGCTGCCAGTACAGCGGTGGTGGTGGGAGCCTCTCCCACCTCCTCAGCAGCACTATGATGTTGGACTGTAGCTTAGACCTGCTTCCCGCTGGCAAGTGGACATCCCCCGAGGGCTCCCAGGCAGCCAGAGGGATGTCTGACTGCCAGCTTAGTTCCAAACCCCCAGGGAACGGGCTTAATCCAGCAGGTGGTCATCCCCTGAGAGGTCCCAGACTGCGAGAGGGCACAGGCTGAGCTGAGGGACACCCCTGAGTGCACAAATTTTTGTGCACCGGGCCTCTAGTCAATTATAAATAATTTTAATAATAAAATACTCTTTTAAAATATATATGTAAGTTATAAACAATTGTTAGAATCATTGCTGTTTCGATATTACACATGCATGTCCCGTGAGCAAATTTTTATTACTTATCTTTTAATAAACATTGAACTCTACGTGGGAATTAATTTAAGAAGTCCCATTTATACAGTCAGCCCTGACACATACAGACTCAGCTACAGGTGTTTTCAGAGTAAATTTATAGGAATCTGAAGTCATTTGGGCTCACTCTGCACACAGCTCACTCAGGTGAAGTCCATGTCTTTAACACCTGGAGTGATGCATTTTCTTGTGTTTAAACAGTAGAGTAAAAATAAATGAGATAGCCCAGGAACTGCAAAGAGAAAGAACTAGAACTTAACCTTAAGTGACTGCCATTCTGTCATTCATAGTGATCATTTCAAATCTCTGTTTATTATGTTTGTTTTTATTTCCCGTCACCTTTTTCACCCTTTAGCTATCCCCTTCCCTCTGGCAACTGTCATTTCCTTCTCTGTTTCTATGAGTCTGTTTTTGTTTGGTTTGTTCACTTCTTTTGTTTTCTCTAGATACCATATGTAAGTGAAATTATACATTATTTGTCTTTTTATGACATTTATTTTAGCATAATATCCCCTAGGTTCATCCATGTTATTGCAAATGATAAGATTTCCTTCTTTTTAATTCCTGAATAATATTCCATTATATATGTAGCATATCCTCTTTATCTATTCATCTATTGGTGCACACCTAGGTTGCTTCTGTATCTTGGCTGTTATAAATAATGCTGAGATAAACAAGGGTGAATATATCTTTTCAAATATTTTGTTTGTTTGCATTCTTCAGATAAATACACAGTGGAGTTATTGGGTCAGATAGTAGTTATACTTTTAATAATTTGAAGACTTTTCATACTGTATTCTACTGCACCAATTTACAATCCCCCTTATAAAGCATAGTGTTTCCTTTTCTCCACATCCTCTCCAACACTTGTCACTTGTTGACTTTTTGGTGCTTGCCATTCTGCCAGGGTTGAAGTGATATCTCATTGTGGTTTCAATTTGCATTTTGAATTCTTATGATTAGTGATTCAGATCATCTTCTCATGTATCAGTAGGCAATATACAGGTTGTCTTTGGAGAAGTGTCTATTCACGCCCACTGCCCATGTTTTGATTGAATTGTTTGGGTTGTATTTTTTGTTTGTTTGTTTGTTTGTTTGGTGTTGAGTTCTATGATTTCCTTATGTATTTTGGATATTAGCTCCTTATCAGACATGCCATTTGTAAATATTTTCTTCCATTCAGTAGGTTGTCTTCTTGTTTTGTTGATGGTTTCTTTTACTGTGCAGACATTTTAGTTTTAATTTAATGTAGTAACGTTTGTTTTCGTTTTCCTTGCTCAAGGGAGCATATCTGTAAAGATAGTTTTTCACATGTACTTGTCCAATTTTTAAAATAAAATTTATTAAAGAGACTGTCACATCTCCATTGTATAATCTTGCTTCCTTGCCCTATTTCTGTTTGAAATATATCACAGTAAAGCAGAATTCAAACTGCTAAGTGTAATATTTTTTGTTTAAGTGGAAACTTTAATTTTGCATGCAATATTTTTCATGAATATTATATTTAAATGTACTCTTATTTAGTTGTTAGCTGTTATAAAGCTTAACAATGAATCAAAAAGTTATCTTCACTGGTAACTCATTGACTGTTACTGAAAATAATGTTGTATAGTAGGTGAAGGTTGTTAAAAACGACCCTCTGCAGGTGTTGAATCTTCCAAACATCCCCTGGCGATTCTAACCAGGACAGCGGGCCTCATACATTGCCCAGGCAGGCGTGTGCTTCTCCTCTCTGGTGTCACCAGGTGTCCCTGGCTCATTTAGTTCACATTCTTTCTACGCAAAGACCCAAACCTTCTTCAGCTTGAAGACAATTTCCGATGTAGGTATTCTGAACGCCGGAGAGGAAAGAACCCAAGGTGTGTTCATAAACCCACGTAACGTTCATACATCAGAGCAGAAGATAAAAGGCAAACACTCAAAGAGATTGTTGGCCATAAATGCCTGTTAGAGATTACCGTGATTTCATCCATAACATGTTTACAAATGTTAATTAAGCCATCACATTTTAGTGAAGAGAATTGGAATAATTATTATCTGTTCCACACAGCAGTTGAGTGGTTTTCTCAGCTCACAGACATGTTTCCGTCTCCCTCACCCTCATCATTAAAGTTCCTTTGATAGTGTGGGTGGTGGAAAGAAGGGTCTGCAGGCCCCACACTAAGTCCAAGACCAGGACTGTAGTCTAAACTCTGCTCCTGCTTGCTCAGTGACTTGTAGTTTATATTAAGTTTGCTGACTTCAACATCTTTAATTTTTAAAATAGACATCAATGCTTAACTCCTGGATGGCTTAAAGGGATGAAATATTAAATGATAAAATGCCCATCAAGTGATACACAAATATAGCAAAGTTTACTTTAAAAGTGCCTTAAAAACTTCCTTTTTCAGAGGTTTTTCTCATATTGATACATTTGAAGATAAAAATAAATGGAAATAAGGTTTTAAGTTCATATTTGAAAATTAATGTGGTTACCAAATGTGTTGCCTTTTGGCTTCATTAATTTAATCTGGCATATATGTCCTGTTTGTTTAGTGAGACCAGGCACATACCTAGGACAATGCTCACCAAGAACTGAATTATTTGTGAGGATTACACACACACACACACACACACACACACACACACACACACACACACACATGAATAAACAAACAAACAAGTCTAAACTGCCATGTTCACATCAAACCATGTCCACAGGGTGGCACAATTCTATGATATCATACAAAAACTTAGGCACATAGTTATGATTCATTTGGAAATTAATTAACTGTGACTCCAAATACAAGTCTCAGTGTATTATTCCAGGCTACAGAGGATGTTGTCATTGGCATTTAAAGAAGCCCTGTCTCCATATAATATACTGAACCATCGTGCTCTCAACTCAACATAGGCTTATCTACTGGAAATATCTACTCGGTTTATAAAAATAGTAGGGACCCAGTGCATGAATTCATGCACCTTGAAAGAAACTGTGGGCCGTGAGGCTGCGGTGGGCACAGGGCAGGTCTCGGCCCATCCTCCACTACCCTGCTCAGCCCCTCCTGCTGTGGCCCCCACCCTCTGTCTGCCAGCAGCCCCACTACTGCCATGGCTGCTCTCACACAATGATAGTGCCAGCCCCTCAGGAGCAGAGGGAGTTGGAGAAACCCTCAGGGGCAATCAGGACAGGCAGCCACATCTCACACACACTGATGGCACCAAGTAATCAGGACTGGTGCTGGACTCCAGCAGCGGGTGTGAGCAGGGCCAGCACCGGCAGCAGGTGTGAGTGCCGGGTGGGACCACAGCATGCAGGAGCAAAGAATTTTCAGTAACCACCAGAGGCTCACCCTGATGACAGCGACTGGTTCCCCACGTTGGTCTGGTGCCCCTGCTCACCTGCTCCACCATCCCATTGCAGCAGATGCCCGCTGTGTTCCGTGCTCTGCTGCCTGCTGCCGACACCCACCATGTTCTGCGTGCACCCCCTGGTGGTCATTGCATGGCATAATGACTGGTTGTTCAGTTGTTCAGTTGTTCTGCCCTTTTATCTATTTGCATATTAGCCTTTTGTTATATAGGATTGAGAGCTGAGTCAAATCTCAGGCCTACATAAATTAGAATCTCTATGCCTTGAATCCAAAAGTATATCTATATTTTCTAAATTGACAGAGGTCTTAGTCTTATTCTTCTAATCACACAAATATGAATGGTATTGAGTTTGGCCACACCACTTTGTTCCAACTTCAACCACATATATACCTTATTTCACTTTAAACACAATTTGGGGCAACTTTAAAGAAACATACAAAATGTAATAAAAGATCAAGGACAGGGAGAAAGTTCAAACAAATATGCAGTGGTGATGGTGGGAGTCTCTGCCACCTCCGTGGCAACGTAAGCCGTCAGTCAGCTATCCCCTGAGGGCTTCCGGACTGTGAGAGGGCACAGGCCACCCCTCCCTGAGTGCATGAATCTCGAGCACTGGGACTCTAGTGCCTTCTAGTATTATAATAACTTTAAATGATGGCAGATGGGTACTAGACTTATTGTGGTGAGCATAACACCTATAATAATAAAAGTGTCATATGCTAATTAGACTGGACAGCTAAATGACCTTCTGGACATCATTCTGGCTGTCCTATTGGATGAAGCCACAGTGGTGGGGGCCGAGGCAGAGGCAGTTTGGGGCAATCAAGCAGGTAGGCAAACAGTTAAGGCAGATCAGGCAGGCAGGCAGAGGCAGTTAAGGGAGATCAGGCAGCCAGGTAAAGGTGGTTAGGGGTGATCAAGCAAGCAGGTGAGTGGGTGAGGGGCAATCAGGCAGGCAGGCAAATGGTTAGGGGCAATCAGTCAGATAGGCAGAGGGGTTAGAGGCAATCAGGCAGGCAGGCAGGCCATTGGTTAGGAGCCTGTGGTCCCAGATTGTAAGAGGGATGTCCAATTACCAGCAGTCGGACATCTCCCAAGTGTTCCCAGAATTCAAAAGGGTGCATGCCAGGCTAAAGGACCCCACCATGCACAAATTTTGTGCACTGGGCTAATATGCAAATAGACCAAATAGTGGAACAACTGAACAACTGAACAACCAGTCGTTATGATGTGCGCTGACCACCAGGGACCTGTATGGAAACATAGCAGGCATTGGCTGCAGTGGGGTGGTGGAGCAGGTGAGCGGGAGTACCAGACCAAGGTGGGGTGCTGGTCACTGTCATTGGGGTGAACCTCTGGTGGTTACTGAAAATTCTTTGCTCTCGCATGCCCTGGTCCCACCCAGCCATCACACCTGCTGCTGACACCAGCCCTGCTCGCACCCCCAGCCAGCGCTTGGCACTGGTCCCAATTGCCTGGTACCATCAGTGGGTGCCAGCAGCAGTGCTGTCTCCGATCACCCCTGAGGGCTTCTCCACCTCCCCGTGGTCCTGAGGGGCAATCAGGGTAGCAGCTGCCACTCACACCAGCTGATAGCGCTGGCCCCAATAACACCTGCTGCTGGCACTGGCCCCAATAGCTCCTCACCATCAGTGGTGCAAGCAGCTGCAGCGGGAGCAGGGCTACTTATAGAGAGGGGGCTGGGGTCTGTGGTGGGAGGGGCTGGGCAGGGGCGTGGAGGATGGGCTGAGACCCAACCCTGTGCCCACAGCAGCCTTGTGGCCCATAGTTCCTTTCAAGGTGCATGAATTCATGCACTGGGCCCCTAGTAGGGTATATAAATGTCAAATCAATATTTTGGACATTGGACACTTATATAAAATTGTATGTCAACAATACTTTAATGAGAATGCATTTTAAAAGTTAAGAATAAAATAAATATCAAGTGAAAGTTATAAATAAGCAGTTTTAATCCAGAGGATTTCAGTATATTGGAGAGAGTAAAAGAGAGGGAGAGAGATAGAGAAAGAATCTGTTATAATTAAGGTACACTTATTTCCTTAACAAAAGTCAAGTACTTGATAATAAGTTAAGAATAAAATACTAAATCAAAAGCATAAACAAGGGAAATAGCTATATATAAAACCAAACAATTATTTTAAGCAATTAAATATATTTTATAGAAATTTAAATTATGACCTATGGTATCAAAATCCCAGTGGGTATATTAAAGAAACAGATTATATGTAATTAAGCAGAGAACTAGTGAACTGTAAAAAGATCTGAATAATTACCCAAATCACAGAATTGAGAGGGGGAAAAAGTGTAAGTAAAACTGAGATAAGTTGAAGATAAAAGGATAATATCTAATGTGAATTTAATCAGATTTTCAGAAGAACACAAAGAGAAAGAGAACATGGAAATTTAAAGAGAAAGGGACCATCAATAGATGAGTGGATAAAAAAGCTGTGGTACATTTACACAATGAAATAATATGCAGCTGTAAAAAAGAAGGATCTCTTACTCTTTGCAAAAGCATGGATGAACATGGAGAATATTTTCCTAAGCCAGTCAGAGAAAGTCAAGTATCATATTATTTCACTTATAGGTGGGATCCAATGAATAAGGTAAACTTACCCCCCAAATTGGTCTAGAATCATGGAGACATGAAACAGAATCACAGATCTTTGTCAGCAGGTGGTGGTGGTGGTGGGGGGTCTGGAAGTGATTAACAAAAGAAAATATAAGTATAAATTATAGCACATGGACACAGAAAATATTGTGGTGAAGGCCTGGGATCAGGGGGAAGAGCTGGTTGGAGGGGGCAAAGAGGGGCACAAATGGGGGACATCTGTAACACTGTCAACAACAAAAAAAGTAAATTGATTAAAAAATAAAGATAAAGGAACCAAGTGATAATATAATAACAAGGAATTTTTGATAAATTATGAAGAAAATAACTCTTACGATTCCAAAAATTTAACATATTTTAAAAAGTATGAAGAAAGGGAAATTCACATCCCAAAACATTTCAATAAAACTTCAGCATATCAAAAACAAATCAATTTTCAGAAAGTCAGAAATCTGAGAAACAATCCTATCTAATAAAAGGCTAATATGCAAATTGCCCCCTTGGGAGTTCGACCAACTGGGAGTTCAACTGACTGGACTGGGAGTTCGATCACTCGTTATGCCATGTGCTGATCACCAGAGGGCGGCGCGGAATAAAGGAAGGCCCCAGTCAGAAGCCAGAATCCAGCAGCCAGGGAAGGAGAAACAAGGCCCTGGTCAGCAGCTGGCATCTGGGAGAAGGAAGGCCTCAGCTGGTAGCCAGCAACCAGAAGAAGGAAAGCCCTGATGGGCCCTGATTGCCAGCCAGGCCTAGGAACCCTACCCTAGCATGTATTTTGTGCACCAGGCCTCTAGTCTACATATAAAAAATCAATGGATCCCAGGTCTGTAATGTTAACCCCTTTGCTACATTGAAAGTATAATTAAAAGCAAGCACAGAAAGTAAAAAGAAAATATCAAAGTATAAGAAAGATGGCAGAGAATATTTAAAATTGGTCAGTCAATACAATAAATGAAAATAAAATAATCAGTGAAACATGGCTTTCAGAGAATAACATAATCAAGATGATAGACAGGAAGTTCCTGACACCTGCTCCCCAACAAAAACATTAGAACAAATACTAGAGACTATTTACTTATGAAATATCTGGAGCCACACAGCTCAGTGCATGTCTGAGTGTTCAACAAGAGCTTCCCAAGGAAAAGTGCACATAAACTCTTGGCTGAGCCCAGCCAGCTGATGCTTTTGCAGGATGCAACCTCAGCAGGGCAGTCCATCCATGTGGTTGCAAAGGTAAGAGTTCCTTCCTTTTTACAGCTGCATAGTATTCCATTGTGTAAATGTACCACAGCTTTTTTATCCACTTATCTGCTGATGGGCACTTGGCCTATTTTCAGATCTTGGCTATTGCAAGTAACGCTTCCATGAACATAGGTGTACACATATTCTTCCTGATTGGAGTTTCAGGATTCTTGGAATATATTCCCAGAAGTGGGATCACTGAGTTAAAAGGCAGTTTCATTTTTAAATTTTGAGAAAACTCCATACTGTTTTAAATAGTGGCTCTTCCAGTTGGCATTTCTGCCGATAGAGCACTATGATTCCCTTTTCTCCACATCCTCACCAGCACTTGTTTTTTATTGACTTATTGATAGTAGCCATTCTGACAGGTGTGAGGTGATAACTCATTGTAGTTTTAATTTGCATCTCTCTGATTATTAGTGATTTTGTGCAATTTTTCATATTTCTATAGGCCATCTGTATGTCCACTTTGGAGAATTGACTATTCAGGTCATTTGTTCATTTTTTAATTGGATTGCTTGTATTCCTGATGTTGAGTTGTATATGTTCCTTATATATATATATATTTTTAAATTAACCCCTTATCTGATGTATTATTGGCAAATATGTTCTCCCATACAGTGGATTCTCTTTTCATTTTGTTGACAGTTTCTTTTGTTGTGCATTTGATGTAGGCACATTTGTTTATCTTATCTTGAGTTTCCCTTGGCCTCAGAGACAATTGACAAAAATATTGCTGTGAGAAATGTCAGAGATTTTATTGCCTATATTTTCTCTAGGACTTTTATGTTTTTGCATATTAAGTTTCAGTATTTTATCCAGGTTGAGTTTATTCTTGTGGATGGTGTAAATTGGTGATCTAATTTCCTTTATTTGCATGTATCTATCCGAATATCACATCACCATTTATTGAAGAGACCATATTGACTCCATTGTATGCTCTTGACTCCAATGTCAAATATTAATTTTCCATAGAGACCTAGGTTGATTTGTGGACTCTCTGTTGTGTTCCATTGTCTATATGCCTGTTCTTATGCCAGTACTAGTCTGTTTTGATTACAATGACCTTGTAGTATAATTTGATATCTGGTATTGTGAAACCCCCAATTTGTACTTCTTTCTCAAGATTGCTGAGGCTATCCAGGGTCTTTGGTTCTATATATATTTTGGTAATATTTTTTCTATATCTATGAAATATGGCATTGGTATTTTAATAGGAGGTGCATTGAATCTATAGGTTGCTTTGGGTAATATGGACATTCTAATGGTGTTAATACTTTCAATCCATGAACATGGTATATTCTTCCATTTGTTTGTATCTTCCTCTATTTCCTTTTTCAATGTCCTATAGTTTTCTGATTACAGGTCTTTTATCTCCTTGGTAATTTTATTCCTAGGTACCTTATTTTTTGGTTGCTGTAGTAAATGAGGTTGTTTTCTTAGTTTCTCCTTTTGATCATTTATTATTGGTATATAAAAATACCATTGGCCCTAACCAGTTTGGCTTGGTGAATAGGGCATTGGCCTATGGACTGAAGGGTCCCAGATTTGATTTCAGTCAACGACATGTACCGTGGTTGCATGCACATTCCCAGTAGACATGTGCAAGAGGCAACTGATCAATGTTTCTCTCCCATTGATGTTTCTAACTCTCTATCCCTCTCCCTTCCTCTCTGAAAAAAAAATGAATAAAATATATTTAAAAATAAAAATTAAAAAATACCATTGATTTCTGGATATTGATTTTATATCCCTCTACTATGCCAAATTACTTTATTAAATCTAGCAGTTTTTTTGGTGGAGTCTTTAGGGTTTTCTATGTACAATATCATGTCATCTGAAAATAATAAGAGTTTTACTTCCTTCTTTCCAATTTGGATGCCTTTTATTTCTTCTTCTTGTCTGATTGTTGTGACTAGAACTTCCAGCACTATACTGAATAAGAGTGGTAAAAGTGGATATCCCCATCCAGTTCCTGACCTTAAGGGAAGCAATGATAGTTTTTGACCACTGAATATGATGTTGCCTGTTGGTTTTTTATATATGACCTTTACTATATTGAAGTATGACCCCTCTATCTCCAAATTGCTGAGAGTTTTTATCACAAATGGGTGCTGGATTTTAGCAAGTGCTTTTTTTTTTTTTTTTTCATCTATTGATATGATCATGTGATTTTTATCTTTCATTTTGTTTATGTGATATATCGCCTTTTATGATTTGCAAATATACCAGCCTTATATATCCAGAATAAATTCAACTTGGTCATGTTGTATGATCTTTTTAAGGTATTACTGAATCAGATATTCCATTAAGGATTTTTGCATCTATCTATATTCACCAAGAATATTGATCTATATATTTTCTTTCTTTGTAGTGCCTTTATCTGGTTTTGGCATTAGGGTAACAGTGGTTTCATAAAAAGTCTTCCCCTCTCTTGAATTTTTTTGGAATAGTTTGAGGAAGATAGCTGTTAGTTCTTCTTTGAATGTTTAGTAAAATTCACCTGTGAAGCTATCACATCTAGGACTGTTGTTTGCTGTGAGTTGTTTGTTTATTGATTCAATTTCATTAGCTATTATTGATCTACTTACAATGTCTGTTTCTTCCTGATTCAGTTTTGGAAGACTGTATTTTTCTAGGAATTTGAAAAATATTCACAGTGGGTTTTTTAAGTCTCATACTATGACTGCACTGCTGTTGATCTCTCCCTTAAGTCCACCTTTATTGTCTTTATATATTTAGATGCTCCTGTATTGGGTGCATATATCCTCTTGTTGCAAAAATTTTGATGCTTTTATCCAGGTCTTCTATTTTGTTGTCATATAATATTTTGTAATATTTTCTTACAAACTTTCTAGTGGTTACCTCTCCTCTTTCAGTTCTGATTTTATTTATTTGTGTCCTTTCTTTGTTTTTTATGAAGCCCAGTTAAAGGTTCACCAATCTTATTCATTTTTTCAAAGAACCAGCTTTTGGATTAATTGATCTTTTTTTAATTTCTATGTCATATATTTCTGCTCTGATCTTTATTATTTCTTCCCTTCTACTTACTCTCAGCTTTTCCTGCTATTCTTTTGCCATGTTTTTAGGTATAAGGTTAGGTTGTTTACTAGAGATTTTTCTTGCTTTTTGAAATAGGCCTGTAAAGCTATAAACTTCCCTTTTAGAGCTGCTTTCACAGTGCCTCATAGATCTTGGATGTTTATATGTTCATTTTTGTTAATTTTTGACATCCTCCTTGACCTGATTGGTGACCCATTCATGGGTAAATAACGTTATCTTTAGCCTCCATATGTTTGAATATTTTTGAGCCTTTATGTTTTTATCATGCTTGATTTCTAGTTTCATGCCATTTGGTCCAAGAAGATGCTTGATATTTCAATCTTCTTGAATTTGCTAAGCCTCATTTTGTGTCCTAACATGTGGTCTGGTCTATCTTTGAGATTGTTCCATGCGCACTTGATATAAATGTATACTATGCTTATTTGGGATTAAATGTTCTGTAAATATTAATTAAATCCATGAGATCTGGTGTCACTTAAGGTCTTCATTTGCTGGTTGATTTTTTGTTTGGGAGGTCTATCCAGTGCTCAAAGTGGGTTTTTAAAGTCTCATACTATGACTGCACTACTGTTGATCCCTCCCTTAAGTCCACCTTTATTTTCTTTATATATTTAGATGCTCCTGTATTGGGTGCATATATCCTCTTGTTGCACCAATACCTTTATTATTATGTAGTGATCATCTTTGTCTCTTTTATGACCTTTATTTTGAAGTCTATTTTGTTAGATATGAAGTATTGCTACCCCAGCTGTTTTTTGTTTTCATTTGCATTGAATATTTTTTCCAACCCTTTACTTTCAACCTCTATGTATCTTTTGCTCTTGTAGATAGCATATATATGGTTCCTATTTTCTTATTCATTTATATTTCAATATCTTTTGATTGGATCATTTAATCCATTTACATTTTCCTTCACCAGGATAGGCAAGTTTTCTGTCATTATTTATTCAAACAGGTTGTCTATCCCTTGCTCATTTTATTTTTCTTCTGGTACCCCTGTAATGTGGAAGTTGACATATTTCATGTTGTCCCAAAGTTCCCTTAAACTATCCTCCTGCTTGTTAAAACTCTTTATTGTTGAGAGTATTAGAGATTCCCCTCCTCTTTCTCCAAATTTCCCACTTCCACTCAGTTCCCACCCAACTTCAGGCCTTTATCCCTATTGTCTGCATCCTTAGATGATTCATATATGCATATAATTATTTTGGTTAATTTCTTCCTACCCCCCTTCCCTCTGAGATTTATCATTCAGTCCCATGTTTTTATGCCTCTGGTTCTATTTTATTCATCAGTTTATTTTGTTCAGTGGATTCCTTGTTCATTTATTTTGATTTTTAGATTCAATTATTGATAGATATGTATTTATTGCCATATTATTGCTCATATTTCTTCGTCTTCTTCTCTTTCTTCGTCTTCTTCTCTTTCTTCTTCTTCTTCTTCTTCTTCTTCTTCTTCTTCTTCTTCTTCTTCTTCTTCTTCTTCTTCTTCTTCTTCTTCTTCTTCTTCTTCTCCTTCTACTTCTCCTTCTCCTCCTCCTTCTTCTTTTTCTCTTCTTAAAGAATACCCTCCAACATTTCACATAATAATGGTTTAATGGTGATGAGCTCCTTTAGGTTTTTCTTGTGTGTGAAGCTTTTTATCTGATTTTCACATCTAAATGATACCTTTGCTGGGCAGAATGATGTTGGTTGTAGGTCCTTATTATCCATCACTTTGAATATTTCTTACCACTCCCTTCTGCCTGGAAGTTTCTGTTGAGAAATTAGCATTTGTAGATAATTAACTTCTTTTCTCTTGCTGCTTTTTTTTTATTGTTTTATTGCTTAAAGTATTACAAAGAGTATTACATATGTCTCCTTTTTTCCCCCACCCTTAACAATCACCTGGCCTCCCCTACCACCCAGTGTCTTATGTCCATTGGTTATGCTTATATGCATGCATACAAGTCCTTCGGTTGATCTCTTACCCCCCTCCCTCCTGCCCCCCCAACCCTCCCCAGCCTTCCCGCTACAGTTTCACAATCTGTTTGAGGCTGCTCTGCCTCTGTATCTATTATTGTTCATAAGTTTATAATGGTCTTATTATCCATGAATGAGTGAGATCATGTGGTATTTTTCCTTCATTGACTGGCTTATTTCACTTAGCATAATGCTCTCCAGTTCCATCCATGCTGTTGCAAATGGTAAGAATTCCTTCTTTTTTGCAGCAGCATAGTATTCCATTGTGTAGATGTACCACAGCTTTCTAATCCATTTTAAGATTCTCTCTGTTTTTAACCCTTGATGTGCTTGGTGTAGGCCTCTTTGGATTCCTTTTGTTTGAGAGCTCTGCACTTCCTGGACTTGTAATTCTATTTTTTTCACCAGGTAGGGGAAGTTTTCTGTCATTATTTCTTCAAATAGGTTTCCAATATCTTGTTCTCTCTCTTCTTCTCTCTCTGGCACCCCCATAATGCAAATCTTGGTATGCTTGAAGTTGTGCCAGAAGCTCCTTACACTATCTTCATATTTTTGGATTCAGGGAATTTGGTGAGAAGAACAAAGCATGAAGAAGGACATAGAAACAATGAAAAATAAGCAGAAATTAAAAATGCCATATCTGAAATACAGAATACATTGGAACGAGTAGCCAGTAGGCTGGATGAAGCAGAGGGCTGGATACAAAATTTAAAAATCAATCAGAACAGCAAAAAGAAAGAAAATAATAAAAAAGCAATAGGATGGGACTTGAGAACCAAGATGGCAGCATAGGCTTGCTGCAGGTGCAGGTTGGGTACAGCCTGCAGGCTCCTCTGAAGGAGCAGGTTCAGCCTTTCTGGGGTCAAGAGTCTCCAGTTGAGGATATTGCTGGCTCAGCCTGCAGGAGGGGATTAAGCACTTCTTCCCAGTCCTAGACAGTAGCCACCGAGGGTTTCACATTTGTGTTTTACTCTGAGCCACTCTCCCAACCCCCAAAGAAGTGTGCCCAGCAGGGGTATCTGAGACTTCACAGGGCTGAACCAATAGTCTCCTGTTGGGGATGGTGTTCACAGCCTATAGGAGGGGGCACTGGCTCTACATCTACTTCCTGGAGCTGGGATCTCAGATAAGCTTCCCTACAATGCAGTCCCAGAACCCAGCACTCACCTGTCTGTCTACCTGACAGAAGCCTCCCCATTGAATAGAGTCTAAAATCCCAGCTCCGAGTGGAATCAGCACCTGCATCCCCCAGTCCAAGAAGGCAGGGGTAGAAATCAGCTCCAAGCAGGTCTCCAATCTCTCCACTGCTGGTCTCAGTAAAGTGGGGATCGAAATTCCCAACTCTGCTCCAGTTCTCAACTCTGCAGTGTGGTCCAAAAATTCCTGGCCTGCCCTTCTCCCCTGGACCATCAACCCAGCAGGATAGATAAGTCCAGCTACCTATGTGGGGGGAGGGTTCCAACCCTGTGCTTAAGGTGGGAGTTTAGTCATTCCTGGGGTCTGCACAATGCCTAGTAAGAAAGAAGAAGTCCCTCAGAATCACTGCTGGGTGTAACCAGCAGACCCCTCTGCTTGACCCAATCACAGCAGCACAGCTTCCCCCACAGTCAGAGCCCAGGACCTGGGCTGCTAACACTAGGAGCGCTCCTTCACCGGGAAGGTGTGGTTGGAGTCTCCCAGCAGACAGTGTATCCCTGGATCCCTCTGCCCGAAGCTATATGGGCGCTCCTTCCTGTCTCTGCTACTCTGGGTTTAGGATCCCCTACCTGGGGTTATGACCCCACACTCCCAGGGGAAGGGAGTTTTGTAGCCAGTATCCCCTGGGCCTTTCAGCCATCGCACCTGTTCAAGGAGGGCTCCCTCTTTCTGAGACTCCCCTCCTCTTACCAGTCTCTCTGTGGCTTCTTTAGTGCTCCTTAGATATAATATTTCCAATCAGCTACACTTCACTTGGTTTTTGAGTTGATTGTACAGTATTTTAGCTGTAAATCCAGTCCCCAGGGGGAGCAAGGGCACATAACCTCCAGCCACTCTGCAGCCATCTCGCCTCTTCAAGTTGATTGTGCTATATGATTTGGTAGCCAATCTACTCTGCCTCATTCTTTCCAGTGTACTCCGCCCTGGGAAAGAAATGCTTTTCTGGGTGCACTCAGTTCTTAGTTATCCCTCAGAGGAGCACCATGGCTTCTGAGTCTCAGGATGATCTGGAAGAGACCACAGAATCATCCTATTCTATTGTGCTTTAGAAACTCAATTAAAACATCTGACTTTTTCATCAAGGGCTGACTCATTCCTGAGGCAGAATAAAAATAACGGTAAATGTGTGGAGTAAGACGCTGCCTTAACCACCAGATCTAAAGTAGTCAAACTCTTAATGATATCTGCTATGTGACCTGTGTTATGCTAGAAACAGAGAGGGCAGAGGCAAAATCAGACATAGCCTGTCCTTATGGTATTCCAAGTAAATTGGGGGTTGGAGTAGCTCCCTATTGTATAACTATTGATATTTGACTATATTCACTCGGACTCAATTTCTAATTCACTGTGACCAGCCAGTCAAACATGCCTCCCTGAGATCTGCATCATTGGGTGTGACTTTAAGAAAGAGGGAAGGTAGAGGCAATAGCTTTGAGAGCCCAGGGCCAGGGTGGTCATGGTTTCTAGGTGCAACGTTGAATCTCCAAGGCTGGGAGCTGCCACATCCTCTGCTCAGCCATAGGCATTGCAATGCCCTGCAATGTTGGTGCTATAGTGTTTATGGGTCATGGTTTCTTTATCCTGACTTGTGTGGAAGCCTGACTCACTAGCATTTTGTACAGTGTTATGACTTCTTTTCTGAACTTGTTTGCAGCTTAAACTATAGTCAGTTTCTTTTATTGCATGGTTTTTAAAATTTATTTCTATTAAGAAACATATCTGATGAAAACACTTTGTGCGTGTGTGTATAGGTGTATAAATATAAAACTCCATATGATATGGTAAACTTAATCTTAGAAATGTCAAAAGATGAGAATCTACTAAAATGTAAACTTAATAAGAGCAGGATTATGGCTTTATTTTTTGTTTTGCCAGGGACTTGTTAAATATTTTCAGATGAATGAATCATTGCTGTTTGACTATCTGGATGCATATAGCTTATATTGGTTTATTTAGACCCAAGGAAAAAATTCACACAAACTGTGTTCTTTAATATTTTAAATAATGCTGTGGCTTGCCTGCTTTAAAATATCCCAGAAATATGCAAGTAGTTCACATTACTAAGACTGCCTTGCAGAATCCTGTTGACAGTTCTTAATGCCTGAGGGAAATGTGAATGTCCTCCACTTTGCTCACCCCAACCTTCTGAAGAATATTATTTATCTTTATGTGGCATAAATGTACACCTCAGGCAAAATATTATGGAAGTTCCCTGCATTTCTGAGATGTAATGCTGCAGGATTGTCCCTCAGTTTTCAAAGCAGGATGGAACAGATTTCTACTAAATAGTTTGTCATATCTTTAATGTGGCCATTTTGTTCATGTTCCCTCACTTACATAATGGGGAGGTACAGAAATACACAGGGTTGTGCATCAAGTCTATTGCATTTATTTTGCACACATAATGCTGCAAAAGGGAGCGCAACAGAAGATAAGTTATGGCTGTGCAGCATGCTTGCTCAAAGCACAATAGCACCTACTACAGGCCTCCTCTGCTACACAATTGCCCATGCATCCAAGCAGTAGCTGTTAGGGGAGCCTTGCTTTCATCCTCACCAGTGAGAAGGCATTTCTCAACTTGTTCCCCAGTCAACCATCACCATGAAATGAAGACCTTATGCCATTTCTGAATAGATCAGCCATGACCACTTTTAGGAAAATCAATTCACAACATGGGACCTTCACCTTCTAAAACAGGGGTCCTCAAACTACGGCCCGCGGGCCACATGCAAATACAAATGTTGTATTTGTTCCCATTTTTTTTTTATTTCAAAATAAGATATGTGCAGTGTGCATAAAAATTTGTTCATAGTTTTTTTTGTTTGTTTGTTTGTTTGTTTTTTAACTATAGTCTGGCCCTCCAACGGTCTGAGGGATGGTGAGCTGGCCCCCTGTTTAAAAAGTTTGAGGACCCCTGCTCTAAAAGTTGCCAAGAAGTTTCTTCCTCAGAAACTCTAGCTGGTTATATGAGCAAACATATTGGTTCTTCTTGTGAATTTTAATAAAATAGATCAAGTTAGTAGCCAAAATAATTTAAAATTCTGATGGCCATTCATCAGAACCTTTATTTTAAGTCAACCTCAAAGTCATCTCCCCTGAGAATAGAGGGTTTCAATACTCTGAGACAATGAAATGTGTGTTTTGAAAGACAAAACCTTTTTTCTAAAAAAAATCTTAGACCCTCTGAGTAGGTGCTTTAAACTTTCTTACTGTTTGTCCCTCCTGAAGCCTGAAAAGGTATTATACGAATTTAATAACTCTATAATTAGAAACTTGGCAAAATTAAAATTCTGATAAAATTTTTCAGTTTTCTAAGCAACTTGCAAGTGCCTCTTACAGATAATCCGAAATATAAACAGCCCCAAACTCTCTGAAACTGAATGTTCCCTTGCCTAAGGAGAACAATGTCCTTCCAACCCTGACCCCTTAAAAGTTGCTTATCAATGAAATACAATTGTGTTAATCTTCTTTAAAAATAGTAACAGCATAAGGCTCCTGAACAAATACTCTAAATTTATTCAAACTAGTATAAATAGCTTTTGGCCTGTACATTTCTCAGGGCTGCAATTGTAAAATCACAACTGTCAGGTCTTTGGTTGCATCTATTTATATTTGGGTTTCCATATTTACCTCCAGAGGCTACTGATAGAATTCATTTATAAAGAGCTCTGTTTAATTGCCTTAAGTGAGTTAAACACTTACATAAATTAAGAGAAGTAACAGAACCTCACCCAAATGTTTTTCAGGTTCAGAAAAAATATTTTGTATTAAAGTTATAAAAATAGACATGACTTTAAAATTGTCAGTATTAAGTATAATACTTTTATGCTACCTAAGCTTACAAACTGATCAGCAACAATAACTTAATACAGTGGCAGGCTTGGTGTAACATCTCATTAACTTTTAGCGGGTAACCTAAACATAATTATTGAGAAAAAAATAAAATAAATTGATGTAAATAGAGATGTCAGCTGGATAAAATTAAAGTAATTTATTAAAATATTTAATATTGACAATACACTCACATTAAAATAAAATTTAAAGTTATTCCATCTGCTAACAGGGAAAATTTTTCCTGTACTGTTGGTATGCTATTAATAAGAGATTATGAAGAAAAAAGCAAATATTTAATGTTTTATTAAAATAAATTATTGTCTGTGTTTTTTATCATCAGGTTTTTAATTGGTTAAGTAAACCAAGTATACTTAATATTAAAGGAGCTAAATTTTACTTAAAACTACTTAACTTTCTGTATTTGCCTGTGAAGTATTTGTAACCATCCTATATAATAAAGAGGTAATATGCAAATCGACCTTCACTCCATCATGCCATCACAAGATGGCTGCGCCCGACAGTGGAGGCGGGATCCCCATAATGAGCCATAATGAGTGATCAGAAGGAACTTGAGGCTGCGCTCCCCGCCCAGCGGGGCTTGACAGGGGACCTCAGGCCATGCCCCCCACCCCAGCAATAGGCTGGGAGACCTGAAGGTGCCCTGGGGGTCCTGAGGCTGTGCCCCCAACCCAGCGGGGTTTGACGGGGGTGGAGCCAGCAGGGTCTGGATCTCGCCTAATGGGGGTGGGGCCAGCCAGGTCTGGGTCTTGTGCGGTTTTGAGGTGCACATGGGTGGGCGGGAACTTGACTCTGGGTCCCGCAGTGTGCCCCAGATTCTAACAAGAGGAAGATTTTCATATACATTTTACTAATTTTTTTTCATCTCTGAGACTTCTATTATAAATAAAGGGCAAATGTCAATATTAAAATATTTCCTCTAATTAATTCCCTTTTAATGTGCATGAATTTCATGCACCAGGCCACTAATGTTTACATAAATATGTCTTGTTTCACAATTACCTATAATTCTATTTCACCAAATGTTTTAAAACTTTTAATATGTTTGACAAACTTCCCAAAACTAAAAAATATATATCTAAGATATTTTTCTTGACCTTAAAAAAACACACCAAAAAATATTTTAGTTTTTCAAAATAAAGGAGGTGCGTCATTTGAAACATTTGAAAGAATATCTCTTTTATTAAGGTTAAAACATGTAACTGGTTACATACATAGTCAAGGATGTTTAATACCAACTCCATTAGGGCAATTACAACCCCAATCTAGGAACCAGATTTTGAAGAATACTCTTTTCTTTTATTAAAGCAAAATATTAAACTATTTAGGCTACTTTAATATGTTAAATTACTTGGGAAGCATTGTCAAATAAATGACACCAAACCTTTGATTATATTTATGTATATATAATATTAATATCTTTTGTTCTAGATATTACATCAAATTATTATATTCTGACTTGGAAAACCTACATTTTTTATTTGTCTCTTAAGTCTGTAATTTTTTTTATGTCTTTAAAATGTAAACTTACAGGAACAACAACAAAAAAAACACAAAAAATAAATAAAAAAAAACATGGCCCAAAGAGACAGAAGAAGAAGAAGAAGAAGAAGAAGAAGAAGAAGAAGAAGAAGAAGAAGAAGAAGAAGAAGAAGAAGAAGAAGAAGAAGAAAAAGAAGAAGAAGGAGGAGGAGGATAATATATTTTAAAAATACAGAGTGTTGTAGAAGTTCCCTTATAAAATTGACTTATAAACAACCTAAGGTTTCCTACAAAACTACTAGAAAGTAATAAGAATAAAAATGATTATATGTAAAAGTAGGATGTATCTTTTCAATAATAGAAGATATACAGAAAGAAGATGCATCATGCTGAGGGAAAATAATAAGTAATGATCTTTTGGTTAAAAAGATATTAAGAACATTTTATTTTACTTCTTTTTTTTCTTTTTTGGAAAGAAAAACATAATTTTGTCCTAAAGCAAAATGATTGTTTTAAGATAAGAAATGAAAAGATTGGATAAAAGCTAAAACATATAGATAAGCTTCGGAAGATGTTGAAGTTACAGAAATTTTGTGGAGGCTATTGAAAGTTTATAGAAAAGTGATTTTGAGAAATCATTTAATGTTGGTCTAACTGACTAAAGTTGAAGTGTAAACTAAGTCAATTACACTATGTGTACAAGTATAGGAACCCTAACCAGCTCTTTAACTGACTATATTTCAGTACTTTGTCATTTGCAGACAATTATTTTACTCTTGATGCTTTTATTGCAAAAATATTAATCTTCAAAGAGATTTAGGAAAAGAACTAAGAAACTCCAAAATGTAGGTTTCTGAAGAACTTTCAGACCATACCATTAAACTGGTAAAGATTTGTAAAATTCTAGGGAGAAGTTGGGTTCATGCAAATGCTGCCAAAAAGATAAAGACCAATGAGAATTAATAACATGGGACTAAATGAACTGATGAGAATAATTATAATTTTATAACTTTTATTTGAAACATGAGTTTTTAATCTTTTTTTCCAGATATAGGGAATTTGTTTTTTTTTGCTTAAGCTACCTATGACTTACTACAATTTGGTAAATTAGACCTTTTAAACAAAATTAAAAAATTATTTTCCTCTGTACCTGATCCCTCCAGAGTTTAAAAACTTATAATCTGCACCTTCATTTTTCCCTTACTTTAGTTTCTTCCTATCTTGAAAATAATATGTCAAGCTAGGCATTCACTATAAATTTATTGTTTCCTTTTCTCCCTTAATTTATGCCAGGAAAGATAACTCAAGTTTAACAATCATCTTTAATCCACTTCACAGGTCATAACATGCAACTGGTTACACACATAGTCAAGGATGTTTAATACCAACCCCTTAGGGCAATTTCTACCCCAATGAAGGAACCAGATCTTGACTAATATTTGTTTCTTGGGCAGGTATTACAATAAATACATACATGATTAAAAACTTGCCAAAAATCATAGAGGAAACTTTGGAAACTACTGCCTAAGGATACATATTTAAATTTCTTTACATGAGTTCCACTAGACAATATAATTCATCTTAATTAACCACATCCTGGCTGAACAAGGTGGGGTGTGCTCTGTTGGGAATATCTCCTGTTGTACTTGGGTAAAGCAACTCTGATGAAATGGAGATGCAACTGGATGAAACCTGGGCACAGCCAGATGGTTAAAAGCAGAGCCCAAGTTCCCCTCATGGTTCTTTATATCTCCCGCAGACTGCCCTCAGGGACTGCCTCCTGATTAGGTCTGTGTTTCAGATTGGACTTGCATTTTGTTTGATGTTATAGAATTTTTGCTATTATAAAATTTTGTTTATTCTGCACAGCTCAATATTACAAAGACAGCACTCTGATAATGGCTGCTCCAAATTTTGAGATGATCACTAAGGCCTATGTTTATCTTCCTCAATATTTTGATTTTTAATACTAGTTCTTCATTCACTCATTTATGGTCTTTATTCTTTGTACTTACTCTTTCTTTTTGAAACTATGTAGAGCCTTTTCTTTTTGACTGCACTGTGCCTTTGCCTTCTTTATGTTTCTTTTAGACACCCTGATATCTCCTCACACACAACATGTGTTGAAAGCAACTCAGTTTCTTCCCAGAAAAGGCACCCTCTGACAACACTGTGCACCAAATCACACATCCCTCCATCCTTGAGGCCACCTTTCTTTAGGCCAATGCAGATGCCTGTTCTGTTGCACACACTACATTATTTTCTGAGGATTCCAGGATGAAAGAGAGGTCATGGCTCCTGCCTTCAAGGGACTCACAGCATAAAGTGCATGATGTACATCTAAAACACTAATTACAACTGTCAGAAGAGCCTTACCCTTGCAATGTTGAAGCATGGAGCTTATCACCAATCTCACAGATGGCTTTCTCTAGCAGGCCATGTTTAAATTAAAATTTTAAAACAATAGAAATAATTAGTTGCATAGGTATGGGAGGGTAAAAGTTACATAATATAACTTTAGACTTTCACAAAGCATCTAATACAAATTTGGGTGATTGAATAAAGATGAATCCACATATCTTCTTAGTCTTTTATTTCTGAAACTAGAGGCCCGGTGCAAAGATTCATGCACCAGTGGGGTCCCTTGGCCTGGCCTGTGGGGATCGGGCTAAAACCGGTTCTCTGACATCCCCCGAGGGGTCCCGGATTGCGAAAGGGCAGCTCTCGGGTGATACACCCTAGAATTGGGCTCCCTCCTCTCTGGTTCTGGGTGCATCACCCAAGAACTGCAGCTGCCAAATCACCACAGCTTAGCTGCTCCTGCATTGAGTGTCTGCCCCCTGGTGGTCAGTGCACATCATATCTACTGGTTGGAGTGTTTGTCCCCTGGTGGTCATTGCATGTCATAGCTACTGGTCAGACAGTCGCTTAGGCTTTTATATTATATATAACTAGAGGCCTGGTGCACAAAATTTTGTGCACTGGGGGGAGGGGGCGGGTCCCTCATCCCGGCCTGTGCCCTCTCACAGTCTGGGACCCCTCGGGAGATAACCGCCTGCTGGCTTAGGCCTGCTCCCGGGTGGCAGAGGGAAGGCCCAATCCCTAGGTGCAGCCCCTGGTCGGGCTCAGAGCAGGGCTGATTGGGGAGTTGGGGCGCCTTCCCCTGTCATGCACAGAGCAGGGCACATTGGGAGGTTGCGAAGCCACCCTCAGTCATGCTCAGGGTAGGGCCGATTGACAGGAAGGAGCTAGAAATACAAGCAAACAGTGCTCTCTCTGTTTACCCAAATAACATGGAACCCTTGGGTTTGCAAAATTGATCAAGGACATGTTTTTGCAAAAAAATTAGCACTTTTTACTTATTAGCTTGTGCTAGATGCTGCAAAATATATAGCTGTACTCCCTGCATCCAGAAGAGCAAAGGCAGCATGAAGACAGACTTCACAGAGGAACGCCATGTTAACTACTTTCAGCCATGCCAGGCATCCATGGAATTGAAAGCAGGAACTTCAAGTGTTTTCAGCTTTGCTGCTTCACTCTTCTGAGCTTCTGCATTTTTGCTTTGCTCCTAACAACCTCTTTGTGCTGTTTCTTGCACCATTACCTCTGTGAATACTGTAATCTAAAAAGGAATTAATTTTTCCTCCAGTTGCATTGACTCATTTGCAAATGTGGAACTTCGGCCTCTATTAATTCCTCCTTTTCAGTACTGTCTTAATTGAATTACAACATGGTTTATAATCTGTCACTTCATTCTCTTGCTCTGAGGGTGGTTTGGTTATATTAAAATCATTGGGTAGGAATTGAGCACATATGTTGTGGGTCAGTAAATTCAACACAGGTTTAGTACACACACACACACTCACACACACACACACACAAACACAGAAAATGTTTCCCAGAATTGTGCAGCTTGTATGAAGACAACTAAGAAGAAAGTTGACCCCAAATACCCCCATGCCCTGGGTCCTCATTGCACTTCACATTTACCACTTCTGAAATATTCAGTTCTCTGTATTGTGCTTATTCCTCATTTGGACTGTGAACTTCTGGAAGTTAGGGACTAAAATTTTTAACTTTATATCCCGATACATATTACAAATGCGTACTAGCTATGGGCCAAGCATTGGATTATTTTTTGGAGTTGAGGGCTGGATACAAATTCATATTTTTAAAAAAGCCTTTACATTAGAGACTCAAAGGTCTAATTTTATAATAGTTGTTCTCCATTCTTTGGGTATTTCTAAATTATTTTAATACATTTTGAGAAATTCTCAAAAATTTCTTAAATTAGTAAAAGAAGAAAAGATAACTAAGATTTATTTATTTTCATGTAGGGATATGTGTGCTTTTTCAGAGATAAATACCTAGAGTAAAAACTATGAATGTATCCACATGGCCTCACTGGTGTGCAGCAGGTATCACACACACACCCACACACACACACACACACACACACACACACACACACGTACACACACATGGTCTTTAGCATGCCCCCTGATGCTCTGTCATCAGAGCTGCTGGCTTTCCACATGTCTGACTGTGTTCAGGACTGTGAAAATTGATTAGAAGAAAGCTCATTCTTGATAGATTCATTTTCTGGTCAGAAACATATTAAAAATATACTCAAGCCTACTAGCAATTAGGAAAATGTAGATCTTAATAAGATGAGATGTCATTTTTACGTGTTAGAATCAAATGAAATAAAACACAACCAGACCTGGTAAGGATGAGACGACGTGGACACTTCTATAGTCTATTGATAAAAATTAATTTTTTGGAAGGCAATGTGTGTTCACCCTTTCAACAGTAGCTATTCCAAAAGAATTTGCAGAAGAGTTGAACATACCTAAAAATAAATACAAATGGTTCACTGAAAGAATGCTTAAATAAAGTTACAATGTATCCATGTGAAGAATGCTATGTAACCAACAAAAGGAATGAAAGTTCTTTTCATGTTAATTTGTCCACATATATTATCAAGAAAACATAAATGACAGAACAATATGTCTAGAATTATATTTTTCTTATATGTGTGTGCATATGTATTTCTCCATATATATTTCTGGAAGGGTATATAGTCAATTTTTTACAGCTGTTAATTGTTGGTATTATTACCATATATGTTTAATGTAGAGGGAAGCAATTTAGGCACTTTTATGTATGTCTTTATATGCTTAAATAATGAAAATGTAACAGGGAATAAAAACTTTACACTGCTCCGACTCACCATGAAGTGGAATTAGAATAAAATGTACTAACAAACTGATCAAAGGAACCCACACACTGACAGTTTCTTATCAGAATCTTGCAGGCCTCAGCAGCTCCAGTTGCTTTTACAAGAAACGGCCTTGACCATCACTTCGCTGACACGGATCGCCCAACTGCAGGAGCTTGGCTAGCCCTGACCGCTGCCAGTGTGCTGACCTTAGCATCCACGTCAGGTCCAGCAAGGGCACGGCCTGCCCTCCACTGACCCTCCTGTGACCTCTTTGTCCTGCTTTCCCTCTCCCTCCCTATGACCCTGCCTGCACCGAGATGCTAAGAGGGGCTGTGGACAAGAGTCCCCCATCTTCTCGATATGCCGGCACTCAAAACCTCTTTCCTTTTCACCAGCAACTGTCTCACGAGTTTGGTTTTCATGTCTGTAGACAGTAAGTCTGGTTACAAAATCATGGAGGAAAAATTTCTAAAGATTCCTTAGTATACACACATGTCTGCTGAGCTTTTAAATGATAAAACAACCCATTAATTGGTTGAAATTAGGAGCATTTCAATTTTTAAAAGGCATTTGAATAATATTGTGCTAAGAGCATTGGAAAAGTACATCGACTATTCTCAGTCCAAGTGTAGTTTAAAGCAATAGGCCGGCCAGTGCCTGACATCCTCCAGAGGAGAAAGCCTTGGGAACAGCATGCTGGGCTGCTGGCATCTGTGCGCAGTTTCTGCAGCTGTGATTCAGGCTTAGCTGTAACTCTAGGGATGCGAGGAAATTGATTCCACTAACCATTACCTTCATTGGCTTATCAGGTGTCTCCAGGGGGCACAAAATGGAGATATACGGGTCTCTGCATCTCTCTCAGTTTTACCAACTATCACTGATGAAGCAAACTACAAATCTTTAGACCATACATGCTTCTTACAACAAATTTATTTAATTTAATGTAAATTACTGATGACTATAATATCAAATTATGATAATTTTATAAATTGAACTATGAATTAAGACAGACTGTATGGGAAAAAAGCCAGTTCAGAGACAAAATTCCTACATCTACATACTTTATACTTATTATTTTCATTCCTTATTCTAACTGGATAAATTATTTCAGTGCTCTCAATTTATAGAAAAAGAAGTTGAGTCTGAAGATGATTAAATGCCTGTCCCAAAGTCACATAATCCATAAATACCAGGATTGAAATCCAGGCTGTATGACTCCAAAGCCTATAATTCCCCCTGGAACATGTTGCTTTCCAAAGCATTAGAATTTACTGAAGAAAATAAGTGAACTTGCCTTTTCACTCCGCAGGTATTTTTGTTAGAACCACCAATTTTATTTTCTGTTATCTGTGTTTCTCATTGGGTCCACCTCCACCTGTTTCAGTTGTGTTAGGGCTAATTCTCACATCGATGTTGTCCTATATACTCTAGCGTTTCCAACTCTGGTCTATAGAGTCCCAAATATTAGGCATTGTTATTTTGGGGAGAACAATCAATTAATGAGACCACAACTAATCACACCTCAGAAAATTAAAAGTATTTGCTAAAAAACAAATTAGAAGTAGACAAAAGATTATCCTAATGTGAAAATAGGTACATATCTTTCACAGGTTGACACATGCCCATCACATCCCCGGTACACTCTTAAGTTTTCTGTACCTTGGGCCAGTGCCCCTGTTCTGCCAGATACAGCTGGACCATGTTTTAAGCACTGGAAACAACTCAGGTTGGGTCTTAAAAACCTGGTGTTTTTTTTTTTATCTCTTTAGTGTTCCAATTCCTAAATCACTGAGATCCATGGAGTCTCAGCTGCTCACCTGGAAAATGGGAAAGTTAATGCTGCCACAAAGAGTTTGCAGAGGATTAAAGATGTTTCCTTTAAAACACCTATATAATATATTCATTCACAAATGAGTTCACAAAATTATCCACACAGTCCTCAGCTCCTCCCAGGTGCCTGACATAGCCTGGAGGTTAAATCCTAGATCACTGTCTGGGGGCATGGGGTCAGGAGGGGTGGGAGGCAAGCACCAGGGAATAAGCAAATACAAATATGTTTGGCCTATAACATTGATCATGAGGTAGTAGCTATTATGGCTTCCTTCGTATCAAACAAAATCCTTAGTGAGACGCATAAAAATATACGTATAAGGCTATGTTACTTTATTATTGAGGCCAGGGACAGGGAGCAATGGGAGCTTGACTTAAACATTTTAACAATATTTTCAAAGAGGGAATATTCTTAAAGAGCCTAAGCTTAAAACTTTAATAAATTCAGCTAAACAAGGTTCTCATTCATATCCACCAAGATATTATCAGAACAATCCTATATAATAAAGCCTAATATGCTAAGTGTCCGGTTGTCCGGTCATCTGTTCAACCACTCAAAGTGTAATATGCTAATGATATGGTAAGGCCACTCAACCGCCGCTATGATGTGCACTGACCACCAGGGGGCAGATGCTCCAACCAGTAGGTTAGCTTGCTGCTGGAGTCCGGCTGATCGGGACTGAGCTGGACAGGCTGGACATGCCCTAGAGTCCTCCCAGAGTCCCTTCCTGACTGGCCAATCTCCCACGTTCCTCCCCCATCCTGAATGTGCACTGGTGGGGTTCCTCGGCCTGGCCTGCACCCTCTCGCAATCTGAGCTGAGGGAAACCCCCAAGTGCATGAATTTTGTGCACTGGGCTGTAGTTTTTTTAATAAAAGGCAGTTGAAGAAAAATTGTCCCCAGTGAGGTAGAACCACTTTTCTTTTTATTAAAATATATTTTATTGATTTTTTATGGAGAGGAAGGGAGAGGGATAGAGAGTTAGAAACATTGATGAGAGAGAAACATCGATCAGCTGCCTCCTGCACACCCCCTACTGGGGATGTGGCCACAACCAAGGTACATGCCCTTGACTGGAATCAAACCTGGGACCCTTTAGTCCCCAGGCCAACACTCTATCCACTGAGCCAAACTGGTTAGGGCTAGAACCACTTAATGACTTAAGTGAAAATTAGATCCAGTCTCCATCCTGTACTAAACACATATTATCTTAGCAATTATAGAGGAGAGGAATTTTCCTTTCTACCCTTCCAGGTTCTTTGCCTAGTCTGACAATCAATTTGACATAGGAGTCAACAGAAATAGAGTCTGAATGTACAGGAAGCCCAAAGATATGAGGCTATTAACAGTCAGGTCATTGAAGCTTATATGCAGTGCAGAGCTAAGGAGAGTGAGGCAGGGGTCTGGACTTCAAAAGGGAGGAAGACAATTCAAAGAAAGATGGTAAGAGCAAATATTTGGTAACCATGTAAAAACTTATCTCTAGTAATAGCACTCCTCCTGGCATATATCATTTTAGACAGAAGGCTCTTCTTAAATCTGTTGAACCTTGATTATATTCAGCTCAAAAAAAAAAAAAAAAAGATGCCAAGGTGGTCCCTTCTGGGTTGGCCTGACATGAATCCCATCACAACATATTTTTATATATGGTGGGTTTACATAAAAAATAAAAACAATTTTATAATCTACATTTAGTGTTCTGCTTATGCAATTAAAGACTTTTATGTGTCATCTTCATTATACATTTAAATAGTTCATAAAATTATAATCTAATGTATTTACCCATTTTGGTTATAAATTTTAACTACAAATGCAGTCAGAACAAAGGAACCAGAATGTCCATATTTTAGAGGCTTCAAACCAGCCCCTGCTTCAATTATGCATGGCTTAACAGAAATGAATTTGCAGCCTTTTATTTCTTGGTGTAATGAAGCTCAAGTATTTCATAAAGTATAACTGTACAGCAAATTTTGAGCTCATTTTAGAATAATTAGCACAGTGATGTTACTTGTGAAATTAAAAAGAAATGTTAAAATTTTCCAATTGTAAGCACTTTTCAAAAGCTCGTTCTTTTCTCTAAAGTGAATAATCTTTCACTCAGAAGAAAGCTAGTAGCTCTCCATTTCCTGCACTCCCTATCTTCTCTCTTTCATCTCCATTAAAATACTAGTGCTTGTTCAGACAAGAGAAAGAGCCTCTGTAGATTAAGCAGATGATATTTTAAATGATGCATTTACCTCAAGTTACTCTAGCTCAGTCTTTTGAACCAAAAATATTTAAAATCTGTACATTAAAGTGTCATCACTTAATATTCTCACTAAAATATGACATTCTCATATCCTTTCCCCCACCTTCTCCATAACCAGAAGGGCACCCCCTGGGGAGAAAGGAAGAACTAACACGTCATTTCTACAGTATGTCAGACATACTACAGTGTGAGGCATATCGCATTCCTAATTCTTCGAATATTCACACAGTTCTATGAGTTCAGCAATGCCCTTAGTCATGCTGTAGGCAGCAGCGAAAATGACACGAGGTGAGGGGCCAGTGGAGTAACACTGCACCTCAGTTCGGCCATCTCAGTACATGAGTTCTGGCTAAGAAAGGATTCCGGCTAAGATCTAAGACTCAAACTATGAGAGAAAGTTTATTGAAAAAGCCACAGAGGAGGAAGAAGTGAGCAGTGGAAGAAATGGGCTCAGGGAACCAGTTACAGAGGCAAAAGAAGGGCCCGTGGAGCTTAGGAGAGAGAGCCCTAAGGTAGCACGCCTGGGAGGACAGGGGGTGGGGGCGGGGAAGGCTGGAGCGCGCTCCTGAGAAGAGCAGCCTGGTCCTCCTCCTAAGGGCTTTCACGGCAGGGATTTTAGGGGAGTCCCAGGGGAAGGTCTCAATAGAACAGGGGTCCTCAAACTTTTAAACAGGGGCCAGTTCACTGTCCCTCAGACCGTTGGAGGGCCGGACTATAGTTTAAAAAACAAACAAACAAAACAAAACAAAACAAAACAACAACAACAACAACAACAACAAAACTATGAACAAATTCCTATGCACACTGCACATATCTTATTTTGAAGTGAAAAAACAAAACGGGAACAAATACAATATTTGTGTTTGCATGTGGCCCGCGGGCACAGTTTGAGGACCCCTGCATAGAATACCCATCAGCTTCCAGGTGTGTCCTTTAATTCATTGTTCCTCCTACTAGGGCAGTGATGGCGAACCTGACGTGTGTGTCAGAGGTGACACGCAAACTCATTTTGTGGTTGATTTTTCTTTGTTAAATGGCATTTAGATATATAAACTAAATATAAAAAATATGTCTTTGTTTTACCATGGTTGCAAATATCAAAACAATTTCTATATGTGACACTGCACCAGAGTTAAGTTAGGATTTTTCAAAATGCTGACACGCTGAGCTCAAAAAGTTCGCCATCACTGTCGTAGGGTGCTGGGAGCCGGTCCATCCTTGCTGTTTCAAGGGACCTGGCATATTTGGCATACGGTTCTTAATATGTTTGCTCACCTTCTTGGCACTGTGTTTTAACCAAAGTCACCTCTCGGAGAAAGGTTGAATCCCCAGGTAGGGATTTTCCCCTGAAGTTAGGGAGGGAATAAAACCCCTCAACTAAGTGCCAGGCGGGTAATTAATCCCTTTAACTACAAACAATCATGCTTAAACTACATAATCTTTTCTCCCTGGAATGGAGATAAGAAACACCCTAACCTTTGTAATAGAAATTGACAGGATTAAAATCAACTGGTATAAATACGGATGTAACAAGACAATAAACAGCAGAGCCTCTCTGGAGATCGAGACCAGAACTTGGCTGGAGATCCAGAGCAGAACCTCTCTAGAGATCCTGACCAGACCCTGACGAGAGAACCCGGCTATGATGATCAACTGAACTCAGCCTCCGTGTCATTTAGTCTTCGCCGACTCTGTCCACGCCTTTGGGGACCCCTGGACCCGCTGGGGCAGGACCCCGGCATATGGCGCCCGAACAGGGACCCCTAGGTAAGCGCCCCGCACTCGGGACGGATCGGACTCCACCGTAGGAAGAGGGTGGATAGTCTTCGCCGACTCCGTCCACACCTTTGGGAACCCCTGGAACAGGATTCCCTTAGGTAAGCCCCCCCCATTGAGAACCCCACACTCGGGACGGATAGGACTCCACCAGGGTGCTACAGACCCCCCTATAGAGGATAAGTAGGGTAAGAAGGTGGATAGTACAGAACTTAGATTGAGAAGTTGTGCCATACTGAGTCCAAAGAAAGAAGACTCTGTATTGATTCTTAGATTGAGAAGATGTGCCATACTGAGTCCAAAGAAAGAAGACTCTGTATTGATCTTTAGATTAAGAAGATGTGCCATACTGAGTCTAAAGGAAAAAGACTCCGTATTGATCTTTTAACATATATGCTTGTTAGCAGAGGAATTAAGGTTACTCCCAGTCAGACAGAACGTTTTATACAAGAAGTATGTCCATGCTTTTCTGAGGAAGGAAAGGTGCCGGAAAGGTAAATGTAGAGGCATGGGAGAAGGTAGGCCTAAGGAGCCTTATCCTTAACCCCACTGCAGCCTTTCCACCCCGGGAAAGTGCAGGATTGGCAAGCTCTCCCTGGGGTGATAGATCAGGACGCAGGTAATAGCAGAAAGCGCCAATCCTACTCTTAAAATGGATAAAAGAGAGCGTTTGAGGTTTTTCTTTTTAATGCCTGCTTTTAAAAAATAAAAAAGGGGGAATTTGCCGGGAGCCGGTCCATCCTTGCTGTTTCAAGGGACCTGGCATATATGGCATACTGTTCTTAATATGTTTGCTCACCTTCTTGGCACTATGTGTTTTAACCAAGGTCTCTGAGAAAGGTTGTTTTCCCCAGGTAGGGATTTCCCCCTGAAGTTAGGGAGGGAATAAAACCCCTCAACTAAGTGCCAGGCGGGTAATTAATCCCTTTAACTACAAACAATCATGCTTAAACTACATAATCTTTTCTCCCTGGAATGGAGATAAGAAACACCCTAACCTTTGTAATAGAGATTGATAGGATTGAATCAACTGGTATAAATACAGTTGTAACAAGACAGAAACACACAGAACTCAGAACACAGAACTGAGAACACAGTGCTTGGAAGACAGGACCAAGAGAGACAGAGCCTAGGCACAGAACCTACACAGAACGTTCTCTAGAGACAGAAGAACTTCGCTGGAGAGAGCATGCTGGAGGATCCTGGACAGGGACTGGCCTCGGAGCCTGGAGGCGGAGCCTGGTGAGAGAGCATGGCAGGGGATCCTGGACTGAACCTGACTGTGGAGATTGGCAGGAGAGCCTGACTAGAACCTGGTGACCAAACCTGGCTGGAGAAGTCCCTGTGTCATTCCTTCTTCGCCGACTCCGTCCACACCTTTGGGGACCCCTGGACCCGCTGGGGCTGGACCCCGGCAGTAGGGGGTCTACCACGTGTCCAGCCACATGCCAGGGGAGGGTCTAAATTGCATGACCAGTGATGTGAAAGGTGAGGGGTCCAAACCACATGACCAGTGATGTGAAAAGTCAGGGGGTCCAAACCGCATGATCAGTGATACGCTAGGGGAGGAAAGGTTACCCTGGGGAAAAGGTACTTGAGTTCCCACTTTGCCCCTTGCTAGGCACCCTGGTGACCTTCTATACCTGGCTCACTGCCCTTGCTCTGCTCACGTCTGCGTAGCTGTCTACCACAATTCCTGTTTAGCAAATGAGAATAGTCAGACTCAAGAACGTTAAGTAAGCTTCCCAAAGTCACATGACCTAGGGGAGGATTTAACTCAAACTGGTCAAAGTTTGGACTCTGTCTTGCTACATTCTGTCCCGGCCAAAGGTGGCAGAGGCTGTTTGAACAAGTTCTAAACAAATCTCAGTATGAATTTTATTTACTTTAACTTCATTTACTAAAATTACACATTGTAAACTAGGTTGTTAGAAAAGCTCACAGAGCTGCAACCTCCGAACTCTGGAAAATGTTAGCATGAGGCTTGGAAGGCTTTGGTGCCAGGAAACAAAGGCGGCCCGCGCCCCGGGCAAAGCTCTGGGCCTGCTCCTCATTGAGGCTGAGACCTTCACAAAGATTTGCACGATCCAGTATTTTGACCTGTTAGAGAGAGCTTCTCAGGTAGGATTCTGTTATATTACATTGTAGCAAACAAAAGAAAAATGACTATGAAATCATGTTATTTAAAAAAAAAATTGTTAGCAAGCATTTATTGAGTGACTTCAACAGTATAATCCTATGCTGGGTTTGGGGAATAAAATCTCAAAATAATTGGGTGGACGCAGCTCTTACCGATCTGGAGTAAGCAGGAGAGGTAAATACAAAGTAGATGCTTTGGAATCTCATGCAATGCATGTGAGGCAGGCATTTAGTGAGCAAAAATGCTACAGCCAGGAATTGTGTTTCGTTTACACAACCACCTAGTAGCTGGCAAACTGGACACTCAATAACTATTTATTGAACAGAAGAGTCACAGAGCACCAAGGAGCCACATCACTGCAGGCTTGGTGACCTGGGGCAGAAGTGTGAACGTTCCTCACTTGTGCACCGCTGGTGGGAATGCAGACTGGTGCAGCCACTATGGAAGACAGTATGGAGTTTCCTTAAAAAACTGAAAATGGAACTCCCATTTGACCCTGTGATCCCACTTCTAGGAATATATCCCAAGAAACCGGAAACACCAATCAGAAAGGATATATGCACCCCTATGTTCATAGCAGCACAATTCACCATAGCTAAGATCTGGAAACAGCCTAAGTGCCCATCAGTAGATGAATGGATTAGAAAACTGTGGTACATCTACACGATGGAATACTATGCTGCTGTAAAAAGGAAGGAACTCTTACCATTTGCAACGTCATGGATGGAACTAGAGAGCATTATACTAAGTGAAATAAGCCAGTCAATAAAGGAAAAATACCACATGATCTCACTCATTCATGGACAATAGAGACCATTATAAACTTTTGAACAATAATAGATACAGAGGCAGAGCTGCCTCAAACAGATTGTCAAACTGCAGCGGGAAGGCCGGGGAGGGTTGGGGGGCAGGAGGTAGAGGGGTAAGAGATCAACTAAAGGACTTGTATGCATGCATATAAGCATAACCAATGGACATAAGACACTGGGGAATAGGGGAGGCTAGGGGACTGTCTAGGGCGGGGGGATAAAATGGACACATATGTAATACCCTTTGTAATACTTTAAGCAATTAAAAAAAAAAAAAAGAAGAAGAAGTGTGAACGTTCCTGAGAGGAAGTGATGCATAAAGAAAAACCAGAAGAAGAAGTAGTTGTTGTTCTGGTGGTAAGGGACTGCGAGACAATAGCCAAGTGCCAAGGTCAGCAAGAGGTGAGTCTGGACATCTCCTTTAAGGAAAAGAAAATACATCAGTCTTGGTGGCTAGGCTGCAGGGGCCCCTGCAGAGGGGGAGCAGGGAGGCAAAATGTGTGAGAGCGAAACCTCTGGGTTATATTGCAGGAACTCCGTGCTGTGACAGTCTGGGTTAGAGCAGGACTTTTCAAAACATGCTCCCAGGATAATTTTCTTAAGTACATTTAGAATATGTTGGCTTAACAAAGTTATTTTAAAAATATGATAGGGTAATATGTTTTATAAATTAATCAGATGGAAATATTGTTTCATGTTTGTTTGACCACAAACTAAGAAAATCAGTTTGAGAAACACTGGACTGGAAGCAATGCACAGATCAGCTACAAAACTCAAATCTTCTCTCACTCATGGTCAGGTCTGGAGTTTGCGAGGTGGCGATGGAGGGATAAGTCTCCACTGTGGTGGGAGAGAGCTCTGGACATACATGTGTCCGGAAATCATAGGTCTTTTCATTACACTCTGCCCTGTGGCCAATCTCTATACCCTGGCTTTACGTACATATTTCTACTTACTTTCTCCTACATGATTCAGATTCCTACTGGGAACAGATATTTGGCCACTCCTACTCCATACTGTTAGAATTCCATCTCTGTACCTAATTCTAATAAAGTATTCTTTCAAATGCCCGGAACTTGCTTCTACATGCTCTTGGAATGACCGACTCCTGGCCTATACAGAATGTCGTTCGATAGAACATGCACTTCTGCTGAGTCTCCTATGGAGCAGAGCCTCCTTATATATCTGATGAGTATGAATTACAACCAAACTCACCACCCACCTTTAAATAATACTTTTTTTCAAAGTTAGTGACCACCCAGTTTGTATGGCTGCAGGAAGCCAGGGCCCCAGCTCTGTTCTGCCTGGCCTAGGCTTGTTCTCCTCCACCTCCAACTCCACCATGTTGCCAAAAGCCATCCTGCTTTGACGCTAAAACACTGGATAACTGAAGAGCGAAAATAGGTGCATTACAAAAATGTAATTGTTGTAAAAGTACAACTTGCTTTAGAAATTACTACAAAATTTGTTTTTATACATTTTCAACAAAGATTAATTTTGCTCCTTCCATATGGGTATTTGGCTAATTTACATATGAGGTGATGACAACCCATTGTCTTCAAATTCAAATTTCCCTCTAGGAGTGTGACTGTTCTTGATTTTCCTCTAGGAGTGTGACTGTTCTCTGTTTTCCTCCGGAAGTGTGACTTTCCTTGTTTTCAGTAGTACTCGCTGACTTGGCTCTCTTCAGTCACAGATGACTCTTTTTATATCTTATCTTCACAACCTAACCTTCTTTATACTCTTTATCATGTGATTTGTTAATCAGGTTTTTAGATAAGCTGCCGGGCCACATTATGGACATCTGACAAAAATGCTTTTTGTTGAACTCCCATTATGTCTCATAATATTGAGATTAAAGCTAGAGTATTGGTTTTCTTAGCCAAATTTAATTTAAAATTCACATACACTCATATTTACACACATTCACACAGTTCCTCATTATAATTCTCATATTTTTCTCATTTATTTTTGTTTTTATTTTTCAAAATTGTCTAGGCCAAAATTGCCAACAAAGGTTTGTAGAATATTTTAAATGAAAATATAAAAACCCTTAACTTGAGGAGTGTTGCAATGGTATTATAGCCAAATAATCAATAATTTCTCCAAATCTAACCTAAACAGACCCATACATTTTTCCAAAATTTTGTAAAAAATACATCAAAAGAAATAATTGCAAAACATTTTCTAAAATATAAATATCTACACAATTTAATGTAGAATTCTGATAAAATGCTAAATTGCTGTAATTTATATTCAAGGCTTCAGAAGTAATTGACATTCTTCCTAAGTCTGGGGTAAGGCAATCGATGCCAAAAAGGATGATGAATCCGCTTATAATCAAGCCACAAGAATCAGAAAGAGAATGGAAGGTAACAATTACAAAAAAGATTGTACTAAACTTACTATTCTTTCATGTGAAATTGTTACCACAGACAGGGAGCACCTGGGAGTCTCCCCCATTGGCCAGGTTGGTGCATGGGTGGTTCTTGCACTGAGTGTACCAAAAGCTGGCAAGATAAATGGACAGGACCAAAGCACATGCGAAAGTGGTAAGATAATTGGATAGAAAGATAAAGCCCACCCCTCCCTATCCCTATCCGTATAAGAAACTTGGGATTTAGCAGGAAGGGGGAGGATGGTTGGTCTTTGAGATGGGAGTCCACCATTCTCCCAGGTCACAGCAACTAAATAAACCTCTATCCTTTTTCACCAGGTTCTGTCTCATAAGTCTGGCTTTCACTGTGGCAGGCAGCCAAACCTGGATTTTTGTTTTCAAAATTTGCTTTAACTAATGTTAGTAACAAAGAGAATTTATCTATTAGTTAAAAAAGTCTGTTCATGATTTCAATCAAAGGAGAAGGATTTGTCAAATGCATTGTATACATCAATTAAGATGAATATGTAAATTATTTTCTTAATCCCATTAATATGTATATTACACTAATTCATTTTTATATATGGAACTTCTTTTGTATCCTTAGGCAACTTCCACTTGGTCATGGTATAATCTTTTTAATATGCTGCTAGACTCAGTTTGCTAATATTTTGGCAAGAACATTTTCATCTCCATGGATAGGGGCCATTGGTCTATAATTTTATTTTCTTGTGATGTATTTGTTTGGCTTTATTATCAATTATATTTGTTATGCTGACCATATAGAATGGGTTAAGAAATTATTGTCCCTACTGTATTTATGAAAGACTTAAATATTTGGTCTTAAATCTTTGTAAATGTTTGATAGAGTGGTCCTTGGCCTTTTTTTGGAAGTTTTTGATGGCTGATCTATCCCCTCATTTTAAATTAATCTTTGTATATGGTGTGAGGTATAAATCCAACTTCATTCTTTTGCATGTGGATATCCAGTTGAACCGGAAACAATTATTGAAGAGACTATTATTTACCTACTGAATTTTTTTTTGGAAGTCTTGTCGAAAAACTATTGACCATAAATGTAAAATTTTATTCAGGGGCCCTGAATTCTACAATATTTATCTAAATACAATTTCTTATACTATTTTTGAGTTATTTTCTCAAAATTGCTTTTCATGGGGATTACAATTAACATGTTAATTGATAACAATTAAGTTCAGATTAATGTTGACTTGATTTCAATATTATACAAAAAGTTGATTCAGGTATATATAGATATATAGATATAGATGATATAGACATAGATATATATAGATATACACATATACATATACATATACATACACATACACATATACCTATACACATAGACATAGACATAGATATATAGATATAATTCATTCTCTCATCCTTTGTTCTATTATTGTTATATGAGTTATATCTTTGCTCACCAATACAAATGTGTAACTAAAGCTTTATACAACTTTTTAAAAGTCAGATAGAAAGAAAAATTAGTTACAAACATATAAATATATGAATACTATCTTTTTCATTTACATATGTACTTAACTATACTAATGGTATTTATTCCTTCATGTGGGTTCAATTTACTATTTTGTGTTCATTCATTTCAGTCTGAAGGACTCTTTTTAATGTTTCTTACAATGTACATTTTAAGCAATAATTTATTTTTTATCTAAAATGTTTTAATTTAAAATAATGTAAAGGATAATATTGATGGATATAAATTCTTAGTTGATTCAAGAAAGTAAGTGAGGTTTTATAGGCTTTAATTAAGCTTCTAGGGCAAGTCATGTTCTTCAGTCAAGTTTTCTGTTTTTGTTTGTTTTTACCTGAAATATAAACAGGCATTACTATTGCAGATTCTCACTCTGCTATAGCTCTTTTTGTTTTCAACTCTTTTTGGAATCCAGAGGAGAGGAAGGTTGTTGGCCCGGAAACAATTGTTGGCTAGGATTTGAAAAGTCGGAATTTCCTGGTCATAGTAAGAGTAGGATAGTACCAATAGTCTATCTTGAGCTACTCACACTTTCCAGTCTGGCACCCATGAGAAATCATTACTATATCAAGCTGGCATAAAACCATATAGGCCATAATTTGTTTGTGATTTTTTTAGTAAATCAACTAAAGAAAATATAAGCATGCCATTACATACATGTCAGCTATAGAGGTAATGGATATGACCCCAAACCTTGAGCATGTCCAGATACACAAGTCAGCAGCATTTCGTGCACACAAGAACAGACACAGCTACTGAACTCAAAAACTAAAACACATCTTCAAAGTCTATCAATAAATAAATAAATATTTTAATCTTATGTTTAAAAAAAAGATTATAGGTCTACTATGTGGAAAATATTATATGGGCCAATTTGTATACATTGGGACTAGAAAAACCCTAAGATTAAGTGAACATTAGCATAATAATGAGAACATCTATATAGCATTTGTAATTTCACCAATTGGACCTCTTTAACTATAATATCCAGTGAAGTAATGTTTTAAATGGCTGTTTTGACTTTTCTCTTTTTAAATTGTTTGGCTATTCCAGTAGAAAGTAAAATTACTCAGCAATGTCATTTCCTTTAATTTATCCAAGCATACTATAAAATGCATTTTATAACCCTCTCTAAGGTTCCAATTATTTAAGAAATTTGTCTATAATTACACAGTTGATAAATGTCCAAAAATCGAAAGCCTATCATCTTGCTCTTTTTGGGAAACCACACTGCTCCTTATGAATTTCATTGAGTATTCTCCAAAGAGCTACCCTCACATCTATACCCTCACATTCCTTCAGACGATGCCTTTTTATTCTCTCCCTGAGGAGCGGAAGCTGGGAAAGGGTATAGGTGATCCGACTGTGGAGAGTATGACATGCCCAAGACCCTGGAAAGGATGCACAAAATTTCTGTGTCTGAGAGAAGTTGAACCTTGTCTTCTGGTTCTTGTTTCATGGATACATGGAATGCCATGGTCATCCTTCTAGCTTCTGGCTTGTACTTAGGCTAGCCAAGGATCTGTGCTATCTGGCCCAGCTCCTTCAACTACCTATTCCTGGGCCTTCCCCGCCCCCCAATGGGGAGCATTGAGAAACAGGAAGTGTAAACCTCAGATTGAAGTAATTCTCTGAAGTCATGTTCTCTCATTAGAGCTGATATCGCTACCTTCTGTTGACCATCAGTTTTCTAAAGGTATCTTCTAATATTCTCAAGTCTGGGACAAAGGAAATATAGGTGTTGTGATCAGAGGCCAATTCTAAGGCCTCCAAATGGTCATTGCTTGAAGACTGTCTCTTTAAAATTATGGGAGCAAATTTGCCAGTATTAATAATAAACATTAAAAGGTTTACATTTCTGGAGTCTCATATTTATCTTAATTACTTATAACTAGCATATTAAAAGCACTAATAACAATATCTGGCACATAATGGATACAAAATATATAGATGTAAATGAATGAAAGGAAGCAATCTGAAAGGCAGACCAGGATGTATGCACAAAAATGTTTACCAGAGCATTATATACTGAGATTTAAAACAACATTAGAAATGTCTTAAAACATAGCATTTTTATGTCTTATGATTAATATGTATTTATAGATTAAAATATGCAGAAAAGACTTGCATTTCTTAAAATATAATGACATTAGAAAATGTTATTGGTCTAATGCAACCAAACAAAACTATGTATAAAATTACTTGACCTGATTTTTAGTCCTCTATAAGTTAGAAGTGTCTCTGGGAAAAATTAAACATATTGGAAAGGATTCTGAGAAGTTGGAAGCCTGAGTTCACATCGGCCCCTTCCCCAAATCCTTGTTGGAATAACACAATTGTAAAAGGGGTCAAAGTGGTAGCAAACAGAGAGAACATTCACTAAAATGGGCCATTCCGATCAGGGGATTAAAGTGCAAAAACCCAGCTAGGGCTCTTCCCACTAAGTTGTTTATTTTGAATAGTTGAGCATTCACTTTTTTCTCATTGACTTGATGTGGCAGAGCCTGATCCTAGCTCTCCTGGAATTGATTGGAGAGATTGCATTTGTAGGTCTGAGAGAAGAGGGATGCGTGATGGAAGAGAAGTTTTGCTTCTCTTGCATTATGTGGCTCAAAAAAAATTCCATTTTCATCTTTTATAGGCAAAGGTGTACTTGGATGGATGACTGAAGATATGATATATCAAACAGGAATTTGATCAGAATCAAGTAGTTGTTCTATAGTAATATAGTTTGCTTCAGATAACTCTCAGAAGGATTTACGTTTCAATTTCAGTTAAGGTAATGTTAAGGAAATGAGGTATTGTTGCTTGATGCTTGAATGGAGGAACCTGGCCTCTGTTATTGAACCTCTAATGGTTAGTGAGCCTTAAATGGTTCCTGGCATGTTTTTGCAATTCACATTTTTTGGTCTCTTTAACATGTGAAATTATACCAATTAGTTTACCCAAGACTCCTACATCTGATCATTGGTCAAGAGGACTGTAACCCACAATATTTATCAACTTTACAAGGATATTTGAGAGAAATGACCTCCTCTGGTGTTGATTTAATTCCTGTAGAATATCACATATGTGCATGGACCTACATGAAGCAAAGCTATGTAGCCAATTCCTACCCCTTACTATAGCAACAACAACAAAAAGCAAAGAGCATCCAATGAAAACTATAGATAGACTTTATAGGGTACCATGACTTGAATAGTTGTACCAATCAAACAGCATAAAATAAAAGATGGCAGAGAATATAGTATCATTTTCAACTAGAAAAATGTGCCGTGTCACCTCCCAGGCATAAATGATAATCTGGAACCAAGTTAGCTGGCAATTTAACAAGTACATACAAGTATCTGTATAATATGGCACACAAGAGGCACAAGCAACCATTTTGGAAAGCTTTGGGGAAATATCTCATAAATTCCAAAAAGTATATAGCTTCCAATTTAGTAATATCATAACTGAAGAAGTGGGTTTGGCTGCCTGCTGAAACAAAAGCCAAGTGCTGGTACAAAAGAAAAGGGATTTATTCAGGTGCCATGCAACCTGGGAAAATGGTGGATTTCTGTCTCAAAGACCAGCTCCCCTTTCTTCTCAAGCCTGTGGTTCTTATAGAGAGGGGAGTGCTTTCCCCCCTATCCAATTATCTTGCAAGCTTTTGGCTCTCTTGCATCCTGCCCATTAACTTTTATAGCTTTTGAGCACTTGGGTCCTGTCTATTCATCTTTCTAGCTTTCTGTCTACTCATGTTAAAACCTCTCCCTGCACCATCATGGCCAATGATGCTCCAACTGACTACCTATGGGAACAAATCCTCCCTCAAAACCATGGACCCTTATAGTTTTACAAGAGTAAATGAATGGAGGTCTCATTTTCTGTAGTTTTTTTCCTGCTGTCAAGAGTGGGGGTTAGTCTTAGCTATTCTCACTTCCAGAGATCCTTGCTATCTACTAAAGGAAGAAAGGGTAGAATAGAGGAAAGCCTTTACATGTAGGCGAAGGATTGCTGTCTTTGGAAGATAGCATATTCTTTGTCAAGAGGATGGCACTGCTGAACAAGGGAACTTGTAGATTGCTTCATATTTCAAGAGGCAGTGCTGCTGATGGGCTTCTGAAGTGAGATGTATTTGTAGACAAAAATCAAGTGCTTAGTGAGGGGAATGCCTAGTAATGAGCTGGAATTGCAGTGAAATAAACTGGAGAGCCGAGGGGATCCTCATGATATAATCTTAAGTGGCGCTTGAGTAGCATAGCAATAGCGAAATAAGTTTGCCAAGGGAGCCACTGTCTAGGAAATGTGGACAAAGGCCTTATCAGTCCAAGTATGTGCATAAAATATAGCAATTGTCAAAAAATTAACAGTAAAATAGAAGGTAACATTGTCACTTAGCCTTTGGAGATGCTGTCCCTTTCTGAAATAGGAATTTTGAATCTCTTTCAGGAGTGTAAGTCCAGCATTCTGGTGCAGTATCAACAGCAGCAGCAAGAGCCAAGTCCTCAGGTGGTGCCCACTTTATCTGTGTGTGGTGGATCCAAGGCTTGATTCTTGTGAGCTTTAAGGAACAGTATGTGGTCAGAAGGACATCATAGGGATAGGTTGCTTGGCTGTTCAGAACTTGAGTGTTTAAGGTCATATGTTTGTAATCCTCACCTGAGGATACATTATTGTTTTTTTAACATATTTTTATTGATTTCAGAGAGGAAGAGAGAGATAGAGGAGAAAGAGAGAGAGAGAGAGAGAGAGAGAGAGAGAGAGAGAGAGAGAGAGAGAGAATGAGAGATAATAATTGATCGGCTGCCTCTTGCACGCACCCCCACTGGGAGTCGAGCCCACAACCTTGCCATGTGCCCTTGACCGGAATCGAACCCAGGACCCTTTAGTCCACAGGCTGATGCTTTATCCACTGAGCTAAACCAGCCAGGGCTGAGGATACGTTTTTATTGTTGTTTTTTAGATAGAGAGGAAGGGAGAGAGAGAAACATCTAAATGAAAGAGAAACATCAATATAAGAAACATCGATCGGAGACTATTAATTGAACCTGCAACCTTGGTATGTGCTTTGACCTGGAATTGAACCCACAATCTTTTGGTTTATGTGACAATGCTCCAAACAACTGAGCCACCAAGCTGGGGCTTTGAGGTTTTTACTAAGACTTGGGTCTCCTGGAATGAGTGTAAGGGCTCCTCAGACAGGTAGATAAACCTGCAATAAACAAACTTGTTCAAAGATGCTAATGTTTGCCTTAAGTGTTGTCTAATATTTCCCCAGGTATGGTGAAGGGATTCTAAAATTCTGTGGCAACACAGTCCAACCGTATTAGAGCTTAGCTTTAATTTTTGGGTCCTGCCATTCAAAGACAATTACTTGAGCCTGTTCATCGATTGGGATGCAGAAAAAAACATACTTCAAATCTAGGCTGAAAATCATTTGCTGTCCCAGGGTCAACAAAGTATAAGGGTTGGCCACTGAGTATGCAGCTTTCATAGCTGTGTCCTGGACAATGTTGTTTATGGCCCTAAAGTCCTGTATAAGTTGAATTCATCAGAGTTAGGCTTTTTGACTAGCAAATTGGGGTGTTATAGGGAGACTGGCAAGACTAAATTAATCCTGATTTTAAGAATTTTTGCAATACTGCTTAAATTCCCTCTAAAGCTTCCTTTATAAGGGGATATAGTTTCTTCCGTGGGATTTGTGCCACTTCTTTTAGATTATTTTTTGTGGTTAGGTGTTAACCACCCCACTTTGGGTTCCATCAGTTGAGACATTTTAATTGACCTGCTCATAGATGGGAACAGTTCACCTCTGGCTTCTTTTAGGCAAGTCAGGAACACCTGAAGCTGGAGGGCATATTCTGGTGGGACTCCTAAACATCATTGCTGCTTCTGAGGGAAAAAATATTTTTTTTCATGCAATTTACAAAGTAAATATTGACCCAAAAATAGAATGGGGAAGCTTATGGAGAGAAAACTATGCATATGTTTTTGACCTAGAGATCGAAGGAGTACCTGCTTTAATAATTGTCCAGTCACTCTAATAACTGAAACTATAGCTCAATTTTTCATGGTTAGCTTTATTATTATTATTATTATTATTATTATTATTATTATTATTATTTAGCACTGAGTAGGTAGCTCTCATATTTATGAAGAAGTCAATTAGCTCATTCCCCGCTGTCAGTTGTACTCCAGGTTCCTGTGGGGATATAGTAATAGGTTGTGAGGTGCATGCTAGTGTCCTGTCTATTCATCTTTCTAGCTATCAGCATGCTCAGAGTTAGAACCTCTCCTTGCACCATTTTGGCCAATGGGGGAGACTCCGCCCCCACACTCTGACTGACTGTCTACAGTAACAGAACAACTCAAGGATATTACAATGCTACTCTCACATCCTGTGGAGCTACAGCTTATCTTGGGAGGCAGGTAGGAAAGAGCAAAGAGAGCTTCAGTACAGTCCCCTAGAAATCTGTCAAAATTGTATTATGGAGAAGGGTGTTTTCAGTTCAAACAAACTTATACTATACTAGAGGCTGGGTGCACAAATTTGTGCATGGGTGGGGTCCGGCAGGCCCACTCTGATCAGGGTCAATCAGGCTGGTCCGGCCTGGGGGAGGGGCTGCGGGCAGTTGGCTGGCCAGCCCCGCCCCCTGGTCAAAATCCCGGTCAAAGGGACAATTTGCATATTAGCCTTTTATTTATAGGATTACATTGTAAATTTATTTGGGTATAACTGAAAATATACTCATATTAAAATACACTAAGTAATTGAGGAACACATATCATACACATATGCATAATACAGTAAAGATGAGTAAGGAATCATTCCCCGCAAGACTGCTAACAAGGCAGACATGCCTGTTAACTCTAGGTCATGGCCTTTGTGCATTACTGTTCAATTTTAGACTACTGCTGTACATCCTAAATGTAAATAATATTTCTGCCTTTATTGTAACTGAGTTAGAAGATAAACTGCTTCTTGTTGTTGGTGCTAGCAGATATAATGGGCTTGACCTCAAAAAGGTTATTTTAACTTCCTTCTTAAAATCTCTATTCTTAGAGCATTTTCGTTTGCATTTGGGCATGATTAAATTGAGTCAGGTGTTAAAGAGAAGATCCTGGTTATAAAATTAAAAAGAGTTTGCTTCTCAGAATTTAGATATGAGGCAACATTGCAGATAGTTAAGCCAAGAACAATAGCACTCATTTATCCAAAAGGTAAATTGGACAATCACATTAATATTCTTAAAATTTATGTTTTAAATAAAGCTCATGGCAAAAATAAGCATTTTACAAAGTTCACAGTCAGGTGCATCAAATACACATTTTTGTTATGTGTCAAAAGACCAGGAGTTAATTCTTAATGTAGCAGAACCTAAGTCCAAGACAGATTGTCACTATCGTAGAATTGACTTCAGAGAGCAATAATGAATCTTGGGGGGTAAGGTCAGCACCCTGCTGGAGGAAGCTGCTCCAAATTCCTGTCCTTCACACACAAAAAATTTTAATAAAAAAATAAGCAGTAATTGTAAGGATTTACTTTGCCAAATCTCTAGAAAACATTAAATGTCTACAGCAATCATGTGAATGAAAAATAAAGTAAAAGGCAACTTAAAAATGGTAGAAAAGGTTTGTGTGTTTCACTCGCTTTGCTCACCCTGCTAAGCTTGATGGTGATCTTGAAGGTGACACCCTATATAGCCTGTGTGAGATCTTGGTCCCCAATTCCATATAAAGCTGAGCTGTCAGTATTTGCAAATTATTGTTTGTTTGTTCTAACTAAAGGTTAAATCAGTCTCCAGACTACCCAAAGTTTGAGAATAAAACCTGGGAAATTTTTATTTGGGAAATTAGGACATACAAAAGCATCTGTGTGTACCAGTAAATTTAGGAGGAATATAAAACAATAGAGCTCTGGCTGGTGTGGCTCAGTTGGTTGGAGCGGCCTTCTGTACACTGAAACATTGTGGGTTCAATTTCTAGTCAGGACACATACCTAAATTTCTGGTTTGATGTCTATATGGCAATTGATCTCTCTCTCTCTCTCTCTCTCTCTCTCTCTCTCTCTCTCTCTCTCTCCTTTCCCTCTCTCCTCATAGAATCTCCCCTAACCCCTAACAACTTCTCTGACCGTAATTCCCTTCTAGCTCACTCATTCCAGGCTATTCCCCACCTCCCAGGCTATGCATACCGTAGGGCTTTCATATCGGCTGTTTGCTGTGTTAGGAATGCTCTGCCCTTGATATCCCCATAGATAGCTTCTTGGTCTCTTCCCAGTCTTTGCTCAGATGATATCTTTTCAATTAAAGCCAACTTTTAAACTTGCAACCATACCCTCCCCCAGCCTCCCAACTCCCTTAGCCTGTTCTATTTTTTTGTCATAGTACTTATCACCTTAGAATATATTATACATTTAGTTATTTATTATGTGTTTGTATATTATCTATCTGAACACCCTAGAGCAGTGATGGTGAACCTATGACACGCGTGTCAGAGGTGACACGTGAACTCATTTTTTTGGTTGATTTTTCTTTGTTAAATGGCATTTAAATATATAAAATAAATATCAAAAATGTAAGTCTTTGTTTTACTATGGTTGCAAATATCAAAAAAATTATATATGTGACATGGCACCAGAGTTAAGGTTTTTCAAAATGCTGACATGCTGAGCTCAAAAGATTCGCCATCACTGCCCTAGACCATAAACTCCATTTCAGGTTTTTTAATCTGTTGTATTTATTGATACATCAAAAATATATTCCTTGTGCAGCATATACTTGATGTTGAACAAACATTTGTTAAATTAATATATAATTTAGGGTAGAAAGTTTTAAACAAGCAGGCAGATTTATCCTTGTCTTTCTACTGTAATTATAAAATGTAAAAAACCCTTTGCCTCCCTAGATTACAATTAATTTATTCTACAAATATCATTGGTTTTAATCTTAAAAATTATGAAATTTAAATAAACACATACATAATGCCTTAGTCAATAAAGAAAAAAATAATTAAATAAATAAATAAATATAAATAAATAAATTAATATTTAAGGAAAAGATGATGTTAATGTTCAATAAATAAAATGTAAATATGAGGTTGAGAAACAAGGGTGTAAGGCCCTGGGCACAGTCCCAGCACATGGCAGGTGCTCAGTGGAGTCGGGTTGTCTGGGTGCTCATTACCTCCTGTGGAGAGCAGAGGAGGTTAGAGTCCGTATGGTGAAGCGTAATCACTGAAGGGACTTCCCATTCAATTTCAGGTAGAAATATAGTGTTTATTGGAGCAAGTCATAAACAAAATAAGCTAAGGCTTAGAAATGACTAATAATGGCCATGTGGGATTCAGACACTGGGAACCAGAACTCCAACATACTCGAAGGTTTGTAGAAACTGTGAATAAAGAGGATGCTATTTGAAAATTAGCTAAGAAACACGGAGTTATTGAAAGGGTAGAAAGCACCACTGTTCTGGATAATCTGAAGCCACCATTTCCTAGCCAATATCATTCTCTCTAGTTTTTTTCCTCATCACTCTCACTTGCATATCTTACTTTCCAGGTGTTCAGCTTCCTACCGCAGATCTGTGCGTTGAGCCATACAGGACATTCTACTATCTTATAAACATCCCAGGCAGTCTTCTGGGAGACTGAGCTCACATTTACATATTCTTCTAGTACTTCCATGGCCCCTCCCCTAATCTCAGTGAGAAGTCTCTCCTCTCCAATCTGTACTCAGAACACTCTGTCATGTTATCTATACTAATGAAAGCCTAGGTGGTCCTTGTGCCCTCACGCGTGATGTCATCACAATATGGTCACCACAAGATGGCCGTGGTTCCATGCAGCATGGAGGAGACCGGTCCCGGTGTCTCTGCCGCCTCAATGGAGGAGGTGGGTCCTGGCGGAGGAGGTGGGTCGTGGCAGGGGAGGGCAGTTGTGGGAGATCAGGCTGGCAGGAAAGGAGAAGTTAAGAGCAATCAAACAGGCAGGTGAGCAGTTAGGAGCCAGTGGTCCCAGATTGTGAGATGGATGTCCAACTGCCCTGTGGGATCGGGCTTAAACCAGCTGTTGGACATTCCCTGAGGGGTCCCAGGTTGGAGAGGGTGCAGGCTGGGCTGAGAGACTCCCCCCATGCACGAATTTTGTGCACAAAGCCACTAGTTTATCATAAGGAACTATAATTTTCTATTTACCAGTGTGTCTATACACTACTAGATTATTAATTCCCCAGACATGCCTGTGGGTTTTTTCTCTGGGCCCTCAAAGTAGAACATACAATAAGACATTGTCTATGCTGGACAAACAGATCTCAACTTTTCTATCCACCAAGTATATCAAAAGCACCTGAAGGCTAGGCTGTGTTTCTGTCACCTTTATATCTACCATAGTACTTTACACAGGGTCTGGTATACATTAATTGTTCAATAAAGTATTATAGTCATTATAATTAGTTAACCAATGTATTTATAAGGATCACATTCCATGGAGCTATAAAAAATTATTAGTTCAGGAGGAACAGGAAAAAAAGAGCTTAAAAAATGTTAACTGATACTTTGAGTCCTCTACTGTTTTTCCTGGGAAACACTTACTGTTGTTGTCGATCTGAAACTAGTATAAATTCTTCCTGGAAGCCATCAAAGAAGGGCCCTCACTTTGTTCCCTACAAATATTGCTCAGCTTTATTCTCTAGCATTCTACTACAGGCTCTCAAAATCCTCTCCTCAAAGCACAGTCAGCCATGGATATTGATCCCTTGTTAACTGAATTCCCCTGCCTCATTTTACACTGTAAACAACCCCAAATTCTTAAAGTTTGATGCTTCTATATCTCTGGATCTATTTTTGCTCATCAGTTTACGTTGTTCATTATATCCCACATATGAGTGAGATCACGTAATACTTATCTTTTCCTGATAGGCTTATTTTGCTTAGCATACTTAGAAGCATTGAACAGACTGTCAAACTTCAGAGGGAAGGAAGGGGAGGGTGGGCAGGTGGCAAGAAATCAACCCATGAAGTTGTATGCTTATAAACATAATTAATGGACACAGACAATAAGGGGTGAAGGTCTGGCTGGGGGTCAGGGGCAGGCTGGGAAGGGTCAATGGGGGAAAAGGAAACATATGTAATGCTTTCAACAAGAATTTAAAGAAATTCTTAAAGAATTAAAAACAATTCTTAAAGTTCTCTATTCTGTTGGCGTTCTTAACACTATTATAACTTAGTTCTATCCCTATGTCTGACAATTCCTTCTCAGGTTTGTTTTTCTCCCTCTCGACTATATTTTCATTCACTCCATTCTTTCATCAACAGGAAAATGTATTTATTGAGACCTACTATACAACAGACATTATTCCTATTGGAGCAACATTTTCTTGACATTTTATCTGTTTGACAGTCACATAGGAAGTTATTTACTTTATAGGAAGATCCAACTAGGCACCATGTGCTCTCTTCTTTGGACATTATTCCTTCTTGGAAAATGTGTTCAGTCTCATGGAAGATATAGGTGAGTTTTAAAAACTCACATGGATTCATAATTGCAGGCTTTAGCCTCACATCCTTAATCTTGATTTCACATCTCAGCTTTTTAAAAGTTTAAAAAGTTTTCCATTAACACAATCCTTTGCTATACCCAACTCAAATTGGCATGTTGGCCTCATGCCAATACACAATAACTTCAATATGTTTTGTTATTATTACCTTTTATTTAATATATTGGAGTGCCATTGATTAATAAAATTATACAGGTTTTAGGTATATAATTCCACAATACATCATCTGTATATTGTATTGTGCATTTACCACTGCAAGTCAGTCTTCTTCCATCACCATTTATCCTCTCTTTACCTTCTTTCTCAATAATTTTGGCCTCAATATTTTCTAGCATAAAATGTCATCAAAAAGGCTTTGTAATGAAAAATAAGATTACTCATTTTTAATATATTTCTTTTCTTCCTTCCTTCCTTCCTTCCTTCCTTCCTTCCTTCCTTCCTTCCTTCCTTCCTTCCTTCTTTCTTTCTCTCTCCTTCTTTCTTTCTTTCTTTCTTTTTTCCTTTCTTTCTTTCTTTCTTTCTTTCTTTCTTTCTTTCTTTCTTTCTTTCTTTCTTTCTTTCTTCTTTCTTTCTTTCGTGTGGCTTAACAGTTACATAGCTATTGTGGGTTTCAGTTTATTTATTTTTTTTCTTAATTTTTGTTTTTTCATTTTATTGAATTTACTAAGGGCCCAGTGCACAAATTCATGCACCTTGTAAGGAACTCTGGGCTGCAAGGCTGCAGTGGGCAGAGGGGTGGGTCTTGGCCCATCCTACCCACCCCCACCCAGCCCCTCCCGACGCGGTCCCCAGTTCCCTGTCTGCCAGTGGCCCTGCTCCCACTGCCACTGCTCCCACATGCTGATGGTGCCGGCCCTGCTCACACCTGCTAATGGCGCAGGTGATCGGGGCTGGCGACAGCAGCATGAGTGAGCAGGGCCAGCACTGTCAGTGGGTGCAAGTGGTGGCTGCTGCCCCGATTGCCCCTCAGGAGCAGGGGGAGGTGAAGAAGCCCTGAGGCGCCCAGCACAGCAGCGGGTGTAAGCGGTGGCTCTGGTACCAGCAGTGGGTGCAAGAGGGGCCAGAGCTGGCAGCAGGTGCAAGCACCCAGAGGGACAGTAGTGCATGGGAGCAAAGAAGTTTTAGTAACCACCAGAGGCTTGCCCTGATGATAGAGACCAGCACCCTGCCTTGGTCTGGCACCCCACTAATCTGCTCCACCATCCCATCGCAGCTGACGCCTCCATGTTCTGTGCTCTGCAGCCTGCTTCTGATGTCCACCATGTTCTGCTCGCAACCCCTGGTGGTCAGCAACTTGGTGACCAGTTGCTTGGTTGTTCAGTTGTTCTGCCATACAGTCTATTTGCATATTAGGGCTTTATATATATATATAGATTAGGGTGACACTGGTAAACCTAACTATACAGGTTTCAGGCACACAATTCTACAATGCACTATCTATACACTGTATTGTATGTTTATTACCCCAATTTAAGTCTTCATTCATCACCATTTATACCCCCTACACCCTCCTCCACAGCCCCTAACTCAATACCTCCCTGCAATCACCACACTGTTGTCCATATCCATGAGTTTTTCCTCTCTCTCTCTTTTTCCATTTTGCTCAATCCCTCCACCCTCCCAACCAGGCTCCCCAACCCCAACAGCTATCAGCATGCTCTCTATCTATGAGTCTGTCTCTATTTTGCTTCCTACTTAGTACATTTTGTTCATTGGATTCCACATATAAGTGAAATCTTGTGGTTTTTGTCTTTTTTCTGATGGGCTCATTTCACTTAGCATAATACTCTCCAGGTCCATCCATGCTGTCCCAAAGGGGAATATTTCCTTCTTTTTTATGACTGAGGAGTATTTCATTGTGTCAACATACCAAAGCATTTATAGTCACTCATCCACTGATGGGCACTTAGGCTGCTTCCAAATCTTGGCTATTTATATATATAAAAGGCTAATATGCAAAGTGTCCCCTTGGGAGTTCAACTGAGAGACTGGGAGTTTGATCACCCCTATGACATATGCTGACCACCAGGGAGAGGTACGGAACGAAGGAAGACCCTGGCCTGCAGCCAGAAGGCCTCAATCAGTCCTGATCAGTGGCCAGGCCTAGAGACCCTACTTGTGCACAAATTCATGCACCAGGCCTCTAGTTGTAAATAAAGCTGCAATGAACATAAGGCTGCATATGCTCTTTCTGATCAGTGTTTCTGGTTTCTTCAGATAAAATCAAAGAAATATAATCTCTGGGTCTTAAGGCAGTTTCATTTTTGATTTTTTGGGGAAACTCCATACTGTTTTTTCATAATGGCTGCAGCAGTCTGCATTCCCATCAACAGTGCAGAGTTCTTTTTTCTCCACATCCTCACCAACACTCGTTGCTTGTTGATTTATTGACAGCAGTCATTCTGACGGGGGAGAAGTGATATTGCACTGTGGTTTAATATGCATCTCTCTGATGATTAGTGACATTGAACATCTTTTCATATGTCTATTAGCCATCTGTATAAGCAATTTGGAGAAGTGTTTTTTTTAGATATTTGATCATTTGTAATTGGATTTTTTTGGATGAGTTATATAGTTCTTTTTTTAAGTATTACCTATGTCTCCTTTTTCCCTGAAGGACCCCTCCCCCACCACTCCCTCCCCTGAGGACAAGCCCCCACTGACCCAGTGTCCGTGCCCATTGGTTCTACTAATATGCATGCATACAAGTCCTTTGGTTGATCTCTTACCCCCACCACCACCCCCACCACCCCCCGTGCCTTCTCTATGAGTTTGGTCCTTTTTTTTTTTCATCAGTTTATGTTATTCATTATATCCCACCTATGAGTGAGATCATGTCATATTTGTTTCTCCGACTGGCTTATTTCACTTAGCATAATGTTCTCCAGGTCCATCCATGCTTTTGCAAATGGTAAAAGTTCCTTTTTTTATATAGCGGCGTAGTATTCATTCCATTGTGTAGATGTACCACAGTTTTTTAATCCACTCATCTGCTGATGGGCACTTGGGTTATTTCCAAATCTTAGCTATTGTAAATTGTGCTGCTATGAACATAGAGATGGATATGTCCCTTCTGAGTGGTGTTTCTGGTTTCTTGGAATATATTCCCAGAAGTGGGATTACTGGGTCAAATAGGAGTTTCATTTTTATTTTTTTGATGAATTGTCATACTGTTTTCCATAGTGGCTGCACCAGTTTGCATTTCTACCTGCAGTGCAAGAGTGTTCCTTTTTCTCCACATCCTCTCCAGCACTTATTTTTTGTTGATTTGTTGATGACAGCCATTCTGACAGGTGTGAGATGGTACCTTGATGTTTTGATTTGCTTCTCTTTGGCGATTAGTTACTTAGAGCGTATTTTCATGTTTCTCGGCCTTCTGTATGTCGTTTTTCAAAAAGCATCTATTTAGATCCTTTGTCCATTTTCCTTATTTCTTCTTCCATTTAAAATAATAGCCTTGCTGAGTAATGTATTTGGGTTGTAGGTCATTGCTCTTCATCACTTTGAATATTTCATGCCAATCCCCTCTTGCCTGAAATGTGTTTGTTGTGAAAGCAGCTGACAGTATTATGGGAGCTCTCTTATAGGTAATTAACTTTCTCTTATAGATTATAGGATTCACTCTTTGTTTTTAATCTTTGTCATTTTAATTATGAATTGTCTTGACGTGGACCTCTTTGGATTTATCTTTTTGCTACTTGCTGTGCTTAACCATGTTAGGGAATTTTTTGGTCATTATTTCTTCAAATAAGTTATTGATTTCCTACTTTGTTTTTCTTCTGGTACCCTTATGATGCAGATATTGTTATATTTCATATTTTTTCACAGGTCCCTTCAAATATTATAATTTTTTATTTCTTTTTATAACATTTTGTTGTTGCTCTGATTAGGTCTTTTTTCCTACCTTGTCTTCTGAGTCACTGCTTTGATTCTCTGCTTCATCCAACTAACCATAAATACATCCCATTGTATTCTTCATTTCAGATATTGTATTCTTTATTTCTGACTAGTCCTTTTTTATGGTTTCTGTATTCTTTTCTATATTCTTGAGCCTCCTTGTAACCATTACTTTGAACTCTATATCAGATAAATTTCTTGCCTCCATTTCATTTAGCTTTTTTTTTTTTCTGGAAATTTCTCCTGTTCTTTCATTTGTGGCCTGTTTTTTGTTTGTTTGTTTGTTTGTTTGTCTGTCTCCCCATTTTGTATTCCTTTTTTGTGTTTGTTTCTATGTATTAGCTAGATTTGCTATGACTCCCAGTCCTCATGGGGTGGCCTTTTACAGTGGGTGTGCTGTGGAGTCTAGTGGTGCAATCTCCTTTGATCACTTGAGCCGGCTGAACCAGAAATTGTGTGTGTGTGTGTGTGTGTGTGTCTGTGTGTGTTTTATGTGGGCCTTCCTGTTGTAATTGAGTCTTGACTTATATTGGTTGGCTAACTTTGAGGCTCAAAGCCAGTCACAGCGTGCTAGCTGCTGTGCAGATGCTTACCACATGAAGCAGAATCTGCCTCAGCAGAGTTTAATGCCTGCCAAGATCTCCCTTTGGTTATGCTGTTTGTGAATCTGGCTCTGCTATTGTCTAAGTTGTCCCCTGGGTGTGTTTTTCCTGGGCCACATTGGGGGAACTCTGATGCAGGCCAGTGTAAGATGCTGCCTGTGATTGGTCTTTAGACACTTGTTTGGGGCAGTCTTGATGTGGTTTCTTCTGTAAATCCTTGGTTATAAGTCTTCTCTTCAGCTTGTCTTCAGTTGGTTATTCAGTTCTATAATTTAATTGTAAATGCAGGTTGTTCCTGGGGGTGGGTGAGAATAGCTTCTACCTATTGCAGTGACATCTTGGATCACTAATATATTGCTTAATCACAAAATATCACACATATCCAAAGAGTCCACATACTCATATAAGGATAAATGTACACACACACACACACACACACACACACACACGACATATCCATACAACACTGGTCACTAAATATTAGTAAGTTGACCCAATGTCCTAATAACCCAATGTCAAGAAGCAAAAGACAGTTTCACTTTAATATTGTAGTTTTTATTGGCCTTTGACATCATTCCATGGGTACTATATCCATCCCTCTTTGTATAAGAAGATACTTTGGATTGCAATAACACTTTAAAAACATGTTTTCTTTAACAGATTTGAAGAATGTTCAGGTTTATTTTCTTTTTATTCATACCAGCATAGAATTTTCTTCTACTCACTACCTAATTGAGGTTATTCTTATTTATGGATTTAAATACCATATTTCAATTCCAGCTTCAATCTCTTTCCTTATAATCAGATTTCTATTTTATCTGGCTACGTACTAGCTTATCTAAGTATCTGAAATACATTACAAACTTATCTAAAAACAGAACTCTTTTTCCCCCCATTTATTCTCTCAGCATGATTCTTTTCCAGTCTTCCTCATTTCAATAAATATCATTAATATTCAACCAAGAATAGTACAGGAGATACTGCTGATATCTCCTTTTTTTACACTATATTTTTTAAATCTCTCAGGGTATTCTGATAACTCTGTCCTTAAATATACCTTGAATCAATTGCTTTCTAGCACTTTCTTTATTATCATCCTAGTCCCAACCACTGTCATCTTCCAAATGAACTATTAATAAAGTCTTCTAAAATGTTCCCCAAAACCTACTTTTGGCTATACATTGTCTCTTCTCAACCCTGTAGGCACTACAATACTTTAAATATATGTCAGTTTATGTGGCCACCTTCACCATTCTACCCCCATTTAAAACCATAGCACTTGGAATAAAACCAGTGTTTCTAGCCTCATCTCTGTTTCTAGCCTCATCTCTGCCTGTGGCTCATTAAAAGCATCTGCATTGATCTTCCTGTTGTTACTCAAATATTACATGTTCATCCTATCTTAGGGCATTTTTCTTAATCTTGTCTCTGTCCAGAATATGCTTACTCACATGAATGATAGTGTATACTTATGCTCTATTGTCTCCCTTCCAGAATATGTCCCTGACCTCCGTGTCAGCAATGCCCTTTGCCTCTCTTCTTATGCATTTACACACTGTCTTTCTCACCCACTAGAACAGTGGTCGGCAAACTCATTAGTCAACAGAGCCAAATATCAACAGTACAACAATTGAAATTTCTTTTGAGAGCCAAATTTTTTAAACTTAAACTATATAGGTAGGTACACTGTTATTAACTTAATTAGGGTACTCCTAAGGCTTAGGAAGAGCCACACTCAAGGGGCCAAAGAGCCACATGCAGCTCGTGAGCCGCAGTTTGCCGACCACGGCACTAGAATATCTACACTAGTAAAAGAGAAACATGGTAATTGGCATATGACCGCTACCCTTCCCATTGGCTAATCAGGGCGATATGCAAATTAACTGTCAGCCAAGATGGCAGCCGGCAGCCAGGCAGCTTGAAACTAACATGAGGCTTGCTTGCTTCAGTGACGGAGGACTCCAACATTCCCCGCCTGCCGCTGCAGGCCTCTGAGCCTGCAGTTTCAAACATTGTAACAAATACAGACGCTAAACAAAACTCCAGAAACCAGCTTTCAGCCGGCTGGGATCTCAGAGCTGGAGTTGATACAGAGTTTCAAGAACCAAAACAAACCAGATACCTGCTTTCAGGAGCGGAGGCCTAAGAGCTGGAGCCTCAGAGCTAAAGCTGGCCCAGAATAAAAAAGAAAAAGAAAAAAAGGAGCAGTTGGGAGCTTCAGTCCCAGCCTGAAAACAGCCCTCAGCCCCTTACCCAGACTGGCCAGGCACCCCAGTGGGGACCCCCACCTTGATCCAGGACACCCTTCAGGGCAAACCAGCCAGCCCCCACCCATGCACCAGGCCTCTATTCTATATAGTAAAAGGGTAATATGCCTCCCAGCACTGGGATCAGTGTAGCTGAGAGGCCTCCCGGCACCGGGATCAGCGTGACAGGGGGCAGCGCCCAAACCCCCTGATCGCCCTGCGGCTCTGTGTGTGACAGGGGGTGGGGCCACAACCTCCCTATCAGCTCTGCTCTGTTCATGACAGGGGAAGGCACCCCAACCCCCTGATCAGCCCTGCTCTGTGGGTGATAGAGGGCGGCGTCCCAACCCCCCCTCCCCCACAGGCCCTGCTCTGTGTGTGATGAGGTAGAGCCATAATCTCCCCATTGGCCCTGCCCTGAGTGTGACAGTGGCGGTGCCCCAACCCCCTGATCGGCCCTGCTCTGTGCATGACGGGGGGGGGGGGGAGCTCCCCAACCCCCTGATGGGCCCTGCTCTGTGCATGACAGGGGGTGGCGCCACAACCTCCCCATCGACTCTGCCTTGAGTGTGACAGGGGGCGGTGCCCCAACCCCCCAAATGGCCCTTCCCTGAGCGTGACTGAGGGTGGCATCGCAACCTCCCAATCCGCCCTGCTCTGTGCATGACAGGGAGCGGCGCCCCAACTCCCCAATTGGCCCTGCTCTGAGCCCGACCAGGGGCTGCACCTAGGGATTGGGCCTGCCCTCTGCCACCCCAGAGCAGGCCTAAGCCAGCAGGTCGTTATCTCCCGAGGGGTCCCAGACTGTGAGAGGGCACAGGCCAGGCTGAGGGACCCCCCCCCCCAGTGCACAAATTTTTGTGCACCAGGCCTCTAGTATACTTTATAATATACATACCATTTTTAAAATTGCTATGTGCTGTCCACACTAAAGGGATGGTGAATTATGTTCTATCTCCTTGATAGCAGAGTAGGTATTATGGTTATATTTGTAAATATTTTTTTTTCTTTTTCCTCCCCCATGCAATATACACTCAAGTTTAGGAGCTAATTCTCATGGCCTAAAATAGTTCCCAGTAAATTTGTAGATTCTCACTAGGCATTAACCAATTGAATGAACTAATCTTCCACCACACATACTTAATCATATGCCTGAGGCTTTACACAGCCACTTGCACCTACTTAAAAATCTCTTCTTTCCTTTTCCCATATCTGGGTAGTATATGATCGCTCACTCTTAAAATTCAGTTTTTTTGTTTTTTTTTAACCCTAACCCTAACCCTAAACCCTAGCCCTAACCCTAACCCTAACCCTCTCAGTTCTTTATAGATGCCTAAATGTAAAACAAATTCATTTATACACTGCATTGTACTTAATATATAACTATATTATTGTGCAGGTTACTCAAAATTACAAATTAATTTATTTTTGCATTTCTGCTTGCTGACATCCCTAGTGAGTTCCTTGAGGCTTATTTATCTTCTGTAATTGTGATGGCTAGCACTGGTTTTTGGATATTGTAAGATATATCTTAATGTTTTCTAGTTAAAGGAAATTAAATTAGAGTCATGCACACCCAATGACTGTTCTGTCAACACAGACAGCATATATGATGGTGTTCCCATAAGATTATAATAGAACTGAAAATGTTATATTGCCTAGTGTTGTCAAAGCCATCGTAACATTATACAGGGCATCACAAAAATTGTATACACACTTTAACAGCTAATAGCTCAATTTTGAAAATGAAATGTATTTTAATAAACACTGCCTTTATAATTATTCAAAGTGTGTGTACACATTTTATAGCACAATGTATTACTCATGTGTTTGTGGTGATGCTGGTTTAAAAAAATCTCCTGTACCCTGGCCTAATTTGCCCAGTGGTTAGAGTGTCGACCTGTGGACGAAAGGGTCTCGGGTTTGATTCATGCTCAAGGGCATGTATCTCAGTTGCAGGCTCGATTTCTGGCCCAGGTAGAGGCTTGCACAGAAGGCAGCCAATTGATGTGCCTCTCTCGCGGCTCACATGAATGTTTGTTTCTCTCTCCCCTCCTCCCTCCCCTCCTCTCTTTCTAATATATATATATATATATATATATATATATATATATATATATATATGTATTCAATGAAAAAATATCCTTGGGTGAGGGTAGAAAAACATAACCCTACTGTTCTGCCAATTGTATAAAAAATATAGCACATACAATTATGTACATTACAGAATACTTAATAATAATGATAAATGACTATGCTACAGATTTAAGTATTTACCATAGAGTACTTTTTGTCATCATTTTATAGTGAGCTCTTTCTACTTATAAAAGAGTTTGCTTTAAAAGAGTAGGCTGTGTTACTCCAGCAGCAGCCGCATACATGTTGTGTTCACTCTCGTGATTAGATTATGTTATTTTCTGCTTGATTTAAGCCCGTGTGGTTTGTATAGTAGCATGCTGCACAGGCTGCACCTGGGAGAAACAGGCTCTACAATTTAGCCTTCATGTGTAGTAGGCTAAACCATCCAGGTTTGTGTACGTGCATTCTGTGATGGTTGCACAAACACGAAATCGCTTAACCATGCATTACTCAGCCTGTATCCCCCTTGTTCAGCAATGCATGACTGGAGATGAATAGCTTGAGTCTCACTTTCACACAGTTGATTTTCCAAGCCTATTTCAGGAACCTGACCTGAATCATCTGCTCACAATGAATCCAAATCCTTGCTTTGGATTACAGCGCCCTCACGTGGAATGGCTCTTTCTCTCCCTGGAGTCTACTAGAGCTGTGTTGTGTGTAATCAGTAGGACTCTGAGTCCTTTTATGCCAAGAGCCTTTACGCCTATAAACTGAAGCCAGAACAGAATGGAGATGAAAGGAAGTAACAGAGAACCAGGTAAAAGTTCAAGTAAGCAAGTCAAACAATCACCTGGCATTTCAGCCATAGTTTGGGTATGGACATGTACATGAAGAAATCTGGAAATATATGGAAGTTTTTTGCTGTCCCAACTTCCTTACTTAGGCAAGCTGCATTTCAGGTCTCGGCTGCCTGTGCCTGGTCTCTGACACGAGGCACTGGGTGAGGATGAAAGGTCAAGATGCCTCTAGTAGAGAAGACTGTTCATTAGAAATCAAGCCTGGCAATTCTTTATTTTGCTGACACCACGGATTCCAGAGATTTGGTCACTGTCCAGATATCCAGGGCAAGAGGAATATTTTCATGAATTAAAAAATACAATATTTTTGGATTTTCTTTTCTATTGTAACATTTTTATTATAAAAGTAAATAAACTTTTCCAGAAAAGGTAGGAACGTATAACAGTGTAGAGAAAAAAAAAATTACCCTCTGAAAAAAATGAATTGATATATTTTCAAGCACTAATTACAAGTACATTTAAAGTAGTTTAAATTTACTTGTACAGATAACTTTACACCTTATTTTTTTCAGATCACATTATAAAATAAGATAATTTTACATCTTTAAAAAATCACATGGGCAAAATGAAATGAATGTGAGCTATCTACAATGACTTTTTCAAATTGAGGAGGTTCCAACTTTTTGTCATTACAACTTTCCTAATTGAGGAGGTTCCAACTTTTTGTCATTACAAATTATGTTGTAATTACATCTTTCCCCAGTGTTGAGCAAATACTTTTTCTCAACACAACTCGTTCTGCCTTCTAGAGTAGCACAGTGTGAGTCTGTTACTCCTACAATATATAAATACCTTGAAAAAAATCCAGTAGTAGCTGCTGAGTTTATTCTTAAATTTGATTATTGTTAGATTGAAAAGAAACTCTAAAGAAGATCTACCTGTAGACTGAGCATACATGAAATCAGAAGGCTTTGCCCAGAAATAAATGATAAGGTTTAGTTCAAGGGCCTGCAGGTCGGTGAAGGGAAACCAGAGCCAGGCAGTCCCCAGCGATTTTGAAGAAGACAGCCAAGCTGAGACTTCTTACAGGAACAGCACACTCTTGAGAAGAATCAGTCCTGCCTGCTCAGCCCTGGACTGGTCGGGAAGGATAGCCCTATGCATGGCTGGGGGTCTACCGGAAGCCAGGAGGTCTGGATAGGTGAGCATCCTCTCCTTCATCCTTTAGGGACAATGAAAGGCTGGGCGGGAGGTCTGAGGTGGATGCCAGCATGACATGGGACTGAAGAGCTCAGGAGTTTAGGTCCCAGGCTAGTTAATCCTCACGCCTCTGCTTGATTTTAGTAATTTGGCAGCTTGGCAATAATGACTTCATTCCCTTTCCTTACTTTTTCTTTATATTCTAGTCTCATTTTGTAAATAGGGGAAATTAGGTCCACAATAGGACAGTCATCAGGCCCCCTCAACACTACCCCCCACCCCCATGGCATACATAGTAGTGGCAGAGCTGAGTGGATTTGATTGTATTACTACTCTCAAGCCATGTATACATCCAACATGCTGCCTTCTTGTCTCCATGATGAATCTCCCATCCCCTCCAAGCATTCACTGGTCATACCACGTTTCCTGCCTCTTCAGGGTCTCACTGGTCTTCTCCCACGTAGCTCCAGGAGTCATTCAGTTCACTTGGTCTCATTGATATAAAAATGAATCCCCAGTATTTTTATAGGTGTTTTACATAATACATCCCAGTGAATTCTCACAACCTACGGATTCAGGTTTGTCATCCTCTCTTCACAGATGAGAGAACTGAGGCTCTGTGCAGGGGTGGGCCTTGCACAATAGTACAAAGATGGTAAACAGTGAAAATAGGGTTTAGTTTCAAATCCTTTTTTAATTCTTCTAATTCAAATTACATTATTACGCTCTTGGCTGGTTTTAGAATTTATTAATTGTTGAACATCTAATTAACAGTAGAACATTAACTAGAATCCACGCCTCCTGACATTAGGAAGTCTTCCCTCTCTTAGCCACATTACGACATCACATATCAGAACTGAGATCGAGATACTTGTACATATTCAGGTCACAGTGATCATTGAAATTATCCCACCAACTGTTAATATGGGCACCACACTTCCCATACTTGTGTCTTATTGCAAAAAAGTCTGATTTTTAGCATCTGACCCCTCAGTGGCCCCTTTGTTCTGCTGCTGCCTGACCAGTTGATCCGGGTGCAGGGCACCATGGGCCTTCCAGGGCCAGGTGTGCAAATCTCTCAGCAGGGCGAGCACTGCCGGCCAGGCAGCAGAGCTGCTTACTCCCTGGAGAAATGATAATTTGGCTTGACTTTTAAATTAGAAAGTGTTGTTGGGTTTAAAATTAAGAGTGTCACCATAAGATGTTTGGTAAAATAATAATATATTACTGATTATTTTAATTTAAAAACAGCTATCACCTGTAATTAAATGTTCTTTACTTAACATGTTCTCCTGTGGCTTGCTCTTTAAATATAAACAAGAAAAATGGTAGGTAGTAGGGTTCAGACATTCCCAAAGATAACTGGGACAGGGCCCATGGCATCATTGCCAACAACTGCACATTTGAGAAGCAAAAATGTGTGTGCATTTTTCTCCCACTCAGAGAGACATTGGCAGGTTGAATTCATGCTAAAAAACAAACAAACAAACAAACAAAAAAAAACCTTTAGCCACAGAATACAATATATGATGTTTTACCATGTAATTCAGGTAAGATATGTATTATGTACATAATCATTTAGCAGAAAGTAAAAATATTACTGCAGTTCATTTCTAATAAATACAAAGTTACTTACTATTAAGATTAAATCTTACTTTTCCAGGCTCCTTGGTTTAAAGAAGCAGTTTGGTACAATGGGGATGAAAGGAACAAGGACAAAAATACTGGAGCTTGATAAGAAATAAATGCTGAGCAATGTACACTGGAAACTCAGGCACCAATTCTGCTCAATTTTTTTCAACTTAGGGAGAGATGAGTTCATTCATCACTTCACTCAGGAATTTCCATTCAGTCTCCCCTCAGTGTCAGCTCTTCCAGTCCTGAAGACAGTGAGCACGTCAGTCCCAGTCCTATCTTCACGTCTCCAACATTCTAGAGAAGAAATTAGAAGATAAATAAACAAGCTATTTTTAAATATTATTGATTACTGTGAAGAGTGCCAGGACTGACTAGTAGACCCTGAGTGATGGATGAATGATTACTCTGACACACGTTTCTGTGAAAGAGAGGGCTAAGGGATTGCCTGGCTAAAGGAACTAAACAGCCCCATTTGCTTGCCTCCTTAGGCTTTTATTGTAGTAACAGCTTGAACTAAAATTAACTATTAGATACAGTCAGCAGGATAAGTATCCTTGAGAAAGCACATGCTTCTACAAGGTCGGGTCTAAAGACTAAACATAAAGATTCTAGTAAAACACCCAGGGGCTCAGACTTGTTTGGGAAAGTTAAGGCAGGGGCTGCCACCTTCAGCAAGGTCCTCATAGAGGCACCCAACCTTTCAGAGAATCCTCCTTATAGACTTTATAACTAAGTCCTATGCTTCCTTACATCTCCCCCCTTTTTGTTTTGCTGGCTGTAGAAGACAGAGGAAGGTGGTAAACTTTTTGCATTGGAATGTCAGGGTCCGCAAAGCACATTTACGGCTCAAGTTTGATTTTGTAGACTGTAAGAAAAACAAAGAGAATTATAATGACAATAATGGTTATCTGATCAGGTACTAATTGATTCTAGGAAACTATGTGGTGGGGTTTCTCTACTCTAAATGCTCCTTTACTATATTCCAAGCAGTAGTCTGTTTTTCATGTTCATTGACACCATTAAGGACTCTTTAATTTGCCCTTGTAACATGTTTACTTCTTCAGTAAGGTTATTATGAAAAGACTCTCTATAGATGCTTTTTAATATCAATCTACTGATGGTGACTACTGTTCCATTTTAAAAGGGTGACACATATGTACTTATGCTCCCAATCATAATTAAGCAGTTGCCTGTATGCTATAGCATCCTGTCTTTCCCCCAGATAGTCAATGGCTGTCTCTACTGTCTATAGTCTAGCTAATATATTTTTTATCTATGTGCTGTTGTATAGTGAATTCCCTAGTTACATTATAGGCCATATTGTCTACAAATGCAGCCATATGCACAGACTCAGAAAAGGCCACCACAGTGACACTGGCAGAAGCAAGAATAACAATAGCCAAGATGATGGCTGCAATGAGCATTCCTAAAAATCTGTTGGGCCATAAGTTTTTCTTCTAAGACTTCAATAACCGATGAGCCTTGCCGTTTCCTGGTGAGATTAACAGGTATCAGGATTTCTGCTTGTCTCCTAAGTACCATAATAGTGCTGATGGTCAATGAGGTAATATTCTGGGTGGTAATACAGAAGGCAAAATAAGCTCCTTCTCCAACCTGTACTAGAAAAGATGAACTGTGGCTGATTAGTAGATGGGGGCCTATAACAAAGATGTAGGGGTGAGTGGTGCAAACCAGGCTATTGTCAGTAAGATTATTAGTAAAATTATACTATAGTGGCCAGAGGAGTTCTGGCCATCTCCGTGCCACAATTTCAAAGAGCTGAAAACATGGCCTAATCTCTTTAAAATTTCCTGAACTGTCACACCTAGTGCTCGAGGTCATGGGGAACTCATCCTTCCCTCAGTCCAAACCTCAGGCATGCCTGCATAACCGATGTAACTAGTATTAGATGCACGGTGTACCAGGGTGTCAATATGCTTGGCTTACAAATGACTATGTGGGCTCAAAACTATAACCTGTTGGTCCCCTAGGACCATCAAATGGGTATGATTTCCTTGACAAACGTCCTAATGGAATGTTTCGGTAAAGGGATCCTACTGCTGTACGGAGGGATGGGAGGTATAATAGTATTAGTTAGATTGCCACAGGACAGACTGCCTGCTGAGAGAAATATTTAATTTACTAAATTACTTTAAACATGCTTCCTTATATCTGAAAAGTTTAAGAATTAGTAATACTTTCAATAAAAGTTACAAAAACTATATAACTATTTTCTATTTATGTAGCTCTATAATAAAATTGTTGTTTCTTCTGATTTTTCCTACTAGTATTTCTATAAATTCAAATACTTTATAGAGTAATTTAAATGATATGGAATCTTGTCCTTTCAGTAAAACATAATATTCTAGAATAATAATTAGAGCTATAAATGAAAGTATAATATAGTTATTATTTGATAAAGCTCCCTAGGTACCTTAAGTAGAAAATTTTTCTTTATGAGAGAGAAAACAAACATGAGGTATTCTAGAGCTTATTATATGATCTAAAGCCAATTCTAGGTCAAAAAAAAGTTTCTTAAAATTCAAACCCTGGGAAGGTAGTCAAATACATTAGACTAAAAAATATGTATTATTATTATTAAACAGTATTAAGTAATTTATTCATTTAAAGTAATCCAGTTCCTGATTAATATGACATAATTATGCTTCTTAGGCAAATATAGGATAAATCTTTTTTCCCCCTTTACTTTTAGAAATAGGCTTATTTTTCTAATGCAAAATATACTTATATTTTTAAGAAGTATAGCAGAGATAACATGACCTTGACGACTCTTAGGAGGCTGGAGAAGGGTGGGTGTGTATGTGGGGAGATAGCCGGTCCTAAGGCTTCTTCCCAGGACTGCAGTAACTCCTGGGCCTCTAACAGCTTTAGTGTAAAAGTACCATTTTTTTCTTCTTTACAAGGAGAGTGTCCTCCCCCCCCACCCCACATCTATCCCGTTGCTGCTGCTTCTGTAGCCTACGCAAGGGTACTTCTGTAGCTCCAGCCCTCTAGGATAAATACTTGTGGAGTTTAAATAATTGTTTCCCATATTTTTTTTCTTTTTAAGTAGACTAAGAATATGAAATATTATATATAAGAAGAGATTTTAAAAACAGAAACAAAAAACCCCTAGAGTCACAAAAGGGTTGACTGGGACATTAGCCTTAGAACCTTATTTTACACTAACCCAGTACAGTAAATGAGTTTTGACTGGAATAAAGCCTAAACAGTAGAGACGAAGGATTCCCTATGTTTATAAAATGGCAAAGTTTAAACTAAGTCCCTTAATGATAAGAAAATAAGCAAAGAACATCAATCAGTAACTAAGCTACATTGCAGACAGACAAGACGTTCCACTTACGAAGAGTTTCTGGTGGCTGATGTCTTGAGAGGGAGAGCAGGAAGGGCTTCCAAGATTAAGAATTCTTGGCAGCTTCTGAGAAGTTCCTGCAACCCCTGCCACATGTTCAGCCTGCGACAAGTAGCTGGGGCCTCTAGTAAAGTGAACTATGCCCCATCTTTAAACAAATTAAACCAAACAACAAAGACACAAAACAATTAACGGAGATACTCTATGTACAATGTTTATAGGTACACATAAACTACAGACAAGACTTAATAAACTAGAGTCCTTTCCATGGATCTTTCAGAAGATCTTATAGTTCCCAGGACTTACAGGCAGAATGTGGCCCAGAGGGCTCCCAGATGGGGTGGAGAGTGAACGCCTATAAACAGCCCGTTGTTCACAGATCTGATCACATTCTGCTCTCTATAATAAATATTGACTGGCGTCTAGAGTTGTTTTGGCCAAAATCTGCCAGTCCCAAACAGCCATGTGATAGTTTTCAGACAAGGCATTAAGGAGTCCTTTTCTAAATGGACTGTTAGTCCCATTTTCTCTAACACTTTTCCTTATTTCTTTAAAGGTATAAAAGGAGAGCGGCTCATGGATTCTATTATCTTGCTGATCTTGCATAACTGGGCAAGTTAAAAGCTCTCCTCCTAACATGGCCTGCCTGACACAGGACCCCACAATTGAGGATCCCGTTGACGAGCCTTCCCACACCGGATCGGGAAGTATTTCCTCCAGCCGCAGGGCTTTAGGCATTACAGGCTCTGCTTCAGGAGGAGGGGGCGGTGGTAAATCCTCCTGTGCTCTTTAGGCTTTTGATCTTCAATATGAAGTGGGCATAATGCATCTCAAACAAGAGCCCACATAGTTAATGATGATAAGGACACTCGTTTTCCCTGGGCCTGATTTCTCTTTAAAGTCCTGCCTGCCCACTTGTTCCCAGAGATTAAGGCCTAGCGTTCCAGCATCAGGGAACCAAGGATTATAAATTATAACAGTTTGTAATAAGCTTTTTAGTTATTCTTCTGTAACAAAGGCACCACCTGCTTTTAATAACTATTTCAGCACTGTGATATATTGCTGCTGTTCTGTGGACAACTGTTATCCCATTATGAAACCTTAGCTGAGAAACATTCCCTCAAACTTGGAAATCTTAATAGGGCTCCAGTGACTTACTGCACAGTTACTTTCGTTTTCTTCCTCTTTGTTTTCTAGGGTTCTGTCGCATTTCATTGCATTCCTCAGTTGTCATATGGGGCACCACTTGCTGGGATTGACCAGCAGTCCCTGAGTGACAGATAAATGATTATTCTGACAAATGTTTCTGTGAAAGAGAGGGCTAAGGGGCTGCCTGGCTAAATAAACTAGACACCCTCGTTCTCTTGCCTCCTTAGGCTTTTATTCTAGCAACAGTTTGAACTAAAATTAACCTCTAGATCAGTGATGGCGAACCTATGACACGCATGTCAGAGGTGACACGCAAACTCATTTTTTTGGTTGATTTTTCTTTGTTAAATGGCATTTAAATATATAAAATAAATATCAAAAATATAAATCTTTGTTTTACTATGGTTGCAAATATCAAAAAATTTCTATATGAGACACGGCACCAGAGTTAAGTTAGGGTTTTTCAAAATGCTGACACGCCTAGCTCAAAAGGTTCGCCATCACTGCTCTAGAGACTATCAGCAGGGTAAGTATCCTGAGAAAGCACATGTTTCCACAAGGTGTGTCTACAGATTAAACATAGAGATTCCAGCAAAACACCCTAGGGCTCAGACTTGTTTGGAAAAGTCAAGGCAGGGGTTGCCGCCTTTGGCCAGGTCACTCAGAGGCTCCCAACCTTTCAGAGAATCCTCCTTACAGACTTTCCAGCAAAGTCCCATGCTTCCCCACAGAAGAGTATAGGATGGGCATATGATTGAAAGAAATTTATGGACCATGATATGCAAATGCCTATTGTAAAAATGAATAAAAAATTAATGCTAGACTGTTTCTAGATGGAAGATCTAAGGAAATATTATGGGAAAGGCATTTTAACCATTCTTTTTTTTATTTTTTAAAGTATTACAAAGGGTATTACATATGTGTCCTTTTTTTTTTTTTTTTTTTTTTTTTTTTTTTTTTTTTTTTTTTTTTTTTTTTTTAACCATTCTTTGAATTATAAATAGGTTTTCCAGGAAGAAATGGGGTCAATGTTATTTCAGTTAGAAAAATAGCAAAAGCAGCAATAGGTTCTGGAAAGGGTCTGTTTCATTCAGTCATAGGCCTCTTCTTCTCATACTACAAATCTCTAAAATGGAGAATCTGATGGCTTTGCCATCCCTGGCATGTCATAGGAATGAAATGACATGCTTTTCAAAGGTCTCACAGATTCTTTTATTAAATGCTTATAATAATCTCCTCACCCTGGACCTGTGGCTCAGTTGGTTGGAGCATTGTCCAATACACCAAAATGTTGTGGGTTTGATTTCGGGTCAAGGCACATACCTAGGCTGCAGGTTTGATCCCTGGTTGAGGCTTGTAAAGGAGGCAACCAATAGATGTTTCTCTCTCTCCCTTTCTCTCTCTCTCAAATCAATAAAAAATAATTTTAATAACAAAAAAATCCATATCCCTGGATGAGGAATTTAAAAAAATCTTCTAAATGGTCTCCTGGCTTTCAGCTGCCTGAAATTTATATCTAAAACATAGGTTCTCAAATTATTTTTACCACAACCCAAAGTAAGAAAAACGAATTTTGTGACCTCCTACACACAATTCATAAGGCAATACTTATTTGTGGGGAGCCGATATAGGGTTAAGCCTTGGACTGACCTGTTAGCAAAACCACAAACAAGTCTTCTTCCGAGTCTTAAACAACCCAATCCAAGAGGTGGCTGCTGATTTATACGCACTGTCATTTAAAAAATAAAAATGGGGAAATTTGCCGGAAACCAATCCACCCTTGCTGCTTGACACAGTCGCTGCAGGGAAGAAACATCTGCACAGCTTATGTTTCAAGGGTCCTGGTGTATATGGCATATGTTTGCTCCCCCTCTTAGCACTATGTGCTTTAAACAGGCCTGCCTCCTCAAGAAAGGTTGTTTCCCCAGGTGAGGATTTTTCCCTGGAATTAGGGATTAACAGGACTAAGACTGTTGGCAATAAATTTGGGACTTGTTGGGCCCACATCCCCAAGGGTCTGCCCACCAGGGAAAGCACCAAAGCCTATACCCCTGGAGACCCACCGACACAGGGCAGTCCTAGGGAATGCAAGCAGCGAGGCTGGGAGGACATAACCTTTACTGGGTAGGATAATCTTCTTCAGTCACTTCCTTGTAGCTTATCAGTAGAGTAGTGACCTTGGAATAGCCCTTATAATGGAACACAGAGATTAACCTAGACAGGATTAAACTCAAATAAAACTAGATTAACAAAGGCCCTAACCTTTGGAATAGAATTGATAGGATTAAATCAACTGGTATAAATACAGATGTAACAGGACAATAAAGACCGAATCTGGCTGGAGAATGTGGCTAGGCTGGTGATCAACAGAACGCTGTCTCTGTGTTATTCCTTCTTTGCTGACTCCGTCCACACCTTTGGGAACCCCTGGACCTGCTGGGGTTGGACCCCAACACTTACTCATACTACTTGCAATTTGTTTTAATATTATTTTCAACTTTATCTATTTTATTAAAAAAAAATGCTGGTATGGAGCATCGAATTTAATTTCATGACCCTAATGGATTTAAAACACTTTGTGTGTAACCCTCTGCTTTAAAGCATATATGTCTACAGGACTTTTCTGCTTAGTCATTTTTTTCAGAACTTTAAATTTTCTTTTCCATTACAGTTTACATTCGATATTATTTTGTATTAGTTTCAGGTGTATAGCATAGTGGTTAGACAATTATATACTTCACAAAATGCTATCCCCAATATTCTAGTACCCACCTGGCACCATACATAGTTATTGCAATACTAGTGACCCAGTGCATGGATTCCTGCACATAGAAAGGAAATAATTAGAAGGTGGCCAGTGGGGTGGTACTGGGCAAGATAGGCCAGACACGCCCTGGAGCTAACCTCCTGCAGTCCCTCCCTGGTGTCCGCTGAGTGAGTGGGGTCCCTCCAAAAGGTGGGGTTCCTTGGCCTGGCCTACAGGAATCGTGCTGAAACAAGCTCTCCAACATCCCCCGAGGGGTCCCAGAGTGCAAGAGGGCACTCTGCAAAGTTGCTGTCATACAGGATGTGGAACACAAATGCAAGAGTGCAGTTAATCAGATTCAGGGCCAACAGTGCCCCAGCAACAACGTAACCAAAGGCTGAAGGTGGAATCACCTAACCCCGCAAGGAATCGGGCTCCCTCTTCTCTAGTTTTGAGGTGCATCACCCGAGAACCGCCACTGCCAAGTCACTGCAGTCCGGCAGCTCCTGCATTGAGTGCCTGCCCCCCTGGTGGTCAGTGCATGTTATGACGACCGGTCAGATGGTTGGACACTTAGCATATCAGCCTTTTACATATAGAGAGAGTGTGACTATATTCCCTATGCAGTGCTTATATCCCTGTGACTATTTTTTATTATCAATTTGTACCTTTCTTACGGTTGACACTATTATAGATATCCTCTGCTTAATCTTCAATGGCTCTCTATTGTCCACAGCATAAAGTACGAACTTCTGAGCAGGGCTGAGGATTTTGATGATCTGGCCTTTTCCTTCTTCCCCAGATCTCCCACTGGTTCCCACCTCATTACTTCTATTCCCATCTTGAATTACTTGCAGTTTTCTAATCCAGCCATCTGGAGCTCTACATACACACCTCCTTCTCTCCATAAGAAACTCCAATCCCCACCACTATCACCCCACAGATGAGGTTTCTGGGTCTTATGGTTATTTATACTCATACTTCAAGTCTGAGGTCATGGGATTCTTGAAAAAAGATGGTCTATATTTTCTAGCCTGGCCTTGGTTTCCAGCCCATATATTTATCTGCGTGCACTTCTAGGAATGCCTTCATTATATTACACTAGAGGCCCAGTGCATGAGTTCATGCACGGGTGGGGTCCAGCCAGCCTGACCCGATGGGGGCCTATCGGGCTAGGCTGGGCTGGTGGGGGGGGAGGGGCTGTGGGCAGTTGGCCAGTGGGACCTGCCTCCAATTGGGATGTTGGGGGCCTATCAGGGCACATATCAGGCTGGTTGGCTGCTGCAGTGACATCATAGCCAATGACAGGTTGTCCTGGTCATTCTTTATATTCCACTGTTTCAGTCACTGGGCTTTTATATATAGAGATTATAAATGTGTTTCTTTTTCTTTAAATTTATATAGCTTGAGTTTTAGACTTCTGTATTCTTAATTCTTGGAGTACAATGGGAATTCAATAAATGATTTTATTAAATAAGTTAATAAATGCTTCAATTAATGATAAAACATAATAAACTCTCCCAAGGTACTATTTCCTCTATATAGCCAGACAATTCTCCCTAGTTGGCTATGAATCACCTAGACATTTTATTTTCCTTAGTGTTTTCTCTGCTTCCTGAGAACTGACTCTGTTTGGGACAGGAGTAAATGATTTGCCAATTGTTGTGTTTTAACTGAGTGCACTCTTTGATTCTATGGCTGGTTATATGGTTCTGGTTGCCCTTATTTCCTAACAATCTCAGGGATTCTATGCTGTTAAATAGTGGAAATGGTTAACTTGAATGTCTCTGTTTTAAAATATCTTAGATGTCAATGTGTTGAAGACAATTACTAGAAGAGTAGAGTTTTCAAGTCCTTTGTACAGCTAAGAGTTCAGTTTATTCCTGAATATTCAATGACTGATTGGAGACATCCTATAGGACTTGCTAGTGTGCAGTTCTGAGACAAGGAAGGTTGTATAATAGTTGAACATGTGGGTTGAGTATTCAGGGAAGACATAAGCTGAATTTTCTAAACAAATAAAATTCATAAAGTGTTTATGTAAACAGTACCAGTCACTGCTTCTGTAGGAAATAAAAGTATGCAAGAGAGCACTTTTATTTTCAGGTGCACATGATCAACTATAACATGTTAATTCCTTTATTAGAAACTAAGTGGGGAGCTGTTTGTGACTTTCCTAGGTGAAGAGATAGATAAACGATGGTGAGAGACTTTCTAAATTATTTTCTTAGCAACTGTGAAAGCCGAGAAATTTCATTCTTTGTGCTTTGAGATTAGATTACCTGTGGACATTAAAAATATACCCACATAATGCAAAAGATATAGTTCTTGTTTGTAAGGATAAAGGGAAAGAAAATGCTGTGTATGAGAATGATTCTAAGCTTGTCAAAGCTAATGCAGCAGTAACACCTTACCCTCATTCATCTGTCTGCAGCTCAGCTTCAGTGAAAAAATGGCCTTTGACAATGAAACTCTTGTCCTCCTGGCAGTCAATGGCTGAGTAGAGTCATAGCAACCATGAAAGGGTAAGGAAGAGTGAGCATTAATGAGGAAGAAAAATTAGAGAACAGTCTAATATTTTCTTATGCCACACCTCTATATTCCTTTCTTACAAACAACAACAAAAACAAATAAAAACAGAAATCCCACCCCAATATGTGTGACTTAAAAATTCATTACACAAAAGAATCATTTGTGAATCATTTTAGATTTTTAAAAACTGATAACAGCAGTAGATAGTAAAAATATTAATAGTTTTATATCTATACATCCATACCAAATGTATTTCTGCACTCCAAACATAAGGAGAAATGCCAATGGATTTGCATGTTTCCATTGCCTCTTTTTCCATGAAAATTAAGTTACTTCTCCAACATCAGCAAGACCATACATAGAGATCTGCTTGTAACAACTAGGACAACTCAGGTAATCAGGACATTTTATTGAGAATATTAGATTGTGGTGGACACATTAAGGCTTTGTGCTCTAGCTGCTTCTTCAAAGGCTCAGAATCAGTGACAAACTATTGTAGAAGAATATATGTCTGGCCATCTTGAACTCAAACAAGCATTTAAGCTCATCAACTTCCTGTGAGATCAGCCAAATCCCTCATGTCTGTACCACTGCTAACTTCCCTGCCCACTGTCCTTCCTCCCCCTCCCTTTCCCAGGGGTGCCTTTCCAGGCAAACCAACTTGAACACGGAAGCACTGCAAATGTTTGTTGGGTTGTGATCATGTGGCAAAATAATGACTGAACATATTTTCTCTGTTAAATATAAATATGCATTCTATTAGCTGGAGAAGTGTTAAGACTTTTTACCAATTAACTCTTTGACAGCAGTGTGAGTTTGAATCATATGTCTCAATATTTCCAAATAATTTTATGCTACAAAAACAAATAAAAGCATTCAGTTGGGACTGAGGATAATAATATGATTAAATATACAGAGTCAGACAGCCTAGATACAATTCTTACAAATCACCTATTTGACCTTGGGTGAGTTATTAAATTTAAGAATAAGTATGCTCATTAATGAAATATTGATGTTAATAATAATATCTTATATGTAGAGTTCTTGTAAGGACTCAGAAACATATTAACGCAGACAAAATGCTTACCACAATGCACAGCCAAACATTAGCATTCAATGTGTGGTCTCTCTGAAACCCACCCAGTTATGCAGGCCCAATTGTGGTCTCTCTGAAACCACCGTTATGCAGGGTAAACCTAACATCCTAATGCCCACAGGTTCTAAATAAGGTAGCTTCCTATTGCTTCTCCAGCCTCATCCCTCTTACCACACTTGTCTCACTTGTTCTTTCTATCGCAGTTGGATCTTCAATGCATTTAAACACACTAGTGTAACCTTCCCTCATGATTTTGCATTGAATGCTCCTTCATCTGAAGTGCTTTCATCTACACCTTTCCAGGTATTTTCTCAGATACTGTCTTCTCTCAGAGACCCCACTTTTACCTTCCTATTCCAAGTAGCAACATAGTTCCCATGTCCTGCTCCAACGATCCTGATATTCTTTACTCATCTTTAAAATTTATTTTTCTCAGTGCACATATTACCTTCTAATAAGTCATATATATGTATACACACACACACACACACACACACATATATATACTTGTGTATACACACGCTTACATATTTGTGTGTATATATGTGATAATTTTTTGTCTTTGTTTACTATGAAGGCAGAAGTTTTTACCTGTTTTATATACTGTCTCATTCTAACTATCTAAAAAAAAACCCAAACAGGTGCATAACAGGTGGCTAGTATATTTTTCTCAATTAAAAGTGCAGTAACTAGGACCAAAAAATAAATAAATACTTGTATGTCTCACCCATTATTAACAAACCAGGGTGTTTCAGCAAGGTGAGTTTACCAAAACATATTCCATATCTCCCTATACTAGGCACTATGCTAACTGAAGGAAATACATATACAAAGAAGATGTGGTTTGCCAGGCCAGTGCTCCCAGTAGTTGAGCATGACTCAAGAGGTCACTGGTTCGATTCTGGTCAGGGCACATGCCCGGGTTGCAGGCTCAATCCCCAGTATTGGCATGCAGGAGGCAGCGGATTGATGTTGTCGATGTTTCTATTGTCCTCAGCTGCTTGTCCAGTCTAGGAATTGCATTTAGTTGAAGGTTATCATCTTGCTCAAGGTCATATCCCCTTCCTGGGAGCAGCCTGTATGCAATCACTGATAAAAACAAAACAAAATAACAAAACCAAAACAAACAAACAAAAATCCGCTATAAAGCCCAGGGCTCCTTGATCCAACTTAGGTCAACTCTGAAAGACCAAATCAGTTGCAGAGCTCCCAATAAAACCGATTGAGGTCTTCACTGCAATTTCAGCATAGCCCAGCTTCACGTCTATTCAGTCCTGCTTTAATTCACTCCTTTCATGGTGTTAATTCTAAGAGTTTCCCCCAATAATCCTCCCCTATAGCCTCATTATGTAATGTAAGCCCAACATTATGAAAGAGATGTTAATACCTCATATTACCCTTGATGAAATTAAATAGAAAAATATTAAATAACTTTCACAAGACTAAATAGCAAATATGGACAAACCTAAGACCAGAAACCAGGTCTGTCTGATTCCCAAGTCCAAATTCTCTTCTATCAATGAAGTCAACTTGATCTGCTTTTCTCTCCTAATCTTCCGATGATGTACAGCCGGTTCCAGAATAACACTCCTGTCCATTCTGCTTGCTCACAGGCAGCCCTCAGAACTTCTAATGGGGTTATGTGTAATGTCAGCCCAACAGCAACAACAAAATTGAGCGCCTGCCAAAATCTCATAAAGCATGATTGCAAAGGCACCCCAAAGTCTTCATATTTACTCCTGAAATTCCTTCTCTAGTTCTTCTGGCTTTGCCATCCTTTGTTCTTTATTCAAAAGAGGGAATTAGGCTAAGTGGAAAAAAGCCAGATAGGGAAAGCCAAATACCATATGATTTCACTTTTTTGTGGAATCTAAAGACCAAAATAAGCAAACAAACAAAAAAAAACACACAGAAATGGACACATAGATAGAAATCAGATGTATGGTTGCCAGAGTTGGAGGGCTAGGTGTAGCCAAAAAATTATCACAAGAATGTAAAATACATTATAGAGAATACCAGTATAAATTTAATAACTATATATGGTGCCAGGTGGGTACTTGAAATATCAAGGGACCACTTTGTAAAGTATATGATTGTCTAGCTACTATGAAAAATAAAAAAGAGGGGAGGTTCTGATACACAAATAAATAGATCTACTACTTGCCATAATCAATTCTGTCCTAGCCATCACACTTAATAATACGGATTCTGGACCAGGCTGTTGGGCTAAGTACTCTAGGCATAGCTTTAAAATCCATTTTGGATTACACAGCAGTGTAGAGTTTTTAAATACTGAGTGTAAAATGCACCTTGTTGTTATTTTTTGAATTTTACTTATGATGCTTAACTATTTTTGTGGTTTAATATCTGAAATATTTTTTGATGCCTTTAAATTCTGAGATCTCTTTTCAGGAACTTTAAAAAGCTGAATTATATATTATAGTGGGGAAAACAAGGGGGCTTTAAATAACATAGGCCTTGATTTATACCTTGGATAACCTATCACTTGCTGTGAACTTGAGTTTCCTTATATATAAAAAACAATACAATCATTCTCACTTTTTTGTCTTTATTGTACTTCACAGATATTGTGTTTTCATCAACATCACGGCAAAACTCTCCAGAGGCAAAAATATATTACAACTCGTTGAAGGTTCAGATAATACTTAGCTTTTTTTTTTTTAGCAATAAAGTATTTTAATTACAGTATGTACATTGATTTTTAACATAACATTATTCCACACTTAATAACTTACAGCACAATTAAGTGTTTGTTTTTTTTTATTTCTGGGAAATCTAAAAGTTTGTGTGACTAGCTTTGTTGTGGTATTTGTTTTATTGTGGTATTCTGAAACCAAATCACAGTGCCTTCAAGATATCTTACACTACATCACAGGCATGTTTCCATAGTACATGCACTTAATATATTATACAATTCTGAATGGTAGTTTTCCCTTCTTTGCTCCCAAATCCCATCACAGAATTCCCATAAGATCTCTAGAGCTTCAGTAAACAAACCATCAAGAGCCTGATGCTTGTCATTACTCATTCCATATTTAAGAATTATCAGTTTATGCCCTGGCTGATGTGGATAACTGGTTAGAGCACCAACTCTCATTTCGAAGGGTCCCAGATATGATTCCTGGCCAAGGGCATGTGCTTAGATTGCAATCCCTGGGTTGCTGTTTGTCCTCCAGCTCAGGTCAGGGTGCATGCAGGAGGCAACCAATCAATGTGTCTCTCATCAATCTTTCCCTCTCTCCCTCCCTCCATTCAAGTCTCTCTAAAAAGTAATGGAAAAAATATCCTAGGTAATAATTAACAAAAAAAAAATTACACAAAGAATGTAATAGACCTATATAATGAAAATCACAAAGCATTATTAAAAGAGACTGAAAGCGACACAACAAAATGAAAAACTATCCCATGTTCATGGATTGGAAAAATCAATGTAGTTAAAATGGCCATATTACCTAAAGCAATATACAGATTTAATGAATCCCATCGAAATCCCAATGTCATTTTTAAAATATATTTTTTATTGATTTCAGAGAGGAAGGGAAAGGGAGAGAGATATATAGAAATATCAATGATGAGATAGAATTATTGATAGACTGCCTCCTGCACACATCACGCTGGGCAGATGGAGCCCATAACCTAGGCATGTGCCCTGACCAGGAATCAAACCAGGATCTCCTGGTTCATAAGTCAACACTCAACCACTGAACCATGCCCAATGTCATTTTTTTAAAGAAATAGAACAAAAAATCATCAGACATGTATGGAACCACAAAAGACACCAAATAGCCAAAGAAATCATGAGAAAAAAGAACAAAGGTGGAGGTATCACATTTCTTGACTTCAAATTATACTACAGAGCTACCATAATCACAACATGGTATTGGCATGGAAACAGACACACAGATCAATTGCACAGAATAGAGAGCCCACATGCAAATGAATGAAACCGGATTACAGTTGGTCCTCATGTAAAAAATTAATTCAAAATGGGTCAAAGATCTAAATTTAAGACCTGAAACAATAAGTTACATAGAAGAAAATATGGGTACCAAACTTATGAACCTAGGTATTAGATAACATTTTATGAACTTGAATCCAAAGACAAGGGAAGTAAAGGTAAAAATAAATTAATGGGACTATATCAAACAAAAAACTTCTGTACAGCAAAAGAAACTGACAACAAAAGAAAGAGGCAGCCAACCAGATGGGAGATAATATGTGCAAACAGTAGCTCCAACAAAGGTTTAATTTCCAAAATATATAAAGAATTCATAAAACTCAACACCAAACAAACAAACAACCCAATCACAAAGTGGACAGAGGACCTGAAAATACACCTCTCCCAAGAATATATACAAACAGCCAATCCTATCTAATAATAGACAAACATGGTAATTGACCATACCTTCGCTACACCTCCCATTGGCTAATCAGTGTGATATGCAAATTAACCGCCAATAAAGATGGCGGCTAATTTGCATACTGCAGGCAGGGCAGGCCAGTGCTAGCTACCATCCAGCCCCCCGTGTGCCGCCTAAGCCACGCCCCCAGCCGGGACCCCTGTATGCGGCCCTGTGTGGGTGGGACCCCTGTGTGCGGTCCTGGGCGGGCAGGACCCCCATGTGTGGCCCTGGGCAGCGGGGCTTGGTGGTGCGATCGGCCCAAGGAAGCCCAATTCTTGCAGGGGCTGCTGGGGGCCTGATCAGAGACACAAACTCACAGGCCCGGCATCCAGCAGACCCAAGGTCTGCCACCGTGGTGCTGGGGCTGCTGGAGGCCGGATGAGAGACACAAACCTGCAGGGGGGCCCTGAACCCAGCAGCACCAAGCCCCGCCACCACAGTGCTGGGGCTGCTGGGGGCAGGGTCGGAGACACAAACCTGCAGGGGTGGGCTGGCACCCACAGCCCCAAAGCCCACCACCTCTGTGCTGGGGCTGCTGAGGGCAGGATCAGGGACACAAACCTGCAAGCCCTGCACAGGATGGGTGCTCTGTTCCAGGCAAAGTGCTTTCCCTCCAACCCAGCTCTCCCTGGGAGTGCGGCATGGAGGGCACTCTCCCTGGAAACCCAGAAATCCATCTCTGGGGTGACTGTGCAGCAGCCACACCTGGCAAGCCATGGAGAGGGTGATCTACCCATGCGGATGTATACACTGGCAGAGGCCACGCAGCTGCCATAGTTGAAGTCGTCCTTGATGTAGGAGCGGGGGTAGTGGGAATCAGAGTGGGCCAGGTTGGCAATGGAACCCCCACTCCCCACCGAATGACTAGAGCACACTGTCCTCAGTCACTTCCTGAGCAGCAGTCAGCCCCGACAGGGAATCAACCCGAAACCTAAGTAGGTGCCCTGGCAGAATGGAACCCAAACCTTTGCTGTAGCAGAGGAGCTCCAACCCACAGCAGGGGCCAGGGAAGCTGGCGAGTGCAGCAACAGTGGCGGGAGCCTTCACAGCAGCACTAAAGAGCAGCAAGCCAAGTGGTAGGAAGCAGCAAGCAGGTGGGCGGTAAGGAGGAAGGGGTCCTGGACTGCGAGAAGGCACAGGCCGGGCTAAGGGACCCCCCCATCCATCCCCAGTGCACAAATTTTGTGCACTGGGCCTCTAGTAGATATATAAAAAGATGTTCAACCGCACTGGCAATTAGGGAAATGCAAATCAAAACTACAGTGAGGTACCATCCGTTAGAGTGCCCATTTTCAACAAGACAAGGAATAACATGTGTTGGAGATGTTGTGGGGTAAAAGGAAACCCTCATTCACTGCTGGTGGGAATGTAGACTGGTACAACCACTCTGGAAAGCAGTCTAGTGGTTCTTCAAAAAATTAAGAATGAAGCGACTACACAGCCCAGCAATCCCTCTCTGGGTATATACCTGAAAAACTCAAAATCATGTATTCACACAGATATATGCACCCCTATGTTCATTGCAGCATCATTCATGGTGGCCAAGACAAGGAAAAACCATAATGACCCGTGATAGAGGACTGGACAAAGAAGATGTGGTACAATACACAATGAAATACTACTCAGCCATAAGAAAGGATGAAATAGGGCCATTTGTAACAACATGGATGGACCTTCAGAACATTATGCTAAGTGAAATATGTCAGTCAGGAAAAACTCAGAACCATATGAGTTCACTCATATGTGGGATATAAAACTGAAGCTCGTGAACATGAACAGTAGTGTGGTGGTTGCCAGAGGGAAGGGGTGGGGGGAAAGAGACACTGAATATGTGGTGACAGGAGAAGATTTGACTTTGGGTGGTGGTTACATGTTGCAATATACAGATCTTATAACATAGAAATCCACACCTGAAACCTTTATGATCATGTGGACCAATGTCATCTCAATCGATTTAATATAAAAATAATTATAAACTTCTTATTTTTCTAATTCTAACCTATGGATTAGGTAAATCAACAGTATCATTCACTTTGCTTGTCACTGAAGAGTACTTATTTGGGAGCATGTTACAAAAATCAAGGCCTTCCTAACATATTGAATGCAAGGGACTATTGTAAACTATGCATATGTCACAAATTCTTAAATTTTAGCGTGCATAAAAAAGAGTGGAAGAAGCCATTAGAGGTATATTTTCAGGAGAAAACAAAACTTCTCCTAGAAAAGAATTCAGCCAGTGGGAAGTAAGAGTTGCTTGCTCAGAATTGACTATAGGTCTGAGTCAGTGAGAAACTCAATGTATACCATGCTGCCTGTAACCAGATTGATATTTGCCCAAGCTTCTACAGACCTCTACCAGAAAACTATAGTGAGAAGAACATCAAAAAACTATGTAGAAAATGAAAATGCTTTTTTTTAAAAAAATATATTTTATTGATTTTTTACAGAGAGGAAGGGAGAGAGATAGAGAGTTAGAAACATCGATGAGAGAGAAACATCTATCAGCTGCCTCCTGCACATCTCCCACTGGGGATATGCCCGCAACCCAGGTACATGCCCTTGACCGGAATCGAACCTGGGACCTTTCAGTCCGCAGGCCGACGCTCTATCCACTGAGCCAAACCGGTTTCGGCGAAAATACTTTTTGTGGTAAAATTTTATAAAGCTCTGAGGACACATGATTGTGTTACATATAAAACAATATAGTACCTAAAGTGGAACTGATAACTTTTTATTACAAATGGGTAATTTTGCAGCATTACATTCAAATAGGACCAGAAGCCTGAGTCATGAAATGATGACAATGCCAGGCATTTGAGTGTCAATGCCAGGGTTGGAGGAAAGATGATGTGGAACAAAACAGGAGTGCAGGGGGAGAGAACAAGCCTACATGAGATACCCCTGGGGAATTCCTGAAACCAAAGGACTTGAGCTGCTGCAGCGTGAATGAAGGTAGAGACTAACTTCTGCCTTGGAACAATTATTTTAACCCTGTTTACCCCCAAGTGAAGCTAGATTGGGAAATAGCATTTCAGTAAGTTCACTGCTCTCCACCCTCTCCAATTTCTTTGTGCTTGGCCTTGCCTTTGAAACTAAATATTTTTAAAAAGAAGGAAATTTTATCTGCAACAAGGTTTTAGGTAGCTTGGAGCATTTGAGATCTTTGGTCTTCTGAAGAGGTCCTCCATTTAATATATTTATTTATGAAAGATATTTCAAAACACTGTTAATATGATTTTATATTAAGAGTTATGAAATTTGACCTCAACACAAATTTTGTGCCCACACTTTCTCAACCCAACCATACCCTCTGGGGAAAAAGTTTCACCTAGACATCTCCTTCCTTGGAGAAGGATGTAGAAAAAAAATGTTTTAATTTCTAAGCTAGAGAGACATGAGGGAAACTTAGACCAATCAATTTTTGCAACACACAGATGAATGTCCATCCATTCATTTTTATTTAATTCTTTCATTCTCTCTCTCTCTCTCTCTCTCTCTCTCTCTCTCTCTCTCTCTCTCTCTCTCTCGTCTCATAACCCTGTGGATCCTAGATTGAATCTCATCAGAACACTTTCTCAGAACCATCTCAGACATTTGTGCAACTCTTATACGAACCCCTATAGCCCTCCATTTGTTCCAGCTGTGACCCACATTGTATCCATCATCTCTTAATTTGTGTCCAAACCTGTTCTCCTTATTTGACTGTAAGCTCCTTACTACTAATGGCTGTAGCTTACTTATCCCCCAAGTCCTGTGCTCAAGAATAAATGGTAATTCATCATTAATAAAATTGGTGAATGGCCTGCAGCCTCAGTATAAGTGTAAAAACAATTAATCTAATATAGGCTCTGGAGGACTCAGGCCTGAACCAAGGCTCCTCCGCAGTTTTAACCACCACTCAGAACAACTGGCCTTGGTGAAGATACTGCTTCAGCATATGTCTGAGATTTTGCTGCCTGTGTATTCCTCTAGTATTTTTATAATTTCCCGTCTTACATTTAAGTCCTTTATCCATTTTGAGTTTATTTTTGTGAATGGTGTAAGTTGGTGGTCTAGTTTCATTTTTTGCATGTATCTGTCCAATTTTCCCAACACCATTTATTGAAGAGACTGTCTTGCCTCCATTGTATGTTCTTGCCTTCTTTGTCAAATATTCATTGAACATAGTGGTTTGGGTCAATTTCTGGGTTCTCTATTTTATTCCATTGGTCTATATGTTTGTTTTTGTGTCAGGACCAGGAAGTTTTGAGAACAGTGGCTTTGTAATACAGCTTGATATCTGGTATTGAGATCCCACCTACTTTGTTCTTTCTCAGGATCGCTGCAGCTATTCGGGGTCTTTTTTTTTTATTCCAGATGAATTGTTGGATTTTTCATTCTAGGTCTATGAAATATGCCATGGTATTTTAATGAGGAATGCATTAAATCTATAGATTGCTTTGGGTAGCATGGACATTTTAATGATGTTGACTCTACCATTCCATGAACACAGTATGCTCTTCCATATGTTTATGTCTTCCTCTATCTCTTTTTTCAGTGTCCTGTAGTTTTCTGGGTACAGGTCTTTTACCTCTTTAGTTTATTCCTAGGTATCTTAATTCTTTTGGTGCAATATTAAATGAGATTGTTTTTAATCTCTCTTTATCTAAGTTCACTATTGGTGTACAACAATGCCATAGGTTTCTGGGTGTTAATTTTGTATCCTGCTACATTGCCAAATTCATTTATTAAGCCTAATAATTTTTTGATGGGTTCTCTAGGGTTTTATATGTACAGTATCATGTCACCTGTGAATAATTACAGTCAGTTTTATGTCTTCTTTTCCAATTTGGATGCCTTTTATTTCTTCTTCTTGTCTAATTGCTATGGCTAGCACTTCCAGTACTATGTTGAACAGGAGTGGTGAAAGTGGGCATCCCTGTCTTGTCACTGATACAGTTCCTAGGGCAATGGAAACTAAAGAGAAAATAAACAAACAGTACTACATCAAAATAAAAAGCTTCTGCACAGCAAAAGATGCCATCAACAAAACAACAAGAAAACCCACTGCATGGGAGAACATATTTGCCGATGTTATCTCTGATAAGAGTTTAATCTCCAAAATTTACCAGGAACTCATACAACTCAACAAAAGGAAGATAACCCAAACAAAAAATGGGCAACGGACCTAAATAGATACTTTTCGAAAGAGGACATAAGGAAGGCCAAGAGACATATGAAAACATGCTCAAATCACTAATCATCCGAGAGAAGCAAATCAAAACGACAATGCGGTAACATCTCACACATGTCAGAATGGCTATCATCAACAAATCAACAAATGACAAGTGCCGGCGAGGATGTGGAGAAAAAGGAACCCTTGTGCACTGCTAGTGGGAATGCAGACTGGTGCAGCCACTGTGGAGAACAGTATGGAGTTTCCTCAAAAAACTAAGAATGCTACACCGCGGTAAAAAAGAAGGAATTCTTACCATTTGCAACCGCATGGATGGAACTAGAGAGCATTATGCTAAGCGAAATAAGCCAGAGAAGGATAAATATCACATGATCTCACTCATTTGTGGAATATAATGAATATAACTGATGCACAAAAACAAGTCCAGAGACAGAGAAGCATCGATCAGACCATCCAACCTCAGAGGGAAAGTAGGGGAGGGTGGGGGTAAGGGGGAGATATCAACCAAAGAACTTGTATGCATGCATATAAGCCTAACCAATAGACACAGACACCGGGGGGGGGGGGTAGAGGGGTGGAGGGGCAATGGGAAAATAAGGACATATATGTAATACCTTAATCAATAAAGAAAAAGCAGTTGTAAAAAAAACAAACAACTGGCCTCTTTAAATTCTAAATTGCATCAATCGTGTCAAAAATGTTAGTTGCAGCCCTGAATCCTTCTGTTTTTCACTTAGTATGCACAATAGGACTTGGAATATGGGAGGCCCCTGCCAGCTTCTCTCATTCTTTCAGCTGCAGTGTTCACTACAGCGGAGAACCCAGAGCTACCAGTATGCCTACTAACGTGTCCATGCATCAAACAAAGAGGTTCCTAAGTAGACACCTAGGGGTTTTAGTGAAAGAAAAAATTGCCTTTGTATTGGTAAGGGGATGAGCTACCACAGTCAAAGGGAGGGAATTATGGGTAAGAGGATGTGCCTCACTAAATATAAAGTCCATTAAGGCACATTGCAGTTAAAGATCACTCCTTAAAAAGCCCCGTTGAAAATGAACCTCTGAAGGGTTGAGCCAAGCAGCCTACTCTGTCCCTGGAAGGACATAAAGGGCCTCTGCTGGGTAAAAAGGAAAAGGAAAGAGCAGTCAGCTGGACCTGGCTTCTCCTCTCTCCGTTTCTTTAGGGCTCCTTGCCCCCACTCTGCATACTTCAGTCTAGTACAGTGGTCGGCAAACTGCGGCCCCTTGAGTGTGGCTCTTCCACAAAATACCACATGCGGGCACACAGGTGCAGTGCAATTGAAACTTTGTGGCCACACTCAAGGGGCCAAAGAGCCGCATGTGGCTCACAAGCCGCAGTTTGCCGACCACTTGTCTGGTATAACTAATCTCAACACTCAGCTTAACTCTCTCATGTGTGGTTCACTTCCGTTCACTTCACCTGAAATAGAGTTTAAACTCCAAACCATCCTGCTTACGTGTTGTTGGATTGTCTTCCTGTAGAGTTATTGGCCCAGACTTGGGTATTCCAAGGAATATTCGTGGGGAGAGGGAGAATAGTGTTTATTGAACACCTATTGTGTGAATGATATTAAGTTAAGTCTTTTATAAGAAGTCATATTTAATTCAAACAAGAAATTATCTCTCTCTTCCAGAGGAAGTAAATCTATTGATTTTAGACCATATATATTTCTATCAACTCCCCGATGCATCACTAGTCGTTTTGTCCATTAACTAGTAGTTTTGTTTGTTTGTTTGTTTGTTTTCTGTAGGACTCTCCTCATCATCACACCTGTTATTCATTACCATGCAACATCTGTCAACGTTGACACCACTTCAGGGTGCCTATTTGATGCATAGCATCACCATTCTCTACTTTCTTTGCAATACCCATCAATTACATTTTCAATCAACAAAAATATATTGAATGACTGCTGGGTCTTATTACATTAGATGCTGAGAATATTAAGAATAATTAGATTTAGCCCTTGCCACCCAGGAGGCAACAGAGACATGTAATTAAGTAAAAAAAATGATATAGTAGAGTAAGTACAATGAAAAGCAAAGGCAGATGTAGGGTTTGTGGAGCCAGAAGCTTAGCAATTTGGAATGTACTCTCTAAGAAAAATAATACAAAACTTTAAATAAAAGATAGCTTTGAATTTAAATGATAAAATATCCAAATACAATACAAATTATTTTAAAAGAATGAATAGCTTATACATAATAAAATTAAAAAATAACCTATGCTATTATTAATTAGCATACACCTGTTTAATATCTTTTCTCTACATTTTTACTGCAAATTATTTAATTTCCTTTTTGTATGACATCAGTTTCATAGAGTATTATCTAGATAGATAGATAATCTAATATTTCTTCTAGCAACTTGATCCAGGTTATTTATTCTTATTTTTTATAGAAAAGTTTATTTTACCTGCACAAGTTTTTACTGGTAATACCATATAAATGTTATGTTTCCCTTAAGTTTAGAAGAAAATATTGCAAGAGTATTTGGTGTATGAACTATGACATTCAGAAGAATTTCCCTAAACTAGCTTCCAGTCCCTCACTTATCAAAACTTGCTTCCACTTAGCTACATACACACTCCTTTCTTGCCACTAAGTATTCATCCATTTTGTGACACACCTTGGTCCCTGTGCCTCTTAGTCATGATGCCAATTCATCTGGCATGGAGAGTAGTTCAAAGACTCTGAGAAGTTGTTTCTATGCTATAGACTAAAGTGACAGTTGAATAATTATAAATAAGCCCAACAGAATGCGTTTCTGACCCAACTTTACTTTAGGTGGATCCTTAAAATGCCCGCACCACCCCAACAGTGTCAACGAGTGTGGAGAAATGACAGAAGTTAGAATACAAAGAGGCATCGGACTAAGGTTAAAATACCTGATTTATGTTCATTTTTAAAGCAGACATTGTCTGCCCTAGCCAGTTTGACTCAGTGGATAGAGCGTCGGCCTGCGGACCAAAGGGTCCCGGATTAGATTCTGGTCAAGGGCACGTACCTCAATTGCAGGCTCTGCCTGGGCCCGGGCTTCTCCCTGGCCCCCACTCTGCCTGACCAGGGCTCTGCAGGAGGCAACCATTCGATGTGTTTCTCTCACATTGATGTTTCTCTCTGTCTTCCCCTCTCTCTTTCTCTCTCTTTAAATCAATGGAAAAATATCCTAGGGTGAGGATATATATATATATACATACTTACATATATAGTCTGGAGTGCTGGCTTCTGGGCTGGCTCCTGGCCTGGTGGAGTTACTATATGTCTCCTCTGAGCAGTGTATTCCAAGGGCACCAGGAAACATGTATTAGGATGTATGAGCCTCCCTCCACGGACACATCCAGCAATGGCACTGGGTACCATGTGACTGCAGAAGGTGGATGCTCCTCCCATCAGTCTGTGGTGGGGATAAAGCTGAGAAACTGCTCCAGGGCCTCTGCTGGTTACCACAGCCCTCTCCTCTTCTTCCCAATCAGTTGTTCTGCAAGGTGTGATTTCTTGTTTAATTTCTTGGGAAGTTATCAAAGCACACATTCCAGCTTGAGTCTCAAACAGAAAGGAAAACATGTGATCCAGTTTCCTCCTGCTGGGCTGCCATGTTTCTTTCTCATTATAATAGCATTACTAATATTGTTCTTTGAGTTGTGGCTATGGTACAGCTTTCCTCTGAGGATTACCTCCATTTTTCTAGGTTCTGGGGTGTTTTTTGTTTGTTTGTTTTTAAGTTGGACTTTTAATTCCTGTATTGGGAGAAATTTCTCTAAGGATCAGTTTCTGGAGCTGGTTTGAAGATTGGACTTTTTTTTTTCCAGATTCTATTCTGTCTCAATACTAATAGGAAGACAAATAATTTTTGTGTCCCAGTTTTACTTTCCACCTGCTTCCAACACCTAGCTTGATTGTATAAAAATAAATATTTTTCATTAAAAATTTAATTAAAATTTAGTACAATAAATAAAATAGAACTTTAGGAAAATGAAACACAACAAAAGAGGATTATTATGAAATCAATAAAAGCAATAATAAAAAGTTATAAACTTAACAATAAACTCACAGACCACCTATTCTTTCTCCCTGCCCAAGGCTCTCTATGAGCATCATTCTCTGATTAAACAGGTGATGTAATGAGACATGTTAGAATAATGTCAATTTTTCAGTATATACAGTCACTAAATTAAAGGAAGGATTTCTCATTCTTTTTAAAAAATATATTTTATTGATCTTTTACAGAGAGGAAGGGAGAGGGATAGAGAGCTAGAAACATTGATGAAAGAGAAACATCGATCAGGTGCCTCCTGCACACCCCCTACTGGGAATGTGCCTGCAACCAAGGTACATGCCCTTGACCGAAATCAAACCTGGGACTCTTCAGTCTGCAGGCCGACGCTCCATCCACAGAACCAAACCAGTTAGGGCAGATTTCTCATTCTTTGTTCTACCATCAGTTGAGGGAGGAAGTCACTACATCTGTTCAGATCAAGAAGATAGGGCTATGTCTAACTAAAAGAATAATAAAAATGCTCTGGGTTAAGCAGTGCCCGGATGTTGTAACTGACCAGGGTTGGCTGCCTGCCAGAACAAAATCCAAATTTGCACAACAGGTGGTGGGAAAAGGAAAGAGGTTTGTTCAAGTGCTATCAACTCACAAAGATGGATGACTCTGGTCCCAAAGTCCAACTGAATAGCTCAGTGCAGACACAAGTTTTTTTTAGGGGGGAGAAAGAATACAGGACAAAGAGATCAGGGGTAGAGGTTGAGAGTTTTCTGTTGACAGGACTATGTCAAAGCCAACACAGTCTGTGCAGATAACTGGTTAAAGGTCAGCAACTCTCCAGGAGTGGGAATGTTGAAAATTCATAGTCTGCCTTCCCTGAAGCCAGCTCTAGAATCAGTTCCTAGAACAGGTTTACATTGCCAGTGGCAGCATCCACAGAAATAATGTTAAAAGAATGATGGGGTGAGTTACAATTCCCCACTGTAACAGTTCTCCACTGTCAATTTCCCCCTTCATATCTATGCAGCTTTTGAATTTTTTCGGGGGGCAGGAGGGGGATGAAAAACGTGTGCCTGTTGCAAAGCAAAATCTTAGAGACAGATTCAGTTTTTCCACCGCAGGAAAACCAACTCATAAGAAGCTTCAAAAACCATAAAGACAAGCAGTATAAATAAAAGAATGGGTAAACCTAAATTAGATCAGAGGAATAGTGGCATGAGAGATCCCCTTGGTTTCTCCCCCAGCAATTTCAGCAAGTTTAACAACTATAACTCAGTAAAGGATTCAATGCTCAGCATGCAGGCCCTCTGCAATTGATCCCAGCTGAGGAATGTGGGGGAAGCCCTGTGAATGTTAGCCACTACCAAGAGGACAAAATGAACCCTAACCCCAAGCATTATGGCTATACTGATGGCAGCTGCGGGGTTTAGCTTTGGGATTTCACAATGCTAAAAGGCTTGTGATTCAATGCCACCTACTGGAAAATACTAGAAAGTTCTCTGTGTGGTAATCAGTTAGAGGACCACCAATTCATAGATGTCTAGTCCAGCGGTTCTCAACCTGTGGATCGCAACCCCTTTGGGGGTCAAACGACCCTTTCACAGGGGTCGCCTAAGACCATCGGAAAACACATATATAATCACATATTGTTTTGTGATTAATCACTATGCTTTAATTATGTTCAGTTTGTAACAATGAAATTGGGGGTCACCACAACATGAGGAACTGTATTAAAGGGTCACGGCATTAGGAAGGTTGAGAACTACTGGTCTATTCAGAGAAGGAACAGTCAAATACCATGTATAACCAAGGTAACAAGTCAGCTCATAAAGAAAATGAAAAATCTCCAGAAAGCAAATAGGTACACATGGAAATATATGTCATAAATGACAGAGAATTCAAGATTGCAGTTCTGAAAATATTCAATGAAATACAAGAAAATACAGACAATCAATTTAATGCACTCAGAAAACAAATTAATGAGCTGTACCATAGAAATTGAAACGTTAAAAAAAATAATGAGTATGAAGAATTCAATAAAAAAGATTAGGAATGAACTAGTGAGCATAGGAACCAGAGCCTAACAGATGGAGGAAAGAATTAATGATATTGAAGATAGGACTCTCTTACTGACACAGAGGGAATGAGAGAGAGACCTAAGCACTAAAACAATGAAAGAGCTCTGAGAGAACTATCTGACTCCATCCATCAGAAAAAGCAATATAAGAACAATAAATAGGCATATCAGAAGAAGAGAAGGAAAAGGAAACAGAGAGCCTATTCACACAAACAGTGGAAGAGAACTTCCCAAACCTATGGAAAGAACTAGATCCTTGAATGCAAGAAGCAAACAGAACACCTAGTTACCTCAATCCAAAGAAGTGCTCTCCAAGGCATATCTTATTACAACTGTCAAAAATCAATTACAAAGAAAGAATTCTCTGAGCTGTCAGAGAAAAGAAGAAAGTGATTTATAAAGGAAAGCCCATCAGGTTATCATGAGATTTCTCAGCAGAAATGCTACAAGCCAGAAGAGAGTGGAACCAAATATTCAAACTACTGAAAGTGAGAAATTACCAGCCAAGAATAATATACCCAGAAAATTATCACTTAAATACAATGAGAAATAAAGACTTTTTCAGACATAGAGAAGCTGGGGGAATTTATCAACATAGGACATCCTCTCCAGGAAATATTCAAGGAGGTTATTCTACCTGAAACAGAGAACAGAAGGTCATGATACTATGACTAAGTTCACACAAAAAAATTACAGCATAAGCAGGTGTAATTTGTGACAACAAAACCATAAAAGGGAGGAGTAAAAGTATGAATTTGCTAAGAAGAATGAAGATCAGATGATTCATTAAAAAAAACAACTACTGTATATATGAAACATTTTTCCCAATAAACCTAATGGTAAACACACACACACACACACACACACACACACCAAAATTGGTACACATAGCTGACATAAGAGGGAACAGAGGACAGATGTGTGAAATACCACCAAACAAAAACAACAGATGCAAACACAAAGGAAAAGAACTAATGGTGGCACAGAGCTACCAGAAAACAAAAGAAAATGGCTATAGAAAATTCTCATTCATCAGTAATATCCCTAACTGTAAATAGACTGAATTCACCAATATAGAGGCATGAGGTAGCAGACTGGATCAAAAATAAAACCCATCCATATGCTGCCTTCAGGAGACACATTGAAATTGCAAAGACAAAGGTAAATTCAAAGAGAAAGGGTAGAAAATGATTCTCCAACCAAACCATATCCACAGAAAAGCAGGTGTAGCCATTTTTATATCTGATATCATACACTTCAAAATTAAAAAGATACCAAGAGACAAAGATAGACATTTTATAATGATAAAGGGAACACTATACCAATAAAACATAACACTTCTTAATATATACGCACCCAACCAAGGAGCACCAAAAAATGTAAAACAACTACTCACAGAAATAAAGGGAGAAGCAGACCAAATCACAATAATAGCTGGGGACCTTATCACACCATTGATAACACTACACAGATCAACCAAACAGAAAATCAATAAAGAAACAGTGGCCTTAAATGACTCAGTAAACCAAATGAACATAATTAACATTTATAGAACCTTTCATCCCCAAAACATGAAATTATACATTCTCCTCCAGTGTACATTCTCAAGGATAGACCATATGTCAGGTGATGAAATTAGCCTCAATGAATTTAAGGAGATTAAAATTATACCAAGCATATTCTCTGACCACAATGCCCTGAAATTAGAAATCAAGTGCAAAAAGGAAGTAAAGTAACCCAAAATATGTGGATGGTAAATAATATACTAAATGTGGAGGTTACACAATATAGTTAAAATGACCATATTACCCAAAGCAATATACAGATTTAATAAAATTCACATCAAAATCACATGTCACTTTTTAAAGAAATCGAACAAAAAAATCATCAGATGTGAATGGAACCACAAAAGACCACGAATACGCAAAACAATCCTGAAAAAAAAAAAGAATGAAGCTGGAGGTAAACAACATAAAAATTGAGTGAGCCAAAGAAGAAATAAAAGATGAGCTCAAAATATATAGAGAGACAAATGATCACGACAACACGACATACCAAAACTTCTGGGTTGCAGCAAAAGCTATAACAAGAGGGAAGTTAATATCATTACAGGCTTAGCTCAAAAAAACCAGAGAAATCCCAAGTAAACAACCTAACATTACATCTTAAAGAACTAGAAATAGAAGAAGAAAAGCAACCCAAGTCAGCTTACAAAATAATAAGAAATTTGAGCAGAATTGAATCAAATAGAGAATAAAAAGACTATACAAAATATTAATACAACAAAGAGCTGGTCCTTTGAAAAGATTAGTAAAATTAAACCCCTGGCTAGACTTGCTAAGGAAAGAAAAGATTCATATAAACAAAATCAGAAATGAGAGAGAAGACACCACAGACATCACAGATATACAAAGGATCACACCAGAATATTATGAAAGACTAATGCTACCATATTCAGACGAGATCGGGCATGTTCAGGGTGGTATGGCCGTAGATCATGCTACCATATTCAATAATCTAGAAGAAATGGAAAAGTTACTAAAAATACATAACCTTCATGAATCATGAAGAATTGGATAATCTAAATAGACTAATCAGTAGAGAGGAACATGAAACCGCCTTCAAAAAACTCCCCAAAAATAAAAGTACAGGACCAGAAGACTTAACCAGTGAATTCTACCAAACATTAAGAGGATTTGAAACCTAGCCTTCTCACTCTTCCAAAAAAAACTTGAAGGAAAGGCAATACTTCCTAACATATTTTATGAGACCAACATATAACCCTGATACCAAAACCTGGCAAGAAAACTACAGACCAATATCTTTGATGAATATAGATACAAAAATTCTAAACAAAAATACTAAGAAAATCAAATGCAACCATACATTAAACAAAAAAAAATACATCATTATCAGCTGGGGGTCATTCCAGGGGCACAAGGATGGTTCAACATATGCACACAGATTAATGTAATACACCATATTCACAAAAGAAAAGATAAAAATCATGTAATCTCAGCAATAGATGCAGACGAGTATTTTATAAGATACAACATTCATTTATGATTAAAACAGTCAATAAAATAGGTGTGGAAGGAAAGAATCTCAACATAATAAAAGACATATATGAAAAACCCTCAGCCAATATCAGACTCAGTGGTGGAAAACTGAAAGATTGTCCTGGCCAGTGTGGTTCAGCTGGTTGGGCATTGTCCTGGGCACCAAAAGGTTGCTGGTTTGATTCCTGGTTAGGTTGCTAGTTTGATTCCTGGTTAGGGCACATGCCCAGGTTACGGGCTCAATCCCTAGTGCGGATGCAGCCAACCAATGTTCCACTCTCACTCTGATGTTTCTTTCTCTCCCTCTCCCTTCCACTTTCCCTCTAAAATTCAATAAAAATGTTATTTAAAAACTGTTATTTAAAAAAGCTAAATATACGTTTGTTTAGCTTTTCCTCTAAAATCAGGAATAAGACAAGGATGCCCACTCTCACCACTCTTATTCCATATAGTTCTTGAAGTCCTAACCAGGCAAGAGAAAGAAATAATAGTCATCCAAATTGGAAAGGAGGAAGTAAAATTACCACTTTTTGCAGATGACATGATTCTGTAAATAGAAAACTCTAAAAATCACACACACAGACAAACACAAACTATTAAAAAATAAACAATTACAAAATCAATGTACAAAAATCAACTGCTTTCCTATATATTAACAATGAAACTTCACAAAAATAAATGAAAAAACAAAACAAAACACAAACCACAATTCCTTTTGCAATTGCAACCAAAAGAATAAAATATCTAGGAATAAACTTAACAAATTATGTGAAAGACCTATATATTAAACATTACAAAGCATTATTAAAAGAGATTGAAATGGAAATATAATCCATGTTCATGGATTGGTAGAATCAACATAGTTAAAATGGCCATATTACCCAAAGCAATATACAGCTTTAATAAAATTCACATAAAATCACAATGTCATTTTTAAAAAATATTTTATTGATTTTTTTTAAATAAAGGAAGGGGGAGGGATAGAGAGTTAGAAACATCAATGAGAGAGAAACATAGATTAGCTGCCTCCTGCACCCCCCCTACTGGGGATGTGCCTGCAACCAAGGTACATGCCCTTGACTGGAATCGAACTGGGACCCTTCAGTCCCCAGGCCGACACTCTATCCACTGAGCCAAACCAGTTATGGTTCACAATGTCATTTTTTAAAGAAATATAACAAAAATCATCAGATTTGTATGGAACCACAAAAGACCATAAATAGCCAAATCAAACCTGGACAAAAAAAAATGAAGTTGGAGGTATCACACTACCTGACTTCAAATTATACTACAGAGCTATAATAATAAAAACAGCATGGTATTGGCAGAAAACAGACACACAGATCACTAGAACACAATTAGAACTCAGAAATATATCTGCATTTGTATGGGCAGAACATTTTCAACAAAGGAGCCAAAAGCATACAATGGGGAGGGGGGGGCGGTAAAAGCTTCTTCAATAAATGGTGCTGGGAAAATTAGAAAGCCACATGCAAAAGAATGAAACTAGGTTACAGTTTCCCCCCATATATAAAAATTAATTCAAAGTGGATCAAAGACCCTAATATATTATTTGAAACAATAGGTTACATAGAAGAAAGCATAGGTACTATTGACCTTTGTCACAAAGAACATTTTTTGGATTAGACCCCAAAGGCAAAGGAAGTAAAGGCAAAAATAAATGAATGGGATTCTATTAAAATAAAAATCTTCCACACAACGAAAGAAACCAACAACACAAAAAGGCAAGTGACTAAATGGGGGATGATCTTTATCATCCTGACAAAGGGTTAATATCGAAAATACATAAATAACTCATAAAAGTCCACACCAAACAAACAAGCAAACCAACTAAAAATGGGTAAAAAACCAAATAGACATTTCCCTTAAGAAGACAGACAAATGGCCAAAAATATATAGAAAGATTTTCATTTGTACTACCTAATAGAAAAATGCAAATCAAAACCACAATGAGATATCACCGCACACCTGTTAGAATGGCTATTATCAACAAGAAAAGTAATAAGTATTGGAGAGGTTGTGGATAAAAAGTCACATTCATTCTTTGATGTGTACTGGTATAGCCACTATGAAAACAGTCTGGTAGTTCCTAAAAAAAGTAAGAATAGAGACCTTGCCAATTAGCCTCAGTAGAGAGCATCAGCCTTCAGACTGAAGGGTCCCAGGTTCGATTCCACTCAAGGGCACATGCCTGGTTTGCAGGCTTGATCCCCAGTAGGAGGTGTGCAGGAGGCAGCCCATCAATGATTCTCTCTCATCATTGATGTTTCTATCTCTCTCCCTCTCCATTCCTCTCTGAAATCAATAACACTATTTTTTAAAAAATAAGAATAGAGTTACCATATAACCCAGCAATCCCTCTTCTGGGTATCTACCCTGAAAAACTAAAAAAAAATGTATTTATAAAGATATATGTACCTCTACTTTTATGGCAGCATTATTAATGGTGACCAAGACATGGAAACAGCCAAAGTGTCCTTTGAAAAAGTGTTGGATAAAGATGATGCGATGTATATGGAATGTACCTTAAGAATATTATGCTAAGTGAAGTATGCCAGTCAGAAAAATTAAGAACCATATGATTTCACTCATAACTGGGATATAAAACTGAAATGTATGAACACAGACAATGTGGTGTTACCAGAAGGAAAGTTGTTGGGGGTCTAATATATGGTGATAGAACATGGTTTGCTTTTTGTGGGCACCCAGTGCAATGTACAGACCTTGTATCATAGAAATGTACACTTGAAACCTATATGATCCTACTAACCAGTGTCAACCCAATAAATTTAAACATAAAACAAAAACTAAATTAACAATTTCTCCTAATATGGATCTAATTCCTTGTGGGATCCATGAAAATAGATTCACAAACCTATCTCCAGTTTCCTCAAAGGAAGGGATTTGATGGTCCAGTGTTTTCTGAAGCCAGGTAGCCTGTTACCTGATTTTAGTGTTGCTTATTTCTACCTCAGGTGAGATGTTAGTGTAAGTACCAATAAGGAGATTTGATGGTCATACACCTCCTTATTCGGCTCACATATAATTTAAGGCAATTTTATTGTCTAAAACAATTTTGGCTAGAGAGTCCAGAGTTTTTTGAATATTAGAAAGTGAGGTGGCACTTTCATTGCCTGTGGTGATTAAAGTCTTGGAAAGATTTTGTAGTACATGTTGATGAATAACTATTCCCTACCAGAGTCATAGAGTATATCTAAAAAAGATTAACACATTAAGCGCCAAGCCTGTTTTGTTTTCCTTTCCGTTTAGCCCGCGATATCCGATTTCACCGATATGCTGGCGGCCGGAGACTGAGGAGGTCCAAACGGAAGGTATAGTGTCAGTCACCAGTGACTACCATGATGCTTAACGTGTTAAGCACCATCTGGGGTTTCGGTGGTGGTATCTCAATGCTGGTTGCTCTCCATGGAGTCCCATCTGCCCAAACAGTTCTACTCAGTTGCTTGTAGATCTCAGGGGGGAACAGTTCTCCTCCAAGTCCTCCTGAACAGGTGAAAAGCAGCTGGAGTTGAAGTGCATGTTCTGGTGGAACTGGTAGGTGAAGGAGAAAAGGTTACTTTACTTAGTGTGTAATTTATAGACCAACTCCCATCCCAGCAGAGGGATGGGACATTCAGACACATAGAGGAAGCTGTGTGATAGTTTAAGATCTATGAACTGGCATTCTAAAGGCTCAAGGAAGGCTTGTTGCTGCATTTGCCCCATATCCCCTGTGACCAAGCCTGTTGTTTTTAGTTTGTTTGTCTGTTTGCTTAGTCAATTTGGTGCTCAAGACATAGTACATGGATGGCTCCCATGTCTACTGAGAAGTCAAGCAGTATGGTCCTCACTGTCAATTGTATCCTGGGCTCCTCTGGGGAAATAATGGTGGGTCAGCAGGTGTCCAGAGAAGCCCCTGGGTCTGCTCATTCATTACCTGAGTGACCACTCAACTTTACTATCTGCCCATGTGTCTTTTTTAAAATCTTTTTTCCCTATGCCCACTGCCAGGCATCAAAAGCTTTCTGCCTTGGTGACCTTCAGTACCTGGCCTATTGTCTTTGCTCTGATCTTGTCTGTATCCCTGCCTATCACACTGCCCACTTAATAATCTTGGCTTTGACTCCTTTCAGGGAAAAGGAATGCTGGGTCTCCTCTGCTCCCTGTTTAAAAAGGGAGTCATTTTCCTTCAGAACATCAGCCTGCTGTTCTCAGTCAGCAGGGTGATGAGGCCTGGGCACAGAAGGAGGTTGTGATGGTGTCTAGGGCTGGTATTCCCTGAGTATAAGTAGGGCTTGTAACCTGGTAGAGATAAACTGTATTATAAATCTCCATGTTATTTGGGTGAAAGAGGAAAATTCGGGATCCAGTTCTATTCATAGGTGAAAAATAAAACTTTGAAGACAATGAACTGAACTACAATCTAATTATAGAGTCTATTGAAACAATTTGTCTCCCTCTAAAATTACCCTTATTTTTATTAAAGGGACAAATGAGGACCAATTCATTTACTGTGTTAGTTTAGTTTCAATTTAGCCTGATTATTTACATAAACACAACAGAATAGCAGTTGATCATGTAGGCTTTCTTGAGTTGGCTTTGCTGGAAACTTATAAGGAATTGAATTTTAATTAGCCTCTTAGGGCAAAGAAGCCAAACAACACAGTTGACATTAGGCTTGGCCTGCAATACCTACAGATATGGGTGGGAACTTCACGTTCTCTAGGTCCCCAAATGTCTTGGGGTTCCTCCTTTGCCATCTCCCAGGAAGTAACCTTTGCTCCTCACCTGAAAAGGCATGTCTCTCTCAAACATGACATTCCAGTCAAAGTCTTGGTTAATGAAACCACAATTGAAAATTGGCTTTATGGGTCTAGTTATAAAGAAATCATATTCCTACGGATTAATGTAAATAAACATATTACAATGAAAATAATAATGCTCTCTCATTAATAGTCTTCAAATTCTGGAGGGAAAGGAAGGGAGACCAATATAAATGCCTCGATATTGCTTATGAAAATATAACTTAACAAATTGCTTTAAGAAAAGAATAAGTTACCTTATATCTACACAATTTTAAAAATTAAAAAATCGGCAATACTTTAAAAAATTCAAATACTACAATTTTCTTTAGTTTATTTAGTCCTATAATTATTTTTTGTTTAATCTGGTTGTTTGCAAGTATTTCCATAAACCCATTTTTTCAGAGTTCTAGTAATCTTCATGCAGTTCCAAGGTATGATCTGAAAGTTTATTCTCAGAAATATGTAATCTAGAATAAGTGAGAGTCCCTCTCATGGGTCTTTGTAAAGATGTAAGATATTTGCAAATGTGTCAGAGTAAAACAGTAACTGTCTCCAAATGACAAGAAAACCTAAAATTATATAGTTATAGATCTGACTATAATATAATTGACAAAGAAATTTGTTTTCCTGTAACAGTTTAAGATAGCAATTAGAATTAAAAATGAAAGTATGCCGAAACCGGTTTGGCTCAGTGGATAGAGCGTCGGCCTGCGGACTGAAAGGTCCTGGGTTCGATTCCGGTCAAGGGCATGTACTTGGGTTGCGGGCACATCCCCAGTAGGAGATGTGCAAGAGGCAGCTGATCGATGTTTCTCTCTCATCGATGTTTCTGACTCTCTATCTCTCTCCCTTCCTCTCTGTAAAAAAATCAATAAAATATATTTTAAAAAAATGAAAGTATATCAGAACTTTATAGACTCTTGGAGATTTTTATGCAATCTCTAGAATATTCATCCTATAAAATAAAGATGTAATATGTTAATTAACACTTATGCCCTCACAAGATGGCTGCTTACCACCAGGACGGCAGGGGGATTAGTGAGGGATGACCAAATGACTGAACAAACAGGCTGCGTGGGGTGACCAGGCCGGCAGGGGGGTCAGTTTGGGGTGACCAGGCTGGCAGACAGAGGCGGTTAGGGGTGATCAGACTGGCAGGGGGACCTGTAGAGGTGATCAGGAAGGCAGGCAGGTGAGCAGTTAGGAGCCAGAGGTCCCAGATTGTGAGAGGGATGTCCGACTGCCAGGTTAGGCCCCTGAGGGGTCCCGGATTGGAGAGGGTGCAGGCTGGGCTGAGGGGACCCCCCCATGCACAAATTTCATGACCGGTCCTCTATTATATATATAACTAAAAAAGACTCTAGAAAGCCTCAGCAGTCTTGAGAAAGAAGAACAAAGTTGAAAGGATCATACTACCTGATATCAGCTATACTACAAGGTCATAGTAATCAAAACATGCTGGTACGAGCATTAAAAAAAAAAAAAAGACATAGAGCATAGGTCAATGGAGTAAAATAGAAAGTCCAGATATAAACCCACACCTCTATATCTATTAATAATTGGGAAAAAAAGAAATAAAATACTATGGGTTAAAGGCAGTGTATTCAATAAATGGTATTGGGAAAATAGTACAGATACATGCAAATAAATGAAAATCAACCACCTACTTGCATCATACACTAGCATATACTCAAAATGGATAAAATACTTAAATGTTAGACTCAAAACCATAAAAACCCTAGGAGAAAACAAAGGCAGTAAAATCTCAGATATTTTTCATACCAATATTTTGTCTGATATATCTCCCCAGGCAAGGAAAAGAAAAGAAAAATAAACAAATGGGATACATTAAACTAAAATGTTTCCCAGAACAAAGAAAACCATCAACAATATAAAAAGAAAGCTCACTGAATGGGAGAAATTATTTGCCAAAGATGCATCTGATAAGGGGTTAATATCCAAAATTTATAAGTAACTTATACAACTCAACATCAAAAAAACAATCAATCCAATTAAAAATTGGTCGAAGAGCTCAGCTGGAATGCTCAGTTGTTTGAGCTCCGTCCTCTGCAGCGAAAGGTTGCAGGTTCAATTCCGGGTCAGGGCACATAACTGGGTTGCCTTTTCCATCCACTGTTGGGGCACATACAGAGTCAGCCAATCAATATTTCTCTCTCATATCAATATTTCTCTCTCTCTCTCTCTCTCTCCTCTCTTTCTCCCTTTATCTAAGCATGTCTTTGGGTGAGGATTAAAAACTGAGAAATTGGGCAAAAGACCTGAATAGACATTCCTCTAAATCCTCCACAGAGGACATACAGATGGCCAGTAAACATGTGAAAAGGCATTCAACATCAGTAATCATAAGAGAAATGCAAATTAAAACCACAATGAGATATCACCCCACACCTCACAAAATGGCTACCATCCATAAATCAACAAGTGTTGGTGAGGATGTGGAATTAAGTGAATCCTTGAGAATTGTTAACGGGAATGCAGATTGGTACAACCACTGTTGAAAGCAGTATAGAGGTTCTTTAAAAATGACAAATGGAACGGCCTTATGACCCAGAAATTCCATTATCTGAAATATATCTGAAGAAATATGCAACAGTGATTTGAAAGAATATATGCATCCCTGTGTTCCTTGCAGTGCTATTTACAATAGGTAAGATTTGGAAGCAGCCCAAGTGTCCATCAGTAGATAAGTTGATATAAAATCCCTGGCACATTCAAACAATGGAATACTACTCAGCCATAATAAAGAAGGTAACCTTACCTTTTGTGATACCATGGGCAGACCTGGAGGGTATTATGCTAAGTGAAATAAACCAGTAAGAGAAAGACAAGGACCTTATGATTTCACTTATATGTAAAATCTTATAAACAAAACAAACAAACAAGATGGACTCATAGACACTGAGAACACTGACACCTGTCAGAAAAGGGAAGGGGATTGAGTGCTGGGTGAAATAGGTGAAGGGATTAAGAAAAAACAAGCAAACAACAACTCATAAACCTCATAGACACAGACAACAATATGGTGATTACCAGGGGGAAAGAAGCTGGGGGAAACTAGAAGAGAGTAAAGGGCAGATAAATAGTGACAGGAGGTGACTTGACTTTGGGTGGTGAACATACAACATAATATACTGATTGTGTATTATAAAATCATACACTTGAATCCTGTATAATTTTATTAACTTATGAAACTCTAAAACATTCACTAAAAATAAGTAAATTAATACTACTTTCTATGTCCCTTTCTTTTTTGATTCACTTCTTGGGATATAAGATCTTTGGGTCTGACCTCAGGCAATGGGTAGGATATTTCTGTAATTCAGTTTATTTATTTTGTATTTTGGAATGGTACTCATCTGTTCACAGATCATATTTCCTCAGAATTTGACCTATTTTAGATATAAAAATTTTCCTAAAAACCCTAGGTATTATTTGACAGAAATACCTTTTACTCTCACTCATCATACATTCAGAACTAGTGAGCACATTTGCCTAGCTTTCATGTAGCTCACCTAGTAGAAAGCCTGCTGAGACCCTGGTGAGAAAGAGAGAGTTGTTTGGGCAAAAAGGAGCAGCTTTCAAAAAGTAAATGGTTGGGCAAAGAGGAAAAATAAATCTCTGTACAGCACAAACCAAAAACAACCGCAAATGTGACTCCTAGACAAAATGTCTTTCTAGAGCCATGCCTGCTCTCTAACTCACTCAGTGCCTGTGTTCACACCCGGGCCATGCAGCGCCTGGCGTGGCTGCCCAGGTCTCCTACACGGGGAGTGGCGTGGTTTCCTGTGGATAGCTTCAGCATATGCAATGATGAAACCCCCGGTGACTGATGTCTGGAGGATGGAGGTCTTAGCCGTCACCTGAATCACTCAGCGTAGTTGCTGAGGCTGCTGCAGCAGCACGGGGTGGCGGTAAAACAGCAGTTCATATGTGCAGGACACGGTGTACAGCTCCTTGTGTGCATCATATCACTTCAGTCATACTTGGTTCCACGGTTGTCCCATTTACAGATGAACTCCCTGAGGCTCAGATGCCTCCGGGGGTTTGGCTGAATACTGCCGTAGATTGCAGTGCCAGACGTCAAGTTTATTTCCACATTCTCCGAGGGAAGATGAGTACAGTAGAGTCACCCAGCCTCAGCAGTGAGAGTCCCTACCATGCTGATTTACCTCCACTTAATTTGTCCTCACACTGGAACTCAAATTAGTTGTGTGCATATCACAAACCATCCGAAACTTGCATTTGAAAAGTTCCTGCCTCCATCATTTATGATGTCATTTGGTAAATGTTTATAATGATAATAAGGTTATTAACATTAACTAAGTAAACACTTAATGAGTGCTTACTAAATAGAAATTAATTATGAGTAAACATTATTTACACTAGACTACGATGTCATTTTACTAAATATACTGTTTTTATAGGTTTGTTTAATAAATGGAAAATTTTATGTAGTTCAGAATTTTAATGAGTTTACTTTTTAGCTTTCCTCTCCTACCCCTTATTGTTGAGCACAAATTCTCCTACCACAGACATCTGCAGGTGTGTGAGTGATCACATAATCCAGGGTGGAAAGCCAGGAAACATGATCTGTATCAGGACTGCACTCCTCTCTTAGACTCTTGACTATTTAAATGACCTGTGCTGTAGGTATTCTTTTGCACAATGGATATATTTCCTCTCCTAACTCAACCAGGGTTATTATGAGGATCACATAAAATGAAAGTGATTTTACAGTTAAAAGAATTGTACTGATATGGGGTGTTGTTCTTAAGCAAAATAAATATATTTCTAACCTTAGCTCTCCAGCTATATGTGCTGGTTATTAATAATTCAGCCAGCCCAATATTGTAACATTATTTACTTCAATATAACATTATGTAGAAAAAGAACAAGATTATCTTTTATTTGTTCTTATAAATAGATGGATTATTTTTGGTGAGTGCTTCACTAATTGTCTTCATACCAGCAAATCCATTCAGTCAATCAAACAATGTGGCAGAGTTTAGCTTTAAACAATCTCATTTGGGTAATTAGCAACTACATGGAAGGTTAAATTGCTTAATTGATTTCGCAAACCCTAAAGCTTGAAACACCAAAGTTTGACCATTTTTTTTCCTACCAGTCAACTATGAGTTCTTTAAAAGCATTGTCATCATGTTTACATGGGAACTTACTATGTGTTACTACTGTGCCTTCGAGCAGGTGCTCAGGGAAGCGTTGATGATATGACTTCATGGGAATTACAATCAAGTGGCCAACATAGACATTAAGCATGTACTCTTCCATATTAAGGTAAAAATAAAGCATAAACTTAGCTACAGATGGATATGCATAGTATTATGAGAAAGACCATTGACGTGAAAGATTTAGTTTATTTGGGAAGATCAAGGAGTCCATCTCAGAAAAAGTGACAACTGATTCAAGCCCAAAAGAGAGGGTTGGGTTTAAGCAGACGTAGAAGAGAGGAGAAAACTGCCTATAGAAAGCTCAGGCAACAGGAGAGGGAGCTGGAGCCTGGTCTAAACATTTCCAGGACCTGAAAGTCAATGTCTGGAGTAAGGAGATGGAGAGAGACTAATGACTAAAACTAGGAGAGGAGCAGATGGCCCGCAGAGCTATGTAGGTTAGGTTATACGCAGGATTCGGACTTTCCCCTAGCAGAACATGGAAAGGCTTTGAGGTCAGGAAGGGGTCATATCTAAGGGATGCAATGACTAGATTTTCATGTTTAAAAGTCCCTACGCGGCAGTCTGACTGGTGGATGGGAGCAGAACAGCATGTTGATGGGGGACCGGCCTGGACACAGTTGTAACTGTCTGAATGGAAGATGATGGTGCTTTGAGGGAGGGCTTGTGCCACTTGAGAAAGGTTTATGCTGAAAAAACAAGCAACTGCCAAATTTCACGGACATGAAAAAACCAAACAAAGTTTTCTCTGTCACTCTGGGCATATTGTTCCAGGCTGCATTGTCCCATCCCAACTACATTTGCTGGAAGATTTCACAAGCCCTAAGCAGATGAGGGAGAATGGGGAATTTTACACTGACTTCTAAGTACTTCCACAAGAAACTGACTATGTAACTCCTGCTCAGATTTTATTTTTAAAAGTCTTGTGTCATAACGAACTTCAAGGAAAGAGAGACAGCACCACACTGGAATGAACAAGTGAGCTGAGGTCTGTTTCCTTTCTCTAACACAGTCGTTCCCAACTGGATTGGTTTTTCCCCCAAGGGGACATTTGCAAGGACTCGAAATAGTGTGAGTCGTTCCAACTGGATGGCTGTTACTGGCATCTAGTGGGTGGACACCAGAAATGCTGCTAAACACCCTCTACCACACAGTACAGTTCCCCAGAACAAAGCATCCTCTGGCCCCGATGTCAGTAGCGGTGAGGCTGGGAAATCCTGCTCAGGCCTCCTGGTGACTGCATATTTGATACATGATTGTACCTTTCTTGCAATTGGAACTCAGGGAATATATAGAGGTGTATGGTACTCTGCTGAACTTGCTAAGCACTAAGCCCAGCATCTGTATCTGAGATGGTTCAAAGAATAACCTGGACTTGATGAGATGCAGCTGCACTGGGTTTTCGAAGCTACGCACTTATTCCAGACACAGCTGTGTGCTTTGCAATGTACAAAATGTTTAAGATGCCACAGTGGATGCTTCCCTCAGACAACGGTGTTCACACCCTCTTGGCATCTTCCCTCAGGAAACACTCATGCCAAGTGTAGAGCCGTGTTAAGAAACTGGAAATTGCATGGAGGTTATGATCCCTATGCTGTTGCTATACATGCTGTGTTTTTCTACCTTCTATTTTTTCTTAATGCTATGTAAATTTTGTGCAGGGAGAAGCCTATTACATCTTGTGAGAGTGTTTATCAGTCCAGGCAAAAGACCACCACTCCCATTGGAGAGGCCACAGGACAAGAGGCCAATCTCTGGTAAGCAGAAATGACATCTCCTTCAAGTACTTGGGATTGAGATGAGAGGAATCAGCAGTTTTGAAAGACTTTTAATAAATGATGCAAATACTTTTGCTCCCTTTTAAAATCTATTCTGTACCATCTTCTCTTCTTTGCCAGCAAAGACTGGATTTTGTTCAGGTATCTTTCCTCCTCTGTGCTTTAGGGTAAGCTGGTACCAGTTCCCATGCCAGTAATTGATTTAGGCAGGACATGTAATATAATTCAGGCAGATAATGTATATGGGAGAAGCCACTGGGAGGCTTCTGTGGACATGTTTCTGCATTCTTAAAAAGCGAAGCTTGAGAAGAGATGGCCTTTTCCCCCACTGAACATGGTTGGATTTACATGTAAGCCTGAAATGTGTTTCAGCACTCTTGCAATCATTATAGGAATAGTTGGAGGATGAGGCAGATGGACTAATGACAGCAGAGAGAAAAGTGAAGACGAGCATTGATTTTTACAAGTCACCTCTGACTCTACCCGTCCTGGAGTTCTCCTATTGAGGTTTTCCTATTATTTGACATTAAAAATTCTTGAATTTTAAATAAACTTAAATGGACATATTTTTGTTAGGTATAGCTAAAGCATATCAATACAGAATTTAATATGTACAGGAATATGATGGTCTGGGTACAAGAAATGGATAATAGAATTCTTAGACTTCTGGGTGGTAACTAGGGATATCATGGTCTTACAGACACGTAAACACTAGAATAGAAAGCTTAATTAGAAACATAACACATTTGTTTCTGGATATTTTGAGTTTTAGGTGCTTTGAATGATATAAGAATAGACTTCAAGTGGGCAGTCGATACCTGTGTTTACAGTTAATAGAAGAGGTCTGGTGTGGAGATATCTACTTGCAAGTGACTGAGGAACAGGCGATGATTTGTGGATACGGGTGGGCTAGCCTGGAGAAAACTCACAGGTGTAATTGCCTAACACCAATTCTTCAAAACGTCAACATTTAATATCAATGCTCACATCAGGAAAGATGAGCCTGTGAATGTGGCCAAGAGGAGGAATTGAAGAAGCAAAATGAAACCAGGAGCATATTGTGCCACAGAAATTCAGAGAAGTGTTTATAAAAAGAGGACGACGTTGAAAATATCAAATGCTGTATGAAATAAAAATGATTATGAATCAAACATTCCAACCACTGTTGAGTTCCTCAAAACATTAAAAACGGGATGTCTTTTAGCCCAGTGATTCCACTTCTAGGAATATAAGCAAAGAAACCCAAAACACTAATTCAAAAAATATGTAAACCCCTATGTTCATTGCAGCTTTATTTACAATAAACAAGATTTGATGCAGCCCAAGTGACCATCAGTAGATGAGTGGATAAAAAAAAGCACTGTTACATTTATACAATGGAATACTACTTAGCCATAAAAAAGGAGGACATTTTGCATTATGCGACAGCATGGATGTACCTGGAGAACATTATGCTAAGTGAAATAAGCCAGCCAGAGAAAGACAAATACCATATAATCTCACTAATATGTGAAATCTAATGAACAAAATATACAAACAAGCAAAATAGAAACAGATTCATAGATACAGAGAAGAGACTGACAGCTGTCAGGGCAAGAGGTTGTGGGGGGGATGCGGCTGGGAAAAATAGAAGAAGGGATTAAGCAAAAGGAAAAAAAAGAAAAAACTCATAGACACAGATAATAGTTGCTGATTCCCAAGAGCAAAGGGATAGGGAGAGGTAGAAGAGAGTAAAGGGAAGATAAATAGTGACAGGAGGAGAGTTGACTTGGGGTGGTGAACACACAATACCATCTACAGATGACGTATTTTAGAACTGTAAACTTGAAACCTGAATAATTTTATTAACCAATGTCACACCGATAAATTAAATAAAAATTAAAGGAAGAACATTTGTTTTAATTCAAAAATATTAAAAATGAGAATTAGATTTTTAAAAATGGTTATACATACTTGTGTAGCATAAACTTTTTCACAGGCATTGTCTCTTTTGAGTTCACTGGCATTTGTTAAGAAGGATTAAACTGTTGCCCTAACCGGTTTGGCTAAGTGGATAGAGCATCGGCCTGCAGACTGAAATGTCCCAGGTTCAATTCGAGTCAAGGGCATGTACCTTGGTTGTGGGCACGTCGTCAGTAGGGGGTGTGCAGGAGGCAGCTGATTGATGTTTCTCTCTCATCGATGTTTCTAACTTTCTATCCCTCTCCTTTCCTCTCTGTAAAATATCAATAAAATATATTTTAGAAAAGAAAGGATTAAACTGTTATTGTTAAGTCAGTTGTCCTCAGGGACAATGATGCTTAAATATGCTAAGTGATTTGATCTATGAAGCAATGCCAAGCTGGACTTAGCACATAGCTGACTAACTCTGGATTTAGGTCTTTTTCTATACCAGCCCCAAACCCTACTACAGTCCATTCCCTTGCCAGGAATGGTGAATTGATCCTGTTTAGTGAGAGGAGGAACGTCTGTTGCCTAGTGAACCACATCATCCCCTTTGGAAACATGGGATACCTGTGCTTAAAGCAGCTATGTAAATAGGCATTGATGGATATATTAGCTTGGTAGGGCTTAAACAGCAGGAAGGTGACATCTCACAGTCCCAGATGAAAGTGTCAGCAGGGTTTGAAGACCGTGAGGCTCTCCTCTGTGCCTCCCCCCATCTGGTAGTTTGCCTGGCATTCCTTGGTGTGGAGAAGCGTCACTCTGACTTCTGTCTTCATCTTCACATGCCATCTCCCTGTGTGTGTCTTTGTGTCCAAATTTCCCCTTTTTATGAGCCTATCAGTTGAATTGGATTAGTGTTCATCCTAATGACTTTCTCTTAATTAATTAAACCTGCAGCAACTGTCTTTCCAAATAAAGTCACATTGTGAGGTACTGGGCCTTTGGCCCTCAACACATGAATTTTGGGAGGACACAATTCAATCCATAACAGTAAGCTTCTCTAATAATGAGTAAAACTGTAGTAGATGGTTGGCTGATGCTGTCACTCTATATAGAGAGAGACTGCACATACACTTGCCTGCATGCATGTGTGTCAGAATCCAATACTCCTAGGTCAGAGTAACATAGATACATGGCTACTACTCACATGAAAAACACTAGCCACAGCAGCTTCCTGCATAGCTCTCCATGCTCTGATCCCCAAATTGTAATGCACTAGCATATACCTCAGAAAAGAAAGCATAAAATTAAGAGACTCAGCTGTGATGGTTCTCCTTGCAAATCAGCCCATGCTAACCTCTGGAGAAAAATTACTAAGTATCTGAAATATGAGTAATTCTCCTCTAGGAGAGATGGGAAGGCATAGCCAGATTTCTTACCCAAATATAAGCAAATTTCTTTCCTGCCCACAGACTTTTCCAGCAGAGAGTATCTCTACATCTCTCTGGAGGGACACATTATCTGTAAGTTTCAAAAGTGCCCTTTTCTTCCTGTACCAGCTACCAAATTTTAAAAAGTTTATTGTTTATTTTATTGAATTTATTGGGGTGATATTTGTTTCCCAAGCCATACAGGTGTCATGTGCAACTCAACAAAACATCATCTGCACACTGCATGGTGCACCCATCGCCCAAAGCAAAGCCTCTTTCAGTCCCCATCCATTACCCCTTGGCCACCTCCACCTCGTCTGCACCCCGTTCCCCTATGACTGTTGTCTGTGTGTTATGTATGTATATATGTTATGTATATATGTTTTGTATATATGTTTTTATATATGTTTTGTATATATGTTTTTATATATGTTATATATATGTGTGTGGTTTTTTACTTAATCTGTCCACTTCTTTCTTACAGTCCCCCCACCCAGCTCCCCTGTGACAGCTGTCAGTCTGTTCCATGTTTCTATTTTACCTGTCAGTTTATGTTGTTAATTAGATTCCACACATAAGTGAGATCATATGATATTTTTCTTTCTATGACTTACTTAGCCTGATGCTCTCCAGGTATATCCATGCTGTTGTAAAAGGTAATATTTCTTATTTTTTTTTAGTAATATTCCATTATGTAGACGTATCCCACAGCATTTTTATCCACTCATCTACTGATGGACACTTGCGATTTTTCAGATCTTGGCTATTGTAAATAACGCTGCTATGAACAGAGGGGTGCATATATTTTTTGTAATTCCCGGAAGTAAATAGCTGGGTCAAGAGGCAGTTTCATTTTTCATTTTTTGAGGTAACTTCATACTGTTCTCCATAATGGCTGCACCAGTGCATTCCCACCAAGAGTGCACAAGGGTTCCCTTCTCCCCACATTCTCTCCTGCACTTGGTTATTGATTTATTGGCGGTAACCATTCTAACAGGTGTCAGGTAATATTTCACCTGTTGTTGACTTGTGTAAGTTCTTTATATATTTTGGAAATTAACCCCTTATTAGATGTGGAAAATATGTTTCTCCATTCAGTAGGTCCCTTTTTCATTTTATTGAAGGTTTTGTTTGTGGAGCAAAATCTTTTTAGTTTAATATAGTCCCATTTGTTTATTTTTTTTTCTTTCTTTCCATTGCCTGAGAAGATATATTGTCATGAGAAATGTCTGAGATTTTACTGCCTATATTTTCTTCCAAGATTTTTATGGTTTTGTGACTTACAATTAAGTCTTTAATCCATGTTGAGTTTATTCTTGTGTATGGTTTAAGTTGGTGGTCTAGTTTAATTTTTATACATGAACTAGAGGCCCGATGCACGGAATTTGTGCAAGGGCCTTGGCCCCGGCCCCCGCCCTCTGCTGCAGCCGGGGCCTCTGCCGACTCTGCCTCGGCCCCCGCCCTCTGCGGCTTTGCCTGGAAGGAAGAATGTCTGGAAGGATGTCTGGTCTAATTAGCATGCTATGCTTTTATTATTATGAATCTGTCCAATTTTCACAACACCATTTATTGAAGAGACCTTCTTTATACCATTGTGTGTCTTTTCCTCCTTTTTCAAATATTAACTGGCCATAAACTATGGTTTTGTTTCTGTGCTCACTATTCTGTTCTGTTTATCTATAAGCCTGTTTGTGTGTGAATGTCATGTTGTTTTGATTGCTATGGCTTTGCAATAATTTTTTTAATATATATTTTATTGATTTTTTACAGAGAGGAAGGGAGAGAGATAGAGAGCCAGAAACATCGATGAGAGAGAAACATCGATCAGCTGCCTCCTGCACATCTCCCACTGGGAATGTGCCCACAACCCAGGTACATGCCCTCGACCAGAACCGAACCCGGGACCCTTCAGTCCGCAGGCCGACGCTCTATCCACTGAGCCAAACCGGTTTTGGCGCAATAAAATTTGATATCAGGTAGTATTATACCTCCAACTTTGTTCTTTCTCAAGATTGCTGAAGCTGTTTGGGATTTTTGTTGTTTCATATAAATTTTTGGAATGTTTTTCTAGATCTATGAGATATACCAAGAGCATTTTAATAGGAATCCCTTGAAAATCTGTAGATTTCTTTGGGTAGTAAGACATTTCAGTGATGATAATTTTTCCTATCCATGAGCACAGTATATGCTTTCACTTATTTGCAACTTCCTCAATATCTCTCTTAGTATATTATAATTTTCTGAGTACAGGTCTTTTATCTCCTTGGTTAAATTTATTCCTAGGTACCTTATTTTTTTGTGTCAATAGTAAATGGGATTGTTTTCTTAATTTCTCTTTCTAATAGTTCATTATTGGTGTGTAATATTGTTGAATATAAATTTTATATCCTGCTACTTTGCTGAATTCATTAAATATAGCAGTTTTTTAGTGGAGTGTTTGGGATTTTTCTAAGTACAATATCAAATAATCTGCAAATAATGACAGTTTTACTTCACCCATTTCAATTTGGATGCCTTTGAATTCTTCTTATTGTCTGATTGCCATGGCTTCCACTACTGTGGTTAATAAAAGTGGTGAAACTAGACATACTTAACTTCATCCAGGTCCCAAACAGTAGCCTTTGAGGGAGACACGCTACAAATGTCTAAGTGCAGAGGTCAGCAGGGCGGGGCCCCTAGCTGCTGGAAAGGCAGGAAATGTGTCTCCCATTGGGGGAATAACACCGACTGAGATCCCCGGTGAGATAAGAGTAACCACCACCACCCACCCAATCCCTGGTGATGTAGTAACGCAACCCAGGTCCCAACTGTCTGATTCCCAGACAAAAGCTTCCCTGGGAGACCCTCTCTGAAGGCCTAGCTCTACATGGCACTCTGATTCCCCAGGAGGTTGAACTCAGAAAGGCAGGGCCACAGGGAATGATTTGACAGGTGGGGTGGGGTCAGCAGCTGTGTGCTGGAGGTGGGTAACAATGGCCCCCTTTCCAAGGCATCACAGTTCAATCACTACCCGAGTCTGTGCCAAGAGCTTCTTCAGAAAAAGAGCTTTTCATGCCCTGGCTGGTTTGGCTCAGTGGATAGAGTGTCAGCCTGTGGACTGAAAGGTCCCAGGTTTGATTCTGGTCAAGGCATGTACCTTGGTTGCAGGCACATCTCCAATAGGAGGTGTGCAGGAGGCAGCTGATCGATGTTTCTTTCTCATTGATGTTTCTAACTCTCTATCCCTCTCTCTTCCTCTCTGTAAAAAATCAATTATATATATATATATATATATATATATATATATATATATATATATATATATTTTTTTTTTAAGAGCTTTTCAAAGGTCTTTGCTGGGTGCAGCTAACAGACCCCTCTGCAGGATCTGAACAGGGCAGAGTGGCCTTACCAGTGGCTGGAGGACTGGGCAGTGCACTCCCCAGGCTGGTGCTATACCAATAGGAGTGCTGGATCCTGGGAAGCTGTTGTCTGGCTTTCTAGCCTCTGGGTCTTCTCTCCCAGTCAGACTGAATCTCCTCTGATTTTCCCCACCGGGCGCTATGTGGGCTCTTCTCGTTTCTGTTGCCCTGGATTGGGGATCCTGGTGTGGGGTTGAGTTTCCATGGTCCTGTGGGGAGGGTGTTTTGCAGCCAAGATATCCCTTTGGCTTCTCAGCCACCAGCCATGCCTCTGCCCTTCTTACCAGCCTCTATGTGGCTTCTTCTGTAAATCTTTGGTTACTTTATTTTAGCTCAGCAATACTTCAGTTGGTTATTCAGGTTGATTGCTCTATAGTAAATCCAGTTTGGGTCTGGGAGCAGTGAGTGAAAACCTACTCTGCAGCCATCTTGGAATCCCTCAGCTCTGCCTTTTTATCTTCTTTTTATTTCTCTTTAAATCTCCTATGTTAAACATTCATGGTATTATTGCAAATGTTCCAAGTGCTTAAAATTAAATGAATTATTTTTGATTGGAGGAAATGTTATTTCTTAAGATTAAATTAACCTACTAATTTAAACAGGTCTTGCATATGACAAGACATGTTTCTTCTTAATTATAAAGAATTGAAATTTTATTTAAACTCTATTATAAGTTTTAAATTATATCCTGATAACTCTCATTTTTATCCATATATTGGTCATTTCTAAAGTCTTTTGATTTATATTCCTGGATAATAATTAATGTATATGGAGGTCTACAGTGAAGTGACCATCACCTCACAAAATCAGTAGTTATTGGACACAGCTACTTGGGCTGTATTACCAGCCCATGTACTCAATAACAGTCCACATATGCCAACTGGGGGAGAGGGTATTATTATGGTGTGTTGCAGGGATATAGAAATATTGGAAAGATCAGACTCCACTCTTGTGAATGAATATAACTCTAAAGTGCTTATTGATTTTTTAAAAAATGTCTTTTTTTCTTATATTTCAGGCTTTTGGACTTTAAAAACATAAATAGTTTTCATTTTAAAGGACTATAACGGCACTCCTAAATAAATGTAAGAACCAACATAAAGCCACAGAGGACTCCTGTACAAGCTACCTATAAGAGGAACAAAACTAAAAGTAAAATTGTCCCTGGCCAGTGTGGCTCAGTTGGTTGGGCATTGTCCTGTGTACCAAAGAGTTGCTGATTCATTCTTTGTCAGGGCACATGCCTGGATTGTGTGCTTTATTCCTGGTAGCAGGCATGCAGGATGTGGCTGATGGATGTTTCTCTCTCACATCAATGTTTCTCTCTCTCTCCCTCTCCCTTCCTATTTCTCAAAAAAAAAAAATCTTTAAAAAAGTAAAAGTGAAGAGTTTTTATAAGAGAGTAGAGGCCGGGTGCATGACATTCGTGCACTGGGGGGTGTGGGGGTCCCTCAGCCTGACCTGCACCCTCTCCAATCTGGGAGCCCTCAGGGGAGCCCTCTCCAATCCGGGAGTTTCTGTCTGTCTTTGCAATCATGTGAGTGAGTTGTCTGTGACCCCAACTCAGTTTGGTTTGTTGCTCACAGAATAATAGAGGCATTTTTTTTTTCTTTGCTTCATTGGTGGAGATTTCCTGGAAGTTTTAGGATGTCTTCCCTTTCATTTTTCCTAGACACTCTGATTTTATTTATGTCTCTCCTTTCCCCCACCACAACAGTAACTTGCTCCAGGCTCACTTTGCTCTAGTGTCTAGGAGATCTTTCTGCCACCAGAACTATGATTCCCCGCATTCCTGGAGCTCCCCGCGCTCTGGGCTTCCACTTTGGGTCCTGGGGCTGCCACCAGAACTACTATTCCCAGAATTCCTGGTGCTCCCCGCGCTCTTGGTTTTACCTTCCTGCTCTGTCTCCATCCCATGGCCTCCCACTCTGCCAAGTCCTCCAAGCTGCCAGCTATCCCTCTCTGCACTCCACCCAGTGGCTTGGGGGAGTGACTGAGGGAGCCACATCCCCTCAAGCAGCCAGCTCTCCTATTTTGCTCTCCACCTGGTGCCTGTGTATGCAAATTAACCTGCAATCTTTGTCGGGTTAATTTGCATACCCACTCCTGATTAGCTGGTGAGTGAAGAGAAGGAACAATCAGTTTACATGTTTCTCTTTTATTATCCTATCTAATAAAAGAGAAAAATGGTAATTGGCATACGACGATACCCTTTTCATTGGCTAATCAGGGCTATGTGCAAATTAACTGCCAACTATGATTGGCAGTTAACTACCAACTAAGATTGGCAGTTAACTGCCAACTAAGATTGGCAGTTAACTGCCAACAAGATGGCGGTTAATTTGCATATGTAGGCACAATGCAGGGAGGCGAAAGGGAAAGCAGGAAGAAGCCCCCTGCCACTGACAGTGATCGGAAACCCAGGGGGGAGCTAAGAGCTGGGGGGCAGGGCAAAGGCGGCCCTGGGGCCGCCTTTGCCCTGCCCCCCAGCTATGATCAGAGAATCAGGTGCCTTTGCCGCCTTGGCCAGTGATAGCAGGAAGTAGGGGTGGAGCCAGCGATGGGAGCTGGGCACGGTCGAAGCTGGCAGTCCCGGGAGCTAGGGGTCTCTTGCCTGGGCCTAAAGCGAAGCCCATGATTGCGGGGCGGCTGTAGCTGCGGGTCTCCACTGCCCGGGCCGGACGCCTAGGCCAGAGGTGTCAGGCCTGGGCAGGGGCGGAACCTGCAACCGCGGGGAGCTGGGGGTCCCCTGCCCAGGCCTGACACCTCTGCCGGAGGCCTCAGGCCTGGTCAAGGGGCCGACCCGGTGACTGGTGATCGGAGGGTGATGAGGGTCAACTCCTCTGGCCGAGGCATCAGGCCTGGGTTGGGGGCGGAGCCAGGGATTGGGGGGATATGATGGTCCCCTTGCCCAGGCCTGAAGCCTGGATCAGAGGCGTCAGGCTTGGGCGGGGGTTGGAGCAAGCGATCAGAGGGAGATGGGGGTCCCCTGCCCAGGCATGATTCCTGGGCCAGAAGCCTCAGGCCTGGGCGTGGGCCAGAGCCAGTGATCAGGGGGAGATGGGGGTCCCCTGTCCAAGCCTGACACTTCTGGCGGAGGCGTCAGGCCTGGGCAAGGGGCCGATCAGGCGATTGGAGGTGATGGGGATCTACGCCTCTGGCCGAGGCATCAGGCCTGGGCTGGGGGCAGAACCAGTGATGGGGGGAAATGAGGGTCCCTTGCCCAGGCCTGACACCTCTGACAGAAGCGTCAGGCCTGGGCAAGGGGCCGATCCTGCGATTGGAGGGTGATGGGGGTCAATGCCTGAGGGCTCCCAGTATGTGAGAGGGGGCAGGCTGGGCTGAGGGACACTCCCCCCCACCACACACACACCCAGTGCACGAATTTCGTGCACCGGGCCCCTAGTATAGGATAATATGCTTGTGGACCTTTTGTCAATGCCTCAAATTTAAGGAACATAGCTAAAGGAAAAAATACATAAAACCAATATATGGTTTTGGGGTTTGATTTAATAAGCTTTTTAATTTACACTTACTCAGTTTAACTGAAGATGTTGCATTTTTCATGCATAAGACATATTTTTATTTCTTAGCCATAGTAAAGATCCAAGTAGATCTTCTCCTATATAGAATCAACAAGTTTCATTCTGGTTCTATGGCAGGTTGATAGTGTAGACCTGTGTTCAACTCTCAAGTCTTTATTGGAGAAGGACCTGTACTATTGCATTTAACATTGCTAAGAGAGAGCTATGCTTCAATCAAATGGGAATAATGATTCCTACATTTTGGACTTTTTATATATTTACAGATAATTATGTAAATGAGGCCACTATAGACATATAAAGTTGGTAGTCACTACTAGTTGATCTGGACAGGAAGTTCATCTGGACAGAATGTAATACCAGTCCTGGAATTTTTGTCTTCCACATAAAATCAGCAAAATGACCCCGGTCTTTCTCATGCCCAGATGAGTAGCAGCACAAGTATCAGTATTTTGTGTGCTACAGGAATGTCCTCTTCTGTTCCAAATTCCTTGCCCTGCTTAGTGAAGTCCTCATTAAAGAAAAAGAGCAAAACTTTCATTCTACAGAGCTAAAAATTTGATTATTCCTCCCGAGAAAATAATAATGCACTGAGACATAGGAGAGAAAAAGAGTTTGAAACTATGAGGTGGAAGAAAGAAAGATCACCAGGCAGGGAAACTGTCAAGTGACTTCACGTTGTCCATTCTCTTACTGGTTTTGATAATTCGTACAACATGTTTCTATACCCAGAAATTAAGTGAAATTCTTCTTCAATAAACATATTTGAACAAATTATTTATGATATACACACATCTTTATATGCATGGGTATGAATATATATATATATATATATATATATATATATATATATATATATATATATATATTCAGTTTAATCATGATCTAAAATGTATTCAGTCTCTGGATGTCTTTATAAAAAAAACATGAAATCCATGTTTATAAAGACTTTTATAAAAGACATGCATTAAGCTAGAGTAGAAGTTTTGGAATAATCTAAAATCACTTGGTTTTTGTTGTAGGTTTTGTTTCAAAGGGCATGGAACACTCGGCTCTGAAGCTCCTTTGATACATGATTCTAACATGCTGGATAAATGTAACCAGATAATTAATCCTTCTAAAAAGATTTACATTTTTCCATTAGAAATATTGGTCCTTTCAGCAGGAGTCATAGGCTCCTTCTGAAGGCAGTCACCAATCTCCTACTTCTTCAATGACATCATACCTAGGTTTCACCCACAACATGCCATTTGAGTGGACTGACTGCTGATTGGGCGTGCAGGGCGGGACCGCCTCATCACACTGTTGTATTTCAAGGAGCCCTGGATGGCATGGCACATATTCGGAAAGATGTTTATCTTTTTTATTGACACTTATTCAGGAATGGATTTGCCATGTAGCTAATAAGCTTAATCTTCAGGGTCCCTCATTGTATTAGTTTATTTCAAGGCCTTGAACCTAATTTTTACTTTTTGACGGTCTTTTGTATTATTTTCGTTAAAAGGAATTCCCAAATTTGAATAAATTTCAGGACTTACAAAAGGTATTATTCACTTCTGCACTAATCACAGGCTAATCATTAAATATCTCACCTCATACTTCTTTAAAAGCCTCCCAAATACAGTGTTAGGAGTTGCAGTGAAGAGAAAGGGTTTTGGAAACATATAGACTTTATTGATCTTGAGCAAGTCATCAATGGCTCTGAAACATCTATTTCCTTAACAGCAAAATGAAAATAATAATTTCTAAGATACTTCTCAGGACTAATTGTAACCTCCCACAGACATGGTAGAGACTAAAGCTTACCCTTTACCTTCCAAACGGTCTGAAAATAGGTCCATTGTAAAACTGAGTTGACTCACTGCTTCTCAACCTTCTTCTTCCAAAGGTCCCAACCGAGTAAAAGGGAAAGCATCCAGTGCCCTGTTTCTCTGCTGATATCAAAGCATCGGTACATGTTGATGATTCTCTGATATAAAGGTATAAAGCCAATATAAGTACCTGAAATTTAAAAATGTTCCATTGGCTATGTCCAGTTGTGCCAGTACCTCTGATCATTGCAATCAATCCAGAGGGAAGCAGACAATTTACTCTACCATTACACAAAGTAGATGCCAGGCACCACGTGGCTAAAACATCCCCATGAATGATTGAAGTTCAATCATAAATTTGTTTTGCCATCATATCAACCACAAAGTCCATGTTCCTATTATCAACATACAAAAGACCTCATCAAACACATGGGGCCATCCTTTTCTACAAAATGGGTGTCAGAACACTAAGAAATGGAGAGCAACAAGACAATAAATATTATTGTGGTAGATTCCCCAGGGCAGGCTTCGTTCTCTAGCACACCTCCAAATTAATTCCAAACAGTATGCAATGCTATCACTAAAGAAAGGCAATTTAAAGATGGCCACGTTATAACTGATGGAGCGCTGCTAGATGTTTAGACAGTGATCATCCATTTTCCATCACTGGCAGGCTCCGTTTCCTCCCTGAGAGCCATTTCATAAAGTCCCCAGGGGCAGCCTGAATAAAGCTGCTCCTGGACATCATGCAGACCGCCAGCTGCCTACCAGCTGCCTGGCCCCTGTCAAGGCTGAGGGAGCTTGAATGACAAAAGAAGAATTGAACTGGTAATGCAGCAGTACATGGCATACATCACCATTGTGCAGCAGGAATGGGCAAGTCATCAATAATAAAGTGATTTCCACCAGAGTAATTTATCGAACTGGTACATTAGCCAGTAACCTACCCCAGGTGTGCAGGTGCCCTGAGGCTCTGACCCCGAGAACTCAGTCAGTCTCTCAGCTCAGTTAGGTCCCTATCTCTGTGACTTCCACTATGACAGTAGCAGGGCAGCAGGTGTGAAAGGAGAGGGGGTGCATATATTACATTTTCTTTACTTCATGCTCTATAGCATCTGGCCACAAGAATAAGGGAGAGATTTGCTAAAGCAGCTTAATACTGAACATGAAGCAGCTGCCCAGGAATCATAACTTCTGATTATTTCTGATCTCTATTGAATTGGAGTCATTACTTCTGGTCACATTGCTGAATGTGAACCACTCAACAGCCAGGGCTGCCAACAGGTTAGCTGTCAGGAAGCTGATCTGGGGAAAACAAGACTCTACTCCACCTTCAAATATCAAAAAGGTGTCTTTTTTTGTTTCTCATTTTAAAAAATCTACATCTCTAAACTAGAACATAACTTTCATTTGAAGAATTCATACCTGTTATAAAAATAAAAAAGAGCAGTCGGATCCCAGCAGCAGCTGCAGCGGCGCTCATCTTTCAAGGCTATCTTGCTATCTCCTTTAGCTTCCGGAAACATGGCCTCTGGTGTGGCTGTCTCTGATGGAGTCATCAAAGTGTTCAATGACATGAAGGTACGTAAGTCCTCAACACCAGAGGAGGTGAAGAAGCACAAGAAGGCGGTGCTCTTCTGCCTCAGTGAAGACAAGAAGAACATCATTCTGGAAGAGGGCAAGGAGATCCTGGTAGGTGATGTGGGCCAGACAGTAGACAACCCCTACGCCACCTTCGTCAAGGTGCTGCCAGACAAAGACTGCCGCTATGCCCTGTATGACACAACCTATGAGACCAAGAAGAGCAAGAAGCAGGACCTGGTCTTTATCTTCTGAGCTCCTGAGACTGCGCCTCTTAAGAGCAAAATGATTTATGCCAGCTCCAAGGATGCCATCAAGAAGCTTACGGGGATCAAGCATGAATTATAAGCAAACTGCTACGAGGAGGTCAAGGACCACTGCACTCTGGCAGAGAAGCTGGGGCAGTGCTGTCATCTCCCTGGAGGGCAAGCCTTTGTGAGCTCCATCCAGCTCCCTGCCTGGAGCATCTGGCACCCCAGACCTGCCGGTGGGGGGGTTGAAGACTGCCCCCTTCTGCCAGACCCAAGGGGCTGGAGGGATCCCAGCAGGGGGAGGGCAATCCCTTCACCCAGTTGCCAAACAGCCCCCCACCCCCTGAACTTTCCTTCTCCCTCCACCCCTGACGGTTCTGGCCTTCCCAAACAGTTTTTGATCTTCTGATTCCTCTTGGGTTGAAGCAGACTAACTCCTCCCTACCCCAGGCACCCCAGTTTTGGAGAGGGCCTGTATTTTTTTAACGACACCCCTACTTGCAACCTGTTCCCCCCCTTTCCCATGCTGCCAACTTCTAACCACAACGGTGACTCTGTGCTTGTCTGTTTAGTTCTGTGTATAAATGGAATGTTGTGAAGATAACCCCTCCCCATGTTGCTTGGTTCCCCTCCCTTTTTCCCCCTGGTCTTGGTCACTCATGGAAGCAGGGCCAGTAAGAGACCTTTAATTTTTAAAAAAAGGAATAAAAACAACAATAAAAAGCCTCACTTAAATAAATAAATAAATAAATAAATAAATAAATAAATAAATAAATAATCCTGAGGAATTACCATTTACTTTTACACCAACAGAGAAACCGTCTTGGAAGATGTAACAACAATATACAAACAAGCTGGAGAGGATGAGGGGCGTCATGGTTTTAGGAAGACCATGCAGGGCTCTTGACACTTATTCAGGAATGGATTTGCTATGTAGCTAATGTGTCTCTTTCTTGTGTGGCCTCCTAAGGAGATTATGTGAAAGTAATTTAAAAGTGAAATTTCTTGAAGTGTGTTGGAAGAGAAAGGAACAGGTACAGACGAAAAGGTCTAGGACAGTGGTCGGAAAACTCATTCGTCAACAGAGCCAAATATCAACAGTACAATGATTGAAATTTCTTTTGAGAGCCAAATTCTTTAAACTTAAACTATATAGGTAGGTACATTGTTATTAACTTCATTAGGGCACTCCTAAGGCTTAGGAAGAGCCACACTCAAGGAGCTAAAGAGCCGCATGTGGCTCGCGAGCCGCAGTTTGCCGACCATGGGTAGGAGAAAGTCCATATATTCTCTTGGCAACAGGGCTGTGTGTCAATGGCTGGGCAGAAAACAGTGGTGTAACAAAAAGAATCATGATGACTATCCCATCATAATGGTAATAAGAACAGCTGTTTACTTAGTTCTCATTGTTTACCAGGCACTGTGCTAAGCATTCGCATACAGTTTCTTATGTAATGTTACTAATATCTACATAGAGCTGGTCATATTGTTGTTCCCACTTTAAAAATAAAAAACTAGAAGATCAAAAAAGTTAATTAACTTGATGAAAGTCAACCAGTGGCTGAGCTGAAAAGCAAACCCAGCTTCATTTTACTCCAAAAGATTAAAACACATTATTTTTATCAAAGCAAAATGAAATGTGGTAAGGATAAATAATGAATTCTCTTGGCAAGGCTACATGGAGACCCTTCTGTACCCACCACTGTGTCAGTCATCAGCAGTATAGAAAGAACCAAACACGTTCCTGCATTCAAATTCCTCACAGTCCAGTCAGGGAAGTGAAATCACAAACAAATAACCACAGGTTCTCTATGTACAAGCTAAACAAATGGACTCTGGGAAACTAAAACAGAAAATGATTTAACTAGAAAAATAGAGAGTTGAGTTGGTTTGAGTAATTGACACCGGATACTGCAAGAACACCTCCCACTAAATCACAGTGACTGACCCCAATAAAGATTTGGCCATTGTTTATGCCTCAGTCTGATACAGGTGAGATATTTGTCCAACAGTGACCCTGGGATTTAAGCTTCTTCCATGTTGCAGTTTTGCCACAAACTGGCCTCAAAGAAAGAGAAAGATAGAGGAGGCCCATTGGTTCTTTTTAAAATTATTTTAACCACAGTTTACATTCAATACTCTCCGGCACCAGTTTCAGAGGTACAGCAAAGTGGCCAGAAACCATGCGCTCTGCAGAGTGGTCCCCACTGCCCCGGGCACCCACCTGACCCAAACCCCATTATCTCCACATTACTGACTGCATTCCTCATGCTGCAAACCATCTCTGTGGCTGTTCTGCATAATTGCTTGGCCCATGAGTTAAACATGTCACTTCTCACAGCTCATTGAACAAAACAAGTAATATGGCCCCCAAATAACTGCAAAGGATAGAAAATGTAGGGGAGCATGAGGAATACCTGGAGATCACTAACTCTCCAGTTTAGAGGACTGATGCCTAGAGCAGTAGGCATGGAACACTAGGGAACTCGGCTGTCTCATCAGAAAGTCATTTTTCGGTGAATGAGCTCCAGTAGATTTCTTCTTCTCACTCTTCCGCTCAAGAGGTGTCTCTTGTTGCTAGAGGAAGAGAGAAATCTTTCCTGTGAAGGTAGAGTCAATCCCAAAAGGGAAAAAAGGAGAGATAGGACTATAGGAAGTGACTAAGAATTGTTCGGTGAACAGAGGAAAGGGGAAATGCTCAAAGCAAAGATGTAGCAAAACAGTAATGTGTGGCAGTACAGGAAGCTTCCAGCCATTCTTGACAATGTCAGAGAATTGAGTCTCAGGGGCACAAGGGAGGAGTCTGGAGATACTGGGCAATGGCAGGTCATAGTGAGTGCTGTTTGATCATTTAACTCAGTCCCGGAGTAAGTAGATGGGTGAAACTGATGTACAAGACTGCACATAAGTAGACTGCTCTCTGCACAACTAGAGCCATTTTGTCATTTCCACAATCTGAGGATTGAAAAGAAATCACAAGGAGAGTGACATCGCTGCCCACTCTATGACAAAACACACTCAAGCATTCACACATTCACAAATACACACCTATTCACACACTTACATGTATCACATGCGCATTCATACACTCACATTTAACATCCACACCATCACTTATGCACACATAAACACACTCACATATGCTCACACATACACTCATACATGCCCACACCTACACACTCAAATGTGCCACATACACACTCATACATTCAAGTGTGCCACACACGGACAAACATTTAATATGCTCACACACTCCCATGTGCCCATATACACACATGCACACACTCACATAACCCCCCACACAAATGTTTTCATGGAAAGGTGGTAGCAAAATAGACATAAAAGTCTACAATTCTGCCGAAACCAGTTTGGCTCAGTGGATAGAGCGTCGGCCTGCGGACTGAAAGGTCCCAGGTTCGATTCCGGTCAAGGGCATGTACCTGGGTTGTGGGCATATCTCCAGTAGGAGGTGTGCAGGAGGCAGCTGATCGACGTTTCTCTCTCATCGATGTTTCTAACTCTCTATCTCTCTCCCTTCCTCTCTGTAAAAAATCAATAAAATATATTTTTTAAAAAAAGTCTACAATTCTGTTACTTCGTTCAAAATTTGGACTTTGGAAAGATTCAAATGGTTGCAGGTGATGGATCACATTAACTCAAAGTAAAATGACTCCAGAGTCCGCATTTAAAAACACATGTAGGTAGGGGAAGACCTGGGCTGGAATCCACTACCAGTGACGGGACCTCTGACGAGCGGCTGGAATTTTCCTAGACTTGGTTTTCTCATTGCTATCGATGTGGGGAAAATGTTATCTTTCTTATGTGGCCTCCAAAGGAGATTATGTGAGAGTAATTTAAAACTAATCTGTATTCCATAGAAGTTCACATTCCAAGTGGAGCCCTCCTCCATTTGTGCTGACACCTGAAATAAATTTGAGCATAGACTCTAATAAACAAGGTTCTGTGGGACAAGATGTGGGAGAGAAGGAACAGATGTGGGTCAGAGGACCGGGTCTCTGTGCCTGTCTCTGACCCCATTGGGTAACCTCCTAGTAATGCTGAAGTACCAGTAATTAGCAATATGTACTCAGACTGATCAGCAATAATTCATTGAAATTAGAGAGCATCATTTTGTAAGCACTTAATTTTGAAAATGAAATTTCAAAATGCAGTATGGCTCTCACAAATGCAAAGATATAGTTCATTCAAACTAGTTTTAAGCAGATACTACACACAGAAAAAGATAAAAATAAATGGGACTGTTAGGTCAAGGAAAATAATATGAAGTGTCAGTTTTATAATTATCCTTAAGTAAAAGACCTATCTCTCTGCTGAGAGAAGAACCAAAATACATTGGATGGGCATACAGTGAAAGAACCACAAGTCTTTGATATTCATTGATTGAAGAAAAACAAACAAATCAACTGATGGATGTGAACTGAGCTATTCTAGGTTCCTCAAAGAATAAATGCTGTTACCATTAAGAGCTCATTGTTTACTCCTCTCCCTCAGCCCTGACACACAGAGAGCTGGAAAACTGCTGAGTAGGATGGCATTTGGCTGGGTCCATTTGCGGACAGCCATTAATATCGCTAACAGGCCCATGTGTCAGACTTGGCCCAACAGGGCACCAGATGCATCCTCCCAGGCAACCCGGGGCCTTCTGAATGTGACTGCAGGTGGGAACACTGCGTATGCTTGCATTCAGACAGCTGGCTGCTTTGCTCAAGACAGAGCAGCGATGGCACTGTCGCTACAACTCCACTTCGTGAAAATGAATGTAGTGGTGTGTGTGTGTGTGTGTGTGTGTGTGTGTGTGTGTGTCGAGGGGGGGCGCACAGGAGAGAAGGGCGTGAGTCCTGGCGCCAGATCTGACCAACAGATAGATGGTGCACTCTTGAGGACAAAGGATAGACAATTAAAAGTTACTCTAGACCTGTTTCTACAGACCCAGCTAAATTAACTAAATTTAACAAGAACTTACGCATAATGTGTATCTAGCCTTGTGGTCAGGAAAGAGATCCAGAAAAAGAAGAAAAGTACCCTTACATAAAGGCATACTGCTAGAGTGGGACAGCATAGAATCAGAGCAAGAAATAAATTCCCTGTTGGGGCAAGAGTAAAGCATTTTTTAAGCTCTCTGACAGGGATTCACAAGACGTTGTTTTAACACTTGCAATCACCCTATGAGTAGATACTAAATGCTTCATTTTCCAAATAATGAAAGCAACACTGAAAGGGTCTGTGGCTTCCCCCAGGTCACACAGTTTATTGGGTCAAGTTGTAAAGCTCTGATTTTGAGGAACATGTTGTTAGAGTCCACATTAGATTTTAAGGGTTATTGAGTTTAGTAAAGGCAACTCAGAGTGTGACATTTACATAGTGCTCACAGGGCACCTACCATCTTTCTAAGCCCTTTTTCAATTATAACTCATCTAACCTGTCATAGCAAATCCATAATTAGATACTAATATATCTGTGCTATAAAAATAAGAACCCAGTAAACAGAGCTTCAGTCAGTAGTCCAAAGTCACAAAACTAAGTGGAAGAGTAGAGGTTTGAACCCAAAAGAGGCCTGTCCTTCTTGTTGCCCACTTCACTATATTAAATAGTCACTGGTAATGTTCATTTCTCCCTCTCCCCCCCGAACATGTGGCCAGGCCTTTGGTTGAGTGAATTATTAATTTGTTTTATCTATGTTGGATCAAAACAGAAGTTTCCAAACTCCTCACACCTTCCCCATCCTTTGTTTTCAAAACATAGAAAGGTATGTTTGCAGCTGATCCTCTTAGACTTGAGGACATGTGAGAATATCGCTGTGCCAGGAAATAGCAGGGAGCACAGGAAGGGTGAAGGGGTGAACACACCAAACCTTTCCTTCTGGAGGCCAGGACTTCAAAGCTTACATGTGGTCAAAGTTTACAAAAGACAGGTGGGTATTATATTGATAAATATATGACAGAAATATTATAGATGGATAGGTAGGTGGTGATAGATGATAGATAGCTATAGATAGATGATGATGATTGATAGATAGATAATAGATGATATATAAATAATAGATGATACATACATACATACATACATACATACATACATACATACATACATAGATTTTCTTTTAACTTCTGACCAAACTAGAAAACCAGTGTGGGGTTAAGGAAAATTCCACAGGTGAAAGGTTCAATTACTTTGCTCCTCACTTAACACCCAGGAAAGATGGTAGGACTTCTGTTGGCAAGACTACATGGTAGAAAGCCTGTGCGTGAGGAAAAAGTCTCCATGTGCCATTAATAATCTCCTTGTACAAGTTTGACACACATATAGCTGTGCTGTCAACTTCAAGGAATAATGTCTGTTTGGACAATTAATATATTATTGCTGACCATTGGGACATTAGACCAGAAGGACTGAACCAAATGTTGTGATATGTGGCAGCCCATAGGAGTTATGGAATGTTTCTCAAGAGTAGGAATTCTCAAAACAGAAATATATTCCATTTCTTATCTACTATGACAAATAGGAGCTTTAAGTCAGATTTTTTTCTGATTTAAAACAAATAATTTAACGAAAGATTCTCAGACCAAAGAAAATTAAACCCCTTTCAGTATGTATATATGAACATAAAATTCTTCAATTTAAATATCTTATACTCAATTAGCTTGACTATCTGAAAAATGTTTCTCTTCTCTTTTCTCCAATTCTGTCTGACTCAGTCTCTCTGTCTCTCACAGCACGCACACACACACACACACACACACAGCTAAAAAGAATGTTGGTGGAAGGCGTAAAAATGAATACCAACTGGTTTTTAAGTAATGGAATCAAATGCTTAGTTCAGCAGGAGTCTGCTCTGTATCTAATTTTTCCATGAAGATTTTCATAGAGAACTGGTAATCACTTTTGCAGAGAATACTGACAAGGTGTACTCACTTGGTTGAAGGAGTAGAAAATGAATATGTGCATTTAAAATTTGTGATTAAAATTTTAGGGAAAGGAGGAGCATGGCTATAGTTTCATATCTGCTTTAATGCAATTGGTTCCACTTGGGGGAGAGACATGTTGAAAACCGATGAGTGATTGGATTTAAGCAGCAATAACACTGGGCATTGTCAAATTCTTACAGCTTTTTTTGAAAATGTCTTCTTCTTTCTTTCTGGGAAAAAAGGTACATAATATAGAATACCATGACCTTACCCAATAGAAAAGAAGAAAATTAACAGTTATTTCACCTAAGTGCACCTGCATTTGAATCAGCATATGCTAAAGTCTATGCAACTTCTAACTGCATAATTTCTTCTCCTCGCTTCTTCCTGCTATAAAAACATAGAATTTTAGAGCTGAATGGTGTATATTAAGAGTAATTTTAGTGTAAAGTTCTCATTTTAGAAATGAAAAATCAAAGGCCTAGAGAGATAAGGTAATTTGACTGTGAATGTATAATAAATTGGTGGCAGAAATTAGACCAAGCTTAGAACTCCTGATGCTGCTTCTTGTGTAGTTAAAGAAAAAAAGGTTTGAGGGGCAAGGGCAGGGGGAAGAACAGGTCTAGTAAAGAGAGTCCTGTGGTGTGAATGTTTCTGTCCCCCTTGATTCCATGTTTAAGTCCTAGCCTCCACATATGGTAGTATTTGGACATGAGGTCTCTGGCAGGTGATCATGTATGGAGGGTGAAGCCCTCATGAATGACATTAGTGCTTTAGCAAAAGACCCCACAGAGTTCCCTTGCCCCTCTTGCCCTGTTTAGGTAAATAAGTCTGCTACCTGGAAAAGAGCCCTCACCTGACCTTGGTCTTAGATTTCCGCTCCTGAGAAATGTGAGCGATGCATTTTTGTGTTTGACAAGCGTCCCATTGTGTGGTATTTTGCTATAGCAACCAAAACAGACCAACTGTGACAGAAGGCATCAGGGACCGGGACCAATCATCCCCAGGAAATACTCGAGGAGCTAAAGGGGCATGCTAGCTGATGAAAGGTGATTGGCCATTGCAATCTTTCATCGGTACTCTTTTGCTCACAAGGGGGAGAAAACCATCTAAAACTATCTTGAGCTCAAGGACACATTTGCATTTTTTTATGCAACCAAGAGGCCTGAGTTTAGAAGCAATTTCAAGTATACTTGCAACTCAGGTGCCCAAATGACCATCAATACTTTCTCCTGAGCTTTCTTTCTTAGTTCTCTGAATCGGTCTATAATATTTAATATTTAATATCTTCCCCGTGATGAGGCAGAGGGCCTCTGTAAACCCATATCCATATTCTCTCAGTTTAGCAACCTCGGTTGGAAAAGACACCTGTCTTCCCATGTTCAAACATGAATCACAGAGCAGACCATTACTATGCCCTGCTTAGGTCATATAGCAACACTGGATTCAAGAAATGGGTTAATATGACTGGGGAGATTTTGGTCACAGCTCAATCTTACCTGGGTTTACTGAGGGATTTGATGTTTCACTCACCAACTGGGAGTGTAAGATAAGAGTATCTTAAAGGGAAGGGAACATGTAATAAAAGAAACAGGGAAGCCCAGCCAGCGTGGCTCAGTGGTTGAGCATCGAATCATGAGGTCAGGATTCGATTCCAGGTCAGGGTACATACCTGGGTTGTAAGCTTGATCCCCAGTGTGGGGCATGCAGGAGGCAGTCAATCAATGATTCTCTCTCATCATTGATGTTTCTATCTCCCTCTCTCTTCTTCTCTGAAATCAATAAAAAAATATATTTTTTAAAAAAAGAAACAGGGAAGAAACTTGCTAAAAAAATAATTAGAGGCCACTTTCCAGGGAGCCCAAAATATGATAGATGGTACCCCGCATGGCCCAGGAGAGCTCACTCTGCATTTTGGAGATTTTGTAGCTGACCTAGGTCACCTTCATGCTGGCAGACACTGAAGAGCCTAGAAATGGTGGTTTGTCGAGTATGGGTAGTCCTTGGCATGTTGGAGTGGTATAAACTGTTAAAAGATTCCCCAGTGAGCCCTGGCCAGGTGGTTCAATTGGTTGGAGTTTCATCCCATATGCCAAAAGGTTATGGGTTCAATTCTGGTCAGGGCCTATAGCTAGGTTGTGAATTCCATCCCAGGTCAGAACTCAAACAATGGGGAACCTATTGATGTTTCTCTCTCACATCGATGTGTCTCCCTTTCTCTCCCTCTCTTACTCTCTCTAAAAATCAATAAAAACATATCCTCCAGGCCCAAGGGATGGTCCCGCGGGTACCTGGGAAACGCCGACTGGCTTCCGCCAGAAACAACCTTCAACCAACCTCTCCCGGGGCTCCTGGCCCCGCCGCACACTGGCCATGGCCACCGCCTCTGACCCCCTGCCGAGAGGACCTAGAGTCCCCTCTTTCTCCCAGGCGCATGCGCCCGACAAACACAACCCCCGGGGACACCGTGCCTGGTCCTAGAGCACTCTGTCCGGGGACGCCACCAACCACCTCTACACACACACACCCCACCAAGGGAAATGGACAACAGGGGGATGAGAGCATGATTGGGGGGGGATGGGGGTTTAATGGGGGGATTGAGGACACATTTGTAATACCTTAACTAATAAAGAATTTAAAAAAATAAAAAATAAATAAAAATAAAAATAATACACGTAAGTATATTATCAAAAAACAAAACAAAACATATCCTCAAGTGCGGATTAAAGAAAAAAAGATTCCAAGATTCCCCAGTGACAAATTGCGATGTTGAACCAGAAAAAGAGTTATGTGCAGTATATCAGGTGATTAAGAATAATCAAGAATTAATAAGTATAAGGATTATAGAACTGGATGAATATTACTGTGGGCAATAAACACTTTAAAAATACTACTATAAGTAAAATGAAAGGTTGAGATGAATAATTTACAACCAAAGATTAAGACGAGAGGTTTTCTCTACCATCGTTTATAAAGGGATTCTCATCTACACAGAAGAGAAGAAAAAGCTGAGGGGAAGGACCAACAAGAAATTAACTATGCAAACTTAACAGGTCTGCCATGGCAGGATCATGGTTTTTCATGGAAAGGAATGGACCTGGGACAACCAACAGCTGTGAGATTTTAGGAAGGCCTTCAGTCAGTTAGGATTCCACCAGAAAAAAACAAAGACCTGTAGGATAAACATACTTACATCACTGTGTGCATGTGCATATACACATTTGTACGTGTGTGTGTGTGAGATTTGTTGCAAGGAATCTGCCCATTGGTTATGCTTATATGTATGCATACAAGTCCCTTGGATGATCTCTTACCCCACCCCTCCCCCACCCTCCAATGCCTTCCCTCTGAACTTTGATGGTCTGTTTGATGCTTCTCTGTCTCTGGATCTATTTTTGTTCATCAGTGTATGTTGTTCATTATATTCCACAAACAAGTGAGATCATGTGATATTTATCTTTCTCTAACTGGCTTATTTTCCTTAGCATAATTCTCTCCAGGTCCATCCATGCTGTTGCAAATGGTAAGAGTTCTTTCTATTTTAAAGTAGCACAGTATTCCATTGTATAGATCAGCGGTTCTCAACCTGTGGGTCGCGGCCACTTTGGGGGTGGAATGACCCTTTCATAGGGGTTGCCTAAGACCATCAGAAAACATATATATAATTACATATTGTTTTTGTGATTAATCACTATGCTTTAATTATTTTCAATTTGTAACAATGAAACTACATCCTGCACATCAGATATTTACATTATGATTCATAACAGTAGCAAAATTACAGTTATGAAGTAGCAACAAAAATAATTTTTATGGTTGGGGGTCACCATAATATGAGGAACTGTATTAAAGGGTCATGGCATTAAGAAGGTTGAGAACCACTGGTATAGATGTACTATGGTGTTTTAATCCACTCATCTGCTGATGGGCACTTAGGCTGTTTCTAAATCTTAGCTATTATAAATTGTGCTGCTATGAACATAGGGGTGCATATGTTCTTTTTCTTGGGGACATTCTTAGAAGTGGGATTATTGGGTCAAATGGGAGTTCCATTTTTAATTTTTTGAGGAAGCTCCATACTGTTTTCCACAGTGTCTGCATCCCCACCAGCAGTGCAGGAGGGTTCCTTTTTTCCCACATCCTCTCCAGCATTTGTCGTTTGTTGATTTGTTGATGATAGTCATTCTGACAGGTGTGAGATGGTAATTCATTATTGTTTTAATTTTCATCTCTCAGATAATTAGTAACTTTAAGCATGTTTTCATATGTCTCTTGGCCTTCTGTATGTCCTTTTTCAAAAAGTGTCTATTTAAGTCCTTTGCCCATTATTTTATTGTATTGTTTATCTTCCTTTTGTTAAGTTGTATGAGTTCCCTATAAATTTTGGAGATTAAGCCCTTATCAGATATAACATTGGCAAATATTTTCTTCCATTCAGTGGGCTTTCTTGTTGTTTTGTTGATGGTTTCTTTTGCTGTGCAGAAGCCTTTTATTTTGATGTAGTTCCATTTGTTTATTTTCTCCTTAGTTTCCATTGCCCTTAGGAGCTGTATTGGTAATGCTATTACTATGACATATGTCTGATATTTTGTTGCCTATGGATTATTCTAAGATTTTTATGGTTTCCTGTCTTACATTTATGTCCTTTATCCATTTTGAGTTCAATTTGGTGTATGGTGTAAGTCAGTGGTCTAGTTTCATTTTTTTTTTTTTGCAACTATCTGTCCAATTTTCTCAACAACATTTATTGAAGAGACTGTCTTGATTCCATTGTATGCTCTTGCCTACTTTGTCAAATATTGATTGAACATAATGGCTTGGGTCAATTTTTTGGTTCTCTGTTTGGTTCCATTGGTCTATATGTCTGTTCTTGTGCCAGTACCAGGCAGTTTTGAGAACAGTGGCTTTGTAATATAGCTTGATATCTGGTATTGTGATCCCTCCAACTTTTTTCTTCTTTGTAGGTGTGTGAAACATGCCATTGGTATTTAAATGGGGATTGCATTGAATCTATAAACTACTTTGTGTAGTATGGACATTTTAATAATGTTGATTATACTAATCCATGAACATGGTATATTCTCTTATTTATTTATGTCTTCTTCTATCGCTTTTTTCAATGCCCTATAATTTTCCAAGTACCTCCTTAGTTAAGTTTATTGTTATATATCTTAATTTTTTCTTGTAATGGTAAATTGGATTGTTTATTTAGTTTCTCTTGCTGTGAGTTCATTATTGGTGTATGAAAAAGCCATAGATTTCTGGGTGTTAATTTTGTATCCTGGTACAATGCCAAATTCATTTATTAAGTCTAGTGTTTTTTAATGGAGTCTTTGGGGTTTTCTATGTACAATATCATTTCATCTGAAAATAATGACAGTTTTACTTCTTCTTTTTCAATTTAGATGCCTTTTATTTCTTCTTCTTCTCTGATCACCATGGCTAGCACTTTCCAATACTATGTCAAACAGGAGTGGTGAGAGTGGGCAACCCTTGTTCCTATTCTTAGGGGAAATGGATTTAGTTTTTGCCAATTGAGTATAATATTGGCTGTAGGTTTGTCATATAAGGCTTTTATTATATTAAGGTATAATTCCTCTATTCTCACTTTGCTGAGAGATTTTATGAAGAAAGAGTATTGGATTTTGTCAAATGTTTTTTTCTGCAATTGATGTGATTATGTGATTTTTATCTCTCAGTTTGTTTATGTGATATATCACGTTTATTGATTTGCATATATTGATCATCCTTGCATACCTGGAATAAATCCCACTTTGTCATGGTGTATGATCTTTCAAATGTAGTGCTGGATCTGATTTACTAGGACTTTGTTGAGGATTCATCAGAGATATTGGCCTGTAATGCTCTTTCTTTTAGTGTCTTTATCTGGTTTGGGGATTAAGGTAGTGCTGGCTTCATAGAAAGAGCTTAGAAGTGTGCCTTCCTCAAATTTTTTGGAATAGTCTGAGGAGGAAAGGTTTTAATTCTTCTTTGAATGTTTGCTAAGATTCCCCTGTGAAACCAGATGGCCCAGGGCTTTTGCTGACTAGAAGTTCTTTGAAGACTCCTTCAATTTCCTCCATAATTATCAGCCTATTCAGATTTTTTTATTCGTCCTGATTGAGTTTTGGAAGGTCATATTTTTCTAGTAATATGTCCATTTCTTCTAGGTTGACCAGTTTGTTGGGATACAGTTGTTCATAGTATTTTTTTACAATCCTTTGAATTTCTGTGGGGTCTGTTGTTATTTTGCCTCTTTCATTTCTGATTTTGTTTATTTGGGTCCTCTCTCTTTGCTTCTTGGTGATCCTAGGTAGGGGTTCATCAATCTTGTTTATCCTTTCAATGGACTAGCTCTTGGTTTCATTGATCTTTTTTATTTTTATTTTTTTTGTCTCTATGTCATATTTCTACTCTGATCTTTATTATTTTCTTCCTTCTGATTACTCTGGCCTTTTCTTGTTGCTTTCTTTCTAATTCTTTAAGTTGTAGAGTTAGGTAATTTATTACCAGTTTTTCTTGTTTTTTGAGGTAGGCCTATAATGCTATGAACTTCCCTCTTAGGACTGCTTTCACTGTGTCCCATAGATTTTGGATTGTTGTGTTTTATTGTCATTTTTTCTAGGATTTTTTTTTAATTTCTTCTTTGATCTCTTTGGTAACCCAATTATCCTATATAACAAAAGCCTAATATGCTAAGTGCCTGGTTATCCAGTTGTCTGTTCAACCAATCAAAGTGTAGTATGCTAATGATTTGCTAAGGTTGCTCAACCACTCGCCTTACATGCACTGGCCACCAGGGGGCAGATAGTCGATCGGTCAACCAGTTGCTATGATGTGCACTGATCACGAGGGGTCAGACACTAACAGGTAGGTTAGCTTGCTGTTGGGGTCTTGCCAATCAGGACTGAGCAAGATGGATCGGACATACCCTGGAGACCTCCTATGGTCCCTCCCTGGCTGGCCAACCTCCCATGTATCTTCCTCGTCCCAAATCATGCAGAGGTGCGGGTCCCTTGGCCTGGCCTGCACCCCTTCACAATCTGGGACCCCTTAGGGAAGTGGTTCTCAACCTGTGGGTCTCAACCCCTTTAGCGGTTGAATGACCCTTTCACAGGGGTCGCTTAAGACCATCCTGCATATCAGATATTTACATTACAATTCATAACAGTAGCAACATTATAGTTATGAAGTAGCAACGAAATAATTTTATGGTTGGTTCACAACATGAGGAACTGTATTTAAAGGGCCAGAGGTTGAGAACCACTACCTTAGGGGATGTTGGAGAGCCAGTTTCAGCCTGATCCAGCAGGTCAGGCCAAGGGACCCCACTGGTGCACAATTCATGCACTGGGCCCATAATTGTTTAATAACATGCTATTTAGCCTTCAAGGATTTCAAATGTTTGATTGTTTTTATTATAGTTTATTTCTAATATTATGCCATTGTGATCTGAGAAGATGCTTGATATGATTTCAATCTTCTTGAATTTGGAAAGACTTTGCCTGTATTCAAATATGTGGTCTATCTTTGAAAATGTCCTATGTGTACTTGAGAAGAATGTATGTTCTGTAACTTTGGGGTGGAATGTTCTGAAGATGTCGATTAAATCCATCTGATCTAGTGTCATTTGGGATTGCTGTTTCTTTGTTGATTTATGTCTGGAGGATTTATCCAGTGATGTCAATGGGGTATTAAAGTCCCCTACTATAATCATATTGCTCTCGATCTCTCTCTTAATATCTTCCAGAAGTTTACTTTTGTGTTGTTGTTGTTTTTTAATATATTTTGGTGCTCTTGTGTTGGGTGCATATATGTTTACCAGAGTTAAATCCTCTTGTTGTATTGATCACTTTAGTATTATGAAGTGGCCTTCCTTTTCTCTTATTATGGCCTTCACTTTGAGGTCTATTTTGTCAGCTATAAGTATTGCTACCCCAGCTTTGTTTTCATTTCCATTTGCCTGAAAAATATTTTTCCATTCCTTCACTTTCAGTCTGTCAGAGTCCCTTGTTCTGAGGTGTGTCTCTTGTTGACAGCATATATGTGGGTCATGTTTTCTTATCCATTCAGCCACTTGATGTCTTTTGATTGGAGCATTTATTCCATTTACATTTAAGGTTATTATTTATAAGTACTTGTTTGTAGCCATTTTTATTCTTTATGCCTATGTTCCTTCTTCCCTTTCTATTTCTTCTTTTTACAACAGTCCCTTTAGCACTTCTTGCATTCCTGGCTTGGTAGTGATAAACTCCTTCAGCTCTTTTCTTTCTGGGAAGCTCCTGATTTCCCCTTCAATTTTGAATGATAGCCTTGCTGGATAGAGCATTCTTGGATTCAGTCCCTTGCTTTGCATCACTTTTATATTTCATTCCATTCCCTTATGACCTGATGTGTTTCTGTTGAGAAATCACTTGATAATCCAATGGGAAATCCCTTGTAATTAACTCTCTGTCTCTCTCTTCCAGCCTTTAAGATTTTCTCTTTGTCATTAACATTTGCCATTCTAAGTACGACATGTCTTACTGGGAATCTTTATGGGTTCATCTTGTTTGGGTCTCTGGGCTTGTGTGACTTTTTCTTCCCCAAATCAGGAAAGTTTTCTGTCATTATTTCTTCAAACAGGTTTTCTAATCCTTTCTCCCTTTATTATCCTTATGCCATCCCCATTATATGCATGTTACTTCATTTCATGTTGTCCCAAAGCTCCCTTAAGCTCTCCTCCCCCTTTCTAATTTTTTTTTCCTCTGATTGCTGTTCAGATTGGGTGTGTTTTTCTACCCTATTGTCTAACTCACTAATTCAGGTCCTTTGCATCTTGTAGTCTACTGTTGAAACTTTCCATTGTGTTTTTTATTGTAGTTATATCACTCTTTATTTCTTCTTGATTCTTACATAAGTTGTTGATTTTCTCATCTATCTGTTTTGTGAACTATATGCCCCTTACACTGAATTCATTTTCTAGAACATTGCATGGCTCCATTTCATTTAGTTCCTTTTCTGACAATTCTTCCTTTTCTTTCCTTGGAGGGTTGTTTCTTTTTCTCCCCATTTTTGTGTCTCTTTCTGGCCCTGGGTACCCTGCTTGGGGTTTGAGAGGTTGAAAACCCTATCAGGGCAATGGTCTGGAAATCATTGTTCCAGAGTCTGGGTCTGTCTTGAGTCTCACACCTTTATTGTCTCTGCTTTGAGTTTTATCCCCTTCTCCAATGGATCTGGTCCCTCAGTTGTCTGCTTCAGATACTCGAGGTGGTGACAATTTGTGCACAGTTTCTCTGGTGTCAACTCCCTGTGAAGACCCAGAGCCCTCTGGCATACAATTTCCTGAACAGCCCCAGCACCCATGGCAAGGTGGCACCCTAGGTCCCTCTGGCAGCACACTTGCAGTCTGTTCCTGTGGCCCTTAGCTTGGCACACTGGCTTGCTCCAGGTCACTCCAGAAGTGCTCTCCTATGGCCTGGCATAAGGTGCATGCTGGGTTTCTTTGGGTAACCCCTGCAGGACTGTCCCAGGGGCTGAGGAGAAGCAGGTGCAGGTTGCTCTGGGTCCCATAGTCAGAGCTCCCCTATGGCCTGAGTGGAGCATGTGCTGGATTACTCCAGGTTTCCCTGGCAGCAAGACCCTGGGCTCGGGGTGGAAAGGGCATGGGTTGCTCTGGGTCCCACAGTCCTTGCTTTGTTGTAGCCAGGAGTGAGACACACACTGGGTTGCTCCAGTTCACCCCTCCTCAGTGTGGAGCAGGGATGGATTGCCCTGTGTCGCTCAGTCTGTGCTTTCCTGTCACAAGGAGTGAGGTGTGCACTGTGTTGCTCTGGATGGTCCCAGCAGAATTGTCTCAGGGGCTGGGGTGGAGCACGCACGAGTTGGTCTGGGTTGCAGAGTCAGATAGCCCCTGTGGCCCTGAGTGAGGCATGCACTGGGTTTCTCTGGATCACCCCTCCTGGGCCAAGGTGAAGTGGACGTGGAGTGCTCCAAGTCACCCCAGCAGAGCTGTCCAGAGGGACAGATTGGGGCATGCTCTGGGTTGCTCTAAGTCACCCTGGCAGCAGGTCCTGGGGCTCTGTGTGGAGGAGACACTGGGTGGTTCCAGGTCAGGCTAGCAGCACGTTTCTGGAGTCTGGGGCAGGGGTGGAGCACAGGGTTCCCCCTGGCTTGCACTCACTGCAGTGTCTTGGGGGCAGATCCTAGGACACTGAGTCCCAGTGGGCTGATGAGGAGGCCTGGTGGAAGAGCTCACTCTGGTGGCACACACTCCCTGCAGATGTCTGGGAGCATGCTGGGAGGTACTGTGCCACTCACTGCTGGGGCACGGTGGTGGTTCCATGTGGGTTATGGTTGGCATATGGCGTTCTCTAGGCATTCTCTGCCCTTCCTTATTCAAAACTGTCTCCTCAGCTGTGTCTAATTTGTTAATTCATGGTGGATGTTCTCCAATTTAGTTGCTTTTCTGGCCTGGCCCCAGGAAGAGGTGCACAACACTGCTGCCTATTTGGCCACCATTTTCTCCATCTAAAGTAAGCTTCTTATAGATGCTAATCACATCTACAAAACACCTTCTTAGCAATGCCTATTTTCATGTTTGGTTAACAAACTGGGTGCTATAGCCTGGCATAGTTGACATAGAACTGATCTTCACAGGCTTGGAACAGGAAAGAGTTGATTTTAACATCTGTTTTCATCAGGGATATTGGCCTATGATTTTCTTTCCTTATAGTGTTTTATCTGGTTTTGAAATTAGAATAATACTGGCTTCATATAAAGATCTTGGAAGTGCTCTTTCATCTTGTTTTTTTTTTTTGGAGTAGTTCAAGGAGGATAGGTGTTATTCTTTGAATATTTGGTAAAACTCCCCTGTGAAGTTATCTGAGCCAGGGCCTTTGTTTTCTGGGAGTGTTGTTGTTGTGGTTGTTTTATTACTGCTTCTATTACATTGGTAGTTATCAGCCTATTTAAATGTTCTGCTTCTTCCTGATTTAATTTTGGAAGGCTATATTTTTCTAGGAATTTCTCCATTTCATCCAAGTTGTTCAGCTTGTTGGCATATAGTTGTTCATAGTTATTGCTTCCAATCCTTTGTATTTATATGGCATCCATTGCTATATTGGTTCTTTAACTTCTGATTTCATTTATTTGGGTCCTCTTTGTTTCTTGATGAGTCTGGCTAACAGTTCATCAATCTTGTTTATCTTTTCAAAGAACAAGCTCTTGGATTCACTGATCTTTTGTACTTTTTTTTATTAGTCTCTATGGCATTTATTTCCTCTCTGATCTTTATTATTCCTCTCCTTCTATTTTCTCTGGGCTGTTCTTGATATTCCCTGTCTAATTCACTTAGTTGTAGGGTTAGATAGTTTATTGGTGCTGTTTCTTGTTTCTTGAGGTAGGGCTATAATGCTCTGAAATTCCCTCTCAGAACTGCTTTCTCTGTGTCCCATGGATTTGGAGTGTGTATTCATTTTCATTTGTTTACAGGAAATTTTTAATTTCTTGCTTGATCTCATTAGTAACCCATTCATTGTTTAATAACATGCTATTTAGCCTCCATGTATTTGAGTTCTTTTGAGCTTTTTTATTGTAGTTTATTTATAACTTCACCCCATTTTGATCTGAGAAGATACTTGGTATTATAGCAATCTTCTTGTTTTGTGTGCTAACATGTGGTCTATCTTTGAGAATGTTGCATGTGTGCTTCGGAAGAGTGTATATTTTGTTGCTTTTGGGTGAAATGTTATGTAAATATCAGATCCATCTGATCTAGTGTGTCATTTAAGGCCTCTGTTTCCTTGAAACTCTTACAAAGAGTTAAAAATAATGTTTATAAAAATGTTGAATGACCTCAGGAGATAAATAGATAAATTTAGTGAAAAGTTTAAGAATAAGAACATATAAAAGGGAACCAAACAAACAAGAGGATGCAATAACTAAAATTTAACAAAGTAATAATACACTAGAGCAGTGGTTCTCAACCTTCCTAATGCCATGACCCTTTAATACAGTTCCTCATGTTGTGGTGACCCCCAATTTCATTGTTACAAATTGAACATAATTAAAGCATAGTGATTAATCACAAAAACAATACATAATTATATGTTTTCTCTGATGGTCTTAGGCGACCCCTGTGAAAGGGTCGTTCAACCCCCAAAGGGGTCGTGACCCACAGGTTGAGAACCGCTGCACTAGAGTGAATCAACAGCAAATTAGGTCATGCCTAAGAACAAATCAGCAACTTGGAAAACAAGGCAATGAAAAACATACCATCACAGCCAGGGGAAAAAAAGAATTTAAAAAGTGAGGATGTTAAAGGGACTTCTGTCACAACATGAAGTGTACCAACAATTGCATTATAGCAAAGAAACAGAGAGAGAAAATGACAGAAAAGCTATTTAAAGAAATGACTAAAAACACCCAAACCTAGTGAAGAAAACAGACTTATAATTTAGCAAGTACACAAAGACCCAAACAAGATAAACCCAAAGAGGCCCAAAACAAAACACATCATAATAAAAATTCCAATAGCTAAAGAGGGAAGCTTAAAAATAACAAAAGAAAAGTAACTAGTTATTTACAAGGGACCTTGTAGTAAGACTGTCAGCTGATTTTTCAACAAAATATTTTCAGGACAGAAGAGGAAAGCACAATATAATCAAAGTGTGAAGGGGGGGATACTGTCATGCAAGAATACTGTACTTAGAAAGGTTATTACCCAGAATTGAAGGAGAGAAAAATATTTTCTCAGGTAAGCAACAGCTAAAAGAGTTTATCACCACTACATCGGCTTTACAAGAAATGTTAAAGGGAATTCTTTAAACAAAAATGGTCAAAACTAAAAATAAGAAAATATTATAAAGGAAAAAATATCACTGCAAGACCTATCCAGTGATGTCAGTTGGGTGTTAAAGTCCTCTACTATAACTGTATTATTGTTGATCTCTCCCACAGGGTTGGGGGGACAAGAAGAGATAAACCAAAAAACTTATACATACTTATATACATAGCCCATGGACACAGGCAATAGGGTGGTGAAGTCCAGGGGGGTGGATGGTGGTGGGGGGATAAATCTATCTGTAATACTATCAACAATAAAAATACATTTAAAATGAAAAAAAATAAGTAATGTCTGGAAAATTTGTATAGCTCATCAATTAAAGCATAAATAAGGTTGTTATTTGAAAAATAATGTAAATGTGTCTTAGAAGAATTAAAATTACGTAAAACTAAAATTTTTGTTTTCTGCATTTAGGTGCTACCAAATTGATGCATATATTTTTTTACAATGGTTATATTTTCTTATTGAATCATTCCCTTTATTATTATGTAGTGACCTTCTTTGTTTCTTGTCATGGTCTTTGTTTTGAGGTCTATTTTGTCTGATATGAGTATTGCTAGCCAGCTCTTATTACTTTTCCATTTGCATGGAATGTTTTTTCCATCTTTTCATTCTCAGTCTGTGTGTA